>NW_027556180.1:152941283-153541283 GCF_003287225.1 Phascolarctos cinereus | reverse complement strand
AATAGCTGTGTGACCCTGGGCAAGTCACTTACCACATTTGGCCTCAGTTCCTCATCTGTGAAATGAGCTGGAGAAGGAAATGGCAAACCATTCCAGTATCTCTGCTGAGAAAACCCCAAATGGGGTTATAAAGAGTTGAACATAACTGAAAATGACTAAATGACAATAATAAACTTTCATCTCATCAACAAATTTTATGAGTATGCAAAACCTTTGAGAATCTACTTGAAATTGATCAATTTAATATTGGTTCCAAACATTTACAAAGTTCTGAATCCACTTTCCCATGTCTCTCCATTTTTTTGCAAACACGTCATGAAAGATATCTCCAAATGACTTCCTGAAAACATTGTTTAACTTTATCTACAGTATTCCTTTAATCAATTAATATAGGAATTTTCTAAAATGGACATGGGATTAAGCTAGCATGACCCATACATAATGTATTCAGGCTAACCTAGAGCAATCACTGTTACCCTTTTTAAATGCCCACAAACCATTCCTTGAACAATGCTTTCTGAAATTTAGCAAGGAGTCAAGATTAAGTTCAACATTTTCTTTCCATTTGTTGAAAAGTTGGAAAATTTGCTTCCAATTTTGAGGCACCTTTCATATTCTCAAAGAATGTTATAAGGTTCTTTTGAGATCATGTAATCCACCTTCTTTTTTTTTTTCTGAGAGAGAATGAAACTAAAAGCCAGAGAAGAAAAGTGACGTGACCATTTCAGGGCACATGGTCAACTGCTGCTACAGCCAGAACTAGACCAGTCTGGTTCACTTATTGATACCATGATGCCTTCTGGTATCTTTGCCATATGTTAATGTTATTTATTCCCCCATCAGTATGCTCTCATACAGATCTGTGGACATCAGAAAAAGTTTGCAGCTGGAGGAGCTCCTTGCTAGGGAACAACTGGAGTATACCATAGAAGAAGAAGTGGCCAAGCAAACTATACGAATGTGGCTGAAGAAGTGTTTAAAGCGCATCAGAGCAGTGAGTTGAACAGGAAGCACATGTGTTGTTTTTGTTTTTTGCTTTTTTTCCCCTTTAATGTGGGAGAGAAAAAGGGAAAGTGATATTAACTACATATGGTTATAAACCTTTTAGGACCAAAAGCCAAATGCTTTTCTGACTAATCTAGCCCACTTGATTCTATCTACTGATGACAAAGCTAATAATTATTCAAAACTTAATTTTAGATAAATTAAAGACCCTGCTTTCTTTACAGTGTCCCCTTCCAGCTTGTTCCAAAAGCCTGCACTTTGTAACTTCATTGAATGATGTGGTTAAATGTAGAGGCTTTCTTAAAATAATTTTACAAGGAATGACTATTTGAAAAAATAGTTTTATTAAAACACTTGCTACTTGTTGATAAAACAATTGAGAGAAACACCAGTAGAACCCATGTATTAACTACCCATAGCTTTTTGGCAAGTAAATTCTATTTATCACTAAAGAGGCTTCCATCATGTTGGTAATGTTTAATTTCTAGCAAAGGCAACCTGTCTTGAGAGTTTCCCATTTCACTCTGTCTTCAACTCTAGTGCCTAAAATACCTGATTTTAACAACATGCTCTTCATGAATTAATGTTTTTTGATCAATATCCTGTGAGTATACCCTACACGTAGGAAGTTCATGTCACTTATGTGACTGGACTTAGGAGCTGTTATGATGCTAGAGGCATCATAACCCACCTAAGATTTTGGACAGGAAATTCAAATTAGATACTTAGTGTTTCTCTATGGTATACATTTTCCAGCTTATTTTCAAAGAGAAGCATAGTCCTTAAAAACTTCAGAATAGTACCTACCTATTGGGAAATGATAATGAGAAAAAGAACAACACCACTAATAATAATAATTAGGGTTTATATAGTCATATATATATATATATATATGTATATATATATATATATATATATATATAGTCATATATATTGTATATATATATATATATATATATATATATATATATATATATATATATATATATATAGTCTTGCAAAGCACTGTTTTGATCAGTACCTGAAACCTAGATAAAATCTTGCTTGGGATTACCCAAACAGTCTACATTAAGGCCAATACAAACACCCAGACAAATATCGTGTCATAGATCCATTCAGATATTTTGGCCTATCCACATAAATATAGCATTCAGTCAATAAGCATTGATTAAGCAACTACTGTGTGCCAGGTACTGAGGATACAAGTACAATGAATGAAACAATCCCTTCTTACATCCTAATGGAGGAGATGAGCATATAAATTTAAGTAGCAGAAATATAAAGTGAATAAATACAAATAGATAAGAAGTAGTTAAATATAAGGTTGTTTGGTAGGGAAGATCAGGAAAGACTTCATGGAGAAAATGATGCTTGAGCTGGATCTAAAAAAGACAAGAAGGGATTCTATCAGGTGGAGGTAAGGAGAAAGTGTACATTCCATGCATAGGAAAGAGCCAGGGCAAAGGTATAGAGAGAGAGGAGATCAAATGTCATGCATGAGGAACAGAGAGAAGGCAAGTAGGACTGTATCAGTGTGTGTGTGTGTGTGTGTGTGTGTGTGTGTGTCTGTGTGTTGGGGGCTCAGGGTACTATTGTCCAATAAGATTCAAAGGGAAGTTTGGGAGAGGAAGAAAAGAAAATGAGTTCAGTTTTAGACATGCTGAATTTGAGATGTCTCTAGGGTATCCAGTTTGAAATGTACAACAGGCAATTGGCAATGTAGGACTGAAGCCCAAAGGAGACAGTGGGGCTGGATGGACACATACAAACAGAAAAACAGACTTTTCATATGCATGTATGCAAACACAGATGAATCACCTGCATAGAAATGATAATTAAATCCATGGGAGCTGATAAGATTATCAAGCAAGAGAATGTAAAGGGAGGAGAGAAGAGGGACTGGGAGAGAACCTTGAGAAAACACGCACAGTTAAGGAGTTTGTGAATGATGAGCCAGCAAAAGTGACTAAGGAGTGTTCAGTTTGGTAGGAAAACTCAGAGAGGAGAGGTCACCCCGCAGCACAGGGTGGTCAACAGTTTCAGATATATCAAGAAGGATAAGGACTGAGAAAAGAGTATGAGATTTGACAGTGATGGGATCATTACTAACTTTGGAGAGAACAGTTTCAGTTGAGTGATGAAGGAGAATAGGCATGGAGGAGGCAAATGGTAAGAGGAATCCAAAGTTCAGGTTTGGAAAGAGGTCAGTGGCAAGGAAGCTAGGAAGTAAAGATCAAAGGACATTGTAGAGTTGAAATTTTTAACATTCTCCTAACTGGAGAGTGAGGAGTGAGTGAAGTCAGAGCAAGAGTCATGGCCTCTACAGAAAATACTGATGGGTTGAGGTACTGGAGCTCTGGATGATGACAAAGAATAGGTTTAGGAGGGATGAATAAGGGAGAAGTAGGATGATAGGAAATTATATTTTGTGGAGCCAGGAAAGTTTAGGAGGTCTGTAACAGACTATGGGTCTGGCTCACCTCCAGATCATCCAGGCTTCAGAAAGTGCCAAAATTAATCCAAGAATTCTCTCCTGCTCTGTAAGGAGAACCTGGGTAAGAATAGCTCTTCCCATCCACCATAGTCTTATTAACTATCTAGTGCCTCTAGATTGGAAATGACTTGAGTCTAGGCAAGACTAGACTACCTAAAGCCAAGACCCTGAGAGTGGAATAGTAAAATAAAACAAGGAGGGGGGAAAAAAACAGACAACAACAATGTACATAGGCAAATACAATCTGAGATCAATGTAGAGAACTATTCAAATTTTTATGCAAATGGCATGAAAGGGGATAGAAAACATTATTATGTTTCCAAGCCATTATTTACATCAGCTGGAACCTTATCTCTAAAAATGTTAATGACAGCAAGTTAGAAGATGAGATTATAAAAGTCTTGACAAAATGGAATTGGGACCCAGATGATGGCTGCTGAGTAAGGTGTTTTTTTTCCTCCCTTCTTAAGATAACTGTCTGGGTGTATACTCATAGATACACACACTTATACATTTTTTTCTGCCTTAGAAACAACAGCAGTCATGCAGCATCATCCATAGCCTTCGAGAGAGCCAGCAACAAGAGCTGAGCAAGTTTCTGAATCCTCCTAGCATTGAGACAACACAGCCAAGTGAAGACATGAATGCTAATAACCAAGATAATAACATACAGCCAGAGGTATGGGTCCTTATCAACACCTGTTTTTACAAAAAAAAAAAATCTATTGTTACTGGTCACAAAACTGCTTCAGACAAAATGCCAATATTCCAAAAAGCTGATCTTGAAGCAGGAAAAATAGAAGATACTCACTAAATATTATTGTTCAAGTACCCACTGATCCAGAGCTTTCGAATTTGTATAATACTAGGAACTAGTTAATGCTGTTTTGGGAAGTGCCTAATTTTTATGGTAAGACTCAGAGTCCTCAAGTGGTAGTTATATTAGCTTTAGGCTAGGGTTTAATGACACCCCTAAAAGTACCCAATTTGTTTCCAGGGAGTGTTTCATGTCCTAAGAGAACATAGCTCATCTACCCTAGATACTAAGAAATATTTTCATTCCACTCACCCAGTCATATGAACTCCTTCTAAAGACAATGAAAAGCTTTATAATTGGCTTCCAACATACTTAAGTGGGAAAATACACTGAGGGCTCATTCTTCCTTGGCTGGGCATTGGAATAGCATATGGATATACAGCAGAAATTATCTCTAGGACCTACTATTACTGGGACATAGCATAATTTCATCTATAAACCCAATCATCTACAAGTCTATTTTAAAAAAAAAATACAGACAGTAATCAAAATCCTGGAGAGACTTGTGCTATTATGAACAGCTGGCAAAGAAATCCTATTCCTTCCCATCAGCCTTTGTGATGTTGCGATTGTTATTTGAGGTTAATGACCTGGAGTAAATCCAGCATTTTGAGAAGGGTTCTCTGATGGCACAACAGCATTGTGGTGTATTTATAACCGCATGAGGTTCTAGAGATAAAATCATCAACCTAAAACACAATAGACCAGCAGGATGCCCCCATTGTACTATGGGCCAGATATAGGTGCATCCTTTGTACTTGCAGAAAAAACATAAACTATCGGTCACTACCAGTAGGGTAATGTTGACCACAGAGACTTTTACTGATAACTAGAACTGCAAAAAGTTTTTCAAGGTGGGGGTCACTTCTGCTGAAGTCTTCTAACCCATTTGCCCTAGTTACCTGGTCTAAAGCAGCATGGTGTAGTAGATAGAAGGCTGACCTTAGAGTCATTAAGACCTGAGTTCAAATCTTACCTCTGAAACATACTAGCTGTATGACCATAGGCAAGTTTCCTCTTGGTACTCTGGGCAACTCTTGACAGTTAACCATCCACATCAGAGGAGGGGTCTCCTTATGCCAGTGAAATCGTGGGTCCAGAACAACAACAACAAACCAATAGACAAAAATCTAGACTAAAATAGCATTACTGAGTAAGATAGCTGGAAAGAGACAGGCAATGAAAGGAGAGGGTTATGAGAACGAAGGGACATAAAGGAAAGTAAAAGGGGACCTGCAAATTATTTTCTTTTTCATGAAGGAAAGGGTCACTGATGTGAAAGAAAGCAAAAAGGGCAATTTGCAGCAGGACAGGGATGAAGTTGCAGAAAAGCTGGAATTTAGGAGAGGAAAGGATAGGAAAGAAAAGATGGGAGTGGAGGATTAAAAAAGACAAATTCACCTCTGCCAACCAGAGCATCTTCCAAGTCCTCCTTTCTGGTATACAGATAACTCAAACTGGTCTGATCACCAGTATTCTCAATGGCTGTATGCCCAGCAAATACACTCCAGTAGCAAACAGATAAAGTCTAGTAAGACCTTTAAGGGAAAAATGTAGGAAAACGTAGTGTACGAAGAATATCCCTTCCTCAAATTTAGACCTAGGGCCTCTTTTCTTTCCTTGATACTTTTAATTCTTTTTCTCTTGCTTTGTTTCTTCATCATGCTACTAATCCATCTTCCTTGTCTCCCCACAATTCATTTTCTTCATGTATGGAAGTCGATTCAGCACATGGCAGATCTCTGTAAACCAGAGCAATCTTTTAAACCAGCCTTTTAAACCAGGGCTGAGATGGTGGTTCAAATAGGTAGCATGGGGAAGAGAAAAGAACTCAGTGTGAATAAGTAAATGCAACATTTTGGTTCTTCTTCATCCATTTAGACAAGTAGCCAACAGCAGCTTCTGAGTCCAACTCTGTCAGATAGAGGAGGGTGTCGGCAAGACTCTACAGATGCTGGGAAACCCCAAAGGAAATTTGGGCAGTGGAGATTACCCTCAGGTAAGTCTATTAATGTCCAAATCATTCTTCTATTCAGGGATTATAAATGGATGTGTGTTTATGTTTCAAAATGTTGCTTTACATTTAAAAAATGTGTTTCAGAAGAGACAAAAAGGAAGGCCAAAAATTAGAGCCTAAAATTCTAGGCTTCAGTGTATTGATTGTATTCTACTGACAATCAGGAATCTTTTACCCAGGTGTATCCCTAAGAAACACATAGGATGCTTTGGAGAAACAGAAAGAATTGTTAAGGGGATCCTGTAGTTGTCCAGCCATGAGCAGTAGAGGGCTGGAACTCAGGGGGCAGCAGTAGTAAGGAAAAGCAATGGATAAAAAGAGACATTTTGAAGAAAGAATGAACATGGTAACTTGTTGAACATAGAGAAATCTAGGCTGACTCCTACATTTCAAATCTGAGCAACTACATTAATGGTAGTACCCTTGACAATAAAAAATGCATGAGGCAGGGAAAAGAGAAGGGCACTTGAGTGATTGCAGTGGGACACCATGGTAAGACAGAGAGATGTATTTACATAAGTCAAGTGCTTTGCAAACCTTAAAAGTAAGTAACCCCGACTTGGTCATTGTTTGGGCCCTGATTGGCTCAGAGTGAATGTAAATAAACCCTGAGGGTCTTACTCCAACCAGATTGATTTGGGGGGAGGGGAACTAGGTAAAGAGGCCATTCTCTGCCTCATTTCTTACCTAGCCCTAATCACTGAATGAGCATTGCCTCAGTCAAAATGAGACCTGTTAAAGACCTTATCTTAAGGTCTCTAGGGCCATCCAGTTGTCCTGACTGATAATCTGGCCACTGGACCCAGATGGCTTCGGAGGAGAAAGTGAAGCTGGTGATTTTACACAGTCCTGCCTCACTTAAATCCAATTCACTTGCATGTTATGGCATCACCTCCCTGATGTCATGGTCCTCTTCCAGAACGAAGGACAAACAACAACAAACCTTAAAAGTGCTATATAAATGCCAGCTATTATATATATATATATATATATATATATATATATATATATTTATATATATATATATATATATATATAATCTATATATATATATATATCCCTACATGCTCACATACACCTAAATATGTATGTATATACACATATATATTATATATATATATAGTTGTTATTATCATTATTATTAGCCTCCCATAAGTCATGAACATTCTGGAAAAGCTGTAAACATAAAACTAAATCATCAACATGTAAATAATATTTGAAGCTTGGCACAGGGTGCGTCATGTCTGCAGAGGAGGCCAAGAAGCCTCCCTCAAAAAAGCAGAAAGAACAGGAAGAACATTGTCCCTTGGCATAGAAGCCCAGAAAGAGATTTTCTTTAGTAATGGATTGCTCTTTAGTATATAGCTCATTGTTTTGTTATTTTTCAAAGGCAGTAGCCAGCAGAGCACAAGCTCTGGTAGATTCTTCCACAAGTTGGAAAAAAACCAAGCATGGGTCCAGTGATGAACCAAACAGAAACTGCATTGCATTAGATTCTTGGCTCTGCCATTTACTAACTCTCTGGCCTTGGGCAAGTCACTTAGTTTCTCTGTTCTTTAATTTCCTCATCGGTAAAATGGGGAAAGAGGAAATGGATTCCACGTCCTCTGAGTTTCCTTTTAGCTCTTAAGTCTGTAATCCTATGACCAGCCTGACTGAGGTCAGAGACACTCATCTTTAGGCTGATTCATGGAGTGACTGATTTATTTTGGTCATAGAAACTCCTGAAGACCATCTCCAAAATTCTAAAGGGATTGCCATTTGTGTCAGTGAACAAGTACCCATATAGATGAAATCACATCCATGAAGTGTTGATATTTGTTTAACTTGACTCTACTTTGTATATATTTTTTTTCTTTCTTTCTTTTTGGCTAGGCAATGGGGTTAAGTAACTTGCCCAGGGTCACACAGCTAGTAAGTGTCAGAGGCTGCATTTGAACTCAGGTCCTCCTGATTCCAGGGCCCATGCTGTATCCACTGCACCACCTCGCTGCCTCCATTTTGTGCATATTTCTACAAATTTCATAGGAGGTGAAGTTTTAGGAAGAAGTGAGTGGTCAAAAGCATCAAAAGCTAAAGAAAAATCGAGGGTACTTGCAGGGGAGGAACCAGAGCCCTAGCTATCTGGAAAGTCTAATTTGCTATATTTGCAAGATCTTAATATGATACTAATTTATACCAACACCTTGTGTTACCAAATTGTATCTTAAAGATAAGTAGTTCTCAAGTTAAAATTTCAAAATTGGCTATAAATACACAATCACTGTCCTCCTTTGAGGACACTGAAGGTTCTTGTGAGGAGTCAAAGAAAAATAAAACTTACCTTGATTGGTTCTTTCTATTCAATCTATTCCAAATCTCCTTCACATTTTCTCTCCTTTCTATGTACGTGTATACAATTCTCTACACACATCAATTTCTCCACCTCCTTGACCCAGGTGGTAGGCTTCCATGATAATCAGCAGGTAAATATGTTGCTCATGGATTCATTATGAGGCCTTTTTAAAAGGCATATGAAAAACAAGTATGACTAGGACAACCTACAACAGGATTAGAAAATCTTTTTCAGATATAATGATTATATCACTGAGCAGAATTCACTTTGATAAACTCTGCACAAGGCACATTTGCCAAGAGTGTTAGTAGTCATACAAATGTAATGTCAAAACCACTTAGGGGTCTGCAAAAAAGAGTCAGAACAGACAGCCATAACAGCACTCTCTAATTCCACAGCACCAAAACCAATAAGCCATTCTGTGTCTTCGGTCAATCTGAGGTTCGGCAGTCGCACCACCATGAAGTCAGTAGTATGCAAAATGAACCCCATGACTGACACCGCTTCCTGTGGCTCCGAAGTCAAAAAGTGGTGGACACGGCAGCTAACGGTGGAGAGTGATGAAAGTGGAGATGACCTTCTGGATATCTGAGTGCAAACCAATACAAATAGAAGTCTCACTGTCAAACCAGTCTTCAGATCCCCTATCCTTTCAAGTGAACAAGCTGTAACCAATGTATAACTTCAACTTCTCACAGGGTGGTTTGGTTTGGTTTTCCCCCTTCAATATATCACCGTGCTGCCACTGAGAACACAAAGGGAGCCCGCCTAACGAACCTGTGTTTGGCCAGTTGGCGACTTACATTCCCTAAAGAAACAGTGTATGATGATACTATTAATAAAGTTAGAAATCATGTCATGAGCAGCTGTAGATCATTTAAATGTCATGTACCCTGCCTCTGTAAATTAAGATCTATATTCAGATACGCCCTCCTGCATTGTTACCTCCCAAAAACCAAGTGGCCCAAAGTGGCCATTCTGTGGTAGAGGAGAAATGACTTTACTTCATGTTTTCCCCAATTCACTCTTGGGAGAATGTATTATTTATGATTGATCTGAAAAGGTCAACACTACAGTCATGCTAAGAGATAGTATTTTTACACACTATAAAATCTGAATTTTAAAAGATACCTTCTGTTTTCTTATATTCTTTTCTAAATATGCAAAAAAATTAGAAATCAGAACAAGTCAAATTCTAGCCTCAGTCATTCTCACACAACTTCCCACTTGTTTCAGGGGAAATTTGTGTGTAGGTACCAGGCAAAGAATTCAGCCCATGGGGACTAACTGGCTTAAGACAAACCTGTAAATAGATAACTTGGGGACATAATTATATAAATAGTTTGACTTCCATAAAGAGCCTTCAACAAATAACAATGATAATAATAATAATAATAATAAAATTAAAATAAAATAAAGGAAGCTGTGGGGTTCAATTCTATAGGACTCACCTGTATGATATTGCTGTAGACTTCATTTCTTTTTTTTTTCTCTAATTACAAAGACCTGACTCAGCAGTGAGATCTCAGTGCTTTGCCTCACTACAACTTTTCTGCCAATAGAATTTCCTGTAGAAATAATGGTCTCTCCTAAGAGTCTGCCTACTGCTCACAGCAGCCAGGGTGCATGGCAACTTCTGTTCTTCCCAAGATCAGTGGTGTACCTCCTCTGAGAAAGTCCAAAATGTGGAATGCCTGGAAAGCAGGATTTGTGGCATTATTGCTCACCTTGGGAAGCAAAGTGGATCTAGACCACATAATCCATCTTTCCTGGGTTTGCAGGTTTGTTGTGCAGGACATTTCATAATCTTTTTTTTTTTTACTACTGTAATTGTCTCAGAGAGTACATACTCTTTGTGGTGTTTGATTTACTTTAAGTTGATTCAGTTCTATACCTTCTTAAAATAGGTGCATTGGACTTTTTCTGTATAACATCTTTGAAGAAGTGTTGACAGTCTGTCATTAATGGGATTACTTGTGACTATGAGTTTATGGAAAACTTCACATCACTGTGGTCAGAAAAGGATTACATTTGGTTTTGTGTTTGTTTTGAAGTTTACCTTTTGTACATAATAAAAAAGAGATAAACTCCGTTTATAAAAGAACCAAATCTGCATTGCAAGTTATTTATTACTTCTTTTTCCTGAACCAGTTAATAAATAAATCATAGTTATCTGCTATAATTTGTCAAAACCCAGTAGTAGACATATAGCACAATTAAAGAGACCTTATTTTAGATGAATTCAGTGGGTCAGAATGTTTCCATTTACAAGTGGATAAGATTAGGTGGGAGAACTCTCATGCTGTTGAAATCCAAATGAGGAAAGATATATATCTGCCCAGGACTCAGACTTAGGATCTGGAAGGGAGCTTAGAGCATTGGTTCTCAAAGTGTGGTCCAAGAGAGGCTGAGGGATCCATGAGGTCAAAACCTTTTTATAATAATACTAAGACATTATTTGCCTATTAAAATACTGCTCACCTTTCCAAATGCACATCTGTGTAAGGCCAGATTTTCTTTATATATGTCCACCAAAACAATACATCTCAGAAGAGTGACTGCAGAAAGAAATAAAGAATCCATATATCTTCTATTTAGCCAATTAGAGAGATTTGCAAAAATAGATAAAACTGTGATTCTTCTTAAATGTTTTTATTTTGGAAAATATGGAGTTGTATTTAAACTATAATATGAAATAGGTTTATTATTATTTTAAATTATATCACTTTTAATATCCAGTATAGTAAATACTGATAGACATAACCACATAAACAAAAGCTCTTTTGGGTCATCAATGATATTATAGAGTACAAAGGGGTCCTAAGACCAAAAAGTTTGAGAATTGCTGATTTAAATCAACACCCCAACTTTATAGGTCCATCAAGGTCAAAAAGTATTTATTAAAAATACTGGCTGTGTGCCAGAGACAGTTCTAGACACTGGAAATAGAAAGATAAAAATGAAATAGCTCCTGTCTTTTGGGAGCTTTCATTCTTTATGGAGAGATGACACATAGATGGATAAATATATACAAATGCATACAAAGAAATCTTGGGTTATGAGGGCACAAATAAGTGATGGGTTCCCCATCCTTGGAGGTCTTCAAGTAGAGGCTGGAGTGACACTTGTCTGGGGATTTCTTTCATGTATGAGTTGGACTAGATTAATTAAGAGCTTACTATGTACTTGTATACTATGTGGGTATACAAGTGGAAAAAGTGAGACAATACCTGTTCTCAAGGAGCTCACACTCTAATATGGGAGACAACCCATTAAGAGAAAGTTTAGTTGTGGAAAGAATGGAAAATCCCAGGGTTCCTTAGGTTGTATTATTACATTAGGTCAGATGACAATGTGAATGACTGTTGAGGTCCCTTCCAAATCTCAAATTCTGTAATTCTGTTAGTCCAGATGAAGCAAAATCTTAAAAGCTAACATGTGAGCTGAGGAAACTAAAGCGCAGAAAAATGAAATTACTGGCCCAAGGTCAAGCAGGTAACAAGTAGACAGGATTTGAACCTGAACCCTTGGCTGTCAAATGTAATGTATTTTCCATACTTCATGCTTCCTCTCAATGTCTCATAGAAGATTTCTTTTTTTGGTTCAGTGTACTTGGGTAATAGAACTCCATTTTCCCAAGACTGCTGAGCCCTCTCTGAAAAGTCTGCAATTAAGGTTCAGCAGAGGCGGGCATTATTGTTCATTCTGCAAGGAAGTAAGGGGCTAATAGCAGCTGGAGTATTTAAAGGCATAGCATCCCTGAAATATCACAAGGGGAAAAAGAGATGATCCACTTGTCATTATAGCAAGCAGTGCTGACCGACAGGATGAGTGGGAATCTTTTGTCCATTCTTCCATTTCACTACTAAATACATATATACAAACTAAAACAAAAGGGTTACACAGATGGGAAAACATGACAATAAGCCATAGCAGCACTCAGGGAGGCCAGACTTCAAGTACTAATCCTCTCATTATACCACCCACTGTCTCTAATCAAAACCATTCCATTTGATCTGGGAGCATCCATTAAGTGTAAGGGGTAGGAGATTTGAAATGAGACCACCTCATATGCACTGGGCATCTGGCCGAATCAGGGAAATCCAAAGGAGAAAACCAATGATGGAGCAGAGGCAAGTCATTATTACAAGCAGAGTGCTGCTATTAACCCAGTCATTTTTTTTAAATAACAACTGAAAACCAGTGGTATGGGAAACAGCTGGCTACAGAATCAAACACCCAGCAGTCAGCCCTTTGTCCTCTACCCAAGCACAAGGAGACAATCTGGTTGTCTGTCTTGGGTAGCATAAGTTATTGGCAACACATACCTGGGCTAGGTGAGGAGTCAAGCATGGCTGCTTTGTTAATTTCCTTCCCCCCTCCCTATCCCAACCCAAATATACTGAATGAGACACCTAACCTCATTTATTTTTCCAGTCCTCCTTAAAGTTCCTGCCAATGCATTACCGTTATAACTAGATTAACAAAAAGTAAGGTGTTATCAATGTGTTACCATCAAAAAAAGCACTGGCTCTCTAGGTTCAAATCTCACCTCTGACACTACCCTTTATGGCCTAGGCAAGTCACTGAACTTTTTCAGGCCTGTAAAATGAAGACTAGACTTGATGGCTGCTGGGGTCCTTTGCAACTGGTCTGTGATAGCTGTCTACACTCAGGGAGTCAATGATTCATTCATTGGCTCCCTGAGTTGGATAGACCTCAATGTCTTCTCTTTTCTCCAATATCTCTGCAAGATAGGGAAGAAAACTACCTCATGCCAAGATTTGGACATTGACTTGATTTATGGTTGGAATTGCTTAGATAACAGCTTTACTCCACTCTTTAATTCAGGTCAACGTCCATAGACAGTAGTTCTATAAACTTATAGCCCTACTGCCAGGACATACAAAATGAATTCTTTGCATGAGTTCTGTGTTGTCTTATATTTTTCCCCTCCAAATGCAATGACTGTCTCTATAGGGTGGTATCTAGGTAAAGACATAAGTATTCAAAAGAAGCTGTCTGGAAATCTTAGTGATTGATCAATTTATTGTGTAAGTTTTCTTATGCAATAAATTGAATGAAACCATGAGGAGATGAATGTATTTTGCCTCAGGGCAGAAAACAACAAAGACCTCAGTTATTAGGTCAAGTGCTATTGCTTCCTGGGTATCAGAACACTGTTTCGCTCACAAGAAACCTCTTAACTTCTATTCCCTCTTACATGGGTAATTTTTAGTTTATGTGCCACATTCTGCCAAAGACTCAATGCTGAGTTAAGGAAGTTTAGAGGGAGATTGTATGGTACCTCAAAAAGAGCACTGGCTCTTTGGTCAAAGGGCCTGAGTTCAAATCCCATCTCTGACATTATGTGACTTGGAATTTCCCTGAGTCTAAGTTGCCTCAACTATAAAATAAGGGGATTGTCTCTGATGGCCTCTACAATCCTTTCCAGCAATTTAATCCTATAAGCTATGACACATTCCTACAGTCTGAGAACCAACTATCACAAAATTGGACAGATCTCAGAGGTTGTCTACTCAAATCTGTACCTGAATGGGAATCCCCTCCCCTACATCTAGGTTCTACTTAAAAAATCCTAGGGATGGGGAACTCACTACCTCTTGAGGCAACAAATTCCACTTTAGTACAATTATAAATGTGCTTAGAGCACTATGCCTATTTTGTGCCAAGACGAAAGGAAAAACTCTCCCTGCCTTCAAAAAAGCTTACGTTCTACTAGGGAGAATAAAAAATGTAAATAGACAAGTAAGCCCATGATTATTTGAGGAGGGAAAGATTATTGATTCGGGGGGGAGGGTATTCAGAAAAGGCTTCCTCTAGGAGATAAGACATAAGCTGAACCTTTAAGGAAGAAAGGAATTAATTTTAAGACACAGAGATGAGGAAAAGGAGTATTTCAGTAATGGAGCACATTTGATAAATCTGAGGAAACAGAGAAGGTAATGAAAGAAAGGCTGAAAAATAAGGTTGTCTAGTGGAGGACTCCTCATTTATCACTGCCTCCATCTCAGCACTTTACTCAATAATAATCTATTCCTTCACTCCTGCCTCAGAGAAACAAGTGTCTCCCCTCCCCTCTAGAGCTATCTCAGTGGTAGTCTAGGTTTCATTTCCTCCCACATTCTGGGAAACTGCGTTCCTATTCTCATCTGCTGTTTTCCTACTATTTTAATGACCAGCCACTATTTCCTTCCCTTCTGCTTTTCCTGTTGGAAAAAAAAAAGGTGGGGAGGGAGGAGAATGTCCACTGCAACTACTTTCTTCAACATCCAAGTTCCTCTACAATGGTCTACAATAGTTCCTTCCATTTCCTCATTGTCCATTTCCCTAAATCCCCTGAAATCAGTCTTCTACTTTGCATTATCACAGAATTATAGAATTGTAGAGCTGGAAAGGACGTCAGAGATGATCTAGAACAACCCATACTCAAAAGAAATCCCCATTACAACATGCCTATCAAGTAGTGGTCCAGCCTCTGCTTCAAGTCCTCCTAGGACAGGGAGCCCATCACCTCTTGAGACAACCTATTCCATGTCTTTGGAGAGCTCTAATTGTTTTTGTTTTGCTCTCCGTGACATGGAGCCTAAATTGGATTCTTTGCTCTGCTCATCGCTCTTGGATCTGCCCTGTGGGGCCAAAGAGAGTCCAAATCCAATTTCTCCTCCACATGACAAACCTTCAGATACTTGAACATGGCTATTATATTCCCCCTGAGTCTTCTCTCCTCAGGCTAAACGTTCCCAGTTTCTTCAGCTGATCCTATTTCCAGGTCACTGATTACCTCTTTTGGCTATATCTAATGCACTATTTCCATTTCTCAGTTCATCACCACTACCCCCTACTCTTTTCCTTGAGGCTCTCTATTCTTCAGCTTCTATAACACTGAGATCTTATTTCATTCTCTAACAGCTCTTCTGTTCCTGCCCCCTTACTCTAAACCAACCTCCCTTCACCAGGTTCTGTTCTTGGCCCTCTCATTCTCCCTCAATACTGCCTCAAAGCTCTTCCATTCTTATAGCTTCTATGTTGAAGGCTCCCAAATCAACAGCTCTAGTACCAACCTCCAAATTGAATTTCACACCTGCATTTATTGCTGCCCAAAGATTTGTCCATTTTAAGAGAGGAAACCAAAATATGGACTTAGAATCAGGAAGACTCAAGTTCAAATCCTGAATCAGACACTAGCTATGTAATCCTGGGCAAATCATTTTCAGTCTCAATTTCCTCATTTGTAAAATGGAGATAATAATAGCATCTAACTCACAGGATTGATATAAGGATTAAATAACATATTATATGTCAAGTCATATGCAAACCTTAAACTTCTCTATTTCTATCGATGGCATCAATAATAGCTTGGTCACCAAAATGAAAATCATGAAGCCAGCTTTAAATTCTCCTTTCCTCTATCCACCTAGGCTGTCTCCCAGTCCTGTAAATTCTTAATTAATGTGTGACATATCTCAGATTTGTCACTTCTTCAATACCCCAACTACTGTCCTCATTTTAACTTTTATGAATTCACATCTGAATTATCATGAAAGCTTCCTCCAGAGGCAGAGGATAGTACAGTGAATAAAGAGCCAGCCTTGGAGGCAGTGACCTGGGTTCATGTCCTACCTTTTACACAAATTAGTTCTGAGACCACAATGAAGTCATTTAACCTCTCACTGTCTCAGGAAATTTTACGGAACAGATTGCATCTGCATTATAAAATGGAGTAATCTCATTTGTATTTCTGAATGCCAGTGAAATCACAAGTCTAAATCATCCCATACTCTTCCCCCCCAAAAAAAAAGTTTTTCATCCAGGCTCCTAGCCTTGGGACCTTTCCCTGCTAGTATTACCATTCTGCTATCACAAATTTAACAAACACTTAATAGGCACCTATTACTTCCAAAACAGAGTCCCTTCCCTCACAGAGCTTACAGTCTAGGAAAGGGATAAGATACAAACATAGATGTAATGATACACAATATTATATAAGTGCACAGAGAGTTAGAAAGCAGCGGCAGCTGGGTTGCACAGTGGATAGAGCACTGACCCAGGATTCAGGAGGACCTGAGTTCAAATCTGGCCTCAGACACATAACACTCACTAGCTGTGTAACCCTGGGCATGTCACTTAACCCCATTGCCTAGCCCCCTGAAAAAAATGAAAAGCAAAGTACTATATGAGGTCTAAGGAGACTTTCCATATTCCCTGAGGGGCTTAGAGGTAACTTTATGAAGGAAGTAGCATAAGAGCTGGGCTTTGATAAATGGGGAAGAATTTGTCAGGCCAAAAGAGGACAGAAAGTATTCCATGAACAGAGAATAGCATGAACAAAAATAAAGAAAGTAGGACAATAATAATGATGAAACAAAGCAGAGAAGAAAGAGTGTCGGCAGATTGCAGAGGGCCTTGAATGTCAGGTTGAGCTGGTCAACAGTAGGAAATCACTGAAAGTTTATGAGCATAGGAGTGACAGGAATCTATAATATCAGACTTCACAAAATATCAAATCATTCCTCTATTCAAGAAGCTATGATGGCTCTCCATTAGCCAGTAAATGATTGTTTGAAGAAGTTAGAACTCAAACACTATCTTTCCTATCCGAGCTTGTGTCTGATACGGCTCATGTTTATCCTGTCTTCTTTCTCTCTCCCCCTCCACAGTCCACATACTTTGCATGCGTTTTCACTTCTGTATCATCATCTAATGCCCTGGACTAGGAGTGGGGACAATTACAATAGCCTATTGGTTGATCTCCCTACTCAAGTCTCTCCCCACTCCAGTCCATCCTCTACTCAGCTGTCAAACTGATTTTCCTATGTCGCAGTATTTTCCTATGTCCCAGTATTTAATAAACTCCAGTGGCTCCTTCTTACCTCCAGGATCAAATATAAAATCCTCTGGTTTGAAAAGCCTTTCATAACTTAGTTCCTCATGACCTTTCCTTCATCTTACACTTTACTTCCCTGCAAGTACTATGATCTGGTGACTTGCTGTTCCTCAAACAAGTCCAAATTTCATTTTCACTAGCTGTCCCCCATATCTGGAATCCTCTATCTCCTCATCTCCTCTTCCTGGTTTATGTCTTCCTTCAAGTCTCAACTAAAATTCCTTCTTCTTCAAAAGGAAAAAAAACCACCTTTTCCCAGTTCTCTAAAATGGGATATTTTTAAATCATTATATAAATGACAGCTATTGTTACAGGCAGCTAGATGACATTGTAGGAATGATGGATCTGGAATCAGGAAAGTCTGAGTTCAAATCTAGTCTCAACTAGCTATATGAACCTGGACAAATTACTTAGTCTCTGTCTGCCTCAGTTTCCTTATCGGTAAAATGGGGGGGGGGGTGTTAATCATAGCACCTACTTCCCAGAGTTCTTATGTTTAAGGCACTTTGCAAACCATATAAATGCTAGTTAGGGTGCCTTCCCTCTGAGATTATCTCCAGTTTGTTCTCCATACAGCTTGTCTGTACACAATTGCTTCCATGTTGTCTCTCCTATAGACTGTAAGTTCCTCAAGGGCAGAGACTATCTTCTGCCTTTCTTTGCATCCCCAGCACCGATCACAATGCTTTACCTGTGGTGGGCATTTAACAAATGCTTATCTACTTGCTGTGACTTGACTGTAACTTTACCAACGCCACCTCCTGTCTCCTGATATGTTTTCTGCCTTACTCTCTCCTAATCCAAAACCTACCCATTCCTCAAGGACTCAGTTCTCATTTTCTACATGAAGACCTTCCTAATAAATCTTCCTTAACTGTAGTAAAATGTATAATGGAAAAACTCAACATCTTGCAAGAAGAAATAGCTAAAATAATGGGATGTTTTAGCCCACTTTAAACCTAAATGGATGGGGGAGAGAGAAGATTGTGTAAGTATATCTACCCAATTAGATGCCATAATGAAGTGGGTATCACAAAGGAAAAATAACAATACAAATCTCAGAAATTCATATGAGATAAAATCCAAAAATCTAAGAAACAAGCCATCAAGAAAACTCAGTCTCATATGTCTACACATAACTCCACCAAATTTAGTTAACAAGCAACAAGAAATGGAAGTTCTAATGCAAGGAGAAAAATAAGATACCATTGAGATATAACTTCCTAAATATAAAGTCCAAGATATAACTTGCTAGAGTCATATTTGAGTCATGGGGATGGGGCCTCTGACTCAAATATGACTCTAGGAAGTTATTTAAAAGGAATAACACAGACAATGCAATGGGGGAAGGTGCAATAGAAGGTGCAATAGAATTGCATGTATGTTGATAAGATATACTTGCATAGAAAAATCTCATGACCCAGACATGGGGAACTCTGATCAAGAATATCTAGATGAAGATTAAGGCAGGCTGAAACCAAAGCAATATTGTTTGCAGTGTATACTCCTCACCACCTAGATCCAAAATGGAAATTGGTCGTTGGGGTGGGGGGAAGGACAGGAAGAAGAATCTCAGAAACAAATCAAAAAACTTGGCATGCAAGTATAATATGATAGTGCTTTTAAAAACAGTTTGGGGGGGCAGCTAGGTGGTGCAGTGGATAGAGCACTGGCCCTGAAGTCAGGAGGTCCTGAGTTCAAATCCAGCCTCAGAAACATAATACTCACTAGCTGTGTGACTCAGGGCAAGTCACTTAGACCCATTTGCCCTCATAAAATCAAAACAAAACAAAAACAAAAACAAATAGTTTGGCATTATTTAAATCAGTATGGGGAACTCTAAGCATGGAAACTCCCTCCTCTAAAATTTATAGTGTTACAGATATGCCTGGAAAATTAAAAGGTTAAGTGACTAACCCATGGTCATATAACAAGTTAAATGTCAGAGGCTGAACTTGAACCTAGGACTTCCTGATTCCAAGTCTGGAAATATATTTATTATATATAACACATGATGTCTCATAGTAGTGATAAGGGACTTCAATTAATAAGAAACTGTGTTGGAGTTTCTTTGCCAAACAAAAGTCAGTGATTTCCTGGCTTGGTTTAATGATAATTTCATCCTTCTTTAACCACCAAATGCCTAACCATTAATCTGATCCTATTCCCAATAACAAGCAGGTATTGAAGTGCCAAACACATCTGAGAGCCATGTGCTTTGCCCAACACCAGAGAGAGTTTCAGGAAAGCTATGGCTCTATTCTGATTCTCCTATTATTTGACTCCACATCTTAAATTGTATAATCAGGGCCCAGAGGTTGTCATGTACATCATAATTACAACTCCTGTTAAATTTTAAATCATAGAAGGGCCACAAAGGGGAACAGCTATTCTGGGCCATCTTATTACCAAAAAGAAAGAACTGGTTGCTAGGGGAAAAAATGATGGGCATGTTAGTAAGAGAAGGGGCTGTTCCATATTAGAATTTGTGATAAAAGATGAAGAAACCTGGCATAGTCTGACATGAAATGTGGATTTAGGAAAAAGAATTTTAAAAGAGTTTATAAAAAGGACAAGTAAGATACCCTGGCCTAAATTTCTACAGGCGAAACTGACCTAGGAAGGATAAAAATCTCTCAAGAATGAAACTCTGAAGACACAGAGAGAAAACACTTCCAGTGAGCAAGAAAAAGGGGAGTGGCCTAAAAAAAATAATGTCCATGCACAGAGAACTCATTGACTGCCTTGGATTTTTAAAAGCCAAATACAGAAGCTAGAAGCAAGGGTAAATCAGTGAGGATTATACCAAAGTATGACACTAGTCTATATTAATATTGTCAGGACTGTTAAAGCACAGAATGAGCTGAGACTGGAAAGAAATGCTAAAGACATTGAAAAGAAGAGGGGTTTTTTAAACTATATTGGGGAAGAGAGAGAAGGAACTAAAAAGGAAGAGTAATGCTTGTAGAGTGAATGGGACAATGATAATGAACAATGGAGAGAAGACAGAACCACTTAACTCTTGGTCTGCTTCCCTTTCCTCTGCCAAAAAGAATTAATCTCTGAATTGAAAAAGGACTGAAGGGGCAGCCAGGTGGCACAGTGGATACAGCACCGGTCCTGAGGTCAGGAGGACCTGAGTTCAAATCTGGCCTCAGACACATAACACTCACTAGCTGTGTGACCCTGGGCAAGTCATTTAACCCCAATTGCCTTTTAAAAAAAAAGGCCAAAGAAAAAGGACTGAACAAAAATGGCTGAGGGGGTTGAAACCAAAGACAGGTAAGCAAGATAGTAAGAGAGCACATAGCTACCCTTCATGAATTGAAGTCAATAAGACTACTGTGTCATGGAACACAAAAAGAATTGTGAAGTGGGAATGCAGAGGCTTTGTCACTGATCTGTGAACACATGTGGAGAAAAGGAGGCACTGAAGAACGAGAGAGGGGAAAATGCCCCATTTTCGAAAAGGGGAAGGGAATGGAGTCTGATAGCTACAGGCCAATGAGCTTAACTTTAATTCTCTAGAACGTATTATTTAAAAAGTGGTTATTGAATACCTAGATAGGTAGCAGTGATTATGAAAAGGAAACATGGCCTAATCAAGAAGAAGTGTTGGAAGGTTGGTTTCATTTTCTCTTTATATTATCTCAAAAGGTATTGTTCTAAATTCTTACCAACATAATGACTGACTAGAATTCCAGGGACTAATGATGAAATATGGTCCCCATTTCCTGACAGAGAAGAGAAGGACTTAGAATGCAGAATAAGAAATTTTTTTTAACGTAGTCAATGTAGATATTTGTTTTGATTTACTATACATGTTAAGAAAGGGGTTTTATTTTGTCTTGTGTTCTCATTTGGGGTGGTGGGGGACACAAGGGTTTGAGGAGGTAGAAGGTGAGAAGACAGATCTTAACTGATTAAAATAAATTACATATATGTGTATATATATATATATATATACACATATATATGTATGAACTCACACATTTTAAAAGAAAGTGACTAGATTCTTCAGCTAGAAAGTATTACCACTACTGTTGACATTCTCATCATCTTCCATATTTATAAATCCCTGAAGTTCCTGAATAAGGATACAACAGAACAGCTACTCCTTACCTGTCTTTAGGATACTTGACATAATTGGCCAGTCTTGTAAAGGATCTTTGTATCCAAGGATCAGCAGAGCTGTGAACATGGGTGCAGACTCATGGAACCCAGTTAATACCCAATGGTACTAGCTATTAAGTATTAGTGATCAAGAGGAATAAAAGTGCAAAAAGACAGGTTTAGGGTTAATAAGAGGAAAAACTGATAACAAAACTATCCAAAAGTAGAATGGGTAGCTTTGGGAGGTATTGAGTTTCCTATCACAGAACATCTTCAAGAAAAAGCCAGATGATCACTTGTCAGGTGTTTTCTAGAGATTCTTCTTTTTCAGATGCTGTTCAGACTATATGGCTTCTGAGCTAACTTCTAATTCACTTCTGGAATTCTGTGTATTCATTCAATAATCATTTATTAAATATCTTCTATGTATGATGAACTGTGCTATGTACTGAGGTGTTTAAAAAAAATGAAACAGTCCCTGCTTTACATTCTGTACCCTCTCTAGTGAAAAGTGCTCTACATTTGGTGTTAAAATTCATATCACTAGGCTTATTTTATTGCTCTGAACACAACAGGAATGAAGTCAATGGAGACCATATAATGGATACTTTCCCTTCATCAAATCCAGGAAAGTACACTAGGACCTCCAGTATCTCAGCAAAGCTATTCCACAATATTTCACTAGGTAGGGCTATCATTAGGGCAGGTAGGTAGGCACAGTGGATAGAGTACTGGTCCTGGAGTCAAGACAACTCATCTTCCTGAGTTCAAATCTAGCTTCAAACATTTACTACCTGTGTAACCCTGAGCAAGTCACTTAACCCTGTTTGTCTCAGTTTCCTCATCTGTAAAATGAACTGGAGAAGGAAATGCCAAACTACTCTGATATCTTAGCAAAGAAAACCCCAAATGCAGTCACAAAGAGTCCAACAAGACTGAAGTGACTGAAAAACAACAATAACAAAAAGTTAGTCAAGCGCGGTGTGAGGAGATTGTGTGGTACTATGGAAAGGGTCAAAGGCCTCTTTTAAAGAGATGTTTCTAGCATTTACTAGATCTATGACCCTGGGAAAGTCCCCTTTGAGATTAGTTTCCAAATCTGTAAAATGGAGGAAATACCTGTCCTACTTATCTTACTGGGTACTTGTGAGACAGATGCAATATAAAAGTGAGCTATTATTTCTATTTTAAATCCAAATAAATCTTGGGATTTTAGAGCTGGAAGGGCCATTATAGATATTGACATTCTGGTAAGGTAAATCAACAAAGTTCATAAAAAGTCAGTCTTCCCCATGCCAGCTCATCCAAAAGCTTCGGAAGTGAATAAAATGTTTGGCTTCTGCTCACAGCAATCTAACTGTGGAAAGTAGGAATAAAATGAAAGTCAAGTTGTTTAGCACAGAAATTGAAAATCCCAGACCTTTTCAAGGGCAGCTACTTGAGTCGTCACCTGATCTACTACTTACACCTCAAACAGATGATTGTAGTCAAGGTAGTTGTTTTGAAAGGGGGGAAAAATATCAAGAGAAGTGATTGTTCAGTTGTACTCTGCTACATATGAAGCAGGGGCCTTAGTGTCATATTTTAGTTAAGTGCATTGAAAAGTTGAAATGTTTCCAGAGTAGGGCAACAAGGATGCCTAGAGGACTGGATATTGTACCATCTGAGTATTGACTTAAGGGATAGGGAATGCAATTTTCATGTATTTGAAGGGTTCTCTTCTGGAAGAAGAATTATATTTATTATCCTTAGACTCAGCTTAAACCCCATCTTCTTCTACATGAAGCCTTTTCTGATACTCCCAGATGTTGGGGTCCTATCCAACAAAAGTACCTTGTATGTATTTTATATATACATATACATACAAAATAGATACAAACATCTATTAAGTGCCTACAATGTGCTCCACGTTGAGGATGAAAAAAAAAACTGAATCAGTCCCTGCCCTCAAGGTGTCTACAGTGTAACAGGAGAAAATATATTCGCATACACACATGTTGGGTTCTTAATCACTGAATGGACATTGCTTCAGTCAAACTGAGACCTGTTAAAGACCTGAGCTTAAAAAGGCCAAGGTCTCCCAATGCATCCAGAGCCATCTCCAATCATCCTGATCTATATCTCACCAATGGACCCAGATGGCTCTGGAGAAGAAAGGGAGGCTGGCTGGTGACTTTGCACAGCCCTCCCTCACTTAAATCCAATTCAGTTGCATGTCATTACTTCCCTGATGTCATGGTCCTCTTCAAGAATGGAAGACAAAGAGGCAGCTAGGTGGCACAGTAGATAAAGCACTGACCCTAGAGTCAGGAGGACCTGAGTTCAAATCCACTCTCAGACCACTTACTAGCTGTGTGACCCTGGGCAAGTCACTTAACCCAATTGCCTCATCAAAAAGAAATGGAGGACAAACACACAACGTGTGTATGTTTGTATATGGATATAAGGATATAAAGGAGGTAAGATACAAGTATAAGAGGATACACGCACATATAAAGGAGAGAGAGAGAAAAAGAGAAGGAGGAGGGACAGAGGGGGAGAGAGAGAGTAGATACATATATATGTGTCTGCGTATATATCCTATATATTTATATCTATCTGTATGTGCATATGTGGGTATCCTGTGTGTATGTATATATATATATATATATATATATATACATATATATATATATATATATATATATATATATATATATATATATATATATATATATATATATGTGTGTGTGTGTGTGTGTGTGTGTGTATGTGTGTGTGTGTGTGTGTATAAAATATTGCATATTATACATATATATATACACATATCCTATATATGTATATCTATCTATATGGTTTGTATCCTGTAATTGTGTATCTGTTTCTGTGTGTGTGTTGTGTATACATATACAATCTTGTATACACACACACACACACACACACACACACACACAAAGACAGAGAATGACAGAGAGGGAAAGATGAATATATTATCTTCCCTGCTACAATGTAAACTCCTTGAGGACAGGAAATGGTTCGTTTGGGGGTTTGTTTGTTTGTTTGTTTTGTATCCTCAGCACCAAGCACATAGTAGGCACTTAAGAAATGTTTGTTAATTGATTAATTGGCCTGAGAGGACAGAACTAAAAGCAGTGGGTGGAAGGTACAGAAGTAAATATGGTATCAGTGTAAGAAAAGCTTCCTAATTAGATCTATCCAAAAGAAGAAAGACTCTCAGTAGGTAATAGAAATATCACTGGCATAAAGCGTGAAGAGGAGGTAGTATGTTATGATGTCAGGTGTGTTGGGACTATAGCCAAAGGACCTGGGTTGAAATCCCAACTCTGTCACTACCTGTATGATTTTTGGGCCAGTAATTTAACCTCTCTGGGCCTTAGTAACTTCCAGTAGAAGAATAAAGGGGTAGAACTCAGTGATATTTGAGATCCCTTCTATCTCTAAACCTATGAATTTATCAGGGATCCTGATGGAGAAGGAGGAGGAGCAGATTCTACTGAGATACAGGTTGGACTAAAGATGCTGTGAAGTCCTTTTTAACTTTGAAATTCTAGGATTCCATAATGTCTAAGCTATCTCTAACCCTGATTTTTCTTCACTCTTGCCCAGCCTATTGATAGTAAATTTCATCATAGAGACCATAGACAGCCTTGCATTTCATGCAAAATAACCAGAAGGGAAAAATGAAGTCTGAGCTTAGCTGGACCTATGTAGAATGGCAACCTCAGGATAGAAACACTAACAACTTCAGTTAGCCCTAGACACAGCCTCATTCGCCTTTCAAGGCTATTATGCCTGGAAATATACAAAGTTCTAGGTCCCTCTGGGTAGAAGAATGCTGCCTCCTCACCCACATACATACATACATACACAGCTATAGATGTAGATAGATATAGGGATATAAAGACACCTGAGAAAATCTGAGGTCCTTTTATTCTGATAGTTCAGAACCCAAGGAGAAAATCTGGTTCTAGATGAAATATCCAGATAAAATTATCACTTACGTATGTTATCTACTGTTTTCCCCCAATTATTATTATTTTGGGAGGCAACCTAACATTGTGGGTATACAACAGGTCTTGTGGTTAGGAAGAACTGAGCCCAAGTTCTGCCTTTGACACAAACTAGCTGTGTGAACCCGAACAAATCACTTACCTTCTCAGTGACCCCTAGGACTTTAAGTCACAGAATTGCCCATCTGCATTGTCAGATGGAGCTTTCTTACTGGGAATTTTCTGTGACAATAGAAGTACTAGCCTGGTAGAAAGAAAATTCATGATTTTGTGGCCCTTAGAGCTGGAGATAGATCTCATGAAGTCCAGTCTCCTGTTTTCAGTAAGAGCAACCCTAAACAATCCCATTTCCAGGATGAGAGGCACTATGTAACAGTGGAAAGAACATATGGTCAGATAGATGCCTTTGTTCAAGCTTCCTACTTTGACACATTCTAGCTGTTTAACTGGCTCATCAGTAAAATGTAAATAATAATGCTACTTCTATTACATAGTTCTTGTGAGGAAACTGTAAACATGTAAATCTTAAAAAGCTGTACTTTAGAATGTATTTACAACTCCTTCCATCATCATATTAAATCAGTATTTCAATTATACTGATTTTCTTTCTACTAGCTTTATTCCTCTATTTCAAATAAAATACTATAATCCTTTAACCCAAAGTGTCCTAGAAACTAATTGAAGATTGCTTGCTGAAAGACTCTTTGTACATAATTTACATGTTACCCATTATATTTCTCAAAATTCTTTGGTATAATCCCGAGTGAAATTCTGTTTGAACACTAGAGGGCTAGCATTACCTTTCCATCAGATGAAGCAGGGAACAGTGTAGTCTAGGGCTAGGTTAGAGGTTGTTTACAATCCTCTTACTCTGTGCTAGGAGCATTTTGAAGATGATAGAAATCTTAAAGCTTGGTTACACAAAGCTACCAACCTAGGAGGTGAATAATTTAGTTTCATTCTATTTTTTTCTCAAATTGATAT
This sequence comes from Phascolarctos cinereus, assembly GCF_003287225.1. Taxonomy (NCBI): domain Eukaryota; kingdom Metazoa; phylum Chordata; class Mammalia; order Diprotodontia; family Phascolarctidae; genus Phascolarctos; species Phascolarctos cinereus. Next base: position 153,514,600 of record NW_027556180.1, on the reverse strand, counting down.
TTGTAGTTCCCATTTCCTATACTATGTGAGCAGCGACCCTTAAGTAACATTTATTAAACGAATACGCTTATTCTGAAGCATTATTTCTAGTCACTGTTCCTGTTTGACATACTGTCAAACACACACACACACACACACACACACACACACACACACACACACACACACACACACCTGTAGTTGCTGAAAGGGCTCTGAGTACTGAACAAGGACAGAATTACATTATCATCTGTGTTTTCCATAAAGTGCTGTCAAAAGCTTCTCAGCTCTTGGAAAATAAATACATATTAAAGGCTGATACTTTTGTATTCCAGCTCAAGCCAAGTCAAATCAATCTAAAATAATGAATCAACAGACTGAGCTAAAGGCTGCCAGCCAGAGCATTTTCCAAGAAAAGTTCTCTGTGGCCAGGATCCCACAGCAGGGAACTATCCAGATAAATTAGGCCAAAGAGGGGCCTGAATAATTTGCATAATGACTGTCATTCTTCACTTCATTTTAGTCGTGGAGACCTGGTGAGGGGTGTGTGTGTGTGTGTGTGTGTGTGTGTGTGTGCACATTTATGAGAGGACAGGAGGAATTCAATTCAGTTATTTCAATTCTGCAACCTACTATGAGCTTAATTCTTATGCCTTGTGATCAAAGAGTTTACAATCTAATGGGAGAGAAGATATACACATATAACTATTATACAAGGAAGAAGGAGAGAAGTGCAAAAGAAAGGAGAAAGAAGAAATAAGAAAGCAGAGAGAAAATGAGGAAGAGGAGAAAGACCAGAGTCCATTCTACAATGACAAGTCACTCCCTGACAGTAAGTCAATATTCATTCTTTCAGGTAACAAGGGGGCCAATTAGTCCACCAGGTCCATGGTTCTCAAGTTTTCTTAGTTTATGACTGCAGGCAGCAAAGTAAAAGGCACATACTTGTTGGACAATTTGAAAGTTCATATGGTACAGTGATAGAGTGCCATACTTGGGGTTGGAAAGACCTGGCTTAGAATAGTTATTCAGAGATTTAACTATGTGATCCAGGGCAAGCCACTTAAATACTATGGCCTTAGTTTCCTTATCTATAAAATGAGTGTTGGACTCAATGACCTCAAAGATTCCTTCTGGCTCTAAAACTATGATTCAGTTTAACCCCCCTCCCCCCCCACACACACATATACCCTCACTGGGAAGTATAGCTCTAGCTTTACTTTGAATCAGATATCAATGGAAAATGTAAAATAATTATCAATTCAAGACAATATAAAATTTATGGACATAAATCTACTTATATACATTTATGCTTCAAAAGATGTACTCATGGTTCCTCAGTGGTCCCCAGACTGCATTTTGTGACCCACTGCCAGAGAGGTCCTGGGATTATACCTTCCTGAGCACCTATCTTAGTTCTAGGGGGGTGACTGACAGAGGCAAAAACAATCTGCCTCAATAAGGGTCTTGTTTGTATGTTTTCTACCGGCCATGAGCCATGACAAAGTGACTTTTTCCAGCCATTCTTGTAAATGTTCCCAGAGGGTAAGAAGCCAAGAGTGCATCCTCTCCAATAAACAGAAGGAGTATCATTTTACTATTTAGTAGTTGGTTCATGTAGCCTCGGAAAAGAGCCACTTGCCAAGTAACCATTTATGCTGAGCAAGGAGAAAAGAATACAGATTTCATTCATGCCAACGTTTGCATTGCACCATGGGGACCAAGAGCATAAAAAGGAAAATGTGAATGAATTCCACCAAAGTCTTCCTCACTTCACTGTAGCATGAAAGTGACCCTGAGTTCCTTTGTGGAATATAATTTCTGCCCAGTCTTATTCTCTTGTATAAATACCTCATATTTATCCTGTATACATCTATTTAGTATAGCTTCATATATGCGAATGCTCTCTACCCCCTTAAAATGACTCATTCTTTTTTCTTCATGCCCGAGCACATAGCACATGATAGGCATTTAATGAATGTTTGTTAGTTGAATTATTGAATCTAAAAACACTTCAATAACATGTCTAGCATCACAGTATGTTTCTATCTTCTAAGAACTAGCTTAAGTGCAGAGAAGTTCATTGCAAGAATTTTTACCAGTAGGTGATTAAGTCTACTAAGGCTGAGAAGATTTATGATCTTTGTAGGTAGAACATGGGTCTCCCCATAAATATCATAAATCTTTGGAGTCTAAAAATGGGGTTTTTTTGGACCGTTGCTCTATTGGGAACAATTCCCAAACTTTTCATAATACAGGAATATTATTTCACACTTACACAAGGTATAGTCTTCACCAATACTGTTCTCATAAGTTCTGCAGTTCAGAGAGGACCAGCTGCTGTGGTATGAGGGCTTGCTGAGCCCTTTTCAAGGCTGTTCATCCACCTTTGATGTCTATACATCATGCAACTCTCACCTGTGGCTCCAAGAAGCTGGATCAAATATAGTGGCCACACCCTGGTAAAACCATCTTGGCAGATGGGCTAAACCAGGTTGAGGGTAACTGACAGGCCTCAAGATGTCTACCCAAAGCATGTGAAGACTTCCCCCAGCAGAATGGGTGTATATGAACAATTCAGTTCAATGGCCATGAAGGTGGCTAAAGCAGGCACTTCACCCAGAGTACTTTATGTGTAGGTCCCACTGACAGTGGGATATTTGCATTAGGGTATATCAGGCCCTGAGATCCCTAGGTTCTATGTTTCATTTCAGAAATAATGTAAAAGGTTGTGCCAAAGGAAATACTAATTTTTTTTAAAAAGTGTGTGTGTGTGTGTGTGTGTGCGCGTGTGCACACGCGCGTGTGTAAATCAGATCATTAAAATGGTGCTGGGGAACATTTTAAATATTAAAGGACAGCCCTCCCCTTTTTCCATGAGCCACAGAAGCCATGTATGCCCCCATGCATGAGGAAAAAATAACTATCAGAGCGGAGATAGTGCACAATAGTAATTCCTATGGCAGGGAACCTAAGGCCATTGGATTTCTGTAGCTCAGGAGTTCTGAGCTGCAGTAGGCTAAACTGATGATTGGATGTCCATACTAAGTTCAGCACCAATACAGTGAACTCCCAGAATCAAGGGATCACCAGATTGACTAAAGAGGAGCAAACTGGCCCAGGTCAGAAATGGAGCAGGTCAAAATTTCCATACTAATCAAAGCATGATTAGAGCATATCAGAGCAATCTCTGCATTTTCAGCCTGCATGAGAAAAGGAGACCTAGTTTTAAAATTAAAAGAAAGAGGGGGAGGAAGAATGTTTAAATTCTGCCATGTGCTCCTCCTGGGCAAAGGCACAAGGTCTAGTAAGGAAAAATAATGTTTTTCAGGCCTCTTTGGTATCAGATATGAAAATTAATAGTCTTATGATCCAATTCAAGGATCCTACAAACCTTCTCTATCTACTAAATTTAGTTGAAACTTTCAAAATCTTAGCTATTTTATAGCAAACAATGGAAGGCTTCAGGGTTTCTTGCAGTAACTATAGCATCCTAGCAGTTAGAGCTGGAAGAGACTTCAAAGTCTATCAAGCCTAACTCCCTGATTTTTCACATAAGGAAACTGAGACAACAGAGGGTGGCAGAAGTATACGTCAGATATGTAACCAAACCCAGTTCTTCTGATGCCAGAGCTAGCATACTTCCTACTGTACCACACTTCCTCCCTGCATCAAGGATGAAAGTCAACAAGATCTTACATTAGTTGCCTTTTTTCCCTAGCCAGGATTTTCTTTTGTTGGGCATAGGGAGAGTGAAGGAACCCAGGGAAGATGGGACTCTGAGACTTCATAAAGATCCTGGCTTGGAGTTCCTTCATTGGAAAAGAGCCTTTACCTTGTCCACATGTCGGCGCCACAGATCCTGATAGTTTCTACCCAGAGGACTCCCAGAAAGGTTTCTGTGTCCACTTCTGCAACTGTCTCACACCCTTGTCTAACTGTTAATTAGAAAGCTCATCTCTTGGCATGTGCATGGGCCTGGGCCATCTGCTTATTGATCATTTCTTTCTGGGTATATTGGATTTCAAGGGATCTAACCACAAAAACAGTTCCTATTTCAGATGGCCTATTACACAGGTTTCTCCACACCAAGCCTGAGAGTGCATACAGTGTTATGACCTGCAGTCATGGGCTTGAATCCACAAGTTACAGAAATGTTGGCTGCAAAACACAAGGGCTAATGTTATTATAAAGCAACAATATAAAACACTCAAAGCTTTCTCCCAATGAACTACAAAATGACTGCTATGAAAAAAAAATAAATAAAACTCATAATGAAGTGAATACTTAGATCCCAAATCCAATCACCTTGACAATTCCCATAAATCCAGTATCTCTCTCTCTTGAGATAAGTCTTGATTAGTCAGAGAAGGAGCAAGATACAGTGGTAAGTGATCTGAATTGGCAATCAGGGGACCTGTGGTCAAATCATGGCTTTGCTATTTATTACCCATATGTTCACATTACTTAATCTGTCTGGGCCTCAGTTTCTTTGATAAGGTTGGAAGTAGGTGACTGATTTTGAGATCCTTTATGGCTATAATTCTGGGTTATCCAAGTTCTTGTTACTTCTCATTTAGGGGCAATAATAACTCCATAGAAAGAACCAGGTAAAGGGCAGCTACATGACCCAGTTGGTTAGAGCACTGGCCCTGGATTCAGAAAGACTTGAGTTCAAATCTGGCCTCAGACACTGGACACTTAACTAGCTGTGTGACCCTAGGCAAGTCACTTCACCCCATTGCCTTGCAAAAAAAAAAAAAAGAACCAGGTAAATAAAGGATGAAATTGACTTCAATTACCTGATCTCCTGATTAGCAGCTCTGATCAAGTATTGGAGGGAGAAGAATCAAAGCTCCATCCTGTCATCCATATCAATGGAAGCACTCAGAAGTATCTGTAGTCCTAAACAGTAGATAAACCAAAACTCGAGCATATTTGACTTTGGAATATATTTTGCTTTGGCTTATTTTGTTTTTAATCCCATTAAATTATGAGTATGTTAGATGTTCTGGGAATTCACTTCAAATCCATGGATTTTCAAACTAAGTAATGAAACAAAGCTAAGGTTTGACTCAGGGGGTAATTTTGTGTCAAATTTTTGACTCAAAGATCCTAAATTCCTGCTCAAATCTTTCCACTGGGAAGGAAAATTGATTTGTTCTGAATAAACCAATTTATCCCTGAGATTCATACAAGCACCAGCCTAAGCAAAGCTTTCAGGCCTTCCTTGGAGCAGAAATGAGGGATGTATTTGTTTCAAAGATTCTCCCTTTGAGAATGCAAGCTTCTTGAACAGTTAAGGCAAACAGATTTCATTTAAATACAACAATAAGTCAACTAAATTAACTCAATACACTCAGAAGCCAGATTCATTTTTAAAAACCACAATTCAGGCAATTTACTAATCCTTTCTATAAAAGGATGTTTGGGGATTATCTGCGGATTTCAGTTATCTGAATTCTTTCTTTATTCCATTTCCACAGGGAATGGGCTAGATGTATGTAAAGTCCCTAAAGATAACCCTGGCTGCTTCTAGTACTACCTGTAGGTGGGTCATGTTTCTCCTCACCCAGCCCATGTTTCTCTCTCTGACTTACTTATCCCTAGAAGAATTGGTTGGGCAGTACTTATTTATCTCACCCACCCAAGTAATTGCAAAATGGAACAGAAGGTACCATTAAACAAACAGTGACGGATTAAGCAGGCAACTATGGGAGGCTATATGTCCTCTGAGTTCTTAAATAATTATGGTTTTTTTCTTCAGCTGAAGTCTACTAGGCTTGTCACAGAATAAGAGGGTCCTGGGGGGAGTAGAGAACACATTCAACTGAAGAACCCAAAAAACCCAACCTGGGACTGAACTCTTTGGTCCAGTGAGCACAGGGAGAACAGCAGGGCATGGTTTTGCTAGCTGGGACCAAAGTGGGAATAATGCTTAGGTCAGCAAACAAACAAACAAAAAAAAGCTTAGGGAGCAAAAATTTTTTTTTCCAAACACAGAGGGAGGAAAATCAAATCAATGCCATCGGGAGGAAGAGAGTAAGGAAATCTATAGCAGAGGGAAACAACATATTTGATGCAATTTGAAGGACTCCCCCCTCCTCCTTCAAGCAGCTGTTCAATAGATAGTGCAATAAGTCAGGGAGATGAAGAATAGAAGGGTTATTGATAGTAAGCTAATGTACTTCAGAACTGCTGATATCAAGAAGACAATGCGTAACACCAATATAAAAAAGCTACCCACAGGGGCAGCTATGTAGCGCAGTGGATAGAGCACCGGCCCTGGATTCAGGAGGACCTGAGTTCAAATCCGACCTCAGACACATAACACTTACTAGCTGTGTGACCCTGGGCAAGTCACTTAACCCCATTGCCTAACCCCCCCCCAAAAAAAAAGAAGCTACCCATTGAAATCATTGAACACAGTACTGAGCAGGACAGACCAAGAAAAGAAATATCCACCCACAATAATTCTTGGTATATGGAAAACCCCTTGAAATTTTTCCTCTCAATTTATGGGAGGAGATTCCACATCAATTGTAAATTCCTTGAAAATTGAGACTTTTTCATTATTGTCTTTGCATCATCAGGACCGAGTATAGTTCCTGGATGATAATAGATGCTTGTGGAATAAGTGATTATTGTTGTTTCTCTTTTGTACTTGAAAAAGACCAATGACATCACAATGCTTACATCAATTATGGCTGATGAATCCAAAACAAGCTCAGAAGGCTCTACCACAGGTTAGGCATTCGTGCATCTCATGTTTACTTTGTCCTATTGCAATTCTGCTTTGCTCATACAGTACAGTGCCTTCTTTCACATGGGCGTGAACAAGCCATTTTGGGCGATCCTGTGCCAGCATCTCCCATGACTTCATCTTTGCATGCCTATTAAACATGGACAGTCTACCAGCACCAAGTCAAATAATTGAACCACTTCTATTTGAATTGTCTTAGGAAGACTCTGAAGATCACCTGGCAAGATAAGGTACCAGACACTGAGTCCTTTCTCAAGCTGAACTGTCAAGCATTCAAATTCTACCACAGAGAACAACTCTGATGGGCTGGCCACATTGTTCGAATGCCAAACATATTGTTAACCTAAATGTATTTTGCAGAGAACTCACATGAGGCAAGTGCTCAGAGGTCAGAAGAGGTGGTACAAGGACACTCTCAAGGTCTCTCGAAAAACTTTTAGTATGAATGATTGAATAAATGAATGAACATACATATGTAACAGATATTGATGGGGGAAGTCCTTGAGCATTTTAATGAGCCATGGAAAGCTCCCAAAGAAGATGGGATGGGATGGGATGGGATGGGATAGGATAGCATAGGATAGGATAGCATAGGATAGGATGGGATAGGATGGGATAGGATAGGATAGGATAGGATAGGATAGGATAGGATAGGATAGGATAGGATAGGATAGGATAGGATGGGATAGGATGGGATAGGATGGGATAGGGTGAGATGGGGTGGGGTGGGGTGGGGTGGGATGGGGTGTTTTAAAGGAAAAAATGGATAGTTTAACCTTAGCCATAGGACCACCTTAATCCTCTCTGAGGCTGGAGCAAAGGACTACAGGATAGGAGAAAATATAGTCAGCAAATAAGAGAGAATGTATTTATTAAATTGATTGCTGTGTGCCAAGTACTGTGCTAAATGCTGAGGATAAAATACAAGCATATAAAACAGTCGCTATCCTGGTTCAGCAGATAGAACATGGCACCTGGAGTCTGGAAGCCCGAGTTCAAATTTAACTATAGAAACCTACTAGTTATGTGACCCTGACCAAATCAGTTTTCTTATCCGTAAAATGAAGATAATAATAGCACCTTGCAGGACTGTTGTGAAGGTCAAATGAGATGATATTTGTAAAGCACTTTGCAAACTTTTAAGTGCTATGGAAAGGATAGCTATCATTTTTTTTTATTTCAATGGGGAATACACATAAAGTACAATGGGGGGGGAAGGTACCTCAGAGGGGATCACTCTTTATCAAACAGATTAGTACCTGTTCTCACAGCTGACCAAGATAGCTAGGTGGGTAAGGGCTGGACCTGAAGTCAGAAAGACCTGAATTCAAACCCTGACTTAGATATTTAGTAACTCTGTGACTCATTTAACCTCTGACTGACTCAATTTCCTTATCTACAAATTGAGGATACTATTAGAGAGCACCCACTTCCCAAGGTTGTTATGAGGATAAAATGAGACATTTGGAAAGCACTTTGCAAAATTTAAAGTACTACTGAATGCTTATTAATATTATTAAAAATAGAAGCTAGGCAGCTAGGTGGCAGTGGATAAGGCACTGGGCCTGTAATCAGATAAACTCATCTTCCTGAGTTCAACTCTAGCCTCAGGCACTTACTAGCTACATGACCTTGGGCAAGTCACTTAACTCTGTTTACCTCAGTATCTGACCTGTAAAATGAACTGGAGAAGGAAATGGAAATCTATTCCCATATGTCTCCCAAGAAAACCCCAAGTAGGGTTACATAGAGTCAGACACGACTGAAAAATGACTTAACAACAAAAATTATTAAAAACAACCACACAATAACTGTAACCAAACATGATTTGGTTGAACAAGGAAAGAGATCCTCAACACAAATACAGGAAGAAGGAAACACATGACGACTTGAATCATTGACATCTGACCATCCCTCCTTTGTGTCTCTAAGACCCTAGCAGTACAAGTGTAATGCTAGCTATTAATCCTTTCAAAAAAGATTGCTTTAGAAATGCTGAATCTGTAGCAGTCAAATTGCACTAGGATTTGCCAATGAAAGGAACTATCACCCAATTAATAATGGGGTTGAGCTATCAGATGATTTGTTTCCACAGAAAAATCTCTTGTCCCTTACCCCATGTTTGCATGCTGCTTTGGGGTTTACTTTCAAATCTCTGTCAAATTAGCTTAAATAAAATGAAGTCAGAAGTTGGCCAGGGAAATAGTGATTCCCCATTCTGATCTTTCATCTCCTTTTCAAGTGAACACCAACATTTGAGGGCAAATCTCCCACTACCCAATCAGATTTTCAGAAATATAACCAATTCTACTCATACCTACTCTACCAAAGGCTAGTTTAATTCTTTTAAATAATAATAATCCTTTCTTCTGTAATACAACAGAAATCCCCAATAGATTGTGACAAGGAAAGGTTCCAATGTAACTGTCTAATTTTGAATGCTGCTACAATATTTCAATAAATAGACATGCTTCAAGCTTAAAACAATAACTGAATTGTCACTGTATGGATGCTGCCTCAGTAAACATGTCTTGTCAGTAGACCAAAGGAAAAAAGGCTGAAATGTTAATGGACATGTAGATAAATATGTTTTCATATGTCAGCATGCCTGCTTGACTTTGCCTGTGAGGCCCTAAGAGAAGACATTAAAATGAAGGTCAGGTTGGTAATAAGTATTTTTACTCCTCTTATTTAATATTTTATTTTCCCAACTACATGTAGAAATAATTTTAACATTCTTTTTTGTTTCAAATTTTGAGTTCCAAATTCTCTTCCTTCCTCCCTCCCCATCCCCCCTCATTGAGAAGGCAGGCAACTTAACATAGATGATAAATGCATAGTCATGCAAAACATACTTCCATTCATTTTGTGAAAGAAAACACAGACAAAAACTCAAAAAATAAAGAAAATAAAGTAAAAGTATCTTTGATCTGCATTCAGGCTCTACAAGTTCTTTATCTGGCGATGGACAGCACCTTTCATCATAAAGTCCTAAAGAACCGCCTTTAATCACTATATTGCCAAGAATAGCAACGTTATTCATATTCTATTGCTGTTATAGTGTGCAATGTTCTCCTGGTTCTGCTCATTTCACTTTGCATCAGGTCACATAAGTCTTTCCATGTTTTTCTGAGAGCATCCTACTTGTCATTCTTTAAAACACAGTAATATTCCATCACAAATATATACAGCAACTTGTTCAGCTATTCCCCAATTGAGGGGCATCTCCTCAATTTCCAATTCCTTACCATCATTAAAAGAGTTGCTATAAATATTTTTGTGCACATAAGTCCTTTTCTTTTTGACTTTTATCTCTTTTGGGATACCGACCTAGTAGCAGTATTGCTTAGTTAAAGGGTATGCATAGTTTTATAGGCCTTTGGGCATAGTTCCAAATTGCCCTCCAGAATGGTTGAATCAACATACGACTTCATCAATAGTATATTAGTGTTTTAATTTTCCAACATCCTCTCGAACATTTGTCATTTTCCTTTTCTGTCATATTAGCCAGCCTGACAGGTGTGAGGTAGTAGATCAGAGTTGTTTTAATTTACATTTCTTTCATCAATAGTGATTTACAGCATTTTTATATGACTTAATAGATAGCTTTGATTATTTTGTCTGAAAACTGCCTGTTCATATCCTTTGACCATTTATCAACTGAAGAATGGCTCTTATTTATATAAATTTGATTCAGTTTCCTATATGTTTGAGAAATGAATTCTTTATCAGAGAAATTCATTGTAATTTTTTTCACAATAATGATTACTATGTGTCTCCCTCCATTCTATTTTCCCCATTTATCCTACTCTCTCTCTCATTATACCCTGCCATTCTTAAAAGGTTTTTTTCCTTCTTTTACCTCCCCTAAAGTGCCCTCCCTTCTATCAGCCCTGCCTCTCTTCTCTTATCCCTTTCCCTTCCTACTTTTCTGTATGGTAAGATAGATTACTACAACCAACTGCGTGTGTATATTATTCTCTCAGCCAATTCAGATGAGAGTAAGGTTCATGTGGTCCCTTCCACACTTCACCCATTTTCCCCTCCACTGTAAAATTTCTTTCAGGCCTTTTTTATGTTGGTAATAACTCTTTTCATTGCCACTGGATACACAGAATCAAAACATTTCAGAGAAAGGTTCTTCATCTTCCCTTTGTCCAACCTGGACCTGAAAAAGACATTTCTACAATATAACCCAAAAGTGATCATGGAGTTTTTTACTAAAAACTTACTAGATTCAGCCCAAAGTTCTAGACCAAAGATCAACAAACATCAGCCTGCTACCTGTTTTCATACCACTGACAAACTAAAAATGTTTTTTTACTTTTTAAAATAAAGTGTTATTATATTTAAAAATATTAAAACCATTCTTTACTTGCAGACATACAAAACCAGGCAGAAGGCCAGATTTGGTGCTGAACTTATAGTTTACTGATTCCTATTCTAGACTGTCTTGAAGTACAGATTCTATTCATCCATCATATGGACTATGATAATAGATTACTATCTGCTTACAATCTTAAAGTATTCTAATTCATCTTTTACTCAGCTGTCAAAAACACATTTCTATGAATTAGCTCTGCCGTACTCAAAAATTGGCTTCCTATTACCTCTGAGAAAATTTAAACTCCTTTTAGGCACTTCATAATATAACCTCACCCCACCTTTCTAGGCTTGTTTCTTCTTTTTTTAATTAACAAGCATTATTCCTTCTCTCGTTTCACCCCATCCCCTCTATGGGGAAAAAAGCAAAATCTTTGTAGCAAATAGTTAAGACAAAACAAAAAACATTCCCACACTGGTGGGTCTAAAAAATATGTCTCATTCTGCATCTTGAGGCCATTATCTCCTCTAGCAGAAAATTGGTAGCATACACATAGATCCCTACCTAAAAAAGAGGAGAGGGGAGTGTATTTTTTCAATTTTTCCCCTAGACTATGTTGGGTTGTTATATCTCATAGAGTCCCATAGATTAGTTGTAAGTGCCCTATTCCTAACCCAGCAAGAGTTAATATGAATTTTATACACATATGTATGTATATATGTATGTATGTATGTATGTATTACATACAAAAGTGTTTCATGTCACCTGTACCCCAAAACTACAAAACACTTAAGAGGATTTTTTAAAATTTTCTTTAAACTGCATGGAAAACCCAGGCATTATTTCATTTTGGTTTGGTTTGGTTTTCATCTTCAGGTCTCTGAAAGACCAACCTCAACACAAATGGTAGTGAAGTAGTTACCACCAATCAGTGTGTTTGTTGGGAAAAAGACTAATCAGGTTTCCTGGTTATTTGAGTCCTCTAATTCACTATATGAAATTACAATTCAGACTAATATTATTTGGACTTTTAGTGACCTCATGTGTAAGTTGTGAGGAGCAGATTGAGAATGAAATGAAAAGGCTTACCTCTGAGATGTTGAGTGGCAAGAGGCAGGAAGCTCAGAAAACCAGGCTGAACATTGGCACAGACAATGGATTTGCCTATGAACAGGGATAGCTTTAGTAAGTTTTTTCAAATTTAACATTTTATTTTTCCACAATTACATGTAAAAGCAATTTTCAACATTCACTTATAAAATTCAGTTCCAAATTCTCTCTTTCTTCCTCTACCTTGGACAAGTTTGTGACACTGACTATCCTACCACTTTGTACTCCTCTTTACTACTGACCAACTGGGAAATAGTGAGTGAATAAAGTGAATAAATCCCAATGAAGGCAGCCTTAGCAAAATATAAAGAAGTTTTATTGGCAGCTTTCAGTGTTTCCTTAGCAATTGGTTTATTCTAAAAAGCCTATTAAGTATGGTTAAAAGGACTTTATTGGTTCTTTACATAAAACTGTCATTCTTAATTTGTTTAAAATAGAAAATTTTTAAAAGCTAATAAAACTGTCATCTTTGTCTTAACTCAGTGAGTTTTTTTATTATGTATGTATTGTATTAATATTATATATATATATCTATATCATTTCTATACTAATATAATACATTACATGTAAATACAGCAAAGTGCAATAAAACAAGATATGCCTGTAAATAGGCTAATAAACGGCCTTGAAATCATGCCATATGAAGATTAGTGAAAGGAACAGGGGATGTAGGAAAGGAAGCCTGGGAAGAAGACAACTTGAGGGTTGGTGGGTAGAGAGATGATATAAGTTTACAAGTATTTAAAGGACCTTTGTTGAAGAAGAATTAGATACGTTCATTCTGGCCTAGAAGGCAGAATAAAAATATCAGGGCATTTTTGTTCAGGTATAAGGTCCATCTAAATTTTGAATTCATGGTATAAAGTGAATATTTTTAAATTTCTTATTTTATTTTTAATTTATGGACATAGATTTAGAGCTAGAAAAGACCTTAGAGGACATCATGTTCAACCTCCTAACTTCACAGGTGAGGAAAATGAGACATAGCAAGGTTAAGCTCAGGGTCACACAACTGGTAAGTCTCTGAGGTGGGATTTGAATGCAAATAATCCTGACTTCAAATCCAGTGCTCTGTCCACTATTCCACACTGTCTCCGTTCTTCAAAGTACCAATGTTTCCCATTGTGACAAGTCTACATAACGAATTAATGTTGTACATCACTGAGGGTAAAGATCACAGTCATCCAGAGTGAAAGCACCATGAACTCAACTGCTGAGGGGAAAGGAAGACTTCCTTCCTTCCCTTGTTTTTATCCTCTGCCTGCAGTGTTTGTCTTGTTTATTTTTGTTTGTACTTCTCAGTTTCAAGTGCAGATGGTGATCCCCACTGGAACACTTGCTCAAGCTGTGATGACCTTGGAGTCAGGATTCCAGGTGGGATGTTGTGCCAATCAATCTGGTAGGGAAACTGAGAAGCCACGGTTCATAGGACTTGAGTCCAAGATCAGTTTTGGACTTGGAACTTAGGATTGTGATATATAGGAACTAAACTAAGTTATTCGTATATTTGTTCTTTTGCCTTTGAAATAAATACTCCTTTGTAGAAGCTAATCTGATTGTTAGTGGCTAAGTGGAAATGGGGTACAGGGAATCCCACCCCTACAATTGAAAGAACATGATAATTGTGGGCTGGAGTTATTGACAGAGAGCCTAAATGAACTCCTCTATTTAGGAGTACTGAAGAATTCTGGGGGAGGGGTGAATTGTAATATACTTGGCCTTCAGGCAATGGGGACCATGGTTGCTAATGTTACAAAAGAAAAAAAAATTGACTTTTCTTTGGTATTTCAACTTTATCACACTTCCTTCTCCCGTACCCAGAGAGCTATCCCCTGTAACAAGAACAAAAAAAGAAAAAATACATTCCAACAAAACCAATCAGCACATTAACCAAGTACGATAGCACATGGTGTGTTATGGGGATGGGAGGAGAAAAGTGCATATTTTTTCCTTTAGGCGAGCTTGATTATTATATTTTCACAATTTAATTTCAGAGGAGGGGTTATTGCTCTTCCTATTTTTATTGCTGTAGTCATTGTGCATATTGTTTTACATTAGCTCATATGTCTTCCCATAATTCTCTACATTTTCATATTTATCAATTCTTACAGTACAGTAACATTCCATTACAGTCATGTGTGACAACTGGTTTGGCTGTTTCCCAAATGATAGGCTACCACTTTGTTTCTAGTACTTTGCTACCACAAAAAAATGCTGCTAAAAATAGTGGCACACATGGGACCTTTCTTTCTGTCTTTAACCTCCTATACACCTAGCAGCAGGATCTCTGGCCCAAAGGATACAGACTTTCTTTGTATAATTCCAAATTGCTTTCTAGAATGATTGGAAAAATCATAGCTCCAACAGTACTTGTATACCTTTCTTCTCATAACCCCTCCAACATTAACTCTTCCTATCCTTTTACATCTTGGTCAATTTCCTGAGTAAGAAGTGAAACCTCAGGGTTGTTTTGATTTGTATTTCTCTTCCAAACAATCCTAACCAATTCTCTTGTGGCTTTAGTCTGGAGGACCATTGGAGGAGCAAATCAGTTTAATTCTGTTCCATTCCACCATGAGAAGACAGGTACACAAATATGCTATTAGTGAAGCTATGAATTAATCCAACTGTTCAAGAAAATAATTTAAGGAAACAATTATACTAAATAAGTCACTAAACTGTTGACCTTTTCATCCAGAAATCCAACTACCCAAAGACGTACCCTCAAGGAAGTCAAGGATAGAAAAACCTATGTAGACAAAAATTTCCACAAAAGATAATTTTTTTTGTTTGTTTTTGCAAGGCAATGGGGTTAAGTGACTTGCCCAGGGTCACACAGCTAGTGAGTGTTATGTGTCTGAGACTGGATTTGAGCTCAGGTCTTCCTGACTCCAGGACCAGTGGTCTATCTACTGTACCACCTAGCTGCCCTGATCATTTTTTTTAAATAAAAATCTGGACACAGAGGCAGCTAGGTGGTATAGTGGATATAGCACCAGACCTGGAGTCAGGAAGACCTGAGTTCAAATCTGGTCTCAGACACACAATACTTACTAGCTATGTGACCCTGGACAGGTCACTTAACCCCATTGCCTAGCCCCCCCAAAAAAATGGAGAAAAAATCTGGACACAAAGTGAGTGCCTATTCATCGTTCAATGACTAATAAGATTAGGTATATGAAAATAGAATCTCACCACACCATAAAAAAATTATAAAGCATGAGGAAATCAGAGAAAGATGGGAAGACTTGTATGAAGTGACCAAAAGCAAATAAAGCAGAGTCAAGAAAACAATATACACAATGACTATCATAATGTGTAAAAAAAAAAAAAGGAAACAAAAAAAATCAAAGTTTAGACTCAGTGCAATGACCATCTTGGTTCCAAAGACCAACTTCTCTTTCTTGTCAGAGAGGTAGTGGACTATGGATGGAGGATGTTGCATGTATTAGGAGTGGTTGTTGTATGAGTTAATTTTGCTTGTTTGTCTTTGTTATAAGGGAAAGTGGCATGCGTGCATGTAAAAAATGTTAACAATTTATTAATAAAAAGAAATATGCTTCATTCCATGCTAATCTTCTGAGGTGAATTCAGTGGATCCTGCACCTGAACCCCCACACATGGAGTGAACTTCATTCTTCAAGTATGGATTGTCTGAGATCCTCAGAGAAGTCCACCCTCAGAGAAATAAGGAAAAAGGGTACACTTCACTCAGTATTTACAACACTACTTTTGTCAACTAGAGCGTGAAAAATTCATCATCATTATAGGGGGGAAAGGGAAAAAAACTAGGTCCTACTCCTAGTGGGTGAACAGGTGCATTATGCAAGGAATACGGACATTCTGATGTCATCATCGTATCTCTCCATGGAGCTCTGTGATGCAGATCTCCTGGGACAGAAGGGGGCCAAAAGGCCATATAGAACTGAATTTCATTCAGGCATGAACTAAAAGAGTTATATTCCTCTGCTTTGATTTCAGCCCCCAGCTAGATGAGAAAGTCTAAGAAAGAAATGGAGGAAGCATTTCTTTTTTACTTATAGCAGAAAAAAACAGATAGTTTGGGGAATTATGAAGTATGACCAAAAAAAAAAGATTTGGGGTATTTGGACTGTGTGTATGTTCAAGTGGGGAAGGTTTAATTAAATATCTAGGTTCATGATAGAAAGGCCAAGTTCCAGAAGAGAGAAAAGAACAAGATGGAAAGGCAAGGAACATAATTTTTCTTTTTTCCCATATCTGTGATTTTATTTTTGGAAAATGGGTTATACATAATGTCATAGGGTATCTGGCAAGCACACACATATAGAGAGAATATGCTTTAGAATGTTTTCTGTTAAGGGCATTCCATTTCATATTTCCACAGTCTTTCAGTTGTGTACAACTCTGTGACCCCAAGGATCATAACATGCCAATAGTGGCCATGAGGTTTTCTTGGCAAAGATAATGGAGTGGTTTGTCATTTCCTTCTTCAGGGGATAAAGGCAAACAGAGGTTAAGTGATTTGCCTAGGGTCACAAGTTAGGAAATGTCTGAAACTGGATTTGAACTCAAGTCTTCCTGATTCTAGATCCAGTGCTCTATTCACTGAGTCATCCAGCTACCTGTAGTTCCTACAGGTACATATAGGATTTACCACTATGGTTTGAGAGTCTAATATAGTAAAACTCCTGCTGCAAATTTCCCCACTATTCAACTACTCCACAAATTCAATTATGACACAGTTAAATCCTATCAAATATGCATACAATTTTGCCATGCTCATCTCTATTACTGCAACTTGGAAAGTTTCAAGGTTGCGGTGGAGGTCTTACTCCTTTTCCTCCCAAACCTCTCTGAAACCGCTCCAGAATAGGATGCTACAGCATCTTGTTATGATAAGTAGCCCTTATCAACATAGGCACTAAAAATAATTTGAAAACCAAAATCTTTTTTTCCATAGGACAAATTACAAAGATATAATCTAGTTAAATGAAAAATACAACAACCAATTTTGGTAATTCTTTGTCTTCCCTACTCCTGACCACCTGTTTTTGCCCCTTTTGGATTTGTTCCCTCAATTAAGCATCTATTAATAAAGATTTCTTCAACTTCCTTAAATTAATCATAGAAGCCCAAATACAATAGCAGTCTAAGCACCTGTGGGACTATAGGATCAGATAAACAGAGACCTATAAGAAAGCTTGAGTGTTCAATCAGAATCTAATTCTCCCTTTGGCAAATGTTGCTTTCTAAATATAACATGTGGTAATCCTTACCATTTTTCCATGCTGCTTCATAATAACATAACCCCTTAACACTTGTTTTCTTTCCTTAACAAGAGGAGGAAGGAAAAACATCTGACAAATAAGACATTGCTTAAATTAATGGGCAAAATCATATTACAGTTTCAGCCTCTGTTGATGATGGGAAATGGAAGGATTCCAACCCCCTGTGACACCTGAAACTGAATAGAAATTAACTAATAGTTCTGTATTTGGATCAGTCAAGCAGCATCTTGTAGCAGAGTGACCGTGGCTAACTCACAGGAACCCTTGTCTTGTTTCTTGGTAACACCTCTTAACAGGTGATGAGCCCCACAGTAAAAATAACCGTAATAGCAGCTTTCTGAAAAGCCAGAGAAGAGACCACATCCAATCCATTTCTATGAGGCCATCCTCAACCCAGCTGTCAGAGTTGGGCAAATGAGTCAAGAAACTCCTCAAGGGCAAATGCCAGACTTGTTCATTGATTACTAGACACTGACTAGTCAGATCAATTTCTTCTTGAAAACGAAAAACTTAATTCTTCAGTCTGTCCATCTCTAATAGGACACAGTATAATCAAGAGGCTAAGATGTGTGCCAGGAAGTAGTGAAAGGTAATAAAAACAAAAGCAAACAAACAAAAAATTCCTAGATCTGCAATCAGAAGACCTGGACTCTGATGCTTTTAACTGTATTATCATGGGTAAGTCACTGAAGCTTCCTAGGCCCAGCTACCTTTAAATAAGGAAATGCAAGAAGCAGTTCAGTTTGGGGTATTTCACCTCCAAATCCTAGGATCATATAAAATTAAAACACTAACCTCCTCTATTCTCCTTAATTTATTGTGTTGGGAACATAGTGCAATAAAAATTAGGATGAAGATGAATATGAAAATTAGGGAAAATATAAATAGGAACATGAAGAAGGGTTGCAGACCTAAGTGGAGGCTGAATACTATAATTCTGCAGAGTAGATCAAGGATCTAAACATAGAAAACATTAATTTATCAAATACATTGAAAAAATGAGGCAAAATATCAAAACCTTGAGATGCAGGCAAAACCATTCCTAGGAAAAAAACCATACTATTTGATATCTCTAAATACTTTCATAGGTAAAACAAATAAACAAAAAAAGATCATTTAATTTATCATGAGACTTGAATTATAAAATCAAAATACTCATAAAACAACTCCAATATTACATAAGTTGATTACAAAAACAGAGAGAGAGGCTCCTTAACAAACTCCTATTATAAGCCAAATATGGTCCTGACTCCCCAGATGGTTAGACACAAAGCAGAAGAGGAAAAAAACAATAACAAACACAGACAAGCATCATAGACTATTGTAGAGAACCAGCTAATAATACCAAAGATACAGTTTTGCATTCAGAGTTACGAAGACCTGAATTTGAATCCTACTTCAGACATGTGACTCTAAATAAGTCACTTAACCCTTCTCAGCCTCAGTTTCCTCATTTGTAAAGTGGTTATGATAATAGTACCTGCTTCACAGACTTGTGGAGATTAAATGAAAAAACATACACTAAGTACTTGGAAAATCTTAAAGTGCCATACAAATGTTAACTTTATTCATAAATATTGTTGTAAAAACATTGAACAAAATATAAGCATAGAGTCCACAGTATTATGTTCAAAAGATAATTCATTAGGATTTTTACCAGAAATATAATTCAACACTAATATTGAATATGATACTAAAATATGTAATGGACCACATTAACAATAAAAACATTAAAAGTCATATGATTATATCAACAGATTAGGGAAAAAAGCCTTTGAGAAATAGCACTTATTTATGTTAAATAGGAAAACATGGAGGCTTCCTTAACATTGTAACTACTATCTAAAAGAAAGAGCTTAGTATTTGTATGGCAAAAAACAAAAAACAAAAAACTAGAAATCTTTCCAATTAGATCTGGGGCAAAGCAAGGATGTCAACTGTCATATTAGTATTTGATATAGTTAGTTCAAGAAATCCTAGCTTTAGTAATAAGAAAAGAAAAATAAATTGAAGAAATAAACTTAAAGAGGAGACATTTCTATATGCAAGTGATATGATAGTTTGCTTAGAGAAACCTAGTTATTTAATGAAAAAATTCACTGAGACCATTAGTAACTTCATTTATTAACAGAATATAAAATAAACCCACAAAATCACTACCTTTTCTGTACATTAGTAACAGACAGAAAAAGAAATTCCTTTTAAATTAATTACATGATATGTATAATCTCTGGGTCAACCTACCAAGACACACTTAAGTCTTAGATGAATATAAGTACAATAACGCTACATGTAGAAATAAAGGAAGACAAATAATTGGAAAAATTTTATTTTTTATTTATGGATGGTTTATATCAATGTAGTAAAAATGGCATTATATGCTAAATTAATTTATATACTATTATACCAACTAAACTACTAAAATGGTATTTTATAGAGATAGACAAAATATTTTAAAAACTCATCTAAAAGAAGAAAATTCCTGGTGATAAGAGAGATCAAGATTTTTTAAAAAGAGAAATAAAAGGAATCTTCATTATTTAATAACAACATTAATATTTATTATCTAATCTCAACCCATATTTTAAACTATTAATCATAAGGGTAAAAAACTTTGCTATTATTTTTTAAATAAAAATTGATTAACTAGATAGACTAGGTAAGTAAGAACCCAGATAATCAAATTGAATAGCCTAATATTTGATAAACCCAAGGACACCAACTATTGAGGTAAGTATGCCCTACTCAACCAAATTTTCTGGGGGAAAATGAAAGCAGGCCAAAACAAATTAGGTTGAGGTCAATTAAACTCCAAATGGACATAAGACCTAATTATAAAACTATAAAACACCTTTTTTTAGAAACAATGAGGAAAATAGAATGTGTTATACTGCACAACTATGACTAACGAAAGAATTCTTAATTCAACAAGGGATAAAGGTGACAATAGACAACAAAATGGACAGTTTTGATCATGCAGAATTGAATTCTATGAGCAAAATCAATGCAGCCAGAATTAAAAGGAAAGCAGTTAGTTGGAAGGGGAAAGGATTGCAGCAAAATCCTCTAATAAAGATCAGATATAAAAAATACAAAGAGGTTGTGTACATATTAATATGTATATGTATATACATATACACTCATATATACATATGTATATGCCTGTCTGTGTGCATACAGATATGCCTATATAAATATGTCTATATGATATGTATATGCCATTCATATTATATATATGCATGTATATATACAAATGTATAAGAGCCATTCCCCATTAGATAAATAGTCAAAGGACATAACAAGCAGTTTTTAAAGAAGAAATGCCATCTATCAACAGCCTTGTGAAAGAATACTCCAAAATATTAATAATAATTAATAATAATAATAAGCAAAATGTCTGCGGTTTAACTTTATAATCAAATTAACAAAAAGGGCATATACTGATGATGGCCAATGTCAAAAGGGCAATGAGAAATCAAGAATATTAACGTATTTTTGGTTGAACTCTGAACTGCTCTAGAAAAAAAATTAGAGTAATACACTGAAAAAAATCACTAAACAATGACCTCTGACTTGATAATACCATTACTAATCATATGTCCTAAGGAGATCAAAGACATGGATGAGGTCCCATAAATAGAAAAATAATTATAGCATTAGTTTTTGTAGTAGCTAATACATGGAAAGAATTTTAGGTCCTTTTCAATTGGTGAAGGGTTAAACAAATTGTAGTATACTAACATAATGGAATATTTTTGTGCCATAAAAAATGATGAATAAGAATTCAGAGAAAGCTTGGAAGATTTGTATAAACTGATCAAGAAAGAAGAATAACCAGAGCAATATGGATTAGACTATTGGGCCTAGAATCAAGAAGACTTGAGTTCAAATTCAGCCTCAGATACTTACTAGCTGTGTGACCCTGGGCAAACCACTTAAACTGTTTGCCTCAGTTTCCTCATCTACAAAACCTTGCAGGGTTGTGAGGATCAAATGAGATAATATTTGTAAAGTACTTAGCACAGCGCCTGGCACATAGTAGACACTATATAAATGCTTATTCTATTCTCTCTACCCCAATATCTCACTATTCTATTGGATCCTAAACACCACAAACAAGATAATCTTTCTAATGCCCAGCTCTGATCATAGTATTTTCCTTCTTAAAAATGTTTCATTTGGAGGGCAGGATAGGATTAAGGGAAATAGAGTTAGTTTTTCATAACATGTCTACTATGGAAGTGTTTGCATAACTGCACATGTATAACTTATATTGAGTTGCTTGCCTCTTCAGTGAGGGTGGGTGGGGAGGGAGGAAGGGAGAAAATTTGAAACCTAAAGTTTTAAAAACATATGTTTAAAAAAAGTTTTCACATGCTACTGGGAAATAAGAAATACAGGAAATGGGATACAGAAGTCTATCCTGCCCTACGGGAAAATAGAAGGGGAAGGGGATAAGAGAAGGGGGGGAGAGAGAGAGATAGAAGAGAGGACAGACTAGGGGAAGGGGCATTCAGAATGCATGCCATCTTGGGGTGGAGGAGGGGTGAGATGGGGTGAAAATTTGGAACTCAAAATCTTGCAGAAGTAAATATTGAAAACTAAAAATAAATAAATTTATATTTTAAAAAAATGCTTCATTTGCTTCCCATTGTTTACAGTCTAAAACCTGAAGTCTAACTAAGCCTGGCATTCCAAGTCCTCCCTACAATGGCTCGAAACTGTCTTTGTAGCTTTATTTCAAACATTTTCCCTTCCCACCTGAATACTACTCACACACTACTGAATTTATCCCATACTTTCCTTTTGCTATAAGCCTTTGTTGCAACCTTACCCTGAATATTAAGGACTGAAATCCTTTCCATCCTCTGCTCCTGTAATACACTCCCTCTATGTCTCTGCTGAATCTTTCCTATATTTCTTAGCCCATGTAGGTGCTATCTCTCAAACTATTTCTTTATGTTCCCAAACTGAATCCCTGCCTCTCCTTCAATGTTTTAGCTTTCTCATGTACTTGTCACAATCTGTTACATGGCTGTTATTTGTGTTGGTCTTATCTCCCCTACTAAATTGTAAGATCCTTCCGCATACTCTGTCTTTTTCATCTTTTTTTTTTCCCACAACAGTGCTAAGCAATATATACATATAGTAGGTCAAGTGGTTGGTGACAGAGAGCTGGCTTCAGTGTCTGGGAGGCAGCGGTTCAAGTCCCCTCTCTCACATATATTCATTGTGTGATCCCATGGAAGTCATTTAATTCTCAAAGATTCTGAATTGTAGAGAAAGTTGTCTCACTCAGTTCTCTATACCAGTGAAATCACAGATCCAGACCCTATTCTATAGAGTTTAAAGTTGTAAAGAGATTCTAGAAATCATCTCATCGAATACCCTCATTTTATATACATAAAAACTGAAGCACAAAGAGGTAAAGACTTGCCCAAAGTCACGGAAGTAGTAGGCAACAAATCTGGAATTCAAATCCATGCCTCTAATGCCAAATCTACTGATTTTTCTATACCCTTCTGCCTTGAAACCCTCACTCAGAAGAGTTATTCCAAAAAACACCACCATTTTCTTAGCTAGTATTTATATAGCACTTTTAAGGTTTGCAAAGCACTTCACAAATATCATCTTGTTTGATCTTCAAAGAACTCTGGGAGTCAGGGGCTATTATTATCTGCTTTTACAGATGAGGAAATTGAGGCAAACAGGGTTAAGTGACTTGCCTGGGGTCACACAGCTAGTAAGTTTCTGAATCCACATTTGAACTCAGGTCTTCCTGGCTCCAGGTCCAGGGTTTTATCCAACACACCAACTAGCGGCTTAATTCATTCAATATACATATATTAAGTGCCTACCATGTACCAGGCACTACGCTGAATGTAGTTTCAATCACCATTATTAATTAGGATCTCAAATTTAAAGTTAAAAAGGATCTTAGCAACTAATACATCCCCATCATTTTATCAAAGAGGAAGCTGAAGCCCAGAGAAATTATGCTGAAGATCACATAGACAATATACAAGCGGAACTGGGATTTGAACACAGGTCCTCTGACTCCATAAGGGCAGCTAGGCAGCACAGTGGATAGAGTGCTGGACGTGGAGTCAGGAAAATTCATTTTCCTGAGTTCAAATCTGGCCTCGAACATTTACTTAGCTGTGTGACTGTTTGCTTCAGTTTCTTCATACCTACAATACGCTGGAGAGGGAAATAGCAAACCATTCCAGCGTCTTTCCCAAGAAAACCCCAAATAGGGTCACAAAGAGTTGGACACAACTAACAATACCTCTGACTACATATCTAACACTCTTTCCATCATACTGTATCACCTTCATTTCTTGCTCTGTGTTTTACTTAAGATAGTCACAATACATGGTTCGTTGGGTCAGTTGACATCTTTCATCATTTTCACTATAAACAAACCCAAATAAATACCTTTTGCTGCTATAGCTCAGGACCAGTTGTTAGATGAGAATGTCACTTGGAAAAAGGCGCATTACAGCCATTTCAGCCTTTAAAAGAAATATTTAAAGACCTAGTGCAGGATCCCTGCCGCACTAATGAGCAAAATTTCTATCCAAGATAATAGATCATTGCATTATTCCATCTGTCATCTTCAGGCCTATTTTGTATGTTTCGTTGTCATTTTCTTCTTTAATCCCCAGGACCTAGCATTTTCATCAGCCTCTTACTATATAGGGATGAGAGAAGCATCAAATTTCTTTCTTACTAATGTCCAGCACAGCTAGCCAGACACAACACAAAACATTCAGACTCCAATGGTGGGCTTGGTATCTTGGGGCCTCGACTGGATTCTTCCATTTGAGGCTTACTGAAGTTTAATCAAAACTTGAAAAATTACAAGAGGGTTTAAAACGAAGGTCAGTAGCTTCCTTCTTCAGGCACTCCCTTTGGTCTTCTCTGAACTTTAGTTGAAGTGAGATCACATTTCCTGGGACATAAGGATGGGTGCAACCTTGCTCGCTTACTTTGTTGTTGCAGATAGAACGATGACAGATGCACTTTGGAAAAACAATGTTCCTAGCCAGCAGCCAGATCCACAATGGTCCCATGCATAGGAGACAAAAAATCCAGGACTAGGTTTCTGATTTCAATAGCAAAGAGCCTGGTGAAAGAAATAAGGCAATAAAAACACTCCTTCTCCTCAACAGAAAGGGATACAGTAATTCCATTTTTACTATAGGAGTTGAATCTTCCCTGAGAGAGATATTGCTGATATTATTCAATTACACAAATTACCAATTCTTTTTCTTGGGCAACCATTTTATGGTTATGACTAAATATCTTCCTGCTGACAATCAATTACTGAAGTTCTCCAGGGGAATGTGAAGGCAGGAGTACTGTACCAGCAAAATGTATTAGCTACCCAAGGATGTTGGGATGAAGAAAGAGGATGGGTTCTAATGTCAAATCCCAAAGGTTTATGATTTTATTTTCAATTCATGGGGGGTAGAGGGTGAAAAGAGGAGGAGGAAAAGACATAGCCTTGGCCATCCCCTCCTAATCACTGTATAAAGGGTTTGTCCCCATGATTACATCTTTAGTATTTGTGGCATAAAACAATGTTTTGGATGAGTCTTGGAACCCCAGGTTCATTTATTTCCTTGTTGACTATAAGAACTTCTAACCACTTAACAGATATGGTTCCTTTGATGCCTACAGGAAAGACATCTACAGGATTATTTGACTGATGGTACCATTAAATCATTTTATAAAACGCCAAGGAGATTTCATCTCAAGCCTGGTATTTCTGAGGTAGCTAGCAATATTAAATATCATACCCTAAGAAAAGAACAATAGATCAGTAAGGCTTTTGTTACATGAATATTTACTTTCTCAGACTGGTGCCAAAACAAGGAAGCAGGTAAAAAGAGAAAAGATTAATAACAAAACATATGCTAGTGACTCTATACAAGAATTCAACCAACAAACTTTTATTTCTCTACTATAATGTGCCAGGCATCATGCTAGGTCCTGAGAATATAAAGACAAGTAATTAAACAGCCCCAATGTCTCAGGGGACATTGGCTGTTCAAGAAGACAACTGTACATCAGATCCAAAAAAATGTTAAAAAGAAAAGGAGAATTTAGGTAGGCTATAGAATTTTTAAAGCTCAAAAAACACTAGGATTTTTTTTTTTAGAAAATAGAACACTAGGGAGCCTTCTAGGGGGGTAAATAGCTAAGATAGCAAAGTAGAAGAAACACTGCAGCTGAGCTCTCCCAACATTCCCCTCCAAACAATACAAAATAACGCTTCATATCGAATTCTGAAGCAGCAAAGCTAACAAAAGTTCAGAGTGCAATATTCTTCCAGTGCAAGACAACTTAGGAGGTTGGAAGCAGAGATTAATGAAATAGTGGTGAAGGCTAGCCTGGAATCCACATAAATATAACAACAATGACAGAACTGGTGAAGAAAGCAACAGCAGCAGCTTAGGGAGTTCTCGAGCCAGAGATGGTAAAGGGATCAGGCAATTAGAAAGAAATTATAGGGAGACCTCTGTGCTAGCACTGGGCACAGGATTTGACAATGTTTGCCAACTCCATTGCCTATACCCACTTTCAGGTCACAGTACAAGGGTGGAAAGGGGCGCTTTAGGCCACAAGGGAGCAGGGAACTGAGGAACAATATCACTTGAGCCTGCAAGAGATCACAGTCACTTCCTGGGTAAGAACTAGAGTGCAAACAAGGAGAACAGTGATAACATCTCTCCCTGGATCACACTACCTCAGAAGCATTGAAAACTTCCAAACCCCCAGAACTATCTCAGAAAACAGTAGTGCAAAAAAGCCTGAAGCTTGGGAAAATGTGCCCCAATCCTAAACAGCAAGATCAGAGTCCAACTTCACTACAAAGTTCAAAATCAAGAAATAGGCTGGGAAAAAGAGCAAAAAAAAAAGAAAAAGAAAAAGAAAAGAAAAAAGAACCTGACTATAAACAGCTCCCATGGTAACAGGGAAGATAAGACACAAACTTTAGACAAAGACAATGATGTCAAAACAGTTACAAGGAAAGCATCAAAGGAAAAAACTCTGTGTATTGGACACAAGACCAACAAGAATCCCCAGAAGAGCAAAATGATTTTCAAAATCAAATAAGAGAAATAGAGGAAAATTGAGTAAAGGATTGAGAGCAAGGGAAGAAAATTGTGAAATGACAATTGACAGCTTGGTAAAAGAGGTACCAAAAATGCTAAAGAAAATAACATATTAAAAAAACAGAATTGGTCAAATTGAAAGAGTTACAAAAGCTTACTGAAGACAATAATTCCTTAAATATTAAATTGGTCAAGTAGAAACTAATGATTCAATGAGACACTGAAAGATGATAAGACAAAGGCAAAATAATGGGGAAAATAGAAAAATGTGAACTATCCCATTGGAAAAACTGACTGGTAAAATAGGCCAAGGAAAAGTAATTTAAGAATTATTGGACTACCTGAGATCAAAGAAAAATCATAGATATCATATTTCAAGAAAGTATAAAGGAAAACTACCCCAATATCCAAGAGTAAAATAGAAGTAGAAAGAATCCATTGATCATCAGCTGAAAGAGATCCCAAAATGAAAACTCCCAAGAATATTCTAGACAAATTCCAGAGCTCCCAGGTCAAAGAGGAAAAAAATTTCAGGAAGCCAGAAAGAAATCATTCAAATATCATGGAGCCACAATCAGGATCACACAAGATTTAGTAGCTACCATGATAAAGCAGCAGAGGGCTCAAACTATTACATTCCGGAATCAAAAGAGCTAGAAATACAATCAAGAATAGCCTACCCAGTAAAACTGAGTATAATGCTTCAGGAAGAAAATGAATTTTTAATGAAATAGAGGACTTTTAAGCATTCATGATGAAAAAATCAGAGATGAATGGAAAATTTGACTTTCAAATACAAGACTCAAGAGAAGCCTAAAAAGGTAAACAAGAAAAAGAAAATATAAGGAATTCAAAAAGGCTAAATGGTTAACATTCCTATATGGGAAGATAAGACATGTAACTCCTAAAAACCTTATTGTTATTAAGGCAGTTAAAAGGACTATACTTGGGATAATCTAAAAAAAATGGATAGGTAAGAAAGATGGATGCACTTGGAGAAAGGAGAAGAATGGGGGAAATTAGTTTATTTAAAAGAAGTGTCCAAGGGAAAGATTTTACAGTGGAGGGAGAAATGAGGGGAGGCAGGCAATGCTTGAATTGCTCTATCCACTGCGCCACCTAGTTGCCCCCACAAAATACTTTTCACACAAATAAAAGATCTAAAAACTGGACAATCACTCATGAGTAGGCCAAGCTAATTTAAAAAATAACAATTCTATTAATTTACTTGCTTAGTACCATACTTATCAAACTACCAAAGAATTATTTTTTAGAACTACAAAAAATAATAACAAAATTCATCTGGAAGAACAAAAGGTCAAGAATATCAAGGGAATCAATGGGAAACAAATGTGAAGGAAGGCAGCTTAACAGTACCAGATTTCAAACTATATTACGAAGCAATAGTCATGATTGATACTAGTTAAGAAATAGAATGGTGGATCAGTACAATAGACTAGGTATACAATATACTGTAGCAAATGACCATCATAATCTAAAGTTTGATAAACCCAAAGATCCAAGCTTTGGTGTCAAGAATTCACCATTTTAACAAAAATTGCTGGGAAAGGAGTTTGACAGTAACTAGGCATAGACCAACACCTCACACTGTATACCAAAATAAAGTTAAAAATGCATAAATGATCAGGAGAGCATGGAAAAATTTACTTGTCAGGTCTATGGATAAGGGAACAGTTCATAACCAAACAAGAGATAGAGAGAATCATGGAAATACAATGGATAACTATGATTACATGAAATTAAAAAGATTTTGCAGAAACAAAACTAATGCACACAAAATTAGAAGTACGGCAGTAAAAGGGGGAGGGGAGATTTTATAGCAAGGTTCTCAGAAAAAGGCCTCATTTTTCAAATATATAAGAAAATGAGCCAAATTTATAAAAATACTAGTTATTCCCCAATTGATAAATGGTCAAAGAGCATGAAAAGGTAGTATTCAGAAAAATAAATCAAAGCTATCCAGTTATATAAAAAAATGCTGTAAATCATCATTGATTAGAAAAATGTAATTAAAACAACTCTGAAACACCATCTCACACATGAGATTAGCTAACAAGACAGAAAAAGAAATGACATGCTAGAAGGAATGTGGAAAAACTGGGGCACTAATACATTGTGAACTGGTCCAATCATTCTGGAGAACAATTTGGAACTATGGCTAAAGGGCTATAAAACTGTGCATACCCTTTGACCCAATAACACACTACTAGGACTTTATCCTAATGTGATCAAAGAAAAAGGAAAAGGGCCCATATGTACAAAAATATGCATAGCAACTTTTTTGTGGTGGCAAAGAATTGGAAATTGAAAGGCTGCGCATCAGTTGGGAATGGATGAACAAGTTATGGTATATGATTGTAATGGAATACTATTATGCTATAAGAAATGACAAGCAGGATGGTTTCAGAAAACCAGGGAAGACTTACATGAACTCACGCAAAGTAAAATAAGCAGAACCAGGAGAACATTGTAAACAGTAACAACACTGTAATGATGATCAACTCCGAAAGAGTTAGCTATTCTGATCAAGACAACAATCCAAGACATTTTCCAAAGGACCCATGATGAAAAATGCTATCCATCTCCAAAGAGAGAGCCAATGAACTCTGAATGCAGATCGAAGCATCCTTTTCCCATTTTCTTTATGTTTCTTGCTTTGTGTGCGTATGTGTTTTCTTTTATAATGTGGTTAACATGGAAATATATTTTGCATGGCTTCACATGTATAATTCATATCCTATTACTTGCCTTCTCAAGGGGTAAAGGAAGACTGGGAGGGAGGGAGAGAATTTAAAACTCAAAACTTAAAAAAGTGAATGTTTAATTTACATATGTGTGTGTGTGTGTACATATACATATATATAAAATAGGGAAATATTTAATGAAATAAAAACATATTAGAAACAAAAAAAAAACCCAGAACATATACATATGTGTGTGATGAAACGAGATGTTGTAGCGTGTGAAAAGAATCATAGGAACACTGGATGTTATATAAACAAACAAATAATGACCACAAAAAGTTAAAAGACAATTTTTAAAGATCTACTAGTTCTTAATAGGTTGGTTTTCTCCCATACAAACCAAGAAACTGCAATCACAACCCTGATGTTACATAGGGAACCCACACTCCCTTGCTTCTGCCCCAGTAATAACAAAGGAAAAACCAGGCTAAGTAACATTTTACTCTCAACATGATAAATGTGGTTTCTCAGACCTATTAATGAACTAGAATGTTATCTTTTCCCATATGACCTTAGTCTCTTTAGCATTTTTCCTATTTCTTTTCATTGTGAGCTTTCAAATATGTTTGTCTTGACAGCATGATGAATAGATGTTCAAAATCTCGTAGTAATAATAACAGCAGTAGTTCAAGTTTATATGCCTAATGGTTTACCAAATGCCTCACCTATAGTACATTATTTCATTTCCTTCTTATGACAAAGCTGTGAGATAGAATCATAGATCTCAACATCAAAGGCCATGCAGTCCAAGTCTTTCTTTGTACAGATAAAGAAACTGAAGACCAGAGAGGTATAAATAATTTATAAAAGGTCAAGCAAACATTTTACATAAAAAGTTTGATGCCAACTAAGATTCTCAGACTCCAGAGTCAGTGCTCATTCTGTGGTATCAAGCAGGCACTTAGTGTTCCTCTTATTATCCCCATCCTACAGATGAGTAAACTGACTGATGATCAGAAAGATGAAGCCACTTGCCCACATTCATGTAGCTAGTAAATAGTAGGGCCAAGACTCCACGTCAGTCCTTCTGACTCTGGATCCAGCATTCTTTCTTCTACATCAGGTCATATAGTAAACAGAATATCATTATTTTGGTGTCTTAGGATATATTAATATAAAATATGCTTAGTAAAATGCAATGATGTGTCCATTGCTTTGTTCTCCCAGATGTTATTCATTAGGCAAAAGCAAAACTGTGCCTCCACAAGTCACAGAGCAGTGAGTAAATGAAATGTATGACCAAATTTTACGTAACATTCATATGTACAAGACAAATATACATTGTACAAATACATAATTTAATTTGCAGATTTAATAATACACTAAGGGATGAAAATATATTTTACCGTACCAGTTCTGAATCCAATAAAAATAAAGTAGAGAAAACCATTTGAACTAATGAGTGAGGGGGAAAGTCCATAGGGCATTTAGGGGTATAAGGACAAAGGAGTCATTTTTCCTCATTCATAACGAGAGTGAAGAGAACACGGATTTTCTTCGATGCAACTGAATTTTTTAAAATAAAATGAAAGCCTCGACTTAATCTTAAAGATAATATAAGGTATCCTTTGAAGATTTTAGTTGTAAAGATTTTTAATTAAACCTATTAAAGGATTTCCTTCTTCCCATCTTTTTCTTGTCTGTGCTTGATAGGAGCACAAAATTCTATGCACTTAAGAATGCTGCCTATTTGTGTAATATCTTCTCTCCAGTGTTTACAAACATTTTTATAGCCAAAGTATCATGGATGACAGCATTGATCACAGAATGTCAAAGTTAGAAAGAATAGTAGAAAGTGAAATGATTACCCTGAGACTAGTCTGGTTCCAGTCCACATTTCAATTAATCAATAAGCATTTATTAAATAGTTACTATGCTAGATGCTGATGAGACAAAAAAAAAAGGCCTGGCCTCAAGAAGCTTACATTCTATTGGATTTATATTGGTTCCAAACTTATTTTACATTACTCCCAATCATACTCTCTGTGTTCCAACCCAATTGGCCAACTTTGCATTTTCCAAATTTGGTTTTCCAGACCCAACCTCCACACCTTTGCACTGAATTTCCCCCATGCCTCCACAATGTAGAATTCTTAGTTTCCTTCAAAGCTCAACTTAGTTGCCCCAAACAAGAAGGTGGCTTTGCCTGACTTCCTCAGTTTTTAGTGCTTTCTGACTCCTCAAATTACCAAGTATTTACTTATTTTGTACAAGTTTTCATTTGCACACACATACACAGGTGGAATGTGTTTGTTTTCCTTTGTAGCCCAAGTGCCTTGCACAGTGACTTGCATGTAAATATGCAGTTGGTAAATTTTCATTGAATTGAATTATTGAATTTACTTTGGCATTTAATGGAAGATGCACCTAACTGTAAAATCAGATTATAAGGGGTGAATAAACCTCTTGAAAGCTGAATAGAAAAAATTAAATATTGCAAGTGATGTGAATAAATATCACAAAACTGTGGAACGCCGTATGTGACCTCTCAGCCTCAGTTTCCTAATCTGTAAAATGGGAGGTAGTCATGCTTGCCCTAGAAGCTTGTCGTAATGATTAAGTAAGAACATGTCTGGAAAATTATGTTTAAAGTTATATAACTGTAAGTAAGCTGGGATACAAGAAGTATGCTCTTAATTACTTTGGACAGCACTTATTCCTAGCAAAGGATTTTAAAGAATCCTCTCACCTAGATAAAGTGCCAACCTTTTAGTATTGTCTGTTCGCATCTTTTCAACACATGATATTTGAAGACTGGTACTAAATTGTAAAGAATGGAGTTAAACAGAATCAAGGAAAGAAATATTCAAGCTCATCATTCAGATGCAACTGGCCTTCAGTAAATTCCACATTTCCCTTTGGATCCTTTCCATGTGACTTTAATGTAATTCTTTAACCACTATGTTTGACAGCAATACTTCTTTCTCTGTGTATTCTTCTGTAACAAAGAACTATTACAGAGAGTAGCCAATGAGAATTAACACGAACATTAACATAATAATTAATATGAATCATTAATTAAAGATACTGTGATAACAGGTTGTGTTTTTTTTTTTTCAGCCTTCAATGGATACATCTCCTAACAGTTAATAAGTTAGACATTAAATCCAATTTTATCTTTTCCTAGGTTTCAGCAAACATTGTCTCTGAAATAGGTTGCACACCATAAAGGGATATGTTTGCAATAGACAATATATCTATTCCACATTCAAGTTTTCACTATCCTAAATAAAGCGCCTTGTTATAGAATATGAGGTAGCATAATGTAACAGAAGGCAGAAAGATGTGAGGAAAGAGTACAGTTTTTTTTAGAGTCAGGGGACTTAAGATCAAATCCTAACTCTGATAATTGCTCCCTATGTGACCTCAGAGAAGTCACTTAACTTCTCTGAATTTTATAATCTTCATTTGCAAAATGAAGGGGTTGGACTAAATGATCTCAAGGGTCCCTTCCAGCTCTAAATCTATGGTCATATGATGAAAGATGGGCTATAATTAAGATAATATATCTCATCCCACACTTTTCCATCTCCAAAACAATAGAATATTTTATGTATATATATAAGAAACAAAGAATCATTGAATTGGGAAGTTGGGAAGGACATCTGAGGCCATCTCAACCCAACCAAGACCCAAAGCATGAAAGATGTCAAAAATATCCCCAACAACCGGTCTCCCACTTAAACACCACCAGTGACAGGAAACTTATTATCATCCTTTGATAACTCCTTTTCTTATTGGAAAGCTACAATTTTCATTTTTTTATATCAAGTCTCAGTCTACATCCTTATAACTTCCACCCATTGATTTATGTTCTAACCTCCAGGGCCAAACATAATAAGTCTTAGAATTCACATTGTATCTGCAAAAGCAATAGACCAACTCTTCATCTATCAAATGTTGTGAGGTCGGTGAAAGTTTATAAATTATAATTCCATGGTGCCTTTAAGATCGGACTATCTTGCAATCATAAAAATTCTGGGTCTGAGAACAGGTCTTTTACCTTCTCTTATGTACAAGAAGAAAACAAAATAACTTTGTGTTCTTCCTGAAATGCCATTAATGTGCTAACCTTTCAGCAAGAAATAGCATTTGGGAAATGCCACCTTCCTTTGACTGGTGTTCCAAATACTAAAGGCAAAAGGTACCTGCCAAGTAAGAAGGCAGAAAATAGTCACATCATTAACCACGTGTTAACCTTAATGCCTCAGGGCTATTTTGGTTGCATTTCTTACTGCGATCATTACTGTTTTTGCCTGTTGACTCAAAGATGTGACATTATTTTCTGTTACTATCAGATATGAATGCTCTTGAAGAGTTTATGTCAGTGTCCAGGATATGTACCTCTTAAAGTGACTCAAAGACTACACCCTCTCCTCAAATAATCTGGGTTTAGGCCTGTTCGCTAATTTCAGATCCAGATTCACAACTCAGAGAAAAGGAAGCAAGGTATTCTTCTACTTGCAAATGAACCTTGAGATCTTATTTGGGAAGTGCTAGCAAGAAAACATTGATCCTCAGAAACAACTGAGTAAACAATGTACGTCCTCTATCAGGAAAGGATTTCTTCCTTAACTATGAGACCAGCTTCAGAAAAAATACACAGGGCAGCTAAGTGGTACAGTGGAAAGAGCACGGGCCCTAGAGTAAGAAGGACCTGAGTTCAAATCTGGATTCAGACACTTACTAGCTGTGTGACCCTGGGTAAGTCACTTAACCCTGAATGCCTATTTAAAAAAATAATGCACACAAAATGATGAGAGAGCAAGGGAACATCTAAATAACCAGCAAGATTCACCAAATCAACTCTGCAGAAAGAGGATGTAACTAAATCATCCTCACACCAAGATTTCCATCTAAAGATGGAAATCTTTAGAACCACCAAAGTATCCATGCAGACTCTCCTCCAAGCCAATTACTGGGGACTACAGGGACACAAATATATAGGTGTGGCACCTTTCCACAAAAACTGCCTACATACCCTGAGCATGAAAATTCATTTTTCCTGACTGGCAGCTCTATTTCCAGTTCCCATGCAGTTGAATATCTCCACATCTGGCCCCTAATTCCAGTTCCCTGGTAGGATCTTGCTGAATCCTCCTCAATGGAAAATTCTGCATGTAATTCCCTTACTGTTCCTTGGATAGATCTTCTAGTTTTGAGTCAACTTCCAAGTAAATCTTAAGACCACTCAAGGCTCCTTGAGGCAGCAAAGTGACAGTCCTGGCCAACTTCACACCCAAAGCAGAGAAACTATCTTAGCTTTCATTTTAACAAAAATCTAAATACATGGGGGACAAATTTTACAGCTATTACTTTGGTATTTGTGTTATCTGTATTGGTCCTGTTTGGGGAGGGGGTTTGAGGAACATGGAAGGAGGACAGAATTAAGGCAATCATTTATTTTTTGTTTCATAAGATTGACTCTCAACTATTCAGAAGCTAATTATCTGATTTGAAACTTCTTTCTTCTTTTGTTCTTGCCACTTACTTTTAGTGCCTCCCCTCAATTTTTTTAAAATTTATTTTAATATATCCTGGATACTGCTAGTTTGTACATAGTTGTTTGTATGTTACTTCCTCATTAGACCATGAGCTCCTTGACAGCAGGCACTGTCTTTTCAGTACTTAGAACAGTGCCTATCTGGCACATAGCAGGCACTTAAATATTTTTGATTGACTTTGACACTCATCCACCTTTCCCAGAATCCTACAGCCTTAGCTTTCAGAGATAACTTAGCAGTGAATGCAATCACAGAATGACCACAGTCAAGAAGAGGTACTAAGCATACGAAAATTCAAATAATAATCTCTAAATAAGAAACCTACTTCTACTAAATTATGTTGATGAAACAAAAATTAGTTTGGCTACTTTAAATATTGGTCTGGTTAAAAGGTCTTGAGAAACCAAATAGTGTTGTTTTTGGTTGTTTTTAGTTGTATCTGACTCTTCTTGACCTCTTGAGGTTTTCTTGACAAAAACACTGGAGTGGTTTGCCTTTTCCTTCCCCAGTTCTTTTCACAGATGAGGAAATTGAGACAAACATGGTGAAATGACTTGCCAAGTGTGGCCTATTGATTAAGGTGAAGTTTAGAGATTTTCTGTGGATTTCAATAACTCACACTCTCCTTAAGCCCTATCATCATAGATGACTGAGAGTAAGCTATGTTTCTCTGAAGGTCTTTCAGCATTTGGTACATTTTCACAGGCCTTTGCATACATGGAGTTATGATGATTGTTATACATGAATTCTGCCCTACTAATGTTCCCATTCTTTAACTCTGCCATATCAGAATTTAACAATAAAACCTAGATTTAAATCCTTCCTCCAGACACTTGTCTTAACTGAGTGACATTGGGCAAATAACCTCTATGATCTTCAAGTTACTCCTTGGGACTAATATACTAAAACATAAAGGATTTCAGTTTCCTACTTGTAGTCAATCTACATTGATCCTTAAGTTTAAAAAATAAAACCCTGGGTCTCTACTCAGTACTTATAGCTGCCCTATTTCCCTAGCAGGACAGAAACATGAGGCATTCTTTATAGTCCAAGATCACATTTGGGCTCTTCACTATGATAGTTCTACCACTCATTTCTCCACAAACTAAGTGATGATCCACTTTTTAGATGAACGTCTCATTACTTAAGGCCACCATAAAGTGGCATACAGGGCCTGAAGATGATCACTAACCCATCGTTTTGTGTTAAAATGTTTTGCACATGTTCACAGAAAACAGATGGCAACATATGGCAGGACAGCTACAATACATTGCAAGAAAGGCAGGGCATGCCTAATGAAGAAATTTATTCTAAGAAGGAGCTGAAATTCTCTCAAGCTTAAATTCACATATACAACATGACTGACAAAAAAATACACTAGAGCTTTGGAAATCTAGAGTGCAATGTAAATAATTAGTCAAAATGCTTTTAATGGTGGCATTATAAAATGTTCCATGCCTAGTTATCTTGCATGTTTTGCAACGTGTAAATGCTGTGCTTCCACATCTATCAGTTGTTTGTTTGCTTGTTTCCTTTTTGAGGAGATAAAGAATATTTATCCAACATGTGTTTGTGAAATCACGGGTCTTGAGAAGATGAAGGAAAATGCAGAGGAGAAAAAAAAAGGAGCAAGCGTATTAGGAAAAAGAATAGGCTTTATCCTGTTATCACACCTACAAAAAGCTTTTTCAATCATTATATCATCTGATCCTCACAAAAAACTTTGGAGACATGGCAGGTATTATTATCCCCATTTTACAGAGAAGAAAACAGACTCAGAAAAGTTAAGTGATTCCCCAATGTTCACAAAGCTAGTTATTGTCAGAGGTAGGAGTGAAATGAACAATTGTCTAAACTCACAAGCCTTGGATTTGCCGCAAGTCCTTTATATGTTTGTGTCTTCCTCATACAGTGTTATCCACATAATACACACCCAAACAGGTGTTAACTGGATAACATTGTATCGGGTAGGCATCCACAATGAACTATACAGAAGTACAAGGTATACCAAGGACACACATGCTCTCGTATTTCTCTCTAGTTACTCACTCTATGGACAAGGACAAGTGCCCTATAACTTACAGTTCCATTAATGTAATTTTGTGGCTGAATCCAAGGAGTCATAAAAATATACACTCCTTATAACAATGTGGATGTTAGAGCTGGAGTGATAAACTGCAATCACTGGCATTTTCTATATAGCTTTTTGGGGGAAATATTGTCCATGACTGCATTACCCATGGCATCAGGTTTTACCTCCAGAGGTTTCTCATAGTAGGCAATACTGAAATAGCTTTAACCACACTGCCCAATAACTATTTATATAGTAGTTGATAGAATTAGAGAAGTTAAGAGTTGTAAGGAACATTCAAGATGATCTAGTCTAGTGCCCTCATTTTACTAAGGTAAGATGTGTACGCCCATGCAACTCATGGGGAGGCACTGATAGATTTCTCTGGAGTCTTTCCCACTCCTCTCCAAAACAGGATTTGATTCCTGCATGGAATCAAAGTAGAAGAAGAGGCAAGGCTGAGTGCTCAATTTTCCTCTGAAAGAGAAGGATAATGGACTAGAATCATACAATAAACAAACATTTATTAACAGCTTACTATGTGTCTTATTGCCTATACTGTGGTAAGTGCTAGAATTACATTTAACTACAATTACATCAGTCTTATCCCCTAAATATTGCTGGTCAAGGAGCTCAATTTTGTTTAGGTTCAAAAGCCACAAAATCACGTTTTCCAGATTGCTAAACCATCGAGGTAGAAGAATAACCTCCCAATCTCACATCTAGAGGAATGACTCATTCCCACCAAGTGCTACTTACCAAAAAATTGTCTCAAATAATGAATAGCAAGTAAACCCATTTACCCAAGCAAATAGCAAACTTAAATCACAAAAGTGACACAGACTAGAATATAAGAGAAAATGAAGTGAATGACCTGTCCCACTAGGAGTAAGATAACCAAGAGAGAGACCCTATTCTCACTCAAAGGCAAATACCCTGAAGTCTCTAAAGGAGCAAGATGGAAATCAAAGACATTTTGAGACACCAATTCTTCTACATGTCTGTCACTTCCCAATTCTCCCCATCACCTCTTTTTTCCTCTCTCTCTCTCTCTCTTTCAAAAGAATCTGGTTCTGTTTGTCTTTATCAAAAAAGGAATAAAGAATAATGTCTCTCCAAAGGTCTTCTGTCAACTCCCCTCTTCATTACAATCATACAACATGGAGTTGGTATTTTCTCCACTAATCTTTAATCATGTCTAAGAGGTAACTCCCTGAAAGCCTCAGGCTTACAACTTGGGTTGTATTTTTTCCCTTTAGTCAAAAAATTTCTCAGTCTCTTACAAAATTCAGTCTGGACAATTTTGAAACAAATAATTAAACAGTACACATGCTAATATCAGCACTTTAAAACAAGTTATTTTCCAGTGTCCCAAGTAATTGATCTATAGTATAACTGAAAACAAAATAAAACAAATACACATTAATAGTACATATAATAGACATGGGAATATACAGAGTATCACCTGACAGGGTTCTTCAGTAACAATATGCCTAAATACATGCAAGATGTAGCACATGCACAGCTCAAAAGGATTTGAAAATCCATAGTACACAACCTTCAAAAATAAACACACAAACAAAGCATGGCTAACTAACTACATCTGTAAACTAATTATAATTAGAGCAACAAAAACATTACCCATAATCTTGTATTGAAAAGAATACAACTTTATCAAATGGATATAACAGCAAAAAAATACTCAAACATGCAATTATTAACATGTGCAACAACAAACAGATGCAATTACATGCAAGACACATTTCACATAGATAATCTAGTATTGTCACCTACATATAAGTGTAACCATTTCTACAAGTTCACCAGGAACATAATAACTTAGCCCAGTGACAGGTTGGATGAATTGAATTCTCTGATCAGGGAGGGGAAGAAGGAATAAGCATTTATGTAGCACCTACTATGTGCTAGGCACTGTGCTAAGCACTTTACAAATGTTATCTCATTTGATCCTTACAACAACACTGCAAGGCAAATGCCATTATTGCCCACATTTTATAGATGAGGAAACAGGCAAACAGAGGGTAACGGACCTGCCCAGGGTGTTTCAGGCTAGATTTCAACTGAAGTCTTCCTGACTACAAGCCAGTACTCTATCCAAAGAAAGGCATTACCTGTGCGTAAACAGTAGCTCTGCAAAAGTACCACTTGTCAGCTGGCAACTTGAGACCAGCTTTCTCAGCACTTTCATTAGTTTTTCCCCATGTTCCTCCAGTATCATATGGAAGGCAGTAATGTCAGCAAGGTACACTAACAGGTAGTACGTATTCCCAAGTATTTTTTTTCTATCACTTGTTGAAGATTGACGGGTGTCCCTGAAGAACACTGAGGCATACACTCACACTGGTAATATCTAGCTAGACAGTTGAAAATAGTCTTTTTAGATACAGGTCCATCTAATTTCTTTTGTTCAATGTCCAGTGATCTATATGCGTATGTGTCTTTCCATTTTTTGTAGGCACCACCACAATGGGTGATAACAGACTGCTAAATACTGTAATGTCACTAACCATCATTTCTTTGAGATGGTTTCAGAGACCTTCCATCACAGACTGGGGAATACTCTGAGTGGTCAAGAATCAGTAGGCTGTGGGCTGTCTCTCAGGCACATCCCACATTCCAATCATGTAGTGAGGAGAGGTCTATCCTCTTACTCAGTTTCATCCTCAACTCGCTCTTCTACTCTCTTGGTTCTGAGCAGTCCCCAAAGCAAATAATCCTCAGGATTTATTGCAGAAGCTGAATAGTCAAGACAGCTATGATGTTCACTGGTATGTCGTGTCTCCCTCCTCTTGTAGCCTCTGCACACTTTCCTTCCTTAAGAAATTTTCTACAGTCTGGCTTCCGACCTCATCCTTCAACCAGAATGGTTCTTCCCAAAGTTACTAACAATCTCTTAATTGCCAAACTCAATGCCCTTTTCTCAATCCTCAAACTTGACCTCTCCATGGCCTCCTATGCTGTCTATTACCCCCTAGTCTTTGGTATTCTCTTCCCTCTAGGTTTTTTGTAATACTACTCTTTCCTGATTCTCCTCCTATCTGACCATTCCTTCTCAGTATGCTTTGTTGGATCTTCATCCAGGTGACTAAACATGATTTTCCCACAGGGCTCTGTTCTGAACCCTCTTCTTCCTCTATGCTATTTCATTTGGCAAGCTCATCAGGTCCTATTTATTCAATTATCATGTCTATGCTGATGATTTTCAAATCTATTTATCCAGCCCAAAGCTCTCTGCTGACCTCCAGTCACACATCTCCCACTGCCTATTGAACATCTCAATAGTATGTCCTGAAATGCAACATGTCCCAAACTGAATTATCTTCCTTCCCTCCCCAGATTCTTTCCTCTCCTAAGTTCCCTAATGCTGTGAAAGGTATCACCATCTTCCTAGTTACCCAGACTCACAACCAAGGCATCATCTCTGACTCCTCACTCTCCCCCCTCCACTTTCAATCTGTTGCCAAGGACTGCTGATTTTATCTTGGTGATATTTCTCTCATAAACATCCTTCTCTCCTCCGCCACTGCCACCAGGCTGGTGCAGACCTTCATCATGTCAGGACTTCTGCAATCACTTGTTGATTGTTCTCCCTGTCACCAGTTGCTACCCATTCCAGTCCATCCTCCACTTAGCTATCAAAGTGCTCTTCCTAAAGTTCAGGTCTGGTCATGTTACCTTCCTACTCAAACTCCAGTGACCCCCATCACTTCTAGGAACAAATATAAAATCTTATTTTTGGCATTCATTCCCTTCATAACCTGTCCCCCCTTCCCCATTTCTACAGTTTTCTTATACCTTAAACCCTTCCCCCTGTATATTTTTCAATCCAATGACACTGGCCTCCTCAATGTTTCTCAAAGAAGACACCCCATCTTCTGGCTCTGGGCATTTTAACTGTCTGTCCTCTATGCCTGGAATAATCTCCCTCTTCATCTCCTCTTCCTAGTTTTCCTGACTTCCTTCAAATCCCAACTAAAATCTCATCTTTTATAGGAAGTTTTTCCCCATCCCTTTTAATTCTAGTGCCTTCTGTCTATATATCCTACCATAGCTTGTTTCTAGATTCTTGTTTGTATATTGTCTCCTCCACCAGACTGTAAGCTTTTTGAGGGTAGGGACTATATTTAACCTTTTGTTTTAATCTTGAGCTTAGTACAATGTCTGCCACATGGTAGGCACTTAATAAATGTTTATTGCCTGACACAGATGGCCAAAATGTACAATTAAGAACCAGCTTGTTTCTTGCAGTATCCTGCTAGAATCTTGAAAAGACTGGAATTAGTTCCAATCCATGATGACAGTCACAGTGAGTGCTGTGAGTGATGTATGAGAGCCAGAGTGTCCATTTTCCCATTGATGCCAGCAACTTCCTCTGGAAATCTCAAGCTCACCTTGATGTATCCTAGGTATAGACAGGTTTTTATCATTTAAACCATCAAGCATTTGTGTCAAATACTTGTCATTAAAATATCGGAGAATGAAGGTAACCTGAGATCTACTGTACAAGACAGCATTACCGACGACATTTTCAATTTTTCTTATTCTCATCACCATAGTACAAGGTCCTATGAGTCCAGATGGAATAGGCTCACAAGAATTGATGATGAGTCATTCTTGAGGTGCTAGTTGATCTCCTTCCCTGGCCACACCTTAGTTTCTTGAAGCTGGAAAAGTAGATATCAGTTTTTATATGACCAACTCACCATTTCTGTAACAAATACGTCTAACATGTTCTGGATCCCAGATCCATAATTGTAATAGTTACAAGTCTGTTACTCCAGTGAGTGTCTGATAAAGGTGTTATTGTGGCAGGCCTTCGTGGCCTCCATTCCTTTGGCCCTTTACCTCTCCAATGAGCATAGGTTTGTGCACTGCTCCCCCCCTTTTTTTTTTTTTTTGAGGCAGTTGGGGTTAAGTGACTTGCCCAGAGCCACACAGCTAGAGCGTGTTATGTGTCTGAGGCCGGATTTGACCTCAGGTCCTCCTGACTCCAGGGCCCGTACTCTATCCACTGTGCCACCTAGCTGCCCCTCACTGATCCCTTTCTTAAATAGCTGCCTCCTAGACTGTCTACTTGGTCTATAGCTGAGAACTGGTGGTGCTATTCCCTCGTTTTATTTCCATGTGCAATACCTGAGAAGGCCCTGGAGTCTGCTGAGGTTGAGTCCTTCCACTAGGAAGATTCCATAGCCTTTTTATTAATCACCTTGTACCTACCCTATATATCTCAGCTAAAGTCTGTATGTATCCACACCAGGTTAACAACTATCTATGTTCCAAGAAAGTTACCCTCTCCAGCTGAGCTTTTCCCACCCAGACTGTCATTTTCATCATTTTGTCTGTCTGAGGTTCCTTCTGGTGTTTCCAGGTCTAATTTTCCTTGTCCAAGCCAGGTATTCTAGCATGATTCTCCTATGGCGATCAGAGAAAATTCTAATTTGGGGTTAGGGTATCTGTTTATCCCAGGGAGTATGATTTTTTCCTTACTCACAGATGAAGTAATAGTTCTGGATTTAGTTGTGACATTCAATGCCTCCCTTAATTAGAAGGGTCCCCACCTCTCCGAGCAACTCTTTTTCAGAGGGTAAACTAGTATAAAATTTGAAAGAAAAAAAAGCTCTATTTCTTTTTTTCCCCAATCAATACATATTTTATTTTCCCCAAAATTACATGTTAAAAGAATTTTTTTAAAGTTTTAAGTTCCAAATTCCATTCCCCCCTCCCCTCCTGGTCTTCCTGAGACAATAAATAATCAGATATAGGTTATAAATGTGCAACCATGTAAAACATTTTCATATTAGTCATTTTGTATAAGAAGACTCGAATAACAGAAAAAGAGTGAAAGAAAGAAGTGAAAATAGCATGTTTCAGTCTGTATTCAGACAATATCAGCTTTTTCTCTAGAGGCAGATAGTATGCTTCATCATTAGCCCTTTGGGAATATTTGGATCATTTTATTGCTGAGAATAGCTAAGTCATTCACAGTTATTCATCAAATAATATTGCTGTTATTATGTAGAACGTTCTCCTGTTCACTCCACTTTGCATAAGTTCATGTAAGCCTTTCGAAGTTTTTCTGAAATCATCCTGCTTGTCATTTCTTATGGCGCAATTATATTCCATTACAATCATATACCACAGCTTGTTCAGCCATTCCGCAACTGATGGGTATCCCTTCGATTTCCAATTCTTAGCCACCACAAAAAGAGCTGCTATAAATATTTTTGTACATGTGGGTCCTTTTCCCATTTGTGTGATCTCTTTGGGATATAGATGTAGCAATGTAATTACTGGATCAAAGGGTATGCACATTTTTGTAGCCCTTTGGGCATAGTTCCAAATTGTTCTCCAAAATGGTTGGATCATTTCACAACTCCACCAATACTGTATTAGTGTTCCAATTTTCCCACATCTTCTCCAACATTTACCATTTTCCTGTTTTGTCATGTTGGCCAATCTGATAGGTGTCATGTGGTACCTCAGAGTTGTTTTGATTTGCATTTCTCTAATCAATAACGATTTAGAACATTTTTTTATATGACTTTAGATGGCTTTAATTTCTTCATCTGAGGTCTGTTCATATCCTTTGACCATTTATCAATTGGGGAATGGCTTGTGTTCTTATAAATTTGTCTTAATTTTCTACATATTTTAGAAATGAGGCCTTTATCAGAGAAACTGGTTGTAAAAATTCTTTCCCAATTTTCTACCTTCCTTCTAATCTTAGTTGCATTGGCTTTGTCTTTGCAAAAACTTTTCAATTTAATGTAATCAAAATTATCCATTTTGCTTTTCATAATGTTCTCTATCTCCTGTTTGGTCATGAATTCTTCTGTTCTCCATAGATCTGATAGGTAAACTATTCCTTGTTCTCCCAGTTTACTTATGGTATCA
Organism: Phascolarctos cinereus; assembly: GCF_003287225.1. Lineage (NCBI taxonomy): Eukaryota > Metazoa > Chordata > Mammalia > Diprotodontia > Phascolarctidae > Phascolarctos > Phascolarctos cinereus. The sequence goes on along the minus strand of NW_027556180.1, from coordinate 153,470,774 downwards.
GCCTTTATATCTAAGTCATGAACCCATTTTGACTTTATTTTGGTATATGGTGTGAGATTTGGGTCTATGCCTAGTTTCTGCCATCCTTTATTTCCAGTTTTCCCAGCAGTTTTTTTCAAAGAGTGGGTTCTTATCCCAGAAGCTGGGGGTCTTTGGGTTTATCAAATAATAGATTGCTATATTTATTGACTACTATGTCTTGCATATTTAACCTATTCCACTGATCCACCTCCTATTTCTTAGCCAGTACCAAGCAGTTTTGATGATTGCTGCTTTATAATACAATTTAAGATCTGGAATTGCTAGGCCACCTTCCCCTGCATTTCTTTTCATTAGTTCCTTTGATATTCTGGACCTTTTTTTTTCCAAATGAATCTTGTTATTATTTTTTCTAAGTCTATAAAATAATTTTTTGGTAGTTTGATTGGTATGGCACTGAATAAGTAAATTAGCTTAGGTAGGATTGTCATTTTTATTATATTAGCTGGGCCTACCCATGAGCAACTGATGTTTTTCCAATTATTTAGATCTGATTTTATTTGTGTGAAAAGAGTTTTGTAATTGCATTCATAGAGTTCCTGGGTTTGTTTCGGAGGTAGACTCCTAAATATTTTATAATGTCTACAGTAAGTTTAAATGGGATTTCTCTTTCTATCTCTTGCTGTTGGGCTTTGTTGGTAATATATAGAAATGCTGATGATTTATGTGGGTTTTTTTATAGCCTGCAACTTTGCTAAAGTTGTTTATTATTTCAAGTAGTTTTTTACTTGATTCTCTAGGATTCTCTAAGTATATCATCATGTCATCTGCAAAGAGTGATAGCTTTGTTTCTTCTTTGCCTATTCTAATGCCTTCAATTTCTTTTTCTTCTCTTATTGCTAAAGCTAAGTTTCCAGTACAATATTGAATAACAGTGGTGATAATGGACATCCTTGTTTCACCCCCGATCTTATTGGAAATGCTTCTAGCCTGTCCTCATTAAATATAATGCTTGCTGAAGGTTTTATATAGATGCTATTTATTATTTTAAGGAAGACTCCATTTATACCTATGCTTTCTAGTGTTTTTAATAGGAATGGGTGTTGTATTTTATCAAAAGCTTTTTCTGCATCTATTGAGATGATCATGTGGTTTCTGTTGTTGTTGATATGCTCAATGATGCTGATAGTTTTCCTAATATTGAACCAACCCTGCATTCCTGGTATAAATCCTACCTGGTCATAGTGTATTATTCTTGTGATAAGTTGCTGCAATCTATTTGCTAGTATTTTGTTTAAAATTTTTGCATCTATATTCATTAGAGAAATTGGTCTATAATTTTCTTTCTCTATTTTGACTCTTCCTGGTTTAGGTATCAACACCATATTTGTATCATAAAAAGAATTTGGTAAGACTCCTTCTTCACCTATTTTCCCAAATAGTCTATATAGTATTGGAATTAATTTTCTTTAAATGTTTGATAGAATTCACATGTAAATCCATCTGGCCCTGGAGATTTTTTCCTAGGGAGTTCATCAATGGCTTGTTCAATTTCTTTTTCTGAGATGGGTTATTTAAGTATTTTACTTCCTTTTCAGTTAATCTGGGCAATTTATATTTTTGTAAATATGTATCCATTTCACTAAGATTGTCAAATTTGTTGGCATATAGTTGGGCAAAATAATTCCTAATTATTGTTTTAATTTCCTCTTCATTGGTGGTAGCTTCCCTTTTCATTCTTGATATTAGTACTTTGGTTTTCTTCTTTCTTTTTTTAATTAAATTAACCAAAGGCTTATCTATTTTATTTTTTTTCATAAAACCAGCTCTTAGTTTTATTTATTAGTTCAATAGTTTTCTTAATTTCAATTTTATTAATTTTCCTTTGGTTTTCAATATTTCTAATTTAGTGTTTAGTTGAGGATTTTTAATTTGTTCTTTTTCGAGTTTTTTTTAGTTGTATGCCCAATTCATTAATCTCCTCTTTTTCTATTTTATTTATGTAAGCATTTAGAGACATAAAACTTCCCCTAAGAACTGCTTTTGCTGCATCCCATAGTTTTGGTATGTTGTCTCATTATTGTCATTCTCTTGAATGAAATTATTGATTGTTTCTATGATTTGTTGTTTGAGCCAATCATATTTTAGGATTAGATTATTTAGTTTCCAGTTATTTTTTAGTCTATCTTTCCATGGCCCTTTATTAAATATAATTTTTATTGCATCATAATCTGAAAAGGATGCATTTAATATTTCTGCCTTTCTGCGTTGGATTCTGAGGATATAGTTTCCTTCCTTATCTCTTTTGATTAGATCTATTTTTGCTTTTGCTTTGTCTGAGATCAGGATTGCTATCCCTGCTTTTTTTTATTCAGCTGAAGCATAACATATTCTGCTCCAGCCTTTTACCTTTACACTGTATGTGTCACTCTTTTTCAAATGTGTTTCCTGTAAACAACATATTGTAGGATTACGGTTTTTAATCCATTCTGCAATCCATTTCTGTTTTATGGGAGAGTTCATCCCATTCACATTCACAGTTATGATTACTATCTGTGTCTTTTTCTCCATCTTTTTCCCCCCATTTATGCTTTTCTTTCTCCTTTTTCCTTTCTCCCCTTCCCTATTGTTTTGCTTTTGACCACTGCCTCCTTCAGTCCCTCCTCCCTTTTATTATCCCTTTCCCTTTTCTTCTCCTTTACTCTTACTGCTTCTTCCCTCCCTTCTGTCCTCACCTCCCTTTTCTTTCCCCTTTTCCCTCCTGCTGCCTATAGGGCAAGTTAGATTTCTATACCTAACTGATTATGTTATACCCTTCTTGAGCCAAATCTGATGAGAGTAAGGTTCAAACAATGCTCATCCCCCCTCCCTTCTTTCCCTCTGCTGTAATAGGATTTTATGTCTTTTCCTGTAATGTAATTTACCCTTGTCTGCCTCCTCCTTTCTCAGTACATTTTCTAAGATCAGATTGATCCACTTATTTGGATCCATTTAACCCACTTGATTAGATTTTTTTTTGTCATTACACCAAAGTCATCTAATATCCACCCTCTTTATGTATACTCCTTTAACAAGGTGTAATAACAATACAGTTCTCAAGGGTTGCAAGTGTCATATTCCCTTGTAGGGGTTTAAACAGCCCCCCCCGGCTTATTAACAACATATTGTGTCTTTCTGTCCCATTTACCTTTTTATGTCCTTCTTGAGTCCTGTACTTGAAGATCAATTTTTTTGTTGAGCTCTGGTCTTTTTATCAGGAAAGTTTGGAAGTTCCCACTGGCTTTGTATGCTGGGGCCTCTTATGTTGGCAATTGGAGGCTGTAGGTTTCTGGCAGCTTACCTCATGTTGGGGTGGAATCAGCAAGGCTAGAACTTTCAGGCAGTTCTAGGTTGCCTGCTTTTCCTTTCCTTCAGCTTTCTTCAGCTCCTTTTAGATGGGTGTTTTTATGCCTGGGGCCCCCTGCAGTGTCATCTCCCTTGTTTCTGCTAATGCACTGGGAGATTCCTTTGAGGTAGAGTGCCGAGACACCTGGTAGTTTTCTGAGCTGGTTTCCGCTGGTTCCCCCTGCTCCATTCCCCCCCATCCCCCGCCCTCACTGAAGCACTCGGAGGTCCTGGTGTTGGTGTTTGCCTGCTCTACCACCTGGGCTTCAGGATTTCTTCTTAATTGGAGGCTGCATGCCTCCGACAGCTCATCTGGTGCTGGGCTGGAACCAGCAAGGCCCGGGCTTTAGGAAGCCTTTAGGTTGTTTTCTTCACCTCCTTTCAGATGAATGCCCAGACTTATCTGCCTGGGGCCCCTTGTAGTTCTGCCTCCCTTATTTTTGCTGAGGCACTGGGGGACCCAATTGCTGGGCTGCTGCACTGCTGATCCCCATCTTTCTTCTATTTCAGCTGTTCCAGGGTTTTTTTCTGGGGTGATATTTTCTGGGTTTTCAGAGGTTGATAGGGGAGAGTGAGAGTGATTACCTTTTCACTCTGCCATCTTGGCTCCCCGAAGCAGACTATCTTTGTACAGCTGTTTTCAGAGATACTTGTAGGGACCTGTAAATTTTCAGTTCTTCCAAGGTGGTATGATAAGGGGCAAGGTATTTACTCCTTTCCTGGCCTGTGCTCTGGTCTATTAGTGACCACAAGTACTACTTTCTATCCTATAACTGTGTAACTCCACAATCACTACAAGCTCCACCATGCCAGCATTCCTCCTCACTCCAGGACCGCTGCCCAGAACTGTGACCCGGATCCAAGCACGGGCAAAGCAAAAGATTCCTGCCTCAGCACTAGCAAAGAGATCCCTGCAATCCCTCTCTGATCAGCCACTGGATTCCCCCCTCAGTCTGTGGGCCAGAAGTTCAGGAGGTAGCCACCATCCCTGGGCCACGCTACTGGGGAACTGGACCTGAGACCCCGCCTTCCTCTCTCAGCACCGCAGAAACAATCTTTTCCCACTGATATTCTAAATTGTCTTTGGAATTCATGGATTGAGGAGCCTGGAAACTGCCACGGCTGCCTGAGATTCAGTCCTCTGAGGCCTGTTCCAGATTTGCTGCTGCCTGCGTGCCCACACGGCACTGAGCTCCTCTGCCAGCCTGGCCCAATACACCTTTCTGATCAATCATCCAGGTCATCTTGGGCTGGAAATTTGTTTCACTCTGTCTTTTTGTGGGTTCTGCTTCTTTAGAATTTGTTTAGAGCCATTTTTTATAGGTATTTGGAGGGGTTTGGGGGAGAACTCAAGCAAGTCACAGCTTTCACTCTGCCATCTTGGCTCCACCCTCCAATCCTATCCAACTCTTCATGACCTCATGTGAGATTTTCTTGGCAAAGATAATTGTTTTCCATTTCCTTCTTTAGCACATTTTTCAGATTAGGAACTAAGGCAAATAGGATTAAGTAACTTGCCCAGGGTCACACAGCTAGTAAGGACCTGAGGCCAGATTTGAACTCAAAAAGATGAGTCTTCCTAACTCCAGCCCAGGCACTCTATCCACTGCATCACCTAGCTGCCCCATTGAAATGCAAAAGGCTAGTTAAAGAAACAGTACACCAGGGAGACACCATTAGAATTCAGCATCCCTTTTAGAAAACTAGCTGAGAAGAATCCTTCCTACAAAGTTGCTGTTAGAAAGGCATAGAGCATAAAACTTTAAACTGTAAGCCCACTAGTTTTAGGGGGACAAAACTGTGTTAATTAAAACTCATTGGGAAACAGTCAACCTAAAACAACGGACCTCTTATTATTGATTCCTGGGGCTTTGCAGCCATACAATGCTGACAGCCTTCCTTGCTCAGAGCAACACAGATTGGAAGCATGTCAGTTTGCTACTAAATTTATCCCAAAATGACACTTTAGGAGATCCTGTTTGAAGTAAATAGGGAGCACAGAGTGTGCACGCTTTGTGTTTTTCTAGTAACAATAAACTATGCTCGTTGATTGACTTTCAATAACCAACTTTCCTATCCTCCTCCATTTTCCTCCATCCATTCTTTCTTTGACTTCCTTCTCCAACAGAGAGCTCTTCCACTTCACATTCCCCTCTCAGAGGCTCAGAAAGACAAACAGGCTGCTTGAGTGGCCACTTCAGAACAGTGAGATCATGCTCTTCTGTGTCAGATGGAGTGCTGAATTTCACTCTGAGATGTGCAATTGCTGCTTTGATCTTGGAAGACTCTGATGCTCATTTGAATGATTCCTACCTTTTCTTCCAATTGAATATTTCAACCTTTCTTTGTCGAGAAGCAATGAAAACTGAATCAAAACTCTGAAATGAGTCCCAATGACAAAGTACAACACCATACTCTACCTGACTGTTCAGAACTTTTAAATACACATAGCTAATACACAGGTTCCTTTTCAGGGAGCTGCATTCCAAATGGGTTAGGGTTTTCTTATCACTAGCTCTGAGGCTGACTAGAATGGCTAGATGTTACCTATTCTCATTCCTGAGTTAGGAGCCCAGATGAATTTTCCAGATATTGACCTATCTTTCCAGTCTCACTGGGCTTTACTCCCCCCTCCAGGATTCTGTTATACAGCCAAAGTGACCTTTTCTCTGTTCCTCACACATAGGACTACATCTTTTCCTATCCCTAGGCCTTCACACTGGCCATCATCTCACAAGCCTCCACAGATTCCATCCCTTCCTTTAAGACACAGCTCAAGCAAGACCATCTGCATGAAGCCTTTTCTGATCTCCCCAATTGCTACCACCATTTCTCTCAAACCACTTTCAATTTAAGTATATTGTATATATTTGCATTTATTCACATTCTATTTTTGCTCTTTTTGTATAGTCTTGTCTCCTCCATTAGAATGTAAACACCTTGTGAGTCGGGATTGCTTAATTTTTTATACTTCTATCCCTAGTGTTTTTTAGCTCAGTGCCTGACACAGTAAAGGTCCTAAATAAATAATTACTAATTAATTGATAAACAGTTATTAAAGTACCTACTTTGTAGGGAACACTGCAATAAGTTTTTGAGTAATATCTATTTGTAGGTTTTATGGAGAACATATATATAAACATTAGTAATAAATAGATTTTACTTCTCAGTCCTTTCACTTTTTATGGGATCTATTGGGAAATTTTGCCTTAATCTGAAACTGACTTTCCAGCCAGTTTCATCCATGGATTCTAGTTCTCTTCTCCCAGATCAAAGAGACGATATCATAGAAGGGATTTCTGAATAGGTAAAAGTTAGCTAGATGGCCCTTGAGGTACATTCCAACCCTGAGATTATGCTACGTGAAAGTGGAATTGGGTCACATCGTGTAAAGAAATCAGTCAGTCAACAAGCATTAATTAAGCATCTAATATGTGGAATAGGATGTGAAGGAATAAATGAAACCTTCCCTGCTTTCAAGGAGCTTACATTATGGAAAAGGAAATAACATGCACACATATAAGTATATATAAATAAATGCAAAATAATACAAACTGATTGGGAGGGAAGACATTAGCACCCTAGGGCAATCAGAAAAGGCTTCACATAATGGGTAGCATTTTGAAGCTGAGCTTTGAAGGAAAGTAGGGACTTAGAGGCAGAGGTAAAAAGGAAGTGCATTTTAGGCATGAGGGACAGTCTGTGCAAAGGCCTGGAGATGGCAGTTTTGGAACAGCAAAAAGGCCAATATAGCTAGCCCAGAGAGTATATAAAGGGGAGTAATATATAAAAAGGCTAGAAAGATAGGTCATAGTTAGATTGTAAAGGGCTTTAAAAACGTGGCTAAGAGTGCCAGGTCTGGAGTCAGAAAGACCTGAGTTCAAATCCAGCCTCAGAGACTCACTAGCTATGTGACCCTGGGCAAGTCACTTAGTACTATTTGCCTTAATTCGTAATCTATAAAAATGAGCTGGAGAAGAAAATGGCAAATTACTACAGTATCTTTGCCAAGAAAACTGCAAATGAGATCATGAAGAATCGGCCATGACTGAAAAAGAGTAAGCAACAGCAAGCACTTAATGATCAAGGGAATCATGTGATCAGACCTGTCTTTTAGGAATATCCCTTTGGTGGCTGCAGGGGGGCTGCATTAAAAGGGAAACAGGTTAGAGAAAGGAAGACCTATTGAGAGGCTATTGAAATAGTCCAATAAAAGTAAGGAATACTTAGTTCTGTGAACATATTCATTAGATGACAGTGAACACAGCATTCTAAATTTAATTTTGCTCCAAATTCACATAATTCTTAATATTCTATTGCGTCTGTTATGGGAGAAATATTTCCTTTTCGAGTTCACATGGTATGTATCTGGTGCAGAAATACATCTACCATAATGCATAAATTATACAGGTAAAAACCCAGGTTTTTATTATGCTTAAGTAGGTAGAAAAATAATCATGAACAAAGATTAGGATTTTTAAAAGATTTTTAGAGACAAAATTACAACAGAGTGACAGATAAATTCTTTTACACATTGAAATCTCATATATCTTTCAGGCTATAAAAGTTTTAAAAAGACAGATTTATGATTACAGATTCATGATCCCATGCTTCCTTCACTCTCAAAAATTAAACAAACTCAGTTAAGGAGAGTCATAATTTTATAAATCCCCTAAGGAAACAAACCTAGTTTAATAGACTCCATAGGCACACTAAGTCAGTTATAGTCTGCAAAATCCTACACTTAAAAAACTACAAGACTATATTTTAAAGAAGTCATAACGGGCTAGTTGGGAAGAAGGGATTTAAATGTCATGATGATGAGAAGTCAGAGAAATTCTCCCACGAATAAAACATTTTGGGAAGTTTTAAAGAAGCTGTAATCCCTTCTTCCTCTCATTTGGTTTCTTATCTAAGAAATGTCAAAATTCTTCCTTTAACACTATTATCCATTGATTCTAGTTTTAGTCATGAAAAGGTTAACATTAATAGGTGGTAGGCTCTAAGTTAACCAAAAGTTGTAGGAGGAGTGGCTCTGAGCACCAAATAATAAGATCCAATAAATGAAATTTTTAAAAACCCTTATAACATTTTATAGAATTATCATAACACATCCTTTAAATTTTTTAAGTAGCAGGCAGACAGACAGCTTGAAAAGAAAAAGAAAAGAGCCCACAGTACTGAGCAAATTCTTCAAAACTAGAGCAATTCTGGAGGCAAAGTAGGTCAAAAATTTGAAAGATAAAATAATTTGGTGAATTTGAGAATTTTCAATCACATATCATCTATATGGTTGTGAAAACTGGGTATTTATAAATAGTATACAGCTGCTCCTCAACCAAAAACAACATATTACCTATTTGCAATCTAAATATCATTGTTTCCCACCATTTAGGGGGGCTGAGATCAAAGCATCCCTCTGAAATAAACCCTAAAAATTCTGTGACATCACTCACCTAGAAAAGTCTCCTCTTTCCCCTACATCCCCTAAGAAAATACTATACAACAGAAAGTTGCCCTTAAGGAATCGTGCATTAGGTTGAGTGTAAAGGGACACTGTTTTTTTTTTTTTTTTAACCTTAGCTTTATGTTCTCTTTCTGATCAATTCAAATTTATTTTATATTCCCCTCCAAAACTCAACAATCTGTGTTCATAGACACATAAGTACATATGTGTGTGTTGTCATTATTGTTTTTAGTTCGTCTGTCTCTTCATGACCCCTTTTGGAGTTTTCTTGGCAAAGATACTACAGTGGTTTGCCATTTCCTTCTCCAGCTCATTTTACAGATGAGGAAACTGAGACAAACAGGGTTAAATTATTTGCCCAGGATCACAAAGTGTCTGAGACCGGATTTGAGCTCATGATTCCAGGCCCAGCGCTCTATCCACTGCACCACCTAGCTGCCCACACACTTGAGGAAGGAGTTCAGGGGACAGAAACCAGAGCAGGGGGAGAAAGCATGTCCCAAGACACCTTGAAGCTGCTGAGGCCACCATATGGCCTGACAGGGGAAGAGGTCAACTGACCTGCAGCCACCAGGGAATAAAACTCCCAAAGCTTCCTATTTTAACTAGATTCTCACTAACTATCCTCAATTGTTTCTACTTTTTTGAAGTACTTATAAGTGTTGCCAGCACTCTGTAAATTTTGATAACCTGTGAAAAAGTCCTAATCAGCCTGATTTAATTACATTTCTGAGGGTTAATAAGACAGGAATATAAGTAACCATAATCTCAATTAGAATATTACAAACACATAAAAAAATGACAAAGTGCTATGAAAGTTTTGAGAAGGGTGAGGCTGTTTTTGTTGGGTAAAGTGATCGCACAACTCTTTGAGAACTGATAGTGTTTTTTTGCCTTTACATTTCTAGCACCTAGAACAGTGTCTGGTACGCATCAGCCCTTAATAAATGCTTATTGACTAGATTTGACTTGATTCAGCTAGTGCCTGAAACACTTAAGTCTCAATGTCCAGCCAAGGTTCTTCCCAATATTAAGGCACATTCATGTGGTGCTTTCCTCACAAATATCTTAGGAAGTAAGCAATACCTCTATTATCACCTCCCATTTTCCAGATGAGGAAATGACAATCAGACTGGTTAAGTAATTTGTCCACAGTCATACAGACAGGAGTTTACTCGTAAATATTTAATAACTGCTCTCCAAAAGAGAAAAAAAAATGGACTCATGCCCCATTTTTAAAAATTTATATATTTGTTTTTAGTTTTTCAACACTTGCTTTTATAAGACTTTGAGTTCTAAATTTTCCCCTCTCCCCTCCCCAAGACAGCATACAATCTGATATAGGTTATACATGTATGATCGTATTAAACATATTTCCACATTAGTCGTGTTGTGAAAGAAGAATCAGAACAAAAGGGGAAAACCATGAGAAAGAAAAAACAAAAATCAACAAAAGAAAGATAAAATAGCATGCTTCGATCTGCATTCAGACTCCATAGTTCTTTCTCTGGATGTGGATAGTAGTTTCCATCACAAGCCTTTTAGAATTGCCTTAGGTCATCGCATTGCTCAGAGTTGTTAAATCTAAAAGCTGATAATCACACAATGTCGCTGTTACTGTACACGCCGTTCTCCTGGTTCTGCTCACTTCGTTCAGCATGAGTTCAAATAAGTCTGTACAGGTTTTTCTGAAGTCTGCCTGCTCACCATTTCTTACGGAACAATAGTATTCCATTATAATCACATACCACAACTTGTTCAGCCATTCCCCAACTGATGGGCATCCCCTCAATTTCCAATTCTTTGCCACCACAGAAAGAGTTGCTATAAATATTTTTGTACTTGTGGGTCCTTTTCCCATTTTTATGATCTCTTTGGGTTATAGACCTAGAAGTGGTATTGCTGGATTAAAAGGTATGCACAGCTTTATAGCCCTTTGGGCATAGTTCCAAATTGTTCTACAGAGTGGTTGGATCATGACATGCTTTTAAGTTTCATCTTTATTATTTAGCACTTTCTTAAGTCTAAATAATCTATGAAACAATAAATCAAGTCCTGATTTGTAGCATTTGCTCATTTCCAAGGAGTATATGCTCACACTGAAAACTGAACAATCAGCTCAGTCAGTTGAATCTAGCACAACCGTGGACACAGCTCTGAGTGTCTAAGGCAGAATTTGAACCCAAATTTACTCATCCAGAGGCTAGCCATCTATCTACTACACTATGCTGCAGTGTTGCTTAAATTTCTATGTTCCTCATACTTATTTGTGGGACTCCGTCAATACAAAAGGCAGCTAGGTGGTGCAGTAGATAGAGTGCTGAGCCTAGAGTCCAGGAAGACCTAGTTCAAATCTGGCCTCAGACACTTACTAGCTGTGTGACACTAGGCAAGTCACTTAACCCTGTTTGCCTCAGTTTCCTCATCTGTAAAATGAGCAAGGGAAGGAAATGACAAACCACATCAGTATCTTTGCTAAGAAAACTCCAAATGCAGTCACAAAAAGTTTGACCCAATTGAAATGATTCAATAACAAAATTAATACAAAATTTCTGCTTAGACTATAACACCTTCAGGGAACAGACTATTTGCCAAGAACTCCAAATGGTGTCACAAAGAGTTCGACACAATTGAAATGATTCAACAACAACACAATTAATACAAAATTTCTACTTAGACTATAACACCTTCATGGAACAGACTATTTTGCTGTAGCTTTATAGTCTCATTACTTAGCTCAGTGCCAGGGACATAGTAGGTAATTTAATGTTTGTTAGATTGGATTGGACAGGATTATGTTGAATTGGATTGGACACAGCCCTAGCTGACTTAACTGATAAACTAATTTCTCACTCTGTTAAAAAAAATTAGCCTAACAAGATTAAAATAATAGATCAACAAAAAAAAAATCTAAAAATATGTAAGCCAATGTGGAAAGAAAAAAGGTGTTCAATTTAATAAAGATAAAACGAAAACTTTGTCACAGGCAATCAAAATACCCCTATGGGCATTTTTACATTAAGGTACTTTGCTAATCAGATAGATAAAAAACTTTCTTGGTAAAGAGTCATGTTGCAGTCCCATCTTACAAAAAATGGCATTTCCTGTTCCATCTACAGAAATGCCACAATTGATCGATGCTCTCAAACACATCCCTTCAGACATCATTGGACCTTCTATAGCTCTTCATCAATTGGCTCCCATTTCTGACTCTACAGACAACTGATAGTAGCAACAAACCATATTGCTAATTCACGCTGCCTTTCCAAATGATGGTGGTGTCTTAATTTTATTGCCCCTGCAAGAAAGTGTAAAGCTTTCATGAACCAGTGAACTAGCTAATTGAGTACTATAATATCTGGGGATCTTGGATGGTAGTATATAACTAGAAAAAATATTAAAGAACAAGTACTCTCTAGAGTACAAGCTTTCAATTGGTGTTTGAATCTGTACTCTGACATATGTGGCAGTTAAGGACAAGAAGAGGGGGAAATAGCATTTAAGAAATAGAAAAACTATGGGAATGTTTGAGGCTCTCACTCACATGCTAAGTCATTAAAGCAATAAGCTTGTATAAAGCTGATTTTTGCTTCTTTTTATTTATTTAAAAGGAATGAATGATTCCCTTGACAGTCTCTATCTGTCATTATTCCCACTTAGAGCTGTGCTCTCCTTAGCAAGGCCTGCTAAAATGTAATCAAGGCCGCACCCATAAAGCAGATCTTGATTTATTCTGACTATTAATCTGGGCCCCGAATGGAATGATCAACACCTTCTTTCATATATGGTATCCTTAGGTGTAAAGGTTTCAGCATCAGAGCAACAAACAATGTAATACTAGGCCTTCAAGTGACTGGGAATTTATTTGCCTCTGGGACAATCAAGATTTGGATCACTGGTATCAAACTGACTAGTGCCAAGCCTTCTTTCTTTTTTTCTTTTTTTCCTATCATGATATAGGGAGGCAAGCAAGTACTATTTTTTCCCTAGTTTAGTGAGGAGAAGTTTAAGCTTTCGTTTGCTTAGACTTTTTCTCCACAGGAAAATAGAAGGCAACATTGTAAAAAGTAGAAATTGCAAGCAATGATTTTTTTTTTCAGATGGGGTCTCCATATCTCAAGCAGACTGAAAGTACAGAAACTATTCAAGGCCTGGATTCTCCTACTAATGGGCTCGGAGCTTTAATTTGCTACGTTTCGGATTTGCTCCTTCAAGCTTACATGTTGCTTACAACAGTTCTGCGAGCTAAGTGCCTCAGGTATTACATTGATGCTTTAGAGATGAGGAAACAGGCTGAGAAAAGTGAAGTGATTTACTCAAGGTCACACAATCAGAAAGACTCTGAGGTGGGATTTGAACTCAGGTCTTCTCACTCCAACTCTAGCATGTCATCTACCACGTCATGTTTCCTTTCAAGTATGTAAAACCCTGGAAGGGGAAGTGGGATTGAAGCACGACAGATGCATCACTTGAGTGGGGCACTGACATCCACAAAAAAATAAAATAAAATCTGAGCAACTAAGGAAGCTTGGAGCATGTTGGGTAAAGCCTTTGTAGAGAATCTATGGAAAACCAAGGAGAAAATTCAGAGGCATCCACCTTAGAAAACCTGATGCTTTCCCTTCCAGCCCTTGGGCTCTTCATATTATCGCCCAACTTAGTGCTTACACCCGATTACCATAGCCCACTGCAGCTCTGAACTCCAAATTCAAGAGAATCTCAACATCCCCAATAGCTGGGATCACACGTATGCACCATCACGCCTGGCCGACACTGAATATTAAGATGCACATACACATAGAGAGAACACCAGAAGACAGACAAGGTATTTGAAAATTAACAAAAGCATCTACTACACGTTAGACATGAAGGTAGGTACTAAGAACACAGACAAAAACCAAAGCAATCCCTGCCCTCCAGCAGCTTACATTCTACTAAAGTGCTTCTTTGTTGTCCTAGTTGGCAGTAGATAGTTCTCTGTCAGCCTCACCTAGAACTTCCTTATCTGCCATTAGAGGTCCTGAAGCAACATCTTCACACATGCTATGCACCCAGATTGGCTTTCCTTAACACCCAGCTGGCTCCCAGGGACTATTGCTGGTCCAATTAAAGTAAGAGAATGTCAGGACCAGTTCAGAGTGTAGGAACTACTTGAGTACTCATGCCAGGAAGAATGTGTATATATATTACTTTTATTAGTAGTATTATTACTATTTACTTTTATTTGTAGTATTATTACCATTCACTTTTATTATCAATACCCCTAGCCCTTTATTAGCACTAGTAAGATCTGAGTAGAGTGGATGAAGAATACATGTAGCCTAGACTATGGTGTGCCATTGGATAGGTAGACCACATGACTACATGTCTTTCATATAGACACTGCAGATAAATCACGAGCTAGGCTCAGAATTGAACAGGAGGAAGCAAAGGAGTTACATGGCTCTGGGGAAAATACAAAGTATTGCTTCCTGCTGTAGAAGCCCATCTTTTTTTAATACCAACATTCTCCCAGTAATGCTATATGGCAGAGGAGTGTGGGATTCCATCATCTCAGAAGAATCAAAAATCTACATGGCTCAAAGGACAATGGAAAGCATGGTAGGTGAACTTAGACAACAACATATTACTAAGGATGACTGGGGGCTGAAAAGTAGCATGAAAGACATGACCAATGATGGTAATTGCTAATGCTGTAGTTCTTTAAGGCTTGTGAAGAAGCAATGAGACACAATGGGACAGGCACAGGCTATGGGATCAGAGAATGTGGGTTGAAATCCCATCTCGGCTCCTCACCACCTATATGACCTTAGGTAAATCATGTAAGCCTATACAGAATGAATATGTGATAAGTAAATACAATGTAAATGCAAAATAAATTAATACAAGATAATTAGAGAGGGAGGGACCTAGTGATTGAGAGAATCAGGAAAGTTTTAAGGTTGTGCTTGGGTTCAGTCTTGAAGGAAGCAAAGAATTGTGAGGCAGATAGAGATGGGGATGGATAGCACAAAGACATGAAGAAAACTGATGGAAGAGGGGGTGCTTTTTAGGATGAACATAGGGAATGGTTCAGCTAACCCATAGAAAGAAGCAAGAGAAGTCATGTGTAATTTGGGACTGGCCAAAAGCTCTTATGAGCATGTGCAAACATTCTGTAACCATAAAGAGGAGCTTCTCTGGTTGTGGAGCCATAAGGCACATGTTGACTAGACCCTGTCTCTTATCCTGATTTGACTACTTCTGCCTGGTAACACTCCAATGAGAGAACAAAAGAGAACATAAAGGAAGATATTTCAGGCCCTTTCCATTTAAGGGCAATGTGTAGCCCATGATGCCAGACTTGTGTTATTTGATATGGCATTGTTTTTCTTTTTTTTTTAAGTGAAGGAGATCAGAGGTGGAGGTCTGGGAATGAACCATAGCTTGGGTTTTGCAGCCAGGTTAGGTGCAAATCTTAACGCCCTGAGGATCAAAGAGTGGCCTTTGAGACCTAGTCCAAAGGTAGACAGGTATAATCCAACAGTGGTATTACTTGGTATAGAAATTGTGCTAAATTTGAGCCCACTCTTAATAGCAGAAGTGAGAATATGCCCCCTTAAGGTACGGGGCGGGAAGGCAGAGGATATTTCTATTTCTGTTCTTGCTATCGTTTCAAAGTAAATATCACTTGAAACAGCTATTAATATTTAACAGCTAGATGGATTGGGTCAGCAGTGACTGGCTGCTAACAATGGGGGAGCATACTTAATGGGGGTTTGAGCAAATTAAAGTAGAAAAAGATACAACCAACCCTTCCTGGGTCCACCAACCTACCTAAACTAGAAGATGTAGCTGATCTCACTCCTCGACAACAGGTTAAAGTATTTATTAAACAACAAAGCCACTGGAGTAACTACCATAGAGTATACCTGGATTTATCTTAAGTTTTTTGTTGAGTTTTTGTTGTTGTTTAGTCACTCAGTCTCATCTGACTCTTTGTGATCTCACGGACCATAGCATGCCAGGCCCTTCTAGCCTCCACTGTCTCTCGACTTCTAAGTTCATGTTCATTGTTTCCATGACACATCTCTTTGAGGATTGGCCACATTTTGTTGTGATCCACATCTAAGTGATTCTGATTCGAAACTTCCATGAATGACTGGCTGCCACAGAGCATTATATTAAGTAACTCATTATTGTTATCTAACAGCCTTTTTTAATAGCCATCCTATTCGATCTTCATGCAGATTCCTCCTGAATACTCTCTCTGTTCTAGCTTCCATGACACTGCTCTCTCCTAATTCTCCTCTTGCCTGTTTGATGGCTCTGTTTAAATCTATTTTACTGCATTATCTATCTTCTTCCTCCTAAATGGATATCCAGGATTCTGTCTGGGTAGGCTTCTTTATATAAACATTCTCTGCCTGTGATTTCCTCTGTTCCCATGAGTTCAATTATCCTGATGCAGATGACACCTCACATATACAATCAGTTGCCATATCTGGCCATTTCTATCTTCACATTTCTTTCCCTGAGCCTTTTATTTCCACTTACATACCTACCACCTTAGTTCAGTCCTTCATTGCCTTCTCACTTAGATTATTGACAAGAGCCTGGCACATAAGTGATGCTTAATACTTATTGATTGATTGATTGATTAATCTCTCCCTTGACCACCAGTACCTCATTTGCAATTGCCTGGTGGTAGCTACATCTCCTTACTCCATTGGTATCTCAAATTTACTATGTCCAAAATTGAACTCAATATTTCCTCCCATCTTGCCCTTCCCGCATCCCAAAATTGGTCCCTCCCACCCCAAAAACTTTCCTATTTCTAATCAGGGAAGCACATCCTAGTTTCCCAGATTGGCAACCTCAGAATCATCCTTGACTCTTCACCCCTCATAGCCAATCATTTTCCAAGTCCAGAGATTGTACCTCCACAACATTCTTCTCATCTTAAAACCTGATTTTGACCCTGATTATCCATCATCAGGATGATTAGTACTAAATGGTCTCTCTGTTTCTAGTCCCTCCTCTTTATAATCCATCGTATTTATACCAAAATCTTCTTAAAGCTTAGCTATGACCATGTCATAGTTTTAAATAAATAGCTATGACCCCAGTGGCATAGCTTTAAAATATAAATTCCACAGTCTCGTATTGAAAGACCTCCATAATGTGGGCCTAACCTACCTTTCTTTCCTTATTCCATATTATTCCCCTTCAAAGACATAGACTCCAGGCACAGGGGAATGATATGTAGTCCCTCAAGCTTGACATTCAGTCTCCATGTCTTTGGACAGGCTGGAAATGCCCATGCCTGGAGTAATAACCCTCTTCACCTCCTCCTCTCATGACCTCAATCTTCCTTCAAGGTTTACCTCAGGTACCATTAAAAGCCTAAAGTTTTCCCTGATAACCGTGTGGTTAGTGCTCTCTCCCTCCTCCTCAAATCACCCTCTAATTTATTACTCTGTTAGGGTTTATAACCTCTTATGTCAGGACATGTGGAGTTTCTGGTATCTTATGAAACACTCCTCAACTCTCGCTTCTTGTTAATCCTTCCCAACAATTGACTCTTTTTTTCCTTTTCATGATTATCTTTATATTAAAATCGTTGCCATAGAATCATTGGTACAAAGGATAAATCAGTTTTATGACTATTATTATATGTTACTATATTGCTCCTCATAAAACGGAGCCCATAATTCCAATTACAACCCAAAGAAATATCTGTCTCCCTACAGTCCAGCCAATGACCACACCACCTCAGGCCTGGCCTATTGCAATATTCCCTTTCTCAAGTGTCTCCCCTCTCTAATCCATTCTCCACACATCTTCCAAAAGAGTATGCACAGTTTTATAGGCTACATAGTTCCAAATCTCCAGTATGTTTGAACCAGTTCATTAAGCTTGTATTTATTTGAAACATATACATGGACGTTGCTTCCCACATAGAATGTAAGCTCCTTTGGAGTAAGGATTATTTCTTTTTTATCTTTGCAGCCTCAAACACTGGCATAAACCAACACATACTAGGTGTTTCATAAATGATTTTTTTAATTATATTTTACAATTTTTGGCAAGTTAGTTGATACATCTTAATTTGGCTTTTTTATAATCATCAGGAAATCTAAATGCCTTTTCATGTGTGAGGGGAGTTTTTTGGACAATTTCTATTTCTTCTTTCAAAAGCTGTCTATTTATCTCGACCATTTCTTCAATGCAGAGTGGATAATATTTTTATCTATAGATCAGTTGTTTACATAATCCAGTGGTCAGAATTTTCTGATATATTTATTGCCAATAATTTTCACATTTCATTTCTTTTTCATTCCTTTGTTGCTTTTTTGTACAAAATCTTTTCATCTTTTATGATCAATCCCATCAATTCTGTCTCCAAATACTTCATCTTTTTATCTGATTGATGCAAACATTGCTCTTCTTCAGAACAGAGATAAATATGCTATTCCCTTTTCTACTAGTTTCTATGAGGTTTTAAAATATTTAGAGCATTGATCTAAAGTTTATTATATTGCATAGTTTTGGTTGTAATGCTAAACCCATCTTTTCCATGTTGCCATCCAGTTTTCCCAACAAGTTTTACTAAATAATAATTTTACTCCCCAGTGTTTTTTAAACATAGATTTTTTTTCCAGTGCTAAACCTCAAATATTGGTTTCTATTTCTGGTTTCTCTGTTCTATTCCATTGATCTGTTTCTCTAATTTTTTTTCCAGTACCAGATACTTTTCATAATTTTTTCTGAACTTTACTAGGGCAGATTTTCCACCTGTTATTTCTCAGTGATTCATGATTTTAATATTCTTTTTAATATTGTCTATTTTACTTTGTCACATGAATATTGTTATTAGTTTACCTCATTCTATGAAGTTATCTCTTGGTATTTTGGCTTATATTTCATTAAGTGTGCAAATGAATTTGTGAATCATTAAAGGACGTCCCATTATTTGTTCAGTTATTTCTAAAAATCTATCAAGATCTTGAGGTATGAGAAAAAGAAGAGAATAAGCACTTATATAGTACCTACTATGTGTCAGGTGCTGTGCTAAGTGCTTGTAAAAAAATATTACTTTATTTGATCCTCACAGCAACTTCATGAGGCAGGTTATTATTAATCCCATTTTACAATTAAGGAAGCTTAGGCAAACAGAGGTTAAATGATTTGCCCAGAGTCATATAGATTGCAAGCATGTGAGAACAGATTTCAACTCAGGTCTTCCTGACTCCAAGCTCAGCACTCTATGCACTGAGCCACCAACTGCCTCTCAAGTCTTCTTTACATAGGTTTCATATGTCTCGATAGGGTACCACCCAAAGATTTGTTACATTTTGTTACTGCAAATTTTTTCATCATGTTTCCCTTGATGTTTTGTTGGTTTTATATAGAAACATAGACTATTTTGTGAATATATCTCACATTCTGCTACTTGGCTAACATTGTTTAATTGTCTTTTAGAGCCAGCCTACAACCCTCTACCACTCTCCTATCTACTCTTTTGACTCTGTAACGTAATGCTACTGGCCAATCGAGGGTATTACTAGAGCCTAATTTGGGAGCATTTCAAAGTTCCTGCCAAACCTTGATTACTATCTATGTTAGTAGTTTCAGAGCACACTCATTCTCTGCTGTCCACAATCTTGGCTGGCATTCTCCTACTTTGCCACTTCCCAACCTCGTTGCCATGGCATGGAAAATGGGATGAGCTTTGAGGGAACTATTATCTTTACTTCAAGAGTGCTTCTTGCTATTGAGCTGTTCCACAGGCAGGCAGAGCTGTCTGTCACTTTTACTCTCCTCCCATACCCTTAGGGTATAAAGTTTTCCCTTAGCAACCTCCTCTCAAGGGAAGGGGTATCTTTTCCAAACAGCATGTAAGGTAATGATTTAATTCTAGCAAGTTAGCTTGTCAGTGTTCCTAACTTGTTTTGATGCCCAGAGACAGCCCAGGAAAGTATTGTCTCTGTTCTGGGAAGTTGTTAAAATAAATCAATAACTCTCTTATTTGACTATGAGCCCCCAGCCAAAAATCTCACTTGGGCACATAAAGCAGCTTTAAGTCTTGTTCCCCTTCCAGATCATTCCCAATCATGCCCCCTCAACTGTATTCAACCAAGATCACACACAGTTTAGAAACTGTGTTAATCAAAAGCTTTCTCCCATTTGTCAGCTTAAGAAATAAAATAAACTTATAAATAAAGGTAAATGCCTCTGAAACCCAGAGGGAAGCATCACATTCAAAGTGAATTTATTTGCCCTCTGAGGAGAGTGGCAGGGAGAAATTAAAATAAGTAGCTTTAGTCTCCGGAAGGAAAAGATTTCCATAGTACAGTTACAATCCTAACTGTGGTTCATGCATGCTTCATCCATACTATCCTAGCTCAAGAGTCTCTCTGACCACCTGAAGACTCCTATCTACTTCTCTTAATGGCAGTCCCTCTACTTCCGCTTCCCCAGGTCCTGATCCTCCTCCTGCTTCTTGCTTCCACAAGTCTAAAGATAGGAGGAGTGAGCTTGATGGACCACAAAGTCAGCCTATTCTGCCAAAGGAGAAGGCTTCCTACTAAGGCTCTTGAACCACTATCTTTTAAGGCATGGCCAAAGACCAATTATAATACTCTCACAGTTCTATCTTTCTTAATAACTCTCCAGACCAGGGGTTCTTAACTTTTTTTTGTTTCATGGGCCTCTCTTTGACAACCTAGTGAAGCCTATTGACCCCTTCTCAGAATAATATTCTTAAATGTATACAGTGAAATATGTAAGATTACAAAGGAAATCAATTATATTGAAATAGTTATCTATATATGCACATATATAATACATGCATACATGTATATCTATACTTACATACATACATACATATCTATACCTATAGATAGTTAGATATAAAGTTCACAGACCCCAGGTTAAGAACCTCTTCTCAATTTCCTTATCTATAAAATGAGAACACCGAACTCAATGACCTCCAAAGTCTCTTCTAGCTCTAAATCTTGTTACTTTGAAATCTATAACAACTCAGAAGAGATTTGTCTAGCCATCCACAAAAGTAAAACAAAAATGGTTTGTATCCTTTACAGGAAATAATCCTGATTTATGTTTCTTCAGTTCATTATTTTAAATATTGGCATGCACAATTCCAACTCAAGCCTATAAGCCATATATATATTTAGACTGTCTGCAGCATTGGCCTGATTTAGAATTGTGCATGCCAATATTTAAAATAACAAACTGAAGAAACATAAATCAGGAACATTTGTTCTACACACACATGCACACATAATGCTGTGATTTCCTTGGTACAGGAAACTCTCAAGTGAAGAAACTTGTCCTACCAATCCAGATGGGCATTTTTCTGCAATTTATCATCTTAAAGAATTGCCAAGTTGCTTAAGTCAGTGCCCAGGGCATTGTTAGGTCAAATGAATTGCCCATAGTCACACAGCCAGTATGTCAGAGATGAGACTTATCTCTCAATCTTCCCTGCTCTCTAGGCACTAGGCCTCACTTCTTCTGCCTATGGCAGGGCAGCAAAGTGGATTAAGAGCTTGTATGTGTATATCCAAAAGAGTTTCTGTCTTTATATTCTCTTGCCCTGAACTTATATTCTATTGGGAAGAAAGAACATATATATGTATATATTAATTAATACAAGCATATAAAAAGTAAATAAAATAAACAAAAATAACAATGTCTTAAGCACTGAGGGACCAGGCCTTGTGTAAGCAGACATGAAGAGGGAATATTCTTGAGGCACAGACAGCCTGTGTAAAAGAACAGAGGCCAAGGATAGAATGTTGGAAACAGGAACAAGTAAGTCATGTTGATTATAATACAGAGTATGTGAAGGAGAGAAATGTGCCATGTACAATAAGCCTGGAAAGGTAGGCTACAGTGAATTTGTGAAGGTTTTTAAATTCCAAATGAAGGAGTTTGTATTTGAACCTAGAAATAATCCAGAAGTCACTAGAGTATCCTGGGTAGAGGAATGATATGGCCAGACCAATGCTTTAGGAATATCACGTTGGCAGCTGTATGGAAGATGGACTGAAGAAGGGAGAGATTCTAAACTCTGGGGGACCCATTAGGAGGTTATTGCAATAGTCCAATTGAGGAGTGCTCAGCACCTGAACTAGGATGGCAGCCACATGAGTGGAGAAAAGGGAACAGGCATAAAACATGTTGTGAAGGAAGAATCAGTAAGACTTGCCAACTGAATAATATGGGAGGTAAGGTAGAGTGAAGAGTCAAGGAGGACTCTAAGTTTGTAAAAGTGGGTGACTAAGTTTGGTTAGAGGTTGGGGGTAAGGGGCAACTAGGTGGTACAGTGGATAAAGCACCAGGCCTGGAATCAGGAAGACCTAAATTCAAATCTGGCCTTAGGTACTTATTAGGCGGGTGACTCTGGGCAAGTCACTTAATTATGTTTGCCTCAGTTTCCTCATTTGTGAAATGAGCTGGAGAAGGAAATGGCAAACAACTCCAGTACCTTTGCCAAAAACAAAAAAAACAAAATAGAGTCATGAAGAGTCAGACATGAATGAAATGACTAAATAGCAATGACACCTGGGGGAAATATAATAAGTTGTGTTAGGAACACAGGAAGTTTGGCCAATGGAACATCCAATTTGAGACGTCCAAAAGGCAGTTGATGATGTGGAATCATAGCTCAAGATTAGGCCTAGATATGTTGATTGGGGAGTTATCTGCATAATGTGGCTATTGTACCTGTGAGAGTTGATAAGACCACTCAGAGAGCGTGAAGAGAAGAATCTAGTCAGAGCCCTAAAATATACTTACGCTTAGAGGGTGGCACATGGCCGATGGTCCAGAGAAGAAAAAGAGAACTGGCCAGTCAAGTAGAATGACAGCCAGGAGAAAACTGTGCCACAAAAATCCAGAAGGGGAAAGGAGTAAGCATTTATATAGTGCTTCCTATGTGCCAGGCACTGTGCTAAAGGATTTCTACAAATATTTCCTTTTATCCTCACAACAACCCTGGGAGGTAGGTATTGTTATCATCCTCATTTTACAGCTAAGTACCCTGAAGGAAACAGAAGTTAAATGACTTGCCCAGGGTCACGGAGCTAGTAAGTGCCTCAAGCTGCATTTTAATTCAGGTCTTCCTGATTCCATGACTCAGAGATCTAGCCACTATGCCACAGCTGCCTTCAGAAAGGAACAGGGTACAAAAAAGAAAGCTGCCAGAAAGGAAAAAGTATTCGGCTAGCCAAGCACATCAAATGCATCAAGAAGATTAAGCATCGAGAAGAGGCCATTGAATTTGGCTATTAAAAGATCATTGGTAACTTTGGGAAAAGAAATTTCCCTTGGGGTAGCTAGATGGCGCAGTGGATAGAGCACTGGCCCTAGATTCAAGAAGACCTGAGTTCAAATCCAACCTCAGACACTTGACACTTACTAGCTGTGTGACCCTGGGCAAGTCACTTCACCCCATTGCCTAGGAGGAAGAAGAAGAAGAAGAAGAAGAAATTTCCCTGAATGAGATCAGAAGCCAGATTACAACGGTTGAAAAGTGAGCAAAAGGAGAGGTAATGAGGTAATGAGAACAAATTCATTTTTCTAGGATATTGGCTATGAAAGATTAGAGAAACAGAATAGAAGCTTACAAGAATGGTAGAGTTAAGTAAAGGTTATTTAAAGATGGTGGAGATTTGAACATGTTTATATTTAGGGAAGAAGCTAGTATAGAGGGAGATACTGAAGATTAGAAAAAGAGATTGGATAATTGTAGGGACAATCTCTTGAGAAATCAGTATGGGATGGAATAAAAAAAAAATCTAAGTAGATAAGTTGACCTCTCTCTCATTCAGCAGGGAGGCTACCTTGTAATCAAATACCAGAATAAAACAGGAGAGACCATAGAATGATGTCAAGGGGAAGAGGGAGCTCATCACAAATAGTCTCTGAATGGCTCAGTAAAGGTCCTCTGCTAATTGATGGGGGTGGAGAGATAGGGGAGAGGCTAGAAGAGAGAAAAGACTGAGGAGGACACAATAGAAAGTTAGAGAGTAGTAAAAAGATTGGCTTGTGGCACTGTACCTAGCACATAGTAAATGTTCAATAAATGCTTATTGATTATTTGATTAATTGGCAGTGAGGGCCCGGTTGAGATTAAAGAACATGAATTTGCAATGGATCCAATCAACTCTATTGGACATTCCTGTAGTACTTTTCAGTAACATATGGATAGGAACAGAGAAGACAGATGGTGAGGGTAATCTAGGATTGAGTTTTAGTAAGGCATGAATAGAAACAAGGAATGGAGGCAAATGATTCAAGAGTAGAGGACAATGGAAAGTTAAATTGGTGAACTATAAACTCATGGTTGGGAAGAAAGGAAAATCAAGTCAGAGTTTCAGTGACTGCCTGGGAGAGGATTTGTAGGACTAAAGGAGGGAATAGAGATCACAGTGAGGATGAAATATGTATTTGGGAGAGGTGAGGCACAGGAAGAGTTGGAATAATAGAAGATGATTGTCAGATAAAGGAATTTCAGGATTCTTGGTCATGGAAGTAGCATGCCTATGGGTGATGGTACAATCAAAGCCGGAAGAAAAGTGTAGGTGTTGAAAAATGAATATGAAGTGAAAAATGAAACAGAGAGACATAATACCTATAGGTTTTTCTAACCAATAAAAAGACAATCTTCCTGTCTAGACTGGTACATTATTGGCTAATACTTTGATTCTAATGTTTTCTACTGGTACTACTTGACAATCTTTGGTTTTCCTGGATTAAATCAAACTCTATAACAATGTTAGCTAAATTTTGTTTAGTACTTGGTTGTGAATTCTCCATTGCATTGATCTCCTGCATCTGTGACTCTAAAAGTAATTGGCCAGACTACTGCCCTTAACCGTGTGAAGAACATTGAGAGACTTCCTTCTCAGCGTCCCCTTTTAAATATAATTTCATTTAAAAAATGTTACTGGGCTGAGCTTTCTTTCCAAATATTGATATTCTTTCATTTTAAATGTTCCACCAGCTATGATAGACATGAAATCCCATCTGAGTATGAATACTTTCTGAGTCATTCCCTGTGACAGAAAATTAAAAAGAATAATTCACAAGAACTTTTCACTCCTTTGGTTCTACAAGATCCTAACTACTCTTTCATTGCAAGTTTGCATGATCATTTTCTTTTTCTTTTTTTATTTTTTCAATTAATAACAGTTGATTTTGTTAACCTCCCACTTCTCCCCACCCCACTCAAAAAAGAAAAACTGTAATAAATATGCATACTCAAGAAAAACAAATTCCCGTATTAGCCATATGCAAAAAACTCATGCCTCATTATACATACATAGTCCATCACCTCTATATCAAGAGTGGTTAACATTATCTTTAGTCCTCTGGAGTCATAGCTGATCATTACATCTATAAGGGTTCTAAAGTCCTTCAAAAATGTTCATTACAATGTTGTTGGTATTGTATACATTTTTCTCCTGGTACTGCTCATTTTCAAATGCTACTGAAAAGGGTGGATATTGGTGATTGACAGTCCTTATCCCAAGACCTTTGGGGAAAAGAGTTCAGAGCTAGAATAGGTATAATCCTATGTCCTGAGACTCTAAAGAGAAAATCAGGATATGGCAGAGTCTAAACAGTCATGAATAGCCAAAACTGCAGCTGGAGAAAATTCAGCTAGTACAGAGGAAAGAAGGAGGAGATGAAAGAAAGGGGGAGAGCCAACTACAGGTGTAGTAGATGAGGTAAGCCATCCCCCAGAGTCCTGGTCCTTGCTCCCAAGGGTATTGGGAAGAAGAAAGGTCCTGGTAGAATGGTGCCAAGGCCCCAAGATATAGTAGCCAAACTTGTTGATCCCCCTTAATATTAGCTTAGTCTTCCCTCTCCTGATTATCTCCAATCTGTCCTGCATACATCTTGTTTGTGCATACTTGTTTTCATGTTGTACCCCCCATTAGATTGTAAGCTGCTTGAGAGCAGGAATTGTCTTTTGCCTTTGCATACCCAGAGCTTTGTACAGTGCCTTGCACATAGTAGGTGCTTAATAAATGCTTATTGACTGATGGGTTGCACCCTTATACACACACTTCCAGAAGATGACAAGGTGAGGCACAGAGACAGTAGTCTACCAAGGAAAAGAAACAACACACGCACACATACACACATGTCAGCACCTAAGGGCAGTCTCAGTTTTTCGTGTTATGGCTCCATGTCTAATGATACCAGGATGTTAGCTTAGACCTATATGAGAAAGATAAGGATAATTAACTGCAAATAAATACATGCATGATGAGGTTCAGTAAGAATAATGTCAAAAAAGCCAAGATTAATATGAGCTGAGGCTTTTTATAAACATTAAAAATAACTTTAAAATGCTTTTAAAAGTACTTGGGGGATAAATAGAAGATCAAAAGAAGAAATAGGAGCCTAACTTGGAGTAGCTAGGAAGATGATAATGAACTCTGAAGAAAAGGCAGAATTCTGCAATTTCTATTTGCTCTACTAAGGAGAAATCATAATAGCTGATGATTGTATGATTACAAAGCTTTTTACATAGGTTACATTGCATACATTATTTCATTTACATTCATTTACATTACATTCATTCATATTACATTCATATTTCACTTACACCAGGAGTGGGGAACCTGTGGCTTGAGGCCACATGTAGCCCTCAAGGTCCTCAAGTACAGCCCTTTCAAGCATCCAAAGGGCCTCACTTGAGGACCTAGATGGCCACAGGTGACCCCTACTCCTGATAGACAAACTTTACCTTCTGTACAGTTAAGCCTACGTAATGTCTTGGAGCTATTATCCTGTATGAGTTAACACATTCTCCATGCCTTGATGGAAGGAGTAAAGAATCACAGAATTAATGAATCTCAGCAATCATAGAATTTTAGAGTTGAAAGTGAACTCAAAAGCCATCTTGTCTAATAGGATGGTGCAGGGGAAAAAGAACTGGTATTGAATTCAAAGGACTTGGATTCCAATGTTGGTTCTGCTGCTTCCTACCTTTGTGACTTTGGGAAAGTCATTTCATTCTCTCTGGGCTTCAAATTGGACTAAATGGGCCCTAGGTACCTTTTAGCTCTAGATTTATGGTCATATGAACACATACCTATCCAAAGACCAAGGGGAAGGGGAGGGGGACAAGATAGTTGTAAATTAAAAGTATGTAAAAATGCAAGAAATCAATAATAAAATTTAATAATGTGTTATTATTAGATAATAATAACAGTGATAGCTAACATTTATATACATATATACATACATATATATGTACATACATATATACATACATATATATGTGTGTGTGTGTGTGTGTGTGTGTGTGTGTGTATATATATATATATATATATACACACACACACACACATACACATATACATATACACACATATACCCACAGAATCAAAATCTAGGTCACTGTACCATAGTTAATCAACTCCATCTATAGTCTTTTTTTGGGAAAATATGCATATTTGCTCTTCTTCAGTCCTTCAAGTTCTTTTATCCTCCTGAGTATAAACCAGTGTTAGTCCTGCATGCTGTTACTATACAGACCTAGCCTGTATTTCTTTGCTGAGCTGGTTTCCCTGGAACTGCTATGAACTCTGAAAGATCAAAGATCACTGACAGTGGCTCAGTTATTACGTATACCAGTTCATTCAGTACAAGATATAGTTCATATGGGCCTGGTGACTTGCACTCATGAAGACTAGTTAGGTACTCTTATCTACTGATTTATCTTGAGTTTCAACAATCTGTTAGCAATTTTTTTCTCTTTCCTTCCTGAAGGAGCCAAAGATCATTCATTCTCCTTATCAGAAAACACAGAAAACATGAGTGTAAGAGTTCTACCTTCTCTCCATCATCCTTTAACATCATCCCATTAACCCTGAGCCATGATCCTGTCACTCCTTTGAGCCCACTCTTTTTTTTTTCCTTTTTACTTATTGTCCTTAGCTTTCTTTACCAGCCTCCATTCATTCTGAACTTTATTGATCTTGACACTAATTACAGCATTTGACTCTATTTGGCCAGAGTGAGGCCCTTCATCCACATGGCAGAGGAGAGGGGACAAAAGGTAGACAGACACAGCTAGAAGGAATGAATGATGAATCCATAAGTGCGATCTCTAACACCAAAGCTTAGTCATGACGGGTATTTCAAAAGGCGCTTGAGGTCTGCTTAGCCTAGATTGTTGCTAAGGCAGCAGCTCCTTTTACTCTCATGATTATAAAGCAGTGCTAGCTAGCCCTAGATATTATTAATGCTCAGACCTAGACTACAGTTCTGTACTGGGCTGCTTTTCTGTGCATCTTTGCCTGTCAAAACCAAATAAAACAGCTGAGACTGGTAAAGCTGATTAACACATCTGACCTGTGTATGCAGCTACTACTAGCTGTTTGTATATTGTTTATAAACACTACATTGAATTTAGGGAACATGGAGCTCTGTTTCATTTCCTGAAAACTGGAACTGGATAAATCCATCACACCATGTATTCATTCTTTATTATCTGCCTGTCCATCTTCTACATATACAGAAACACCTCAATATTTTGATGTCAGCTCTCCTCCCAACAATACAGATCACCCATCAATGACCTCTCACGCTAACAATCAATCAATCATCAAATATTTAGTAAGCACCTGCTATATCCCAGGTGCTGGGGATACAAGGAAAAGAATGAAATATTCCCTATTTGCAAGGAGTTTACATTCTAATGAGGAAAAGTACTAGCTACGTGATCCTGACAAGGCACTTAATTTGTGTGCCCCAGTTTCCTCATCTGTCAAATAACATCTACCTCACAGGGTTATTGTGAGGATTAGATGAAATAATAATTTTAAAAGTGCTTAGCATAATGCCTTGCACATAGTTTGTGATATATATATATATATATGTGTGTGTGTGTGTGTGTGTGTGTGTATGTGTGTACCTATGTATGTATGCATATATGCATGTATATGCATATATATGTGGCTATGTGGGTATATGTGTGTATATGTATATATAAATGTTAGCTATCGCTGTTATTATTATTACATATAAAAATACCTACAGCATAAATAGAAAATAAATAATACAAATACATACAAACTAGTCAAACACAAAATTCCAAGTTGTAGAAGTATTGATCTGCATTGACAGAAGGTGGTTCTTCACTGGGGAATCCTTGCATAGATAAAATTACATAGATGATGATGATATCAAGTTTCATATTCAATAATTAATTAATTTAATAAATATTTACTAAATGCCTCTGCCCAAATCACCATTATAGCTACTGTGAGAGACATAAAATGCAGATAAGACATAATCATTTCCTCATGGGGCATATAATCCATTTGCAGGTTAAGACACAAACACAGGCCTTTATCTCAGAAACAATGTCAAAAATTTCAGGGTCAAAACTCAAAGGGGAATTTCTTCAGGTAGCAACATAACACGACATCTCAAAGATGAATCAAGATGAACAAATTAGACAAGAAGAAAGTCACTAAAAACATAATTTTAAATAAAGAAAGTAATTGGTTCACAATTAGAAGGTTATAGGCACGGGTACACCTATACTCATTCCTCTTTCCTTCAAAGAGCTTTGGATAAGATTCCAGGAAAGCACTGAGAAGTAAAAAACATACATCTGTTTTTTAACTATCCTCAGAACACAACAGAAACTTTATAATAGCTTCATAGTAATGGGGTCCCCACAATCCAGCAAGCCTAAAATCCAGAATTTCAAAATCCAATCTGTGTGTAAAATTAAGAATATGAGCATTCTAAGGAGGAGGAAATTAAGAACAGCTCTAATGAGATCTGAGAAATCCTAAATATCAGATGGTGAGTTTGAGATGAAAAGTCTGATAGAGTCAGCCACCCCTAGCCTATAAAAAGCCAGGAGGTACTGGAGTGAAGGACCTTCCCATTATTACCTATAGCTGATCTAGAACCATGAATCATGTGCTACCAGGAATAGCAATGAGGACAGGAAGGACTGGCAGGGTGCGTCAGATGCCCCAGGAGCTGAATGCTGTTGGCACCATCCTGATTCCAAATGTGCTACAGCTGTTCCAAGCATGCCTTCCAAACACAGTGGTATTCTTGGGGAATGGGGGGAGAAGTGTCTGTGCTTCCAAAAATGCACTTCTGATTTCTAGAAAAGCCTTAATCTTTATCATTGGATATAAATCTTTGTCCTTTGTGAGAGGAAGTTTAAAATCTTTTTTTGTTTTTGTTTTTGAGTAGCTTGCTATTTTTAATTAGGTCTGCTCAGGAGAGTAGTGAATTAAATGAAGCCACCACGACAACGCTTACCAACAGCTTTGTTGGAAACTAAGAATTGGCCTTTAAAATAAGGCTCCCTAAATTCAATTCACAAGAGCATTTGCTCTGACGTTATGAATTATCGAAGACAACAGAGACTGGTCTGAGGGATGAATGTATTTTGGGGAACGGAAATGTTTAAAATCAAAACACAATAATTAACATAAACCACTGAAATTCAGGATATAATTATATTATTTAGTAGAAGGCGGGCTAGAAAGCCTAAGAATATTTCAAGCCAAAGTTTAAGATAATATAAATAGAAAAAGGAAATAATCCTGGCTTAATGACCCTTAGAATACTCTGGGAGAGAAGTCTAGTTTCCATAGTGACAGCTTTCTGCCTAGGTTTTTTGACACTTGCTCTAAAAGCCCAAATGGCATAAACATCAGAAGGCCAGAATCCTTTCCTCATCTAGATTTTTCTCTGGGATTTTTTCCTGCCTCATTCAATATTCCTTTGGAAATCAACACTAAGCTAATATCTGAGGAGGTATTTTTAATACCTTTTTTTTAAAAGGGGGACAGGACAATTCTACAAAGCCCACATTCAGAGATAGAATGAATAAGGACCGCATACGGAAGGGGTAGCACCTATTCTAAGCACAGTCAGGCCACCCATAGCCCCCATCTGCACCTATGGACTCTGGCTGAAGAGGTAGGTCGCATACGAGCTGACCGGTGACAGAAGTAGCAGAGGAGCTCTTGCTAATAGCAGTGGAGAATAGATCACAGCATGATAGATTTGTCCCTGGAAGTGAAGGCCACCAATTTCAATCGCTCCATTTTACAGATGAGTCATCTTGGGCCCAGAGAGGTCACACAGGTAGGAAATGGCATAAGGTAGGATTAAATCCAACTATACTAATTCCAAAGCTGCGGCTCTTTACGCTTCACCATGCTGCCTCTAAAGCAAAAGGAGAAATTATCATTCTTCCCAGTTTGACTGTGTTTGCATAAGCAACATAATAATATGTTCACAAAACAAGAATTCACAATTATTGAATTTCAGGGTTGGAAGACACCTAAGAGATCACCTACTCTAACCCCCTCCATTTCATAGATGGAGAAACTGAGTCTTGAGGAGCTCTGATAGTTCGCACAAGGTCATACAACCCTTTGTAACAAGGTTTGGAGTCTAGGAATCTAGGTTCAGTTCTCTTTTCACAGGACCAGGAAGCCAAGTCATAGCTGGCCGTCATCTGGAAAGGATAGTCTGTCTGTGTTCACGTTAATTTACTTTTATCTCCAACCCTGTTGAAGTAAAATCATCCTTAAATCAGCAAATGCCATAGGTTAAAAGGGAAAAGCCAGTCTCTGACCAGTCCTCATTAGGACTCTAAGTAAATGGTGAAATGAGCCAGCATCTGAATGGAGAAGCAATCTAGTACAGTATAAAGGGCACTGGCTTTGAAGTCAAATTATACGGATTTCACTCCTGCCCCTGACATTTAGTTTCTCTGTGACCTTGGACAAATCAAAAATAACTCCCATTTCCCCAAGTTCTCAGTTTCCTCAACTATAAAAGAAGATGGCTATACCAGATGGCTCTGGACTCCCTTCTGGATCTATGATCCTACAAGTAGTAAATAATTCCATCATTGCTCCTTGAGGTTGTCAAATCCAGTTAATGGTAAGCCTCCCTAAGGATACAATTATCAACACCCAACATTTCCATCATAACCTGATCTTTCTATGAGGTAAGTGGCAGCAGCACAAGTATTTTCCATCCAAGAGATGATAAAACTGGGGCTCAGAGAGGCTGTTAATGGTGAGACTAGTCTAAGAAGTCACATATTATAATTTCTATTACCTCCAAATACTCAATTAATTCAACATGGACCCAAAACCTTAAGGTGAGCTTGAGTTATCATCCCTAGCAGGGCCAGGTTAATCTCTTTCTGAGAAGAAGCAATAAAAAGGAATGCATTCTTTATGAAAACGGTCCTCTTTTGGGGCAGACCTAGCCAATCCTACATTGGCAGAGTCCTATCTGAACACTTTGAGGTTTGGGGCAAGGCACTTGCCTGATTCTACAGACTGTTCATTGCTCTTACATTTGGTACATTTGAATTTTTTATATTGAATGGTTTTAGTACTTTAGTAGTGATGTGTTTATCATGCAGAGGCAATCATAAAAATTCTGAAGAGGGCTTGGCATAGACCAGGATATAATTGAATAGGACCCAAAGGAAAGGGCTTATTCAGACTGGAAATCCATATGACCTCTATTTTGGTTAACAAAGAACTTCTGCCTATGGAGTGATATATTTTAAAAGCTTCCCTATAGATGCGACATGAGCATTTCTACATGTCAGCATAATCTCTATTGAAAACATCTTCAGTGAATGACAAGTTGATTGGCCTCAATTTAATAAAGCTAGAATATAAACACATAATTTCAGGGTGGCCAACATTATGACAGATGTTGAATTCTGCATGAACACAGAAATAGGATGAACACTATACAAAATGTTGATGGTTTGTGAATATATGCAGTAAGGAAAATAGACTGAGACCGTCTGGAAACAAATGTCATGGGGATTGAATATATGACAAAATGCAGGGAAACGGTCCTTGGGGTAAGTGCTAGCACACAGTCATATCTCACTAAACAAGCCTAATCTTGTCTGATCTCAGAAGCTAAGATATCAGATATCAGACCTAATTAGTATTTGTATGGGAAACTACCTGGGAATACCAGGTAGTCTAGGTCAGAAGTTATTCAAGTGTGGTCCTTGGGGATCCCCAAGTCCATTTCAAAGGGTTCAGGAGAACAAAACTATTTTCAAATACTAAGACAGCATTTGTCTACTAAATAGTCCTCTGTTTTCTAACTACATTATCTGTGTGAGGTGGGATTTTCTTCATGTACTTCAACCAAAACAACATAGCTCAACAGATTAAATAGAAACACTCCTTTCATTTGGTGTTTTCTAAATTCAGAATAAAAGAGGTGGGGAGAAATGCAGGGTTTAAAATAGGAGCAGAAAGTATTTCAATTTATGTGGAACCTAGAAAATGTGAAGGGGAGTAGTGTCAGATAAGGCTGGAAAGAGAGGTTGAAATTGGAATGTGGGTGACCTTAAATGCGAGGATAAGGAGGTTAGACTTTATTCTGTAACCAACCAGAAGCCATTGGTTTCTGAGCAAAGGAACGTCATGATTACAGTAGTACAAATATTGTTAGAGTAAGATTCCTGAGCACTTTTGCATTCTAGCTCCCTCAGGTAATAAATTGCCCGCTTCTGTTCTAGAGTATTGCAATCTGACTGATGATAATACTTGACATTTATCTAGCCCTTTAAGGTTTTCAGAACATTTTACATATATAAATCTGCCTGAGGGGTGGGAGGTGGGAAGGGGGAAGCAGTGACTCTCAGACTTTGGGGAGCAGGCTGTACCTACTCAAGTGCCTTTCCCCAAACCCTTAAAGTCTGCAACTAGGAGACTCGCCAAATTAGGGTGGGGGCATCTGATGGTGCAGTGGATTACAGCACCAGATGAGTCAGGAAGACTCATCTTTGTGAGTTCAAATCTGGCCTCAAATACTAATTGTGTGACCCTGCTTTCCTCAGTTTCCTCAGCTGTTACATAGCTGGAGAAATAAATGGCAAACTACTACAATGTCTTTGCCAAGAAAAGCCCAAATGAGGTCACAAACAGTCAAATATTACTAAAAAATTCTGAACAATAACAACAAATTAGGGTAGACTGAGACTAGCTCAAACGAGGGTTCTCTGCATAAAGAATTTATTCCTTTTCATTTCTGCTTCTCAGAGATGTTTTATCCAACACTCTCAAAGCTCCTGGGGTCTACCATTGACTTGGAATTGGAAGGGACTTAGGGGAAGAAGAGGAAAGAGCATGCCAGGAGCCATTATACTGTGATGTTTCTGGAGAAGTCACCGAGTCATTTGATCATGGCACAGTGACAACCAGAAACAGAAGATAACGGAGATGTTCTGAGAATGAACTACAGACCCTATTGGATCTGCATTGCAATGTACATGTGAGTTACATAGACAAAACTATGACCCTCTCTCCTTCTATTCCTCCAAAAAGAAGCCACATATATTTAAAAATCTAGCCTCTGGCATGGAGATTGGGAAAGACAGAAGAGAATACTTTCAAGCAGGTAACACTAGTCTGGTAGAAGGCTTCCACTGCACAAACACAGTTACCATAGTGATGCTCCCATAACAACACAGTAATGCTACCAGAGCCCGAATTCGCTCATGAGCTCCCCCTGGTGAGCTGCCATATTATCTCATCGGTGCTTACAGGCATTGTGATCTAAGTACTACAGGTTATTATTATTTTAAAGATGAGAAAAGTATGGCCAAGAGAAGTTATCAGCCTAATCCATGGTCCCACATCTAATGAGTGTTTGAGGTGAGATTTGACCTCAAGTGCCTTTTGACTCCAAATCCAGTTCTCAAACCACAATGCCTTACTAAAAGAGAGAGAGAGAGAGAGAGAGAGAGAGAGAGAGAGAGAGAGAGAGAGAGAGAGAGAAGAGAGAGAGAAAGAGAGAGAGATTGATTTCAATCACAGAACTCTTTCTGTCTTCAGGAAAAGACAAGTTAATTTCCAATTCGTATAAAATATTAAGCCAAGATATTGTTGATTCTACTACTTAACATTTTAAAATAACAAGCAGGAGCCCAAAGCAATTAGCCATGCATCTCAATTTTGACAAGTTCTTCTCTACTGCCTACCACATAGCGCTCTGGGCCTCTCCTGTAGCCACCCCATTCATTTAGATTAGTCAGTGGTACACATTGTTCAAGGAGAACATGACATAAAGCCATATCTAGAAATATATACATGAAAAGAACATTTCCTTGATGAGCTTCATGTTATACACACATATGCACACAAAGAATTTTCATATCTGTAAACTGATAGTTACCAACTCTCAGGTCTATACCTTCTTCCTCTTTTCTTTCTGTTTCCTTTTAATCTGGCATAAATAGAAGTGGGTATGAGGGCAATTTAAATCCAAGGCAAAGAACGGGACCCTGAGGGGGAAAAATAGGGGAAAAAAATAAGAATTATGGTACCTCAGGATTAAATCTGATGTGGAGTAAAAGTAAAAAGAGGCTCTGGGGGTAGGGAAGGAAAGGGAGAGGGACTGAGTGTAGGAAAGGGAGAGGGGGGAAGAAGAAGAGTGGGAAAGGGGGAAGGAAGGAAAGAAGGAAGAGGAGGAAAGAACAGGAAGGAGGGGAGAAGAAAGGAAAAGGAAAGAAGGAGGGGAAAAGAGGAGGAAGGTCAATCTCTTGCAAAATGATTAAATCAAAATTTTACCTATGACCAGTCTTCCACTTTGCTATTAACTTAAAAAAAAAACCATAGTTTTACTTCATCAGCTTGGTTTTCATATGAGATATGCCAAGTTCTGCCAGCACTGTAAAGCAGTCAAAAGAATTCCTCTTCAGGTATACTCGACATCTGAGATGAATGAAAATTTAAACTGAAGACTTAAATAATCTGAACTAAAAGAAAAAAATAATTATCCTACTCTTTTCTTCAAATAGCTTTTCAATTGTTCTTAGAATTATGAGCTCTCAGAACAGAAATGCCTTCCAAAATCATCTATTCGAACAGGACTCTCTAACCTACTCAAATGACCATGCAGCCTTTGCTCAAAGATCTCTCCAGCACCCTACGATAGACTGATAACAAAACACACTTCCAAACCTCTTTCCATAAAGATGATAGGCTAAAGGTACAAAACGAGACAAGACATGGCTAGAGGGGGTGACTTTTTTTTTTTGCTAGACTAAACATTTGTCACAAGAGAGACTTGGGATATAGAGGGGAGTAAGTTACCGGATAGTAATAGACATACAAGAAAAATAACCTCAATAAATCAGTTTTTAAATGCACAGAAGACAAAGAAGTACAGAGCACTTTGTTGCTATATTGTTAAATTTAATATATATTTATTACTTATCACATATATGGATATGCGTATATATGAGAGAGAGAGAGTGAGAGAGAGCACAAGGTGGGTGATGATACGTAGATACGTAGATAGATAGATGGATGGAAGGATGAATAGACAGATATCTGACTTTGGAGTCAGGAAGACCTGGATTCAAATCCAGCCTTTGATACATACAGGTTGTATGACCCTAAGCAAGTTATTTAACCTCTCAGTGCTCTAGACAACTCTCTTAAAACTATAAGTTGCAAATCAAAACTATAAGTTGCAATGCCAACTGGCATTGATAGAAGGAATTTCCTCATCCAGGAGTTCCCTATACTAATTAAATCACAGGTCTAGTACCTATTCCCACATACATACAAACAGACGTGTATATACACATATAAATATATAGTGATAGATATATATGTACATATACACACATTTATACATACATGTATTATGTATGTATAGCTCCCTTTTTAAAACAAAATATCCATAAAGCCATATTTTCTTATATAATCCTCTGTCTCCTCTTTGTATATTTAAATGTTTACATTTATTAATTACTTAAGTTTGCAAAAAAAAGAAAATTTTAAATAAAATAAAAAAGACCTCCCAAGAGATACTTACTATTTCCTGAAACATCCACTTGAATTTTTTTAGGCAGCACTAATTGTTAAGTCTTTCCTTATAAAGAGCCAAAACCTGTTTCTGCAGCTTTCACTAATTGCTCCATTGGTCCTATGGGAGCAAAGCAAACATGTCGAATCTCTCTTCTATGTGATAGACAGCCCTTGAAAGACTTGCAGCAGACAGCTCTCACATCTCCTTAAGTTTTCTTTTTTCCAGGCTAAATATCCTCATTTCATAGGATCAGAGTTCAAAACTGGGAGAGCCCTTAGAGGGCATCTAGTCCAACACTGTGAACATATAGATGAGGAAACTGAGTCACAGAGAGGTTAACTAACTTTTCAGGAAGCCTAGATCCCCTGGCTAGACTGTAAACTCTTTAGGGCAAGAACTACTTTCACTTTGATCTTTGTATTCCCATGCTTAGCATGGTGTCAAGGATAGGTTTACTTTTTGTAAAGTAGAAACAATTTGAGAAAGACATAATAACCATGTTTGAGGACGTGAACAAAATGGACTCTAATGACAAAATAATGTTCTTTTTAAATAGGTGTTTTCTTTAAAAAATAACAAGTTACTAAAAATCAAGAGTGACCACTACACTAAGACAGGCAAAGTTCTGGTGGCCTAAAGGAGCAGCCACTACCATTTGATGCAACCCTAGCACAGTCCTATTAAACCCTGAATATCAATCAGACAGACGAATAGAGGACTAGCCTTGAAGACTAGAAGACTCAGGTTCAAATCTAGCCTCTTATACACAATAGCTGGACATCCATGGGCAAATCCCTTAACATTCCACTCCTCCAGGAAATTTCCTAAATCAAATATAATGTTGCTAATAAATTAACAGTCCTCATCAGTGGGCATTACCACATCTTAGGAATAAGTTCCCTTCATAGATGAAATACTAGCTCCAGGGAAACACCCCCCAAAATCTATCAATTGTGACATATTATGCAACTGTCAAATAAAAGAATAAGATGTCCAATTTATCAGGTAGACCTCAGCAATGAATTTATGGAGAATTATACAGGATAAGTGGGCACAGAAGGATTGTGACCCATGGAAGGAATACTCAAGCAATAAAATCGATATACCAAAAAGCACCATGTTGTCAATTAGAGCACAACAAAATGAAGTAGGGAAAAGGTCTAGCAGTTCAGGAAGTGGGGACAAGTGATAGCAGGATTCCATTGGTACAACTCATTGATAATTACTTATGCATGCTACCTTCATATCCAGCCCATTTCCTTTGCATTGTCTCTAGGCCTTAGAATTCTTCAGTTTCCCAAATAACCCCTGATGAGGTATGTGTCACCCCGAATAAACACCCTTACTGGATTTGGAGACAGTCTGAGCCTGAATTCTTTCGGGAAAACACAGCAACACATGCCTTGCACCTCAACAACCCTTATACAATCTTTCACTCTCATTCACTCTGTCTCTCATCCACTCTACAGGTCTCTCTCTATCTCTTTTCCCTCCCTTCACACTCTGGTCCCTTCCTCTTTCTCTATCTCTCTTCCTCTCTTCCTTCAGTTTATCTCTCCACTGTGATTGTTATTTACTACTCCTAGCCTTGAGTTGGAAATCTGAGACCCTAAACTCACTGATCCTTTTCCTTTGGAATCAGTTGCCCAAAGACAGTCACAAAGGACCACCCAGCATGGTTTGCCAACATCAAAGAAGGCACTGTGCTATATGAGAAAAACAGAATTACAGTAGCTCAAAAGAAATATGAGATGCATAAATTTAGAGACATCTCCACCCATATGTTCATATGGATTATTTCTGTCTGACCTGTGGTAGAGCCCTCTGAGCTCATGTTGGTCTGATCAGCCACAGTTTGACACACTGTATCTAGACTCCAACATAGTGATATTACTTTGGTCCTTTTCGAGAATGAAAGACGACAACTAACCAACCAACTGAAAGCAGCTCTAGTTCTCATTCCAACCCTCTTGGCTTGACACCCTATCACCTCTACAACCACCATCACTCTCTCAAGCTAAAAGATCTTGTGTACCTGCCCCAGTATAGTCATTGGCAAGCAGGACAAAGGATATCACAGCAGCTTAATTTGCTAATAAAGATCTGCAAGCATTGTGTGGTTCCAAGCATCCCGAGTTTGAAGCCAGTAGGATGTAAAAAGAGACAGAAGACTCAAAAGTGGTATCAAAGTTTCAAGTCTGGGTATTAAGGAGAAAAGTTGTACCATTAACCAAACTAGAGAAGTCAGGAAAACAGAGATTTTTTTAAAGGTATTGGTGTTTAGAATAGACCTGTTGAGCTTATGGTATCAGTAGGACATCTGAATAAAAATGACAACAGATAGATGAAAATGCAAGACTAAAGCTCAGATATCAAAACTGGACATAATGATTTAAGAAGGATTTAAATTGAAGTTACAGTTATGGCATCTCAGAATTGGAATTCATGTCTGAATAAGAATCCATCTGCAACATATCCAATAAGGGGTTATCAGCCGCAGTTTGAAAACACTGTGAGTGTGAACCCACTGTCTCCCACACAACCCATTACTTTTGGATACCCCTAACTTTTAGAAAGTTTTTCTTACATCAAGGCTAAATCAGTACTTTTTCCAAGTTAGCTCTGACCTCCCTCTTCCAAATGAATGCCTTTCAAATCCTTGAAGAAGCTATCATATGTATTCTAAATTTTTTTCTTCTCCACATTAAACATTTCCAATGTCTTCAAATGACTCTTATATAGACTTCATAATTTTATTTGCTTTCCTCTGGATTCACTCCAATTCATCAACGTCCTTCCAAAAATTGGCACCCACAACACATTTCAGATGTGGTTTGACCAGCTCAGAGTGCAGTAGGACTGTCACTTCCCTAGTCCTATCTAGACATTATATGTCTCAATGTGGAAAGAAATTATCCTGATTCTTTTTTTTTTTTTTTTGCTGCCACGCTACACTCACGTGGAGCTTGAAGCATATTAAAACACCAACAATACTTTTAAGGTGAATTGTTGTCTAGCCATGCCTCCCCTCTAGGAAGCTGATTTATTTTTCCTTTTACCTCAAGTACAATTACATCTTACAAGACTCAGACCAATGTTCTAAGATATTTTTAGGTCTTGACTCTGTCATTCAATATGTTAGGTATATCTCCTAGATCTGATCTACATGCAAATTTGTTAGGTATAATATCCATACCTTAATACAAGTCCCTGATAAAAACTGTTAAACAGATACATGGGGCATTCTATTAAATATCTCATTGCCTGGTGACATCAAATCATTAATGACTAAATACCCTTTAGGTCCTGTCATTCAAACGATTCCTACATCCAGCTAACTGTCCTATCATCTAGCTAACATCCGTTTATCTGGTTTACAAGAAAAGTATGAGAGACCTTGCCAAATGAATTGCTGAAATCTAGATAGACAACACTGACAGCATGTCCCCGATCTATCAGTCTATTAACCACACACACACACACACACACACACACACACACACACACACACACACACACAGAGGAAGTAATGTTATTCTGGCATGCCCTGCTTTCAATGAATCTGTGTGTTCTTTCTCTCTGAATACCATTTTGATCATGACTTCCTTTTCTAGAAGTTCATGAACCTTCCTTTGGTCATGCATTCTAGAATTTTGCTGGAAATTAAAGTCAAATTCACTGCCCTATCTTGTGTAGATTCCATCCTCTACCCTTTCTTGAAAATCAAGGCATTTTCTCCATTCCTGTGGTACTTCTTCTGTTCTCATTGATTCCAAGATAACTGACAATGATCCAACAATAGCATCCACATGTATTTTCAATACACTGGAATGTGATTCACTTGCACCTACACCTTATTACCCTCTGATTAACTCAATATTTATCTTGGTCATCCATTCCCTATTAACCATTTCTGTTCTGTCCTTTCTAGTCCAAAGATAGTTCTTCTTGGCAGGTAAAAATGAAGTAAAATAAAATTTAAGTTACTTTGTCTTCTCTCTATATTCATTATTATCATTCTAGCCACCCAAGCAGAGGACCTATCCTTTACTGATCCTATTTTACTCAATCTAATACAATTTTTTTTTCTTCAGCTTTCCTTGCCATCCTTGGCTCATTCTGACTTTTAAAATACATCTGAAAACTAATCTTTAGGACCATGCCATACTTTTGTATTCATTCTCAATTACTTGCCCTTACTTCTATCATCTGTAAATATATTTTTAAAATCTAAGCTAGTATATCATAAAAGAATTAAGAGAGAACAGAATCTATACCTTTCATAATGCTGGCTGTTGCAGAATTTTTCACCAAACAAGTGATAAAGGAATCCTTCCCTACCTTCAATGTTCAGATCAATGCCGCCTCCTTCTTCATGCAATCTTTCCTGATCCTAGTCAGTACTAGAATCTCTTTCCAAAAATTAGCTTGTATTCACTTAGTATCTATTTATTATTTACTTAGATGTGTATGGGACAGAGACCCCAACCCAAATTAAACTCAGAGACTTCTCAAGGTGGAAAGTAAAGGTTACTTTTATTACAATCTCCCGAGATGGCTGTCTGCTCCTTTGATACACATGGAGAGAGAGAGAGAGAGAGAGAGAGAGAGAGAGAGAGAGAGAGAGAGAGGAAGTAACAGGGGCCGCCTTATGAAAGCAAATCTCCACCCACCATGCAAACAAGTTTCCACCCACCACTATCCCTTACCCCCTTAACTGGGGGTGGGCTTCCATTCTAAGCTCGAAAGTTTCTTCCTATCCTCTTAACTGGGAGGTGAGGCTTACATTCCAGGCCCGAAATTCAAAGACAAGGAAAGAGGCCAGAAGCTCAGGTTGGGAGTGGGGCAGGGCTTATTCTTTCCGTTAAGTGCTTAAAAACAGGGTCTAAGTGGGGGAGGATTTTGAAAGTAATAATCAAGAATTATTTGACCCTTTGAGGAGCCTTCACTTCTGAGAGTTCATTTCTCACACTACCTTCTGAACTCATTACCTTAATTACACTGAGAAGTCTTCATTGGGACATCCCATTCAGATGCGTACATATTTTTCTTCTTATAGGATTAAGTTCTTTGAGGATAGGGACCATTTAATTTTTTTTCTTTATAGCTCCAGTTCCTATCTCAGTGACTGGAACATTATAGATGCTTAATATATGCTTGTTGATTGAAGTCACAAAAAGACAAAAGAAGATCATTTCAATTACATAAAATTGAGCATTTGTATGAACAAAATTAATGCAACTAAGTTAGGATAAGGAGGAAATTTTTCTTTGGAAAAAAGCTTTGCATCAGATGCCTCTAATAAAAGTCTGATATCCAAGAAATATAAACAAACTAATACAAACATATTGGCCCAACAGCCATCCTCCAATATAAGTGGTCAACGAATAGGAAGAAGCAGTTCTCAAAAGAATTGCAAACTTTTAACAACAATATGAACAATTGCTCCAAATGACTACAAGACAGAGGCAAATCAAAACAATTCTGAGATTTCATCTCACACTGAGTAAATTGACAAAGTTAAGAAAAGGTGTAAATAGTCATTGCTAGAGGAGATAGTCACACTGTGGAAAATAGACAGCTCATAAGCCATTGTTGGAGGTGTGAATTGGTCCAGCCATTCTGGAAAAAAAAAATTTGAACTATAATTTTTTCTTTAATGACTGCTATGGTCACACCCATTTTACCCAGATATCCCACTGCTAGGCATATATGACAAAAAAAAAGTCAAAAACAGAAAGATAAGTCCTATATACACCAAAATATTCATAATCGCACTTTAAGGTAACAAAGAACTGGAAACAAAGTGCTTATTACTTGGGGAATGGCTAAACAAATTATGGCATATGAATATACTAGAATATTACTGCACTGTAAGAAACAGAGAATTTGAAGAATTCAGAGAAACTTGTGAAGGCTTATATAAACTGCTTCAGAATGAAGTCAGCAAAAAAAACTGGAAAAGAATTATTACTAAATAATGTTTAATTTATTATTAATTATAATTAATTAAATTAATCAAATAATTATTAACACTGAATACGATGGCATAAATGTAAAGAAGAAGAAAAGGGAATTAAGCATTATGTAATTACACTGATTAAGCTCGGTCCCAAAGAAAAACTGAGAAAATGCATCTCCCTCCCTTCAATGAACATGTGGGGGAATATGAATGTAAAATATTGACTCTACCACAAGAGATAGTTAATATGTTGGTTAGTTTTGTTCGACTGCTTTTTTTCCCCACTTTCTTTTTTAATCTTTATTACAAGGATGACTTACTGGGTAGTAGAAAAAGTGTTTAGAAATGAATATGATGTGAAAACAAAAAATCCATAAAATGAAACTTATGACAAAAATGTAAAGTTAGTTGATGACATCAATCTCTTTATATAATTTCCCATTTTCCCCCTCTTCTAATACATGTTGTATTCCTGTGATTAAACACAAGGTCTCTTAGGTCAGAACTGTCTCACTTTTGTATTTTTACACTGTAGACAATTAATAAATGCTTGATAAATTGATTCATCAGACCCATACTTTCTCACCTAGACTATCGCAATATCTTCCCAATTGGTGTCCTTGCCTAAAGTCTCTCTGCCCTCTAATCTATACATCTACCAAGCTGGTATTTCTAACATACAGGTCTGATTAGAATACTCCCTTTTCAAAAGGCCCTCGTGGCTCACTATTGCCTTTAAGATAAACCTCTAGTTGTTTTTTAAAGCCTTCCACAACCTATTTCCAGCCTCTTTTTCCAGGCTTATTCCATATTACTATCCTTCATGCACTCCAGCCAACCCAGTGATTCACTCAACCTAAGAGCTTTTACTGATTCCCGTAGCGGCTGGCATGACTCTCCCACTCCCAATTTACTTTGTACTTACTTTTGAATGTAGTTTGTTCTTACTTACATTATATTATACGTATATGGTTAAGTTGCTAAGTGGTTGGTACACTCAATAGAGCACCTGGCCCGGAGTCAGGAAGGCCAGGTTCAAATCTGATCTCAGACATATTTACTCATGTGTGACCCTGGGAAAGTCTCAACTTCTATTTACTTGACTTTCCTAACTGTAAAATGGGGGTAATAATAGCACCTACCTCCCAGGTTTGTAGTGAGGGTGAAATGAGTTATTTGTAAAGCACTTGGCATGCTTGTTTCCTTCCTTTCAGTACCAAGTACAGAGCCTGACACACAGTAATTGCTTAATAAATATTTGCTGATTGATTGGTCCATACCCCTCTATCTGCCCATCCAAAAAAAAAAAAAAGAAAATAATGTATAAAATGTTGCACCAGGGTGGAGAGAATGCCTAGAGAGAACAAAAGATGATTGCCTGCCCCTAAGGAACTAAGTTCTTCCTGGTAGAGATGCAACATTTAAACAAAGGAATACAATTCTACTGCTTCCAAAAATTGAACTATTAAATGAATAAACATAATTCCCAATTTCAATAAGTTATCTTATTTTCCAGATAATAGGTTCCAGGGTAGGCACAAAGCATTACACACAAAAACTTTCCTCATTATCAATCAACTAAAATTCCCCATAGAACCATAGATTTCTGTTTCTCTCCTATTAAAATTCTTGCCTTTGTAAAGAGAAACGTGCTGGGAGTCCAAATCTACAATCCAGTTAATTCTGCAAGGCTCTCAGGAATTTGATGAGACAGTCATTTAAGAAGGTTGAGGAGAGGTTTGGCAGTCTTAGGAAAGGAGGAAAGGATTTTGGGTCCTCAATAAATAAATGTTCAGTTAAAGGCCCAGAGTCAAAACTTAAGAAAAGTTGGCCAAAAAGATCAGGAAAACATTAGCATCTTCAGAGAAGAAGAACTGGACTCTAGAGC
This sequence comes from Phascolarctos cinereus, assembly GCF_003287225.1. NCBI lineage: Eukaryota > Metazoa > Chordata > Mammalia > Diprotodontia > Phascolarctidae > Phascolarctos > Phascolarctos cinereus. The sequence continues at coordinate 153,426,206 of NW_027556180.1, read as the reverse complement.
CAAAAAGTCAGATAGTCAGGGGCAGCCCAACAGAGGATCTTGAATGTCAGGGTAAGGCTTTTGGCATGGGTGGGAAGGGTAATAGGTAGCCACTATGGGGTTTTGATGATAGGGGTGACATTGTCAAAGCAGCATGTATGAAAGATGATTTTGGCAGCTATGAAAAGGCTTGACTGCAGGGGAGCCATGCTGGAAGCAAGGAAGAAAGCCAGTGAGGAATAGGTTGTAATTACTGGTCTTGGAACATAATCATTTCCTTGCCATTAAAATGATCTTACCACAGTAAGGCATTGCATTTATTCCTTCCTACAAAGAGATGGTCTAGAATTTTAAGGTATAAGGACCACAATGTTAAACTCTACAAAGATTATCTGGAAAGAGAGGATAAAGGAAGATTAAAGAAAGAATAAAGAGGAAAAGTACATAAAAATAAAAGTAAAAAATAACAAGAAGCATTTATTAAGTATAACTATGTGCTAGGTACTGTTCTGTGCTCTGGAGATGCAAAGAAGAGCAAAAATATAGCCCCTGCCTTCAAAGAGATCACATTCTAATAGCTAAACCAACATGCAAACTGAAGCCAGGGAAGTCAGAAGGTGGAAGTGAGGAGGGAGAGCTTTTATTCATTACATTTCCCTACAAGACCATATTTGCTTTTTAAAGATTCTTGAATAAAAGCAGTATCTTGAAAGCAATTGCCTTAAAAGGGAACACTGAAACACATACCTCCCTTGCAGATAAACAGAAAGGCAAAGCAGAAAGGGTGGGCTCCAATTTAGGGTAAATAGGAAACAATGAAATCTTTAGGATCAGAGTGTTAGATATCAAGGAAAGCCTTATCATACATTTTCATAATACACTATATTTTATACCTACTGTATCTCAGTGGGGAATTACTGTACTTTCATCTGAAGAATCCTTGTCACCTAGAGTCCTCACTTCTGATCATGGCACTCGTGTTAATTCCATGGGAAATGGATGTCATCTAAACTTCTCAATGCATTAGGTTCTCCACCTGACACAAACCATATACACAAATAAATATGTATTAATTTATAAACAATATATTATGTACTATTATATATATATATCTTTTATATGTAATATGTTACATATTATTTAAGAATACAATAACTTATAGAAGTTATGTATAACATATGTAATACATTGTATATTATGTATTACATATAATATATAACAACATATATAATATAGCCAGGTTATATAGGATCACAATAAAACTGAAAAGGACCTTACAGATTATCATTTTTTCTCCTTGGAACTCTTTATTTTCTTTTTAATTTATGAAATAAATAAGCATTGCTTAATAGAATAAAAAAAAGATGATTGCCCACGAAACTGCAAATCTACTATGTACAGCTGACTATTCCTTTTAAATACATAATAAAGTTAGCATGTAAATTCCTTTTTTTTTCCCCTACTCTCCCCCGCTTCATCCTCCTAGAGGTGGCTACTGTTAGACACAAACGTCACTTAGCTTAACTACCTCAGATGAGAAAACTGAGGGGAAATGGCTTGCCAATGTCAAACTACAACTGCACCTTAAGACTACCATACTTTCCCATCTTCCCTGAGGGTGAACCCTCCTATATGTGTTGTCTCTCCCCTATTGAAATGTCAGCTCCTGGAGGGCAGGCCTGTCTTCCTTTTCTATCTGTATCCCCAGTGCTTAGAACAGTGTTTGGCACGTATTAAGTGTTTAATAAACGGTTTTTCATTCATTCAGATCAGAAAGGAAGAGGGCAAAGGTAGAAAGCACAGGGAGAAGCTATCAGGAACAGGGTAGTCTCTGGCATTTCCTAGCCTGCGAACACTAAGAAATGTCAATACCAAAGTGCTTAGTAAGTTAGCCAGTCAGTAGAAACAAAGCATGCAAAATCAGAGTAAAGAGCAAAAGTCCTCAAAATCTTAATTTGAGGATGATAGACATCAGTCAAGAAATTCAGAGATGGACACACGGTTGGTCCACCAGTTCTTTGTTCATGATAATAATTTATACCTCATTGCTTTAGAGCTGGAAGGAACCTTAGAGATAATCTACCCCACCTCTCTCATTTTACCAAGGAGAAGACTCAAACCAGAGAGGTGAAGTTATTTGCTCTGGTCATGAGGGCAGAGAGAGGCCTTAAATCCAGGGCCTCTGACACCAAACCCAACGCCCTTTTCCTACAGTACCGCACTACTTCTAGTAGCACATGAGGATTTACAAAATACTTTCAATTCTGTGAAGCAGGTAAAGAAAGTATTAGATTTGATAATATTTTATAGATGAAGATATTGACACTCAAGAAGTGTTTAGTTTAGTTATTTGCACACCCACACAAAACTATTAAGTGTCAGTGCAAAGACTATAAGCCTAAGCAATCTCTCCACTATATCATACTTACATGGAAAAATCGGGAGAAGGAAAAATAATTTAAGAGATTGAATTAGTGGAAAAGTTTAGTGCTAAACAAATATGCCAGCAAGGATAGTAGTCAAAAGGATAATAGAACCTGGGAGCAATAAGTCATACTGACAAAAGCAGAAGATGTGTGTTTTCATTTTGTTTGTAAGAGCTAAAGCACTTAAGATACTATACTCAGAAGGATAAACCCATCATAAATAGCAAGTGGTTTTCACTGTCCAAATAGGCCAAGTATCCAGTTCACATTACTCCTACTTTGATCTCTTAGCAGCCAGACAGGTCAGCTGCTCCCGGCGGCCTCTTGAGCAGACCAAACATTTTTTCCACATAGCAAAAACACAAAGAAAAACATAACACAAAACACAGCCTACTTTTTTTTTCCCAAAGCTTTGAATCAGATGTGAACATCAATCACCATTTCCATTCTTCAGGATCCCTGGCCCCTACCCCATCAATAGCTTCTCAATCTCATTCTTTTTTTCCCTATCAGTGGAGACAGAACACACACACAAGATAAATGGTGATATGAAATAGCATATAATAAGCCCCAAACAATCAGTACAGATGCCAAGTGTCATAATTCAAAGGAAGGCTAGATCACATTGGGGTATATCACAGGTATGAAACATAATGCTGACCTTTAAGGAAGAGCAAAACTTAGCAAAGTGGTCATTCCAATGTACAAAAAAAAAAAGGAATTATGAGGAATGTTTAGGGAACAATGATCAATCAGCTTTGCAGAATGAAAAATTATTGGGGAGCAATAATGAGAGATGAGCTTAGACCTTTCCTGGTACTCCCAGCACTTAATGCCTTCCCTTTTTAGACTGCCTTCCTCTGTTGTGTACATATCTCATATGCACTTAGCTACTTACATGTTGTCTTTTTCATTAGAATGTAAGCTCCTTGAGGGCAAAGTTATTTGTTTGTTTTTATTTTTCTTTGTATCTGCAGCACCTAGTACAGTGTGTGGTATGTAATAATTTATTGTTGACTGAAAGACAGGTAGATTGGCTGACTGATGACTGACTGAGTAGAAAGGGGGTTAGTATACATCATGAAGGAGAGCAACACGTACAAAGCAGCATATTAGCCACCATATGTAGGATTGATTGTAGGTGGAATAAGGCTAAATGAAGGAAGAAGAGTTAAGAAACTTGCAATATGACATGCTCAAGATGATGAGTTCTTGAACTGAGGTAGTGGCAATAGAAATGGAAATAAGGAATAGGTATGTAAAAAGAGAGCATTCCAGTAATTTTTCTAGTACCTTTTGATGCTTCAAATGGGGTACAACACGCTTCAAAAAACATAGCAGGGTACTTTTAAAATATTGTCAGAAATTATAAAGGTGATAAGGTTAGCAAGGAATGCTAAGAACAACAAATGGTGAGGTGGCAGATAACCATAATGGGTGGAAAGGAAGATTTTTTATAAAAGGGATCAGAGCACTACCTAGAGTGGATGGGACAATGGGGTTAGGAAAAAGCTACTCAACTCAAATTTTGCTTGTTTTCTGTCAGACAGAATGATCATTGGCAGAATAAACCCCACTCTTAGTAAATTAAAATCCAAGAAAAGGTACAGAGAAAATAGAACCTGGATGATCTTAGTGAGCTTAAGTGGCAAACTAAATCCCAGGGTACCAAAAGAACAGGCAATATGATTGTTGAAGCACCATCAAGGAACCATGAAAAAATACGGAAAATGGGAAATATGTTGCAAAACTAGAGATGGTTAAATTATATCCTGATTTAAAAAAAAAAATAGAAGTACAATCTGCAACACAGATACCAGCAAACTTAAATTTAATTCCTAGTAAAATTCTAGAACATAGATGGTTTAGGGTGATTTCTCAACATCTAGAAAAAAAATCAGTGATCACAAAAATTTATCATAGCTTTATCTGAGCTAAATCATACCAGACTAGTTTTATTTCTAGTAATAGCATCAAAAGACTAGTAGGTAAACGGAATATAACAGATACGTTTTATCTAGATTTCAGCAAACTGTTTGACAGTGATTGTTGCCACAGACTGTCTCAATCTTCTCTTATTTAAGTAGAAGGCAAGCTCATTTGCTAGGTGAAACAGTAAATAGAGTGCCAGGCCTGGTGTCTGAAATACTCATCTGGCCTCAGACCTTTCCTAGCCATGTGATCCTGGCCAAGTCACTTAACCCTATTTGCCTCATTTTCCTCATCTGTAAAATGAGCTGGAGAAGGTCTTTGCCAACAAAACCCCAAATGGGATCATAAAGATTTGGACACAACTGAAAAACAGCTGAGCAGGGTAATGCAAGTAGAGTTGGGGACTTGAGAAAGGAAAAGATTTGAAACAGCTATTACTGGAAATATAAGGAGTCTATCAGAGATGAATAAAAAGATTACTATGCAATAGTTCAAATCTGTCCTCAGACACTTACTAGCTGTCTGACTCTGGAAAAGTCATTTAATCTCTATCTGCCTCAATTTCCTCAAATGGAAATGGAGATAATAACAGCGCCTATGTTCCAGGATTATTGTGAGGATCAAATGACATAGTATTCATAAAGTGCTTAGCACAGGGCCTAGCAATTGGTAAGTGCTTGCTTGTTTCCTTCCTTCTTTTCTTCCTTCTTTCCTCCCTTCCTTCCTAGAGGCCCCAGTCTACTCTTTGTGACTTGTACCAGTAGCACTTGGTGGTCTAGGAGTATGAGTAGAAAAGAAAAATCATGAAGGTGGTCCAGCACTGGAAGGTAGAAGAGTGAGGACAGTGGAAAACAATGTATAATGTCAACACTGTGAAGAGAGAGAAGTAAACTCAGAATGAGGGTTAGATAGATTGGAAATGCAAGAAAAGCTTGAGAGATAAGCAACACCATTATTAATAATGATTGAAACAGTTATCCCACTCAATTCTGGAATCACACATTTGGGTTCAAATGTAGAAAAGAAGTATGACTTGAGCACCCATAAACAGGCAGGAACCTTGAATCAAAATACAAAATATTTCATTGGAACACAATTGAAAAGCAAATAATAGGAGGAATTATGTAGTACGACCATTCTCAAACCACACACAAATTAGTTCAATTTGCCTTAGATTCACACACCAAGAAGGGTAGGGAACAAATCCCCAGAAAACAGATACTCCAAGGTAAGGAAAGGTTTCAATGCTTTTGGCTTTACACAATGATTTGAAAAACCTCTTGACTAACTTCTCATGGTTTCATACTCTGGTAACCAACTTCATCTTGCTGATACTTTCAGCTGTTTCTCCCATAATAAATTCCTCAGCATGGTCCCACATCTCCCACGCCATCATTCTTCCACTTTCATGTCTGAAGCATTTATCACCTTACTGCTTTACAATTCCACTCTGATTACCACACAGAAGGACTACAGATTTCCAGAGTTACCTTCTCAATGAAAAGCCCCTAGTCTTTACTCATGCCTGAGTGAGGGGCACCAAATTCCGTTCATCTTTTCCCCACCTTAGAGCTCAGGGAGAGTGCCTACATGCGGTCAACATCTACTGGTTTGTATGAGGTTGGAGATAAACACATACACTCTTTTTTTCAATTGCCCTTTCAATTCCCACCATGCTTTCCACATAACAAGCATCCAGATGTACAAATTGCCTAGAAGATTCTATAAGCTTCAAGAAGGTATTAGAAACATTGGAGAAGAGGAATATAAGATGTGACCTCTACCAATATTCCAGCTCATGTTCTTCCCTTCCCCATCTTGCATGATGATATAAAAGCAAACAAACAAACAAACATTCACATTTAGGAAAAGTAAGGTAGTGGGAAAATAGGACAGGATATGCTCAAAGGCAATGTTTCCCCATCTAAACTACCTCACAGATTAGTAAATTATCTAAATCATCAACTGCTATCTGAGAAACACACTACCCTTTACAATTTCTTTATGATAGCTCTCAGCAGCTTGGCAAACAATGCTTTTTTTTCTTTTAAAAAAATTTTTATGTTTCTTAGGAACTATCAATGTGGAGAAACAGTGTGGAATTTGAATTGGAAGCAGAAGACCTAGATTTCAGTACTAACTTTGTTCCTTACTGTTAATGTGACTTCAGACACTCATCCTTTCTGAATGTGCCTTGGATTCTTCAACTATAAAAGAGATAGATTTAGAGCTTTATCAGCTCTAAATCATATGGCTTTTGGTAGTAAGAACTTACAGAGAAAACATTGTTTTGGACTTAAAATAGTCTGTGGATCAATGGTGCAGAGACATTGATTGATCTAATTCAGGGATTCTTAATTTTCTTTGGGTCATAGACCATGAAGTCTATGCATCCCTTTTAAGAATATTGTTTTAAATGCATAAAATTGAATACATAGATTTGTAAAGGAAACCAATTGCACTGAAATACAGTAATCAAAATAATTTTTTTAAATCTATTTCAGACAAGCCAGGTTAAGAACCTCTGAATTTTAAGTAGCCTTTATAGCTCTTACAAGTTATTATTGCATTTACTAGAAAGTGATCATCAAAAGTTTTTTCTTAGTTTTCATGTCCCATACTTTCAAAAACAGTTCATGACACCAATTTTCTCCCACCCCCTTTCAAAAATGTTTACCTATTGTCATCTGTGCCAATTCCAAATAGATTGAATGAATGTGTGAAAAATCATTAGAGGGTTTTAAGAAAATTCAGTTTAGGTACACTGAATTTTTGTTTCTTAGCTACCAAAAAAAATAAAAAAAACCAAACATCTGTTCATCTCTAGCCATCTGCAGCAGGTACTGGAATTACTGGAGAAGCAGCATGGGAATTTGTGACCTTCTGATCCTTTCATGAGGTAAACAAGGAGCTAAGACAACCTGTTAAATCCACTCAAGAGATGGGAACAGGAGCCAGCTTTAGTTACACAGAGCATATGGAAGGAAACAACACAAACTTCTATTACCCATTAAAATAATACAGATACTCTAAGAGGGAAAGCACTTACTAGTCTCTTCTTTATATTTGTCATTGGCAGGGTCATCTATAATAGGGTGAGATCCACAATATATTACACTGTGTACTCTTCACTTTTCCCCTACAAGAACACACATTTTATATGAATGAAACCTAATTAAATTAAATGCCAAAGACAACTTCAGAAAAAAAAAATCACAAAATGACAGCCTGACAGTAGGTTCTGCAAAGAGGAAGGGGAGTCCTATTACTTATTCTTAATGATTTAGGAGTTGAAAGTATATATAAGTGCCTTGGTTCTTGTTTAATACCAGTTGGTCAAACACTTCCTTCTTGCCTACTGCTCACTTCTCTGGGCTCTCTATGCCTCATTTTCTTCAGGTGAAAAAGGATGTTAGATTTGATGCCCTATAATTCAATAGATTGAAACTTTGGATCAGAAAGGTCCTTACAAGTCAGTGAGTCCAACCCCCTCATTTTACACCTAAGTAAACTGAGGCACAGAGAAATTAGTTAACTTTTCCAAGGTCATCTAGCTAGTACTCATCTGAGGTAGGATTTGAACTGATCTTCTAGCCTCCAGATTCCGGCACTCTATCCACCATGCCATCTACATATGCAGTGAGTTTTCAAAAAAGAAAATTCAGTGGCATACATGGAAAAACTTTTAAGAGTAAACAAGTCTAGTTAACCAATTCAGATGAAATCATTTTAAGAACATTCATTTTACTCTATATTTTAGAGCATTCTCTAGAATATAAGACAAACTTGTCACTTTTCAAAGTTTGCATGGGGTAAAGAGGAGCTGATCTGTGTATTAATCTCTCACTACAAATGGATACACATATAAGTTAAAAATTTTCACTTGACTCTGTTCTACTTCCTGAAATTCTAGCATATAAAGTAAAAGAAAAATAAAACATTTTCTCCCACAGCAACTGTTGTCCTCCTTTAACTGAGCAATTGATATTTGCTAGGATTTTCCATTTACCCCTATTGAATTTCATCTCATTAAAGTCAACCCAATATTCTAGACCATTGAGATATTTGATGTGTCAGACATTGTACTGGGCATTTGGAATACAAAAAAAAATAGCCTCAGAGAGCTGAAAATTAATATTATACTATTAGATTAATAACTAATTATTAATTTGTGATCCATCCTTTTCCTTTAATTCCTGTTAAAATCCAACTCCTGAAAAGGTCAGTCAATCTCTGAAGAATAGAACTGAGAAGATTCTCCCAGCCCTCAAGACACATGCTTATTAGTTGGGCTGGACCCCACCCAACTGGAAACCCTAATTTCGGTTCAGAGTATAAACATAATCCAGTCTAGGTGAGCCTTTGCCCCAGGGAAAAACTCCCAGTCCCAGATACCCTCCATTAGAGAGCAGGGCAACCCAGTTCATGAAGGAGAAAACTAGCTGGGAGAGGTCTAGGTGGAAATGGTTTCCCCTGCCCAGGTGCCTTAAGGCTTCTGAGTCTCATGATCAAGCCACATTCTCAGCAGCTAAAGGAGCTAAAGACTTTTCTCCCACCTCTTTATTAAATGTCCACCAATTAGGGATGATTTTCACTTGTCAGGGGAGTTCCCTTTCAGGGGGGATTTTAGGTGTTTCAGAGTCTCCCTTGGTTTCTTTGGTTACCAGGGGAAACCATGGACCATCAATTTATTAATTGCCAGCTAGCCTAATTAATGAGTTGATTATTAATTACACAGAAACTGTCTCTCCAGATTTTCATTCATCACAAAGCTTATATCCTATGGGGGGGGGGGGGAATAATGTGTATAGAAAATTAAATTAAATATAAAATACATACAATGTAAATGTAAGTTTATTTCTTTGGGAAGGGTACTAGAAACTGAGGGATCAGGACTTCCTAAAGGATATATCACCTTAGCTAAGGCTTGAAGTAAACCTAGGATTTCATGATATGGAATTGAAAAAAAGAGAAAGAGATTGAACGTCTTCTAGCCAAATAGTAAGCCAGTTTATCTGGATCACAGAATGCATGATGGAGAGTAGCATGTAATTACCCTGGAAAAGTAAGCTATTACTCCCCTCCCCCACACACAGCCCCCACCCCCACCTTGCCCCATGAAGGACATTAAAAGCCAAAAATCAAAAGTTGTATTTTATTCTAAGGCAAGAGACAGCCACTGAAGAACATTCTTGAGTAGGGGAGTGACGATCAGACTTGTATTTTCACAATATCTATTTGGCAGCTGTGATAAAGAAAGATCAGAGAGAGGAGATTCTGGTTCAGAAATAACAATTAGAAGGTTATTGCCAATAGCATAGTTTAAAGAATCTGAACAAAGGTGATAGCTATATAAGAGGTAGTTTATAATACAAAATTATAGACATATCCCTGGGATACTTCACCAGTCTTCAGAGTACAAAGTCATCACATTGTATTGCCTCCTTTCTATTTAATAGCCTCTTTTGTTTCCAACTGTAATTCCCCAGTCAGTGCTTACTTATTTTTGGACTAACCTACATTCCAAAGGAAAAAGTTATCAACAAAAGATCTGAGGGTAGGATACATTCACTTAGGTGAGTTGCCTTTGAAGAGTGGAGCAATGTACAGAGTATGATTATGGTCGATGGAAAGGGTGTTCAGGGGGTCTGGGTTCAAATCCTGGTTTTGCCACTCACTGAATGTCATAACAAGTTACTGTACTCCTCTGGGTCTTAGCTTTCTCATCTATAAAATGAAAGATTGAATTAGATGACTTCTAAGGTCCCTTCTGGCTCTAAATCTATGACATTAATTGAGCAAAACTCTGGATAGAACATCCTGCCCCAACAAAGCAACTTCATCTTGTGAAGTGAAGATACAGCACATCAGCCACACCCATATTCAAATTAAGTATGAAAACATATCCCAAAGCTGACTATAAATGAGTCTTGAATTAGCTGCTCCCCTCCTTGGGTACCATTCAGTGGATTTCCCTTTTCAATGCATTAAATGTTATGTTAATTACTTGAAAGCATTAACACACCTCTAGAAAATGATCCATTTGTTCCCTTTTCACACTGGAAAGGTTGGATGGGCTCATTCAAAGTTTCCACAGTTAAACTGATTTATAAATGATCAGGATTAGCCTCATTAAGATTCATTTCCAGCCAGTTCCTGGCAATCATAATAAGAATAATGCTTGGTATTCCAAAGCCCTTTGCATTTCGAAATTCTTGACAATCAGCAATTAAATATTGTTTCATAGTTGGCTGAGTGACTGCTTTAATTATTTCACAGCTCAAAACATCCAGGAAAGGTTTCCACCTTATTGGATGGAAGCAGCTTTTGGTTTTTGTGCAGTTCTTTTTTTAATCAATTTAATAATACCATTTGAAAATTCACACAACTCAGAATCTAATCCTGGAAGATTCAGTATTTATTTCTGCCTCCAAAAAAATTATTCTCTTCCCTACCCCACCCCCAATTCCTATTGTTAGATGACGTGTGGTGCTTACCACTTTCCTTTAATATGAGTTTTAGCCCCATAGTCAAGAAGTGATTGCAAAGCTCTTTGGCCATTTTCAGTTCAGCCAAAGAAGCCTCTCAGTATTGCTGTTGTCATTAAACATCAAAGTATCCTCTTGGAACAATGAGGTAGAATCCTGGGGACCTTGGTTTAAATTCTTCTCAACTCATCCAAGGAAAAGTGTGATTTGTGGTCTGGCAGGTATTTGTCTGCCTCCTTGGAAAGATACAGGGCTGGGTATAAATGATGACGCTCTTTCAAGGTGAAGGATAGGCCTGGGACCTCGGAAGATTTAGTAAGTGTGAAGTGCAATGGGCCAAGAGAGTTCAGTAAAGATAGTTCTTGTACACAGCTTGCCAGATTTTTTCCTTGGCTGTAGCCATCTGGTTTCTGTGAGTGTCAAGTTCATCAGGTAAAGGAAAGGATATGTTAGCCCTCCTCTTTAATTGCAAAACGCCCACCCCTCCCCCAGATCAGACTGTTCCTCAGTTTCAGCTCAGAAAGAGGAATGTCATCATTGTAATTCCTAGTAGCTCTCTCCTGTTTCCACTTCAATAGATGTCCTATAGATGCGAAGGCCCATAATAGCTTGGTGTGCCATCAAGCCATCTCTACCCGAAAACAGCTGCAGCACTTATCTAATTAAACCCCAGCGCCAAACTGTGCATTTCTACATCAATCATTAGTATTGTATTTTGGATCTGTTTAAGCTCTGACTGGGGCTAGGTGGCTCCCTGCACACTAGGTCCCTGAAGGAGATTTTTCGAATAATCTTTAAACCGCATCGAAAAAATAAAACGGGCAACCTGCTGTTAGACGAGAGCGCTGCTGCCTGGCAGACTCTGATTAACTGCTAATACTAATTGAGAGATGGATATTGAATGTTCCAAGAAGACTTTTTTTTATATTAAAAGGAAATTACAATTCCCTTTCCTTCCAAAAAAAAAATGGCTCCTTGCCCTGATTCTCCAGCATGCCAAAAGAATCATGGTTCCTGGGCCCTTATTCTGTAGCTTGCAGAGGCATTACATTGAACTCACGGCTTTCCTCTGGATAGCTATCCCTGAGTTAGTGAGCTGTGATCTCTGTGTGGAATTGTTATCTGCATGCCCCGCATCTGGAACTCTGGTAAGTGAGATTCAGAGCAATCAGATGGCCCCAGAAATATTTATGTAAATCTCGGCCCTAGCAAGCCACATGTTGATACACTTGGGTTTAAGTAAGCAAGCCAAGAGGAGAAGCAAACTCAACCTCTCCTTATAAACTTAAGCCAGCAAAACCAGCCAAATGAGATGATTCAGGCTGAGAAGGACTGGTGTATGCTGTATGAATGTCTCCTTCCTCTAGCACTGCAGTAAAAGCACTGAGAAACTGCCCAAACATGCTTTGTTCTTTACCTAGGGAAGGACTATAGCCTCTTCCCAATGCTTGCTGTGAAGTGGGACTACCCATCAAAATCAAGTTACTAAGGATGTATTCAAAGTTAATGGCACACCTGAAAGGGGAGGAACTCCATAAATAGAGCATAGGCCTGGCTATGCATAAGGAGAGCTAAATAGTTGTAAATAAACATGTAGATAGTATCTACAAATTCCTCCCTTATACTCAGGACTATTGGAACCTTGCTAAAATAGCTTTTTCTTTTAATGTTTTAGGATTCTACAACTTATGTTTTAGGATTCCACAACTAGAAAGCTGTAAAAAAATTCTAAGAAGGAACAGAGAAGAGCCAAAGGGATCACAGAATCATAATCTAGAGTTCTTAAGGACCTAAGAAGTCATCTAATCCAACCCCTTTGTTTTCTAGAGAAGGAAACTGAGGGTGATTCAAGAGTGGGAAAATAAGACAAAATAAGAAAAGGTTAAAGTATGAGATTATGCAGCCTGGAATAGAGAACACTGAGGGATGATTTTATACGAGCATATAATAATAAGGATGATAAGGATGATGATAATAACAACAACTAGCATTTATGAAATACTTACTATGTGTGAGGTATTGAGCTAAGCACTTTACAAATATTATCTTATTTGGATCTCACAACAACCCAAAGGTATAAATGAGTAGGGCGGTAGGTGAGAATAAGGTGTTATTATTATAATGCCATTTTACATATTGGAAACTAAGGCAGAAAATGTTTAAGTGACTTGCCTAGGTTTGCACAGCTGGTAAGTGTCTGAGGCAAGATCTGAACTCAGGTCTTCTTGACATCAGGTCCAGTTTTCTATCCACTGTACCATCTATCTGTCTGCTTAAAGACTGTCACAAAAAAAGAACACTCAACTGTTTTCCATGCCTATTACTGCCCAAGGGTTACCAACAGGCCTCAAACCCTTTGGTGAGTTAGGGGGATGTCTACCCTGCAGTGTGTGAAAACTTCCCCCATAGAATGGGAAGATGAGAACAATTTGTTCTAAAGGCCATGAAGGTGGCTAAAGCAGGTGCTTGGTCAGGCATCAAAGACACCAACATTGTCCACTACATCCTGGGCCATCACCAGTGGTTTTGACTTTCATCCACTAGACTTCAATGACTCTGGAAGACAGAGTGAGGCTGAAGATTTTGCAACTCTGCCTCACTTATATACAATTCACATGTGAGTAAAGACATCACCCCATGATGTCATCATTCCTCTTCAAAAACTAAGAACAAATAACTGCCTTAACAAGAGGACAATGACCTTCACAATAGGAAGGGGAATTTTGATGAAGAGGGTTAATTTTCTAATAGGGAGGGCTAGTCTAGGTTATTTTTTAAAAGGTGTAGCATGCAGTCCCTACCAGGCCTTGGTCCCCGCAGGTATTGGGTGGCCACCATTCAGAACTGTTTTGCTGGTCCCAAGGTCCCTGCTAGTACTGCCCAACACAGCCCCACTGATCATAATGCGGCAGAGATTCTCAAAAACTATGCAGCTCTTGGCTTCAGCCATACTCTTCAGCTGAGGTTCTTCCTCTTCCCAGTAGGAAGAGTGGGTTCTGCCATTGCTCTTTTAGCTCAAAAGAAGGGGTGGAATAGAGAGAAGGGTCAGTTGCACTTCTTTTATAGTTGAAAACACCTTACTCATCCTGCTAATCCATGAACAAGGAGTGAAAACCTTCAAGGTTTGAGGGAGAAAAGGAGTCTGCCTTTTTCTCCAATCTTGGGCTGGAATGGATGTTTTCTCTCCAGAAAAATATTCCTCACTCCAGATACCAAGCTCTTTGGAAAACCAACCCCCTACCACCACCTAATTATTGCCTTCAGAATCCAGTTTATTTTCAAACTCTTATTTCCTGGTTAAAACAGCCACAAGACTTAGTGGAAAGATAATTAGCATTAATGCTGGGAAGACCTGGGTTCAAGTCCTCCCTCTGACCCATACTGGTTGTAGCACTTCAGGCAAGCCACATAACTCCCAGTATTCAGTTAATTCTCTAAGACAACAAATTGCAGAATGGTTGCAGATCAATATTGGTAGAGGAGGTTCCCTGACTGGGCATTCCCAATCCTAATAAAATTAAAAAGCCAAATAAATAAAATTTCCTAGTCACCAAAAACAGCATTTCTGTCAGAATCCTCACTTTGCTGTAAGCTTAAAAAAATCACTGAAGGTCCTTAATTAATTTCTAATGGCTAAACTGTATGCAGCCAGCATCAGTTTAGATGTTACCCTTGATGAGTGAGTTCAGTCAGTGAACAAGTATTTATTAGGCACCTGCTGTGTAAGAAAGGCAAAAAACAGTCCCTGTTCTCACAGGGCTGACAGTCTAATGAGAGAGTCAACACATAAACAATTATGTGCAAATGAGACAGAGAGAGAAACAGACAAAGAGACAGGAGGAGGACAACGAGAGAGAAGAAAAAATGGAGGCAATAAACAGTAAATTAAGAAGGTTGGGAAAGGCTTCATATAGAAGGTAGAATTTTAGCCAAGAATTGAAGAAATCTAGAGAAGCAAGGAGGCAGAGAAGATGAAGGAGACAGTTCCAGGTGTAAGGAAGAGCCACTGAAAATGACTGCCGATGCATAGTTGCCACTGGATTACAGACTATACAGAGAGGAGTGAGGATTAAGAAGACTGTGGGAAGGGGGCCAGGTTGTGAAGGTTTTTAAAAGCCAAACAGGATTTTATATTTGATCCTTAAGGTAATAGGGAACCATTGGAGCTCTTTGAGCAGGGGGAGTTACATCAATCAACCAATCAATATTTATTAAGCACTTACCACCTACCAGGCACTGTGCTAAGCTCTGGTTACCTGGTTAGACCTGCTCTCAAGGAAGAGCAATCTGACAGATGAGTAGAGGATGGCAGGAATGAGGGCCTGTACCAGGGGAGTGGCAAGAAAGAAGGAGGAGGCATATGCAAGAGATGTTACAAAAGTAGAATCAACAGGACTTGGCAACTGATTGGAAAGCAGGGGTGAGACTGAGGAGCTGAGGAGAACATCTAGGTTAAGAGCCTGTGTACCAGGAGGATAGTGACACCCTTTGACAAACAAGGAAGTAGAAAGAGGGGAAGACTGGGGGGGAGGGGGGGAGACAATGAGTTCAGTTTTAGAGGGGTTGATTTTACAAGATTTATGGGATTATTTTAGTTACAAATGACAATCACTAATTAAGCACCTGACAGCAGGCTAATTAACATGATTTCAAGGCCTAACTTAGGAGAAGCAATGTGAGATAGCAAAAGAGTGCTGGGTTTGGAGTCAAGAGATATTCTAGTTGCCATCCAGTTCTATCACTTACTAACTTTATGATTCTGACCAAGTCATTTAATCTCTCCAAGTCTCAGTTGCCTCACCTGTAAAATTAGGGTAATAATGCTCCTACTATCTGCCTCACAGACTCTTTGAGAGGAGTGCACTTTGGAAACTTTATTTAAGGTTCTACAGAAATGCGCATGATTATTATTCAAGAATGAGAAGCAGTCTGATTCAATGGATAGGAGGCTGACCTTAGAGCCAGGAAAATCCAGCTCAGGCTTTTACAGCTCAGGAGAATGTGTCAGGGCCCATACTCCATTGGAATATCCTTCAAGAACCCAGGGTCACTTTTACAGTACAATGAAGCATCAAAATAGGACTTTAATAGATATTTATGTATCGATGCTTGTGGAACTCATTTCTAAAATAAGCAAAATATATTATTGACAATATTGGAAGCTGGAGATGTTAATAAGGCCAACATTTTTCATTCTAATTATTATGAATATAGTCATAGAGCATAATTGATGCTAATTCTCAGATCACATTCTCTGAGGTGGAAAAAAAATCTGCTATCTATACATAGCTCAGTCAAGTACTGAGGAAAGTGTGCTCCATGCATTGCAGATGATAGGATCAAATTGGATTTCTGTAGAAAATTAAATATGTAACCCATTCAACTGATGAAGCTTCAAATATTAAGCAACACTTCAGTGGGATTCCAAGCAGAATTTTAAAAAGAATTATGAAAAATGATGAACCACTTAGCAGGGACACCCGGTGCTAAGGACTGACAATTAGCTTAGAGACAGAGGTCACATACCAGCAACATCAGGGAATGCTCCCTTTCAGCCAAAGACTGTCCTTGGCTATGCAGGGCATCACCCTGCCCAGGGAGGCAATGATTGACAAGGAAGTAGAGAACCAAATCAAAAGCTCAGGATGTCCTTGGAGAGACTGGCAGACTGTAGCCAACACAGAATCCATCTAAAGCAATAAAATAATATTACAATATCGGTTCTGTCCAGACAAATCCTAGAGAGTTAGTTACGTAGTGGAATGAACACTGGACTTGAGAGCCCTAGGTTGAAATTGTAGCTCTGTTATTTTCTAGACATGAGACCTTTGTAGAATTGCAATCTCTCTAAACCTCAGTTTCTTGGTCTCTAAAATGTAAACAGAGCAAAACAATGATATTTGCACTACCTACTCTCACCAGGTTATAAAATGGTCTTATAAAGTATAAAGAACTATAACAAAGAATTCTAGAGTTAGAAGAGAGGTCATTACCCAGCCTGTACCCAAAAGGTAGTCATTCAGGCTCTGCCGGAAAACCTTCAATGAAGAGGAACCCACTCTCTATTCGAGTAGCCCATTCCACTCTTAGAGAGCTCTAATTGTTAGAAAGTTTTTGTCAATATCAAATTTACCTATTTGTAACTTTTATCCATAGTTTCTGGTTTTGAACTCTGGCACCAAAAGGAACAAGTCTAATTCACCGCCAACTTTCCACATGGTTAGCCATTCAAACACCTAGCTGGAAGAAATGAGCCCAACCCCCACATTTTACAAATTAGGAAAACTAAGGACAAGGGAGGCTAGGTAATTCATCCAAAATTATAAAGTTACTATATAACCACCGGTAAGATGGAGCCCATGTCCCCTGATTCCAGAGCCAATGGTCTTCAACAAAAATGAATGATTACTCTTTGAGTCCAGTAATTTCAACCAGTACTAAATTCGTCTCACTATATTATCAACTAGTCTGTATCTATCCATTTTTCTACAAGATTAGTATGAAAAGTTTTATCAAATACTTTCCTAATACCTAGATCAAGTATATTTACAGCATTTCTCTGGCTTAAACATTTTAAAATGTGGTAAAAAAAACAAATGAGGTTAGTATGGTATGACCTGTTTCTGATAAACATGTAGATTCTAAGAGCCAAGATTGGAGAGTGAAAGCAGCAACTTGCTTGAGCTCTCTCCCAAACCCCTCCAAATACCTATTAAAATGGCTCTAAACAAATTCTAAGGCAGCTTAACCCACAAAAAGAGTGAAACAAATTTCCAGCCCAAGACAACCTGGATGATTGATCAGAAAGGTATATCTCCCCAGCTGGGAGAGGAGCACAGTGTGGCACACAGGCCGCAGCAAACCTGGAGCAGGCCTCAGAGGACTGAATCATGGGCAGCTGTGGCAGTTTCCAGACTCCTCAATCCATAAATGCCAAAGACAACTTAGAAGGTCAGTGGGAAAAGTCTATTTCTGCAGTGCTGAGAGAGGAGCTCGGGGTCTCAGGTCCAGTTCCCCAATAGCGTGGCCCTGGGGTGGGCAGCTGCTTCCCAAACTTGTGGCCCACAGACTGAGAGGGATATCAAGTGGCTGATCAGAGGGGGATTGCAGGGATCTCTCTGCTGGTGCTGAGGCAGGAATCTCTTGCTTTGCCCGTGCTTGGATCTGGGTCAAGTTCTGGACAGGGGTCCTGGGGTGAGGAAGAGTGGTGGCATGGTGGAGCTTGTAGTGGTTGTGGACAGGAAACCTTCCTCACAGTTCCACAGTAGAAAGGAGTGCAGCACAGGTCAGGAAAGAGTAAACACCTTGCCCCTTATCATACCACCTTGCAAGAATTGAAAATTTACAGGTCCCTACAAGTATCTCTGAAAACAGCTACATAAACCCCCAAAGCTTGGGACAGTACATTCTCCACATTGGAAGCAGACTCTTACCTTAACAAAGAGTTTAAAACTCAAGTAATTGGCCAGGATCATGAGCAAGCAGCACAAAAAGAGTCAGACTATATTATCTTACTTTGGTGACAAAGAAGATCAAAATATACAACCAGAAGAAAACAACAAAGTCAGAGCTCCTACATCCAAAGCCTCCAAGAAAAATATGAATCAGTCCCAGGCCTTGGAAGAGCTCAAAAGGGATTTTGAGAAGCAAGTAAGAGAAGTAGAGGAAAAACTGGGAAGAGAAACGAGAGTGATGCAAGAAAATCACGAAAAACAAGTCAACAGCTTGCTAAAGAAGACCCAAAAAAATACTGAAGAAAATAACACCTTAAAAAATAGCCTAACCCAAATGGCAAAAGAGGTCCAAAAAGCCAATGAGGAGAAGAATGCCCTAAAAAGAAAAATTGGCCAAATGAAAAAGGAAGTCCAAAAGAGTAATGAAGAAAATACTTCCTTAAAAATTAGAATAGAGCAATTGGAGGCTAGTGACTTTATGAGAAATCAAGACACTGTAAAACAAACCCAAAAGAATGAAAAAATAGAAAACAATGTGAAATATCTCATTGGAAAAACAACTGACCTGGAAAATAGATCCAGGAGAGAGAATTTAAAAATTATTGGACTATCTGAAAGCCATGATCAAAAAAAGAGCCTAGACATCATCTTTCAAGAAATTATCAAGGAAAACTGCCCTGATATAGTAGAACCAGAGGGCAAAATAGAAATTGAAAGATTCTACCGATCTCCTCCTGAAAGAGATCCCCAAAGGAAAACTCCTAGGAATATTGTAGCCAAATTCCAGAGTTCCCAGGTCAAGGAAAAATATTACAAGCTGCTAGAAAGAAACAATTCAAGTACTGTGGAAACACAATCAGGATAACACAAGATTTAGCAGCTCCCTACATTAAAGGACTGCAGGGCATGGAATATAATATTCTGGAGGGCAAAGGAGACAGGATTACAACCAAGAATCACCTACCCAGCAAAACTGAGTATAATCCTTCAGGGGAGAAAATGGTCATTCAGTGATATAGACAACTTTCAAGCAATCTTGATGAAAAGACCAGAGCTGAATAGAAAATTTGACTTTCAAATACAAGACTCAAGTGGAACATGAAGAGCTAAACAGGAAAGAGAAATCATAAGAGACTTATTAAGGTTGAACTGTTTACATTCCTGCTTGGAAAGATATTCATAACTCATGAGACCTTTGTCAGTATTAGAGTAGTTGGAGGGGAAAAATTATATGTATATATATGTAGATAGATAGATAGAGGGCACAGGGTCAGTTGAAGATTAAGGGTCATATCTGGAGAATAAAATTAAGGGATGAGAGAGGATTATATTTGGAGAAGAAGAAAGGGAGAGGTAGAATGGGGTAAATTATCTCACAAAAAAGAAAAGAAAAGAAAATGCTCAGGTAGAATGGGGTAAATTATCTCACAAAAAAAAACAGAAAAGAAAATGCTCTTACAGTGGAGGGGAAATGGGGGAAAGTGAGAGGGAATGAGTGAATCTTATTCTTCTAGGATTTGGCTTAAGGAGGGAATAACATACACATTCAATTGGGTAAGGAAATCTGTCTTACCCTATGGGAAAATAGGGAGAGAAAGGCACAAGAGAACAGGGGGATGATAGAGAGGAGGGCAGATTGGGAAAGGGGGTAATCAGAAGTAAATACTTCTGAAGAGGGACAGGGTCAAAAGAAAGAATAGAATAAATGGGAGAGCAGGATAGGATTAAGGAAATAGTTTTTCACAACATGTCTACTATGGAAGTGTTTTGTATAACTGCACATGTACAACTTATATTGAGTTGCTTGCCTTTTCAATGAGGGTGGGTGGGGAGGGAGGAAGGGAGAAATTTGAAACCTAAAGTTTTAAAAACATGTTTAAAAAAATGTTTTCACATGCTACTGAGAAATAAGAAATACAGGAAATGGGGTACAGAAGTCTATCCTGGGGTACAGGAAAATAGAAGGGGAAGGGGATAAGAGAAGGGGGGAGAGAAAGAAAAGAGGGCAGACTAGGGGAAGGGATATTCAGAATGCATGCCATCTTGGGGTGGGGGGAGGGGTGAGATGGGGTGAAAATTTGGAATTCAAAATCTTGTGGAAGTAAATGTTGAAAACCGAAAATAAATAAATTTATATAAAAAAAAACACATGTAGATTCTAAGTTCCTTGAGAGCAGGGATTGTCTTTCTTTTTATTAATTGTATCCCAAGCACTTAGCACAGTGTCTGTCTCATAGTAGGTGCTTAATAAATGTTTATTGGAATATATTGGACGAAGCCTTGCTGGCTCTTTCTTTACTAGATGTTTCAGTCATTGTCATCATTGTCATCATTGTCATCATCATCATCAAGCAATTACTAGGTCTAGGGTGCTTTAAGATTTACAAAGCACTTTATAGGTATTGTCTCAGATGATCCTTACAACAACCATGTGAGGTAGTCAGTATTATTACCCCCAATTTATAAATAAGGAAACTGAGGCAGACAGTGGTTAAATGACTTGCCCAGAGTCACACAGCTAGCAAGCATATGACAGAATTTTAATTTAGGGCTTCCTGACTCCAGGGACAATATCCTATTCATTATGCCACCTAGATATCTCAAAATTTACACAGAGAGACTTTTCTTGGCAGGAAGAATAGTAAAGTTCATTGGCCTATAGTTCACAAATTCAACTTCCCCTTTAAAAAAAGTCTGGAAATTTGCTCTTTTCCAATCACCATGACTCTCCAGTTCACCACAATCCTTAAAATGTCACAGACAATGACTCAGTGATCAAAAACGTTTTGATGAATTGTGTTTCAAGACACACTTTTTGATCACCAAATCAGTTTGTGATGACATCTACTAGTTCATTCACCACCTAAGAAATTTACTACCTTCAATTTTTCAAGCAGCAAAATGTTCTTTTGCTATCTCTTTATTTATCTTGGGTATCAATTCCCTGCTAGCCATTGTTTTTGTTGTTGTTCCATCATTTCTAGTGCAAAGATCACTCTGCTTGGCAAAGAAGATGGAAGCAAATTAAGAACTAAAAATATATAAATGTAATCTATCCTTATTTAAATTTTCAGTGTGAATTTAAGACTGTCATTAGACTCAACACAGATATAGCAAAGTTGGCAAGTCAGATTTATGACAAATTAACTATAAACCAGAGACCAAAGTCCAGGAAGAGGGCAGAACAACTGCCCTGAGTGCAACATGTGTGCATATCTGTTCTTATAATCATCATCATCAAGACATTCATTGTGAGCTCCCTCTTCGTGCAGACTACTGCAATGAGTGGTCTACACAAAGGTAAAAGATAAATGTTGTCCAATGATTTTTACAACCTAGTTGGAAAGACAAGAAATATACACGCAAAAAGAAACAATCCATGTCCACAAGAATCCTGTCC
Organism: Phascolarctos cinereus; assembly: GCF_003287225.1. Taxonomy (NCBI): domain Eukaryota; kingdom Metazoa; phylum Chordata; class Mammalia; order Diprotodontia; family Phascolarctidae; genus Phascolarctos; species Phascolarctos cinereus. The sequence goes on along the minus strand of NW_027556180.1, from coordinate 153,404,527 downwards.
CAATGCCTCTTTGTGGCACAGGCATGACCCAGAGTTCTCAAAATCTATGCTAGTACAGCTGTCCAGCAAACTGGACAGGCTTCAAATATGGACCCAGCAAGACTTGTACCTATTGTCTACAGATCAGTCAAACCAAATTCAGAGAAGCACTTACCAGGTTAGTTGAAGAGTGATCAACATTTTAACCACAGCATTTCTTAAAGACTATATATTAAGTTATAGAAGAACTGTGATGCATGACAATGCTGGCCATATAATCCAAGGAGGTTAATGATTTTTTTTTAAAAAGAAAAGTCTAAACAATAAAATGTTTGTAGCAGAAGTTTTTGTAGTAGGAAAAACCCAGAACAAAGTAGATACCCAGCAATCAGAATCTTTGTAGTTCATGAATGTAATGTAATATTAAGAAATGATGAAATTAATGAATACAGAGAAGCATGCGAAGATACATGAACTGATTCAAAGTAAAACAAACAGAATGAATAAATGAATGCATGAATGAATGAAAAAAACATTTTTCTACTATATGCCACATACTGATAGAAAAGCAAAACGCTCTTGGCTATGAAGGAGCTCACACTCCAATTGGGAGAAACAACACATATAGAAGTTCTAAGGATTCATAGCAGGATATCAAGCAATTACTAGGTCTAGGGTGCTTAATTTGCATCAGCAGGTCAGGTAGTAGTTGTCAGATGATCTTATAACACAATGAAAAAGTAGATGGGAAGGCATGGTGGTCCCAAATCTCACTAGAAAGATTATAGATGACTCCCTGCTCATCCAAGCAACATAAATAGCTGTGTCCATCTGGTATGTTTTGGGCAATAGGAAGAGAACAGAAAGACCCAACCCCCCACCATTGGGTAGCAAGGAGTGAGCCTGAGAGTCTGAACAGAATATGGATTCTGGATTCTTTCATACATGAGTAAGGTAAGTCACAGTCCAACCAGGAGGGAAAAAAAAGGAAAGGAATATAGACAGCAAGACTGTGGTTGGCAGGAAGTTTGAAATGTTTGAGGTAATGCTCTCCCATGGACTCTTCATTGATTTTATCGTGCAGAATAGAATAATAGGTAATATAAATAATAATAGGTGATATTTGGGATTTACAAATAACTTTCCTCACAACAATCTTATGAGGTCCATAGTACAGGCATTATTATTCCCATTTTACACATAATGAAACCAAGACATAGAGAGATTAAATTATTTGTCTAAGATCACACAGCATAAAGCATCTATCTCCTAAATTTAAATCCAGTACACTTTTCACTACACCATAATTGCCTCCAAACCAGTGGCGTAACCTATTTGTTAATTCTTATATATAGCCAGGTCCAGATTAGTGTGAGTACTGAATCCCTTGAAGTGGTCCCATTATTTGAATTTGCACTGCATATTTCCATTGGACTGGAACCAATTACCATATTTACATAATTATAATTTCAAATAGTGTGAATTTGAATACATGTGACCACTACACTAGATTCATTATTCACGCTATTCTCAACCAAGATAGACTTACGTAATATCTAGGACTACTGGATACTAAACAAATTATGCAAAGATGTGGAGGAGTCTTACATATGGGAAATTCCCATGGACCCAGAATCTTAATCTTCAGAAAATTCTAATGACCAGAATGTTTTTCCAAAGTCCTGAACAATAATAAATTAGTGGGGAAGATGTGAAGCCCCAAGATTCTGAAGTGCTTTTTGTTTCTTCAAATTAAAATGTTTTGCACCATTTTCATGGGAAATGTTTTGTTTTCACTGAAGTTTTCTAATTTTTTGGAAATGGGTAACTCATAATTACCAATCGCTACATCTTTCAGCCAGAATACTGAGCTAACCGGAATAGTGATTCCTCACAATGTAGGAATCGTGTAGTTCACTGAATTCATTTCAATTCAATAACCGGTTATTAAGCACCTACTGCATTTAAAACACTGCCCTAAATGTTGGATGTAGGTGAAGGACTTGTATCCTTATGTCTGTCATCTCTATTTTATTGGAAAATGTTGACAGTGACACTGAAACCAATGGTGACACTGAATGACAAAACTGGGTTTCAGACAAGTCTTTTAATATTACAACACTCTTATTCCCTGAGTGAAATACATACAATATGAATAATTAAGAAGTATCTATATGGTGACTGGAAGCAGGACAACAGTGACCTCAATGGCTTCTAATCATGTACCATTCAAACATTAGGAACAGTAAGTATACCTACTATTAACACATAGTTTACAGTCTCATTTCCTCCTAATGACTCATGACAATGACTTCAGAGAATGTTTAGAACTGAGCGTTATGAATGACATAAATGCTTTTCAATTTTTTGAGATGCTGGGGTGTTAGGGAGTTTTTCTGGTGAGGGAGGAGAATATACTAACCCCATAAAAATCAGACCTCTTTACAAAATGGGAGAATGTTTTAAATAAATGCTTTCGATATAAAAAATGTTGCAAACCATCATGCTGTTCTCGGACTCATTAAAATAATGTCGTATAAGAAAACCACTTACGAAGCCCCCCAATTTTACTGAAAGACAAAAGGCACTAATTTGAAAGGCATTTCCAATTTCAAAATGGTTCTGAGAATTTCCACTCAAACCTTTGCAATAACGGTAGCACATTTTTAAGCTGAAGAAAGAAAATCTCCCAGCCATTATGTTCTGAGTGGTCACAGTGTACCCAGCTTTAGGAGATGAGCATACTTTGTTGCTAGGCAATCCAAAGCCCAAGTGTTAACTAGATAGTAATATAACTAATGTTCCATCTGTTTCATGAAGTTGTTAAGTAGACAACCAAGGCACATGGGCAACAAACTGAAGGCTGAGCACATATGAAAAGACTAACTGTAATTAAATACAACTTACTGAACACTTAATCTGACCCAATTTAAATTATATTCTTTCTTATGCTTATGAATCTATAGTGTCACTCATGTACCCAGTCTCTTCAATAATGCACATTACAACCCATTCATCACTTCTCAGTCTGTGTTTCAATGGAGATAATGCTGCCATCCTACTTCCTGCCCTCATCCTCATTCACCTGAATGCTTACAATGGTTTCCTAATGAGTCTCCCTATTTCCAGTCTCAGTTATAAAGCATTTAGTAAGCACCTACTGTATGGCATGCACTAGACTTGGCATTGAGGATAATCACATTGGGGATAAAAAAGAAAGGCAAAAAATAATTTATGTTCTCAGGAGCTCACAGTCTATTAGGGAGACAGCATGCAAACAACTATATAAAAAAAGGCTATATACAGGATGAATTGGGGGTAATCTCAAAGGAAAGATGCTAAGACTCAGACTGGGAAAGGGCTCTTGCAGAAGGTAGGATTTTAAGAAATGAAAGAAGCTAGGAGATGGAAATAAAGAAAGAAAGCTTTTTCTCTTTTTATAAAACATCCTCCCTACAGTTGCTAAAATCATCTTTACAGATCTCTGCTGAAGAATGTTCAACGGTTTTCTATTGACTCCAGAAATGCATACAAACTCCTTAGCTTGGCATTTAAAGACATTCATAAATGATTTGGAAGGGAAGAAAGCCCTCAAAAATAGGAGGAGATGCGATACTAACAAGTAAACCATCTAGGAAAAGGTAAAAAGATTAATTATCTTACACAAAAGAGGTGCAAAGAGGAAGAACTGACACAAAGGAATTAGATGAGGAAGGAGGAGTGGTAATTCTGGAACCCTACTTTCATTGGGAATGGATTAAAAAGGGAAATTATGCATATACACACATAAAAGTCTTCTAAATTCAGAAAGAATGCTAAGGGGATGGGGAGAGGATAAGAGAGGGATCTTTGGTGAAGGGGTAGGTTAAGTAATAGGAGGGCAAGGTAGGAGGTAGAAGTAAAGTAGAGGAGTCAGGAGGAATAGGAAGTAGGAGATACAAATACATACAAAATAAAGATCAGAAGTAGAATTTATTAGGAAAAAAAATGTAATAATTATGATCTCACACAAAGTTAAAGCTAAAATAGATTTAATCAAAAGAGGAAAAATAAGGAAGTGACACTATATGTCAGTCATATTAATCAATATTGTTTTAAACTATTTAAAATTACTAGACAGCATAAGGTTGGAACATTGTGTGGTATAAGAAACGAATTGATGGACTTAGAAAAATAAGGCAAGATTTGGACCTATGAAGGAAGATGTTATCCACCCTCAGAGAAACAGAGGACAAATATAGTACAGTCTTAGATAGGTGCATATGAGTGTATATGTCTATATATAAGAATGATTATAAATATCTAAGTATATGAATGTGTATATAAGTGTGTGTATGTATGTGTATATGTTTGTGTATGTATGTATGTACATATATATATATTTATATATACATACATATGTATGTGTGTGTGTATATATATATATATATATAACTGTATATCCATGCTTAATTGTAGCCTTTTGGGGGATGGGAAAAAAAGAACAAAGTAAAAATTGCACAGCAGAGAACAAAAGAAAACTTACAAGGAAGTAAAAAAAAGATGAACAGCTCAGAACAAAATGTGTAGTATTTATTATATAGGCTTTCTTGAAATGGAAATTTGTTGCTGTATATTTTAATCCTCTCTTATGTTCCTCTGTACAAATGGCAATGCTTTTAAATTTTTTACTATCATTTAAGTTTATAATATTTCTTTTCTTATTGTATAGTTAAGTTTTAGTATTTAAGTTGAAAACAAATTAATAAAAAAAAATAGGAGGGGAGGTTAGGGATTAGGAAAAGCTAAGTAGGAACTAGCACCACAGTTGAACCTTGAAAAAAGCTAAGGATTCTAAGAACTCCAGAGGAGGAAGGAATACATTCTAGTGTAATATATACATATACACATACATATATACATATATATGTGTATATATATATATATATGTATACACACACACACGTAAGATATGTCTACTTGACTTGTCTAAATGTATAAACATGACTCAGGAGTTGCATGGATAAATATCTTTAGAATCTGCCCTCCACCAAGGGAAACTATTTTCCACGTTGAGGGGAACAGGAGAAGGACCACAGTAAGGCACTTATTTCTTCCTTCACCTATCACCAGTAGGAATTTGGGGATACCAATACAGTTCAGAAGGAAATCTGTTTCCATGAATACTCATTAGGGAGAGGTAGGCTTTAGCCTACACTAATAAAGTTAGCTTCTTCCCAGGAAATGCTGGTTACACAAAAGACCATCAAAAATAGTGAATAGGAAGTAAAGCCATTTATCCAAGCAAACAATGAACGAAAATTTGAGATATTGAATGGATTGGAATATACAAGAGTGAATGAGCATTTAGCTGAGATTGAGTTGAACTCAGCTCATAGGGCCTAATCTCCCCCAAGGAATCTGTTCTAGTAGTATCTAGGGAAACAAGTTGGAAATCAGGAAAATAGGGAGGACCTGGCTTTCCCTACATGTCAGAAGATTTCCTTTCCATGTGTGTCTTTCCCAGAGAATCTTTGGCCACATTCCCAGAGCTCTCACCCCAACTCCATCCCTTCTACAAATACACAACATCACATTGTGCTCAGCATCCTCTGGAGTCACATTCACTCTGGAGTCATGTCCCCTACATTTCTAGCAGCAGGCTTGGTTGGAAGCCTGGGGAGGTAAAATAAATGCACTCTATTCCTTATGCCCAGTAGCACTCCCATACCACTTTCATCGCCTAGACTCTACATCTTCCATCAAGATTCATCTCAGGTGTTACTTTCTATACAAAGCCATTCCTGATCATCGTAGTTGTTAGAGCTTTTACTTTCTTCAAGTTATCCTGTATGTCTAAGTTTTTTTTTTACCCTAGAATGTAGACTCAATAAGGATTAAGAATGGTTTTCCTTTTCTCTTTGTATCTGTGAAATCTGGCATAGTGTCTTTTACATCATAGGTATTTTAAAAATATTTATTAAATTGAATCCAAGTGACTTAAATTGAATGGCCTTCCAAGTTGATAATTAAAGAAATAATACATGTGGTTGTATAAGTTTGGATAGGCCTGTTTAAAAATTCATTAACATTGTATCTATGAAGGCATTGTGATGCAGAAGGGAAAATAGCCGAGTAGGAGTCAGAGAATCTGGTTTCTAGTTCAGAGCTCCACTATCTCTATCCTAACATTGTCACTGATCCCAGATTCGGGATAGGAAAGGGGAGCCTGCAGATAAGCAGGAGAGAGTGAGGAAACAACCTCTAGAGGTCACGCAGGTGTCAATTCCCCATGGGCTATACTAGGCCCCTGTGCATTCTTGTTTCTGATGCAGAGGCCCAGGCCACCTGGACCAAAAGTGCAAGCAATACTGCCCCTGGGAAAGAGCAAGTGGGCAAGCCTTCCTCAAACCGATTTGGAAGAGTAGAGCAGAGACAAGTCTATGATTCTACCATACTACTATGAGCTAAAGTCCAAAGTCACCGAGGGTGAGAAGATAAAGTCCTGTACCCAGAATGAGCTCCTGGGTTTGAAACAGATTGGAAGAGTTGGAAAAATCTTACATCTGGGAATAAGGAAGAAATCTTAGTGGATGGAGCCTTTAAATTTCAGCTTAAATTCCAGCTTATAGACTGAACAGACTCACTGAAGTAGGGAAAGCATTTGATTTGGAGATCTGGGCTCAAACTCAAGCTCTGATGCTAATTATCTATGTTACTTTGAGGAAATCACTTGATTTCTCTGGACTTTACTTCCTTCACCTTTAAAACAAGAGGATTAGACCCTCCAACTTTAATTAGTCCTTTCCAACTTTAAACCTTTGATCCTGTGATCTGTTCGGTAAGAAAAAAGAACCAAAAGAACCAAAGTGACCCTCAGCACTAACTCAGTCTTCAGAGAGAAGGGTAAAAGGGAGAGCCAACAATCAATCAGCAAGTCTTTAACAGGCACCTACTTTGGAAGAACTTATGCACTGAAGATTTGGATTTTTTCCTAGGTGTTCTAGTAATGTTTTGGGGTGGGCAACAATTGATTGCAATGTTTGCATTAGGAGCCAAGGACAGACTGAATGCAATAAACACTGGTAGATCCAAAGCTGTATAAGGCAGGAGATAAAGTTATGCCATACACAAGAGGAAAATCTTGAGAACTCATGTTAAAAAGGCTTCTAGGAGTTATAAATTCTCCCTTTGCCATGTGTGCTCTCTAAACATGAGCCCACTTTTCACGGAACTCTATATAGACTTGTGGGAGAGTGTTACATACTTTAGAAAGGAATGCTTTTGACCAACTATTTTTAATATACCACCTTGGTAAATACCCTTTTTTAAAAGCTAATTAATACTGGCTGACTAATTGAAATTAACTGATAAACATGAGGGAGGGGAACACTCATGGGGGCTCATGAGCTATAACATTAGAACAACACCCGCCAATGCCTCCGGGTCCCCTAAGGGATAAAAGTAGCATCTGTCCCTTGGTTCTCAGCCTGCCAATGCAAGTGCCATGATTACATGCAATACAAAGAAATTAGAGTATTCTTGTTCAAACTGTGGTTCAGAAACTCAACATCATCAAGGTCTTTGCTAGGTGACAAGTTTGTAAAAACTCAACAATTCCCAATCATTTTGTTTTTTTAAGACATACAGAAATATTACCAACTCTTCTCTCATTCTGAAAAGAACATTCAGACCAACTCCCACTACAAGTTCTTTGGTGCAGCTGAATCTCTGTCAGCCCTAGGCTCTGTTCTTAACTCTGGGTGTCAATGAGCAATCAAGGAAAAACTAGGGCAGAAAATTTCAAAGGCTATTCAGGAATTTAATGATCAAGAACACCATTTGGAGTGGGGGAAGGGGAGGAGAAGGAGTGAAGAACGAACCTCACTGTGCTTTCCCTCATGAGATGCACACTTGCAATTATGGATATATCTTAATTAAAATCGCATATTCATGTTTTGCCTTTTCAGTTGGCCCTCGTATAATTAAAACTGCATTGCATTTGATGTATTTATAATTATATCTAAATGGTTATGTCAATGTTAGACTCCTACATGCTGGAAAACAGAAAACCTAAAGTACATTCCTTTAAATTGTTTCATACAGAGGATTCATCCTGAAAATACCGAAAGTTCAATGACACATTGTGTCTCTCACGTGGATGCCTTCAGGATCAATGGTCAGGGATACTTGTCTGATAAAAGAATGCTGAGGCTCTAAAAGCAGCAAAGACAAACTGAGTTAAAGGATAATCTATACATAAAATGCAAATAGAATGGATTTTAAAAGGCCTAATTAAGATCTTACAGAATCTAATAGGATATAATTAGATAGCTCACTAACCTAAAGAAGCAATAGTTACTAGGCGACAGACACGTTAGAAGCATTAAGCACGACTAAAGTTTGGATTGCCCTACAATCCTTATTCTTTCTTTCATAGGCAGAAAAAGCTCCAGATTGGGAGTTAGGACACTTGACTCTCTCAGCTCTTTAAACTACCATCAGATCAGTCATTTCACCTTATTGCATTACAGGTGTATCTGGAGAGATTCAGAGGATAATAGATGTAAAGTCAATCTGCTCCACTTATTTATAGATGAGTGGACTAAAGCCCAGAGAAACAACATACCTTCCCCATAGTCACACAGGTACTAAGATACAAAAGTGAAATTTGAACCCAGTTACTCTAACCTATAATCGAATGCCGTTTCTTCTGTACCATTCTGTAAATTGTAGTTTATAGCTCCAAATTCTGTGCCTCAATCAAAATTTTAAAGTGGAAAGGAATTTAGAGATTATCAAATCCAATCCCTTCACTTTCTTTGAGGGTGGGTACCAGGACACTTTTGCCTTTCTTTGTATTCCCACCACTTAGGCTGGCACGTAATTAAAATTAAAAAAAAAAATAACAGCATTAATGAGAGTAGAACAGGCTGCCACAGAAGGTAAGAGATTACTCTTGACTAGAGCTCATTGAATAGGAACTGGAAAGCAAATTGTGGAGAGACCTCTTGTACAGGTGCAGTTTGGATGCAATGGCATCAATTTAGAGATGCTGTGATTCTCTGTAAATAATTGTTTCCAGTAAGTTCCCTTCTGTGCCTTCCAGTAAAAATACTGATGTTTTTCCTTCTGACCATCTGAGGGCCAGATTAAAAACCACCACTTGAATCTTTCGTCAGAGACCTCTTCCTAATTCAAGTCTTCCTGAAGAATGAATCAAGAAAGTCAGAGGCTCTTAAAATCCAAAAGTCTTACATGGTGACTAAAAATAGACATCTATGAATTTAAGATTTCCAATTTGTTCATTGAGAACAACATGCTTGTGTAAGGGCTCTCTTAATGATCTTTCACGATCTCATCTGTGCAAAATGGAGAAGTTAATTCTCCCAGGTCTTCTATGGCCTTACCTGTCCTTTATCTACTGCCCTGGCTTAGAGAAAGCTTTTGTGTGAAATTCAAGGGGGAAGCTTTGTCATTTACATTCACTTTACGTAAGCAGCTGCTTCTTCCCTTCGGAAAAAAATAGCTGTGACAGAGACATCTCAAGAGCAGGGTTTGTCCCCATGGCAAATGAACTAAGAGGGTATAAATGAAAGGCTGCCGAGTTTGAAAAGCATCATTTTTCACCTACGATGGCAGTAGAGATGGAATCTGCTGGGCAGATTGAAAAGTCAAGTAGATTTTTGTTTAGGTATCATCCCTCTAATTGGGGAAAGGAAAAAGACAGGGCTGGCTCCTTGACAAAGGATAATGAGTCTTTGTCTACCAGGTGTTCTAGCTTATGTGAATGCAAACAGCTATCAAGGTATGTGTCCTTTGAAGTGAAGAATAGAAAGAAGAAAATGAAATCTTCTAAGTTAATGTTGCTATACACAGATCTGTGCAAAAATCCTTACATACAACATTTAACATCCATCATGAGATAGCAGAAAGAACTCTGGTCCTGGGGTCAAAGAACTTGAACTTGAGTCTTGGCTTAGTGACTTATTTACTAGCTGTGTGATTTTGGGCAAACTGCTTAATCTTTCCAGACCTCCATTTCCTCACTTGTAAAAATAAAAGATATTAGATTAGCAGACCTGGTAGGTCTCTTACAGCTTTAAATCTATGATCTTATGAGCCTATTATCTTGATAAATCAACTGACACCAATATTTCTCTAGCCTCTACTCCATAAATATATGATATCCAGTATTCCTCCAGCATGACAAAAAGGAAAGAACATTAAGAATGAAAATTGAGACCTTCTTTCTAGTCCTAGACCTAGCAAAAACTACATGTGTAGTCTCAAAAAGTCAAGAGGCATTGGGTGTCACAGTGGAGAATTTGGCAGGACTTGGAGTCAGAAAGACCCACGTTCAAACCCCGCTTCAGGCACTTACTTATTAACAGTATTACCCTGGGCAAGTTATTCAATCTTTTTTATGCCTCAGTTTCCCCATTTGGGACAGGGAGTTGGAGTTGACGACTCCTATGGCCCCTTCCAGTTACAAATATATGATCCAATGAAATATATGATACAAAGAGCTACTTCATCTTTGAGATTTTTTTTTCATTTCTAAAATGAGAAGATTAAACTAAATTACCCCTAAGGTCCCCACCATTTTCATATTCTAAAATTCTTAGAGGAATTAGATGTAAAAATTAACCCACATTACATCACAATCCAGACAATCAGAGAAGTAGATGAACTGGAGCTGGATCCATAAGATTAGACTGAATCTCTCTAAAAGGCAGAAGGATAATATTTATTAAATACTTTCAGCCTAGCAGAAATAAACTTTAAGATAGGGGCTCAGTCTTTTTGTGTGTGTTATAAACTCTTTTGACCATCTGGTGAAGCCTATCTATCCCTTTTTCAGAATGTTTTTAAATGCATAAAATAAAATACTATATAGGATTACAAAGGAAACAAATTACACTGAAATATAGTTATTAATTCCTTTTAAAGTTCACAGTCAAAAGGTTAAAAATCCCTGAGCTAAGGCAACAGTAATAAAATCAGAAAAGGAAATAGAGGCACTGGGAGAAAATATAGAAGTGTCCTTTCTTTGTCAGATCACAGGGGTAACAGCTTCTTCCCAGACCTAATAGTTATACTAGTTATTAAAGTGGTTATATAGAGTTGTTATGGCACATATGAAAGTTGTAACACCAAAAAAATGTGTTTGATAAGATTATGAAATGAAGAAAAGATGTTCTTTTCTGGGCCATCACCCTGACAAGGAAAGTGGAAAAAAAAAAGATTTCTCACAACTTTCCAACATTCTCTGTTCAATAGCAGAAAAATTAAAGGGCCACCATGAAACAATAATGGAATTTGACTGAAATCTCTTCAGTTTAATACACGATATTTGAGGAAGGGCATTGGCAATTGTGTGGGGAGTAGCCAAAAAAGGGAGAGGACTGGAGGCCATGTTGTCTAAAAGAACTAGGGACATTTAACTGGGAGAAGAGAAAATTTAAAGGATCCATGATAGTGGTCTTCAAGTATTTGAAAAGCCGTTATATGAAAAAGAAATTAGATTTGTCCTACTTGGCTCCAGAGGGCAGAACCTAGAGCAATGAATGAAAGGTGCAGAGAGATGGACTCATGCTTTATATGAGGAAAGGATTTCCAATCATTACATTTGTCCAAAAGTGGAATGGGCCTACCTAGCGAAGTAATGAGTTTCCCCTCACTTGGAAGTCTTTGAGCTAGGTGACCACTTGTCACTATGTTGTAAAGGGGATTTGTGGTCAGACATAAATTGGTCTGGGTGGCTTCAGAGGTCCCAACCTAACACCAAATCTCAGATTCTATGATTCTATAAAAACAATTATCAAGTACCCTATTTCTTTCCACACTCCTGCACATACTAGATGCAAAGTACAGCAATTTAGCAGACCAAGAGCCAGAGCTTTCTCCCTTCTCAGCTCTTAAGAGTAAACCAGCCCACTAGTGAGAAATGTTTAGATGAGCATAAAAGCACATATTTATGGAATACATTATGGTTTCAAAGTCCTTTCATACATGTTATTGCATGTAAGCCTCACCAAAACCCTGTGGAGAAAACAATGCATTATTACACCTACTTAGCAGATGAGGAAACTAGGTCTAAGGGTTAAGTAATTTGCTCAGTCATAGAAACAGTAAGGGACAGAGTCAGAACTCAAACCTAGACCACATCAGTGTCTAAATTGGTGCTCAAATTTGGCTGCCTCTTTGAGGACAAGCGGTAGAAACTGCTTTTCTGGCACAAGCCTTAGTTCAAATATCCCTCCTAAATACTTATCAAGTGATGGACAAGATAGGGCCAGTTGGTTGGACAGACCCCATGCATTTACACACATTAGGTACCAGCTCAATAACTGGAATATAGCAGTGAAATGCCTGTCTTCCAACTTCATCCCTGACTCCAACCCAGATCAGAATCACTCAGGTAAGTACCGCAGCTTTTGCCCTTGGGACATGATATGTGAAATCCCTTTTCTCCTTCCACATTCCAGGATCCTGCTTCTCCACGAGGGATTTACAATAACTAGCTTATGACAGTCACCTCTTCATAAGAAGTATTGTGATTTTAAGCATTGAGTTGTACAGAGCCAAAAAGACTGTCTAAATTTGGGTGGTGTTTATAATCTACATGATCACTCTGGTTAAAGTTTCATGAAGTGTGTGGGAATACTGGGACTTGTTTAGTCATTTCAGTCATTTCTGACTCTTCTTGACCCCATTTGGGGTTTTTTTTAGCAAATATACCTAAGTGGTTTGCCCCTTTCCTTCTCCAATTCATTTTACAGGTGAGGAAACTGAGGCAAACGAAGTTAAGTGACTTGTCCAGGGTCATACAGCTAGTGCCTGAGGCCAGATTTGAACTCAGGAACAAGGAGTCTTCCTGACTCCAGACCTGGCACTCCAGCACCACCCAGTTTCCCAGCACTGGAGGTTAAAGGATTCAGTCCTCCCCTCCCCAACCCCACCTCTATCTTCCAAAAAAACAGTGTATATACATATGTGTGTATATATATATATATATATATATATATATATATATATATATACCCTTACACAATCAGAACTCACTTCACTCCTACAGTGCCCATAATCCCTGTCTCATTCCTCTCCAGGCTAAACTCCAAACTACCTCTTACTATGGCCTCCTATTTTCATCTATTCCTTCCCCACACCCTATTCCCAGGAACTTTTCAGCTTCCTTTCATTTGCCATCTTCCTTGATAAAAATGAATGCAAGTCCCATGAGGACAGAAATTGTCTTTCTTTCTACTTATATTTGTATTCCCAGGCTTAGCACAGTTCTTGGCATATAGTAAACACTTAATAAATACTAGTTGACTGACAAGGGTGTTGTGTAAAAACAGAACACTGGCCCAGGACACTGAGAATTTTAGGGACTGGCCTGTAGTCACACAGAGAGTCACTCTGCCTCTCAATAGTTCCTTACATTAAGCTGAAATCTGCCTCCTTGTAGATTATACCACTACTTGTAGTCCAGGTCTCAGTAGCAAAAGAGAATCAAAAAGTGTATTTCCAAATCCAAATTTGCTATTTCTGAGGTTTCAAAGACAGTAACTGAGATATCTAGTCTAGATGGTGGCTGTGTCAGGAAAACCTCAGTTTGAATCCTGTCTGTTATTTACTAGCTGTATGACTGGTAAATCATTTAATCTTTTTCATTCTCACTTTCCTCATCTGTAAAGTAAGGATAATAATACCACCTACCTCCCAGGATTATGAAGATTAAATGAGATAACATATGTAAAGTACAATGTAAATGCTAACTACTGTTATTGCAGTCATGATGTCTCCACTGTATATTTATTTGTTCCCATTCCATGGCTTTTGGGGGTAGGAGGGGAAAGGCCCTCAGAATAGGGGCATGACAATGACAAGGCCACTCCTGTACTTACCTGTTTCATCCAGCTGTGTTGGAGGGAAGATCCCAGATGCCTTTGGGAGAGTTTTTTTTTCCCTCCACCACATAGAGCGCTTTGCAAATCCCCAAGCATGTTTCCTCAACCTACACAGCTGCAAAGGGGGATGGTAGAAAAGTCATCGTTCAGTAACCAGTGTCCAGTGCATGGTCCCACCTCCAGCTCTCGAAGACATAAGGGACATTCTCAGGACATAAGGTCCTGTCCAGCCAGTCCCTCAAGCACCAAGTTGACAGGGGGAGGATGGCCGAGGGGAATGAGAGAAAGGCAAATTAAACTCAATAAGACAAAACCAAACTACTCCTCCTGAAGATGCTGGGAGTGAGTACCCAGAATCCTGTGGAGTTGAGTTTATTGCTTCTGAATTAGGATCTTTTCCCTCGAGGCCATATTCTACCACCAAGTGTTGGCATTTCTACCACCAGGGCAACTGATTGGCTGGATTTAGTTATATTCAGAGGCCTTATATCCCACACAAATAAGTTAACATTTGCTTGGTTGCACAAGTCATTCATAATTTTATTTTAGTCTTCATATTGCATTTTTATTTTAATTTTTTGTGTCTAATATGATCAGAGATCCTCCAAAGCCTGGCCCTCTGAGGCTTGGGCCCTGCATAGGGAAGTACTGTTCTCCACCTAGCAGCTATAATGAATTCCAGTTCCTATTCTACTGCTAACTAATTAAGTGACCTTGGGCAAGTGGCTTTAATTTCCTTATCTGTAAAAAAAAAAAAAAAAAAGAACTTGGACACTCAATTAGCAAGCTTTTATTAAGTGCTAACTATGTCAGGCACCATACTAATTGCTGAAGATACAAAGAAAAAAAAATACCACTCCTACCCTCAGAGAGCTTACATTTTAATGAGGGAGGCAGGCAAGTATATAAATAAGTATACATTAGATATTTACAAAATAAATGTAAAGTAATCCTAGAGGGAAAGGCACTAGCAGCTGGGAGATGGGGAGGCATCACAAAATGCTTCTTCCAGGAGGCAGGGTTTGAGTTGAATCTTAAAATAATCTAGGGACAACATGACTTTCAGGACCCCTTCTAGCTCTAAAACTGTGATTCTACAGGAACTACCCAATATCCATAGTATCGTCTATTTAGAGCTGGAAAAGATCTTAGAGGCCATCTATTTAACAAAAAAAATCCTCATTCTATAGGTAAGGAAATAGATGCCCAGAGATAGTAA
Source organism: Phascolarctos cinereus (assembly GCF_003287225.1). Classification (NCBI taxonomy): domain Eukaryota; kingdom Metazoa; phylum Chordata; class Mammalia; order Diprotodontia; family Phascolarctidae; genus Phascolarctos; species Phascolarctos cinereus. The sequence goes on along the minus strand of NW_027556180.1, from coordinate 153,389,434 downwards.
GTGATTTGTCCAAAGTAAGAGACATTAGATTTGAACCCAGGTCCTCTCACTCCAAAGGCTCTTTCCACTACACTACATTTTGATAAAAAAAAAACTTGGAGGTACCATAGTAAATAAATATTTATATACATCTATTGTAGATTTGCCACAATGTGATGCAATGGAAGGAGCCTCCTTTTAAAGTAAGAGGGCCTGGATTCAAATGCCAGGACTCATACTTTAGGCACATCATTTAACATCTCCAAGTGGTTCATACCACAAAGCCATGTTGCAATGGATGAGATTGTGTTATAATGAAGTTCTTTGAGGGCTTCCAGTGAGCAATTTCCACCTTGGATGGGACCTAAGACTAACCTCTGTTGTTTCATTAAATTCTATAATGAATTAATGCATAGAAAAACTCTAATATCAAAAGAGATAATGATTTCAAAGTGCTTTGTATAAATGTGACCTATTATCTTTCTTCTCATATTTTTCTGTTATTCCATCATTATTCTTATTAAATGTGTTACATTCTGTCCATTTTCTAACCCTGAAGCTCAATCACATGGATGAAGTACTTGGCTTAGGGTCAGGTACACTTGAGTTCAAATTTTGCCTTAGACACTTGCTATCTGTGTGACCCATGGCAAGTCACTTAACCTCCATCTGCCTCAGTTTCCTCAGCCGTAAAATGAGAGTGCTGAACTAAATATCTTCTACCATCCCTTCGTAGTTTTTAATCTGTGGTCCTATGAAATGTGTGTAAGAAACAATTTTATTAGACAGGTAAGTAATCTGCCTCAGGTGTGGAAAATATTCTCCAGAGCTTACTAATTATGTTTTCAATCCATTAACATAAATGTAGTAAACCCTTAAAAATTTGAGGTACTGTGGAAGAGACAGAGAAGTCTAAGATATATCTTGTCACAGGCTTAACATCAAGCCAGGTTAGTAATACCAAAGATACACATATACATCTAGACAGCGCTTCCTTTCTGAAGAGGGTAGGTAAATGAAACATCTATGGGGGATAAAAAGAGTAGGAGGAAAATTTCAAAGTCTCACTACAAGAGGTTTGAATTGCATTGTTCTAAGTCCTCAATGGTGGCTCAGCAGGACACATAGAAGGGCTCAATGGGGCACTTGACATTGCATATCACCAACCAGCAGGTCATCAATCTGAGCATGTGTACAAGGGGTGTCTGGGATTCAGGAAGAGCTGTCAGCTGGTTTTCCCAGGGCTTCTCAGCTTAGAGAGGGGGCAGCGAGTACTCTTTCCTCATCCTTTGATTACTCCACAAGCCTAGAGTGCATCCTTCCCTGGCACTGCCACTCTGCCTTGGGCAAACTTTCTGGCAGCTTCTCTAATTGCAGCACTAGCCAGCAAGCTTTGAAGTCCACATTCTGGATCCCTTAGGCCTGGAAGACAGTCATCAAAGACTTCTGGCCAGCTGCCTCAATTAATTGAAGCCCTAATTATCTGAAGGTCTGATCAGAGCATTTGCATGCACACTCAACCAAAATATACTACAAAAAGTTCACATTTGTGGTTCCTTTGGGTAACTCAAAGCTCATCACAAGCCTGTGAGGCGGGTGAAGACTTGTGATCTTGATATGGGTCACTGTTGAAATTCAACTACCTTTGGGATAGAACATGAGACATACTGACAATTAAAGCCACATTAAAATAATAGTTTCTAGCAGAAGAAAAAAAATGTTGTGTGAAAGACAGCAATGGTATGATGGAAAAAACACTGTATTTGAAGTCAAAGGACCTTAGCTCAAACCCTGCCCCTATAACTTACTACCCGTGTGACCTTGTGCAAATGATTTCATCTCTGATCTATAAAATGAAGAGATTGGGCTAAGCAGACACTAAGGTCCTTTCTAGATCTAGGTCTATAATTCCATGACTTTGTTGCAACAAATTTAAGATATAATGATGGGAACTATGGTTTGACCAGGGTCAATATAACTTCCCCCTACTAACCCTTACGGGTGTTAGTCTTCCTTATATATGGAAGAGAGAATGCCTTACAGCTCATGAATATGTACTTAGGGTAATGAGGTGAAGTCTCAGAATAATAACTTCATTAAAAATTCATTCTGGGGAGACACCTGAATGTACTGACCATCATAGACAGTCAATCCTTACTAAAAGACTGATCCTGCCTGCCACAAATGGTTTAACATCCTAAAAGTTGTACGTGTGTGTCTATGCATACATATATGTATATATGTGTATATATAAAACTTTACCAAAATGTATTTCTTTGCAAAAGATACTTTTTTAAAAAGCTTAACTATGCATATGATATAAACAGATATTTTGAAAGTATCTCTTTCAGTAGGAACTAAAGTCAGAATATAATATTACCACAACTACTTAAAAATCTTGTAGCTTTTTGCATGAAGTTTATGTTACCACCCTCTTCAATATGCCATAAAAATTTCTAAAAAGGAAATTATATTGGAGATTTCTGGACTAGGATTGTAGTCCAAGCAGGGTTCTACTTAACTCAAAACCCATTAAAGGAAGCAAAAGATAGATGCCACGCAATGCTATAGAGTGTGCCTTTGCATTCATTGGCACACAGAGGAAGACAGACACCAAACACAAAGAAACTTCATGAAAAATGCAGACAATACAGTCTGACATTCACTTTGCACCAAATTTGTAATAAATCTACCTAACATAACAAGATCACAACCAGCCTAATTATCCACTGGTAAGTCAATTCAGTTCAACAAACATTTATTAAGTATCCACATGAGAAAGACTCAGACAAAGATAAAAATGACATTATCCCTGGACTCAAGGAAATTACATAAAATGAGGGAAGAAACAACAGTTACACAGGATAGTATAATGCACAGTAGATTTTGATGGCATCAAAAGAAAGATCCAAAAAAAATGCTTTGGTAAATTTTGAAAGGGGAAAGAACACTTTCAGGTGGAGAGTAAGAAAAAGGAAATCTTCATGGAAGAGGTGACAGCTGAACTTAGCTTTGAAGACAAGAAATTCACAGGCAAAGATGAAAAGGTAATTTTGTGTGTGGACAACAGTCTGTTCAATTGCACAAAGACTGAGAACAGCACATAAAGTTCAGGGAATAACTGGAAGTCACATTTAGCTAGGACACAGCATGTAAAGAGGAATAATATTAAATTAGTCTGGAAAAGGTTCGTTGGAAGCACATTCTAGAAGCCCTTAAATGCAAAGAAATTGATATGTCATCATTTAGGAATTATAAGTTCAATGAAAATTATTGAAGAAGAGAAAAACATGGTTGGAACTGTGCCCAAGGAAGCATGTTTGGCTGCAACATGGAGGATGAATTGAAGGTGACAGAGGGACGCTGGAAGCAAAAATACCAGTAAGGAAGGTATTAAAGTAATACAAGCAATAGATAATAAGGGCCTGAACTGGAGTGGTAATAGTGTAAATGTGATGAAGCAAAAATGAGATGTGGATATAGTATCAATAGGACTTTACAGCTAACTGAATATGAGAGGTAAGGGTGGAAGGGGAAGAGTCCAAAAAGATTCTTCCCTTTTCAAGCGACTGGAAGGATGGTAGCACCATCAAATGGAAGAGAATAATGAATTAATTCAGAAGAACACAAAGTAACATAGGTGGCAGAAAAACCAGGAGGGTGCTGTGTTACAGAAATCAAGACCTTTTAAGAGAGCAATTTTAGTAGAATGATGGAGTCAGAAGTCAGATTGCAAGGTGCTGAAGAATGAATAGGTAGAGAGAAGTAGAGGCAATAAGTACTCTTTCTGGGATATTAGCACTTAAAGAGGTGAGGTACAATAACTTTATCAAATGCTAGAATCACAGGCAGAATTTTTAAGTATTACAAAAGCAGGATTAAAATTTTTAGACCGAAAGGAAGAAGACAGCAGGGAGAGAGTGAAGAGTAGAGAGGAAATGAGTGATGTGACAAACTCCAAAAGACTGGAGACCATGAGAAATAAGAACAGCCACTTCATTCTCTGAGACTGTAGAAAATAAAGAGAGGATGAAGAATTGGGGAGTATTTGAAGCATAGAGGTGGAGAAGTGAGCTCAGATAGGGCAGATTAGATCTAGGAGGAGGCGGAATCAGTTAGTCCTCTGAGTAAAGTAAGAAATGAGGTCACCTTCTCAGAGGAAGAAGAATAGGGTAGATCTGGGGAGTTGAGGGAAAAGGAGAAACTAAGAAGTCACACACCAATTGGAGAATGGCTAACCAAATTATGGCATATGAATGTAATGGAATACTATTATTCTGTAAGAAATGTTGGATTGGACTGTTACAGAGTGAAGTAAGCAAAACCAAGAGGAGAACAATTTATATAATAACAAGATTGTAAAAACAAAATACTTTAAAAGACTTGAGGATTCTGATCAATGCAATGACCAAAGACAGTTTGAGGCTACCAATGATGAAGCTTGCTAGTTACCTCCTGACAGAGCAATGATTCAAGATGCATAAGGAGACATATTTTGGGCATGGTTAATGTGGACATTTATTTTACTTGGCTATGCATATTTGTTACAAGAGTTTTGTTTTTCTTTTCAATTGGGGGAGGGAAATGAGAGGGAAAGGAAATAAATTCTTTTTAAATTAAAAATACCTTTAAAGGAAAGAAGAGAAGATTCTGAGCAGCTGCTGTGGAGAATGTGATAGTAAATCAATCATTGATGAATCTAAGGATTGTCATGCAATCTTTTGCAAACTTTAGAGCACTATATAAATGCTAGCTATCCTTTTTAGAAGTAGTTGGATGGTACAGTGGATAGAGTACTGGACCTGGGGTTAGGAAGAGCTGGGTTTACTTACTAGCTTCAGATGGAGGCCATCTCCAGTCACCCTGATCTAAATCTTGCCACTGGACCCAGATGGCTCTGGAGGAGAAAGTGAGGCTGGTGACTTTGCACAGCCCTCCTTCACTTAAATCCAATTCACCTTCCTGATGGCATAGTCCTCTTTGAGAATGAACAACAAACAGCAACGGCTTCAGGCACTTCCTAGTTATGCGACTCTGGATAAATCATTAAACCTCTGTCTGTCTCAGTCTCCTCATCTGTAAAATAGGAATAATGATAACACCTACTTCCCAGGGTTGTTGGAAGGATAAAATGAGGTAATATTTATAAAGGGTTTTGCATACCTTAAAGCACTGTATCTATGCTAGCTATTACTCATCTGAATTGGTTCCATTCTAAACAGTTCTGTGACTTCCTCTAACAGCATCTATTGGCTCAGTAGTTGGAAACAAGAAGCAAATGTTGAGTAGCAAGGATTATTTTTCTTGTGTTGGCCCTAAATAATGGGTTGGGGTAGGAAGTAGGGAAGAGAAATTAGAGGAAGAAGTTGTGGGATTTGGGAGAGGTTAAAAGAAGGTGTAAATAAATATTGAAAGTGTTTTACAGGGATGTGCTGTCTTTGGGAGAAAGCCAAGATTCAGTTAGTATCAGGAGATAAATATAACATAACAAGAAGAGATTCAAAGATGAAAGCAAGCAAGTTAGCAAAGGTTCCAGAGAGCAAAGTAGAAAGCTGCAGCAGAATGGGATAGGAACCGGGAAGGAATAAGACTAACATGATGAGGAGGGATTTGAGATTCCTGGTTTAGACAGACAGCATTTCTGAATGATAGGGATTAGATGAGGATCTGTAGGTAGGGACTTTCTAACCATAAGAAAGGAGGAATACCAAGTGTGGAGAAACTTAGAGACTAAATTAACCCCACGCTTCTAATTAGAATGTTGGTATGGAAGACGTTCTGATGACCAGTGTCTCCCAGGAGAAACCCCTTTATTTAACTATATTGGGAAAGAAGAGGCTGAGACAATGATAATATCACTCCTTTGTTCTCACGGAATACCTTAATGCCCTGGAAAGCAGCCCAAAGAGTACAGAACCATAAATAGAATTTCTTAGACGGGGGGAAATTGTATGAGGAGGTAGAGAAGGGCAGGGAACCATCTGCCCTGGTTGCAGTTGAATCAGGAGAGGGTGATCCTTCACATTGTGGATGGATAGTGGGTTGAAGTAGCATCTCTCAGAGGGGAAGCCCATGGCTCTGCCAAACACCATCTTACTTTTCCTTGCTGCCCGCAAGTTTACATGAGGCTTCTGATATCACTAGGTTATGGTATCACCAGCAAAAGTGAGCAGAGTGGCACGGGCTATCACCATACATAAATTAATTCTCAGATCAAAAGAATTTCGAGCAGTGACTAAATATGTTTGGAATTCATTTTCAGCTTTTTCCTTTTAGAGTCCCAAGGAAAATCCAGTTCCGATGCCTGGCTCTGTGCTCTTCCCTTGTCAGGCCACATCTGCAGGATTGTGTTCAGATCAGGGGACTACACATTAGGAGGGACGCTGGCAAGCTGGGACACAGCCAGAAAAGGGCTGTCAGGATGATGAAGATACTCAAAAGCAAATCGTTAATACTGTGGGAGAGACAACACAGCTGATACACAGAGCCAGGATGGGAGCCAGAGTGGTGGTTGTGCTAGGATAGTGCAATGGTACTTCTTTCCAGGGCCAAGACACATAAGATGTACAGCCAACATATCAGCAGTGTTAATGTTGTTCTTTGGACCAGCCATAATGCTTCTGTGGCTGAAAACCAATAGAAAGCAAAGAGAGAAAGAGAAGTAGTTAGGCGGGACCATCATGCCAGAGAAATAACACGGTGCTTACCACCCGGGCATTTTCCCAGGGGTGGTTTCTCATGCTCTACTGGGAAACCCAGCTCCCTCCAGAAAGAGAAATCCACAAGACATATCCCACCTGCACTTCCTTTGTGTTTCTGCTTTGCCTACAGCAACATTTGCAGACTACCAGTGGTCTTGGCATAGCACATGTAACACGAATAGGAAGCTTAGTCTGCCTGCATGCCTGAGCTACCATTTCTGAGCTACCATTGCCTCTCCCCTAGAGACATTCCAGAGCCAGCTTAAACTTCAAGAACTGATTGTTAAATTTTCAGTGTGAGCATTTACACCTTGGAAGTCAGCAACCCCTATCAATCAAGGCTTAATTTATTTTTTGTTGATTGTCTAGACTCAACAATGTGTTAATAATACAGATTAAACTTTAAATTGTTTTCAGCATACTTTTTTAAAGCAAAGATATACAGTTAAACATTTATCAGTACATCTACGTTTCTCCCTTAAGTCATTTCTGCATCAGTGACCATGACCGATGTCAGATGATGATTAGCTGAAGGAAATGAGAATGCTTAGTCTGGAGAAGAGGAGACTTGGGGAACATCACAGCCATCATCAAATATTTCAAAAGTTATATGGAAGAGAGGTTACTTTTTCCCTGTGTAACACCAATGGAAGAACCAGAACCAATGGGTGGAAGTTACAGGAGAGTAAATTTCAACTAAATATAGGAAAGAACTAATTTCCTAACAGAGCTGTCCAAAAATGCTAAGGGCTGCAGTGAATTTCCCATCACTGGAAATGTTATAGAGGCCCACTTGTCGGGGATATTGTAGCAAGATTCATGTTTCAAATAGGGTTTGATTTTGATAATGCCATCATTCCCTTCCAAGTCTAAAATTTAATAGTTCTAGGATGGATTTTGTGTCAGTGTTCTGAAGAAGGACTGATTTGCTTTCATTATGAGGAACAGGAAAAAAAAAACTAGAATTAAAAAAATTAATAAAATGTGGCATAGAATTAAATGAATACCAGATGAATAAAGAACCCTCCCAATATATTTCTACTTCAAAATGGGACTCTAAGTTAACCTCTTTTATTTTTTTTTGGGGGGGGGGTCGGACAATTCGGGTTAAGTGACTTGCCCAGAGTCACGCAACTAATGACTGTTATGTGCCTGAGGCCAGGTTTGAACTCAGGTCCTACCTGACTTCAGGGTTGGTGCTCTATCCACTGTACCATCTAGCTACCCCTAAGTTAACCTCTTTTAGAAAGCCTTCCCTGTGACTGGTGAAAGCCTGGAATAAAAGAAATAGAAAGGTGTTGGGGTTTTCTTTGGGGGGGGGGAGGAACACTTGTCTTCATCCCCGAATTTGGTTAGAAAAAAAACAAGTCTTTGGGGGGAAATGTTTTTTCCCTAAAATTTTCCCTGTGTTTCTTCTCCCACCCCAATCTTTAGGAATCCATTTCTGATTAGTCTTACTGTTATTTCTTAATTCTGTGTCCTTTCAGGTCTTGTATGCTCATTTCTTGCTATATTTCCTTTTCATTGGGCAGTAAATAGGGCACCATGCCTACAGTCAGGAATACTCATTTTCATGGGTTCAAATCTTGTCTCAGACAGTAGCTGTATGACCCTAGGAAACTCATTTCACCCCGTTTGCCTCAGTTTCCTCATGTGTAAAATGAGCTGAAGAAAGAAATGGTAAACCACTCCAGTATTTTTGCCAAGAAAACCCCAAATGGGGTCACTAAGAGTCAGACACGACTGAACAACAAAAAAGGCATGGTCTTCCCAGTTGGACTGTGAACAAATGAAGAAAAGAGATTGGCAGGCAGTGTGTTATCATGGGAAGAGAATGGGAATGGCTACCTGGAAAGCCTTCCTTCTAGTCTCCAATCCACTGCTGATTAGCTATTTGACTTTAGGCAAGTAACTTAATTTCTCTGAGCTTCTATTTCTGCATCTGAAGAAAGATAATTATATGTCTACCCTATTACACAAAGTTATTGCAAGGATCATATGGAACAAGGTATATGAAAATTCTTTGAATCAATGTCAGTAAGCATTTATTAAGTGCCTTTGGAAAAAAATCAATAATGACAATCACTGACATCTGTTTAACCCTTTAAAGTTTGTAAAGCACTTCTGAATTTCATAACAACCTTGTGAGACAAGTACTACAAGTATTATTACAATAGCCATTTTACAGATGAGGAGACTGAGGTTCAGAGACATTAACTTGCTTATAGTCTGATGAGCTGGTAAGATGATTGGTGGGATATGAACCCAAATCTCCTTGACCTTAAGTACAATACTCTATCTCTGCAGAGAGCTTTCAGCACACGGTAAGCAGTCTAATTGTTAAATAAACAAGTTTTCTAAACCCTTGCCTCTTCCATCATAAGTGAGAAAAGAAATGCAATTTACATAAGTCAGCTGCTCATTACTTTGACCTTTGAAATATACAACATCTAGCCTATAGGGACTTCCACTGTTGTGGTTATTCCACAAAACAGACTTTTTCAAAAGTTATATATAGCTGAGGTGTAAAAGTGGTTTTCCTCGGTCATGGGATGGGGTAAAAAACGCTGGTTTGAGAGTTGGGAGATGTGTGTTCTAGGCTTCACTCTGCCATGATCTTGCTTCAAGGCTTCAGGCAAGTCAACCTTTCTGGGCTTCTTTTTTTTTCATTTCTTCAATGAGAGAAATGGACCAGATAAATTCTAAGGTCCTTTATAACTCCAATATTCTGTGATTCTGATCTTCATGGAGGAAAAAAAATTATATGGGTTCTATCTAGTTGAACAATCTCGGCAATACGTTTTAAAACTCCAGTCTCCACACATGCTACTCTCGACTAGGGGTAGGGATTTGCTTATAGAAGAATAAATATAAATAATTAAAAACCTGCAGAGAGCAAAGTCTTATTTATAGGGCTCCATCGTCATGCCAGCACCTGGTGGGTGAATGATAAAATTACATGAGTTTATTAAAAACACAAAATTGGATGGTTCCAGCCCTATTTCATCCAATGGAATGAGAACAGCTAGCTGTTACATAGAAACAAGGACTGTCAGTATTTAAAGAGTAATTATGGTGAGGGCTAACTAACATCAGGCAGATTGAGTTTGCGGCTACATTTGCTCCCCGTTGCGCACAGGGCTTCCTGGACATCACCCCATCTCTGGAGTTCAGATGTTCACACTATGAAATGTTTCCAAACCCAACCTTAGCCCTGGTTGAATGTTCTGTTTTATCATTCCCTCTTTATTTATGATTCCCCACATTTCTTAAGATAAAAGCTTGCACTGCAAAAGCGGTCTAAAGCATACCCCCCACATACAAACCGATCTCCAGATTACCAGTGAAATTGCTGCCTTTGTATACTTATGGACTGACGTGATAACTGAAAATAACTTCCATTAGCACTATAAAAACTCCAGCTGATACCAAATGAATTTCATTTGATACCAGCAGAGAAAAATATTGGCTACTGAGATATTCTTTGTTCATGGATATTTACAGTTAGCTAGAATCCATGTACCATTCAGACAGCCAGAAGGCTCCAGATGTTTTCCTTTACTCTGGGACTTTTTATAGAAGGTCTTCCACCCAAATCCTGGCTCCCCTATATCTATTAAAAGATAAGCTCTGGTCTCATAGTCTCTGTTCCACCTCTACATGCTGAAGTCACCAGGAATGAAATTCTTCACGGTGGATATGTAAACCATACTTTCTGAGGTGCAGAGGACCCTGCTATCTACTCCACCCTATCCCATTTGTGTAAATTTTGGAAATGGCTAAAGAATCAGAATAGCCAATAGTCCCTGCTTCTCAATGAAAACTTCAGATGAAGCAACAATTATAAATACTCCAATCACTTTGGTGCCAGGTTACTATGACAAGATGGATGGAACAAATGGTCTCTAAATAAGTCATATTGTAGGCAAGGGTTAGCTGAGGATCATAATGAGTGTCCTCGTCATTTGAAAATTAGAGAAATCATAAAAATTAGACATATAATATTCAAATCATGGAAAATCTGTATTGAGCCAATACATATTTTGAGAAACACAGCTTAATTATGTAATTCTTTCATCCACTGAAAAATAGATTCAACTCACAATAGACGCAATAGAAATGTTGGCCTTCAGTATTTAAGGAGCTAGATAAACAGATAGAACATGCCATATGTATTATATTTCCACCTTTAATTTCTAATGAATTTTTAATACCCTCAAGAAAATTATTGCTCTTTTGCTGTCTTCTTTAATACTCGTGAACTTTGTGCTCAATAAATTTATGAGTATTTAAAAGGCCATAGAGCTGTGGCTCTTAATCTTTTTTTGTGTCATGGACCCTTTAGCAGTCTGGTGAAACCTATGGACCCCTTCTCAGAATAATGTTTTTAAATGCTTGAATAAAAGACATCGTGTTAAAAAGGGAACCAATCATACTGAAATACAGTTTTCAAAATATTTAAAAGCCAAGTCACATACCCAAGGTTGAGAACACCTGCAATAGAGTATCAGACCCTTTTGTACATCCAGTGAATCTCTTGATGCTTCACAGCTTTCTCTCTCTTTCTCTTTCTCTCTGTCTATTTGTTTCTTTCTGTGTCTCTTTGAGTATCTCTGTGTGTCTCTCTGTGTCTCTGTCTTTCTCTTTTTCTGTTTCACTCTATCTCTATAACTTTCTCTGTATCAGTCTGTTTCTGTCTGTCTCTGTCTGTCTTTGTGTGTCTCTCTGTCTCTGTTTCTTTCTGTGTCTCTGTGTGTATCTCTCTGAGTCTGTCTGAGTAACTGTCTCTGTCTCTCTTTTTCTATTTCTCTATATCTCTATAACTCTTTCTGTGTCTGTCTCTGTCTCTGTCTCTCTCTCTCTGTCTTTCTCTGTCTCTGTATGTGTGTGTCTCTCTGTCTCTGTTTCTCTCTCTATCTTTCTCTCTCTCTCTCCCTTTCTCCCTCTCTCCTTCTCTCTCTACCTCTCACATGGAACTTTTCAGCGTTAAAAGTATTTTCTTCCCAATGACCTGTGAAGTAGTTAGTAAAAGTATTATCATAGTATTATCATCCTCATTTTGTAGAAGAGTGATTTGTCCAGGGTGTCATGAGGACAAAGAGACATTACATTTTTTTCCTATTTATTTTAGATCCTCCAACCCCTACTACATATAAACTATGCCCAGTGGGAACTCAGTAAATGTTGTTGACTGGCTCATTGACATCTGAGATCAATATTGCCTTTGAAGGAAAAAAAAATCCCTGCCTTCCTCATATATATATATATATAATATATATATATATATATATTATATATATATATATATATATATATATATATATATAATATATATATATATATATATATATATATAAAACGAGCTCAATAAGAATAAGGAGGAATGGGGGGAGTGCATCTTCAAATACTTAGCAAAACTTCAGAAATGATATAGTAAAATTTATATTTGGAAGTATGTAAATTATTAAAGGCACCTTTATGATTCTACAATGTTCCTATGTCCAAAAAAAAGGAATTGGTAGTCTTAATCTCCACCCAATTAATGAAAGTATTTTAAATTTTACAGTAAAATTAGATCAGCTTTTGGCTGACTATGAGATTGCAAATTTGTAATTAAAAAAAACCCAGTTTTATAAGACTTACTGGATTTCTTTGATAAAATCAAAGGAGAAAATGGTAGGTAGATGCCTAATAATGCCAGGATTAATGGCTATTAAGAGATCATTCAATGAAGTCCCATGTTTCAAGAAAGACACACTCCAAAGTGCTTATCATTTATCCATAGATCTATTCATCCAACCATCTCCACTACATTTTAAGTATCTAGTGTGTACACAGCACCATGCTAAGCACTATTGAGAACAGAAAGGAAATATGACAGTACTATCAAGGAGCTTACAATCTAGCAAGAAAGACAAGACATACATGGGTGAGACATTTAAATAAATACATCACATCTGTTTAGGTGCAGGGATGTCTGTCCCAGCAGAAAAATACTTTAGGAGTCCAGATGAAGTAGAGACAAGTATAGGCTAAAGCTGTTAAGGGAAAATGAAATTTAAGCTGGGTCCTGAAAAGCGCATAAAATTTGGATAAGCGCAGAGTAATGGGGAAGACACAAGAGCACAAGCAAAAGCACAGATTCAGAAATGAATAGAGCCTTTATGGAGAACAGGGAAATATGTATGAATGAGACTGAGGTTTCAGGTTGGGCCACAGTGGGAGTAATTGGCACAGGTAAAGCAAATGACTCCCAATGACAGCTTCCATCCAGCAACGCCAACTGGCAGTTAGCAGTATGTTATAGTCATGGGATCAATGAAACTCATTGGAGATCATTAAGCCAACCTCTTCCTTTTTCAGATGAGGAAACTGAGGCCCAAAGAGGTTTGGGGACCCATGCAGAGCAACACAGTTAGTACGTGACTGAAGAAAGATTGGAACCCAGGTCAACAGAGCATTCGATTTGTAATGAGGAAGAACTAGGTCTAAATCTTGTGATTCTAGGGAAGTTACTTAACCCTTCCAAGCCTCAGTTTCATCATTTGCAATATTAGGGTAATATTTGCACCTAACTCACCAGATTACTATAAAGACCAAGTGAGAGCATGTAGGTGAAGCTCTTGGGCAACCTTAAAGTGCTAAATAAATTTCAACTGATATTATCATTAAGGCAACTGTTAGATGCAGTCCAAGTTACAGATGATTCATAATTATAAATGAATATCGCTATTCAAGAAACCCTTCACGTAGGATAACTGTAATCAGTGGTTCATAAAGGCACTTTTATTGGTTGTTCTCAAAGAGGACCAAAGTGACATTACTATGTTAGAGTCCAGGTTCAATGTGTCTGAATATGGCCGATCAGACCAATATGAGCTTGGGATGTTCTATCAAAAGTCAGGCACAAATAGTCCATGTGAACATTTGGAATGAATTCTCTAAATCTGTGCATCTCATGTTTCTTTTGAGCTACTTTAATTCTGCTTTGCTCACAGAGCACAGCACCTTCTCTGATGAGGGCACACCAGTCTGGGTGGTCCTGTGCCAGTATCTCCCATGTCACTCGATCAATTCCAAAGTTCCTAAGAGAGACCTTGAGTGTTCTTATAGTGCTTTTTCTGACCACAATGTGAGCACTTGCCCTGTGTGAGTTCTCCATAACATAGTCTTTTTGGCAAACCATATTGCATTCAAACAATGCAGCCAGCCCATTGGAGATACGCTCTTTGCAGCAGGGTTTGAATGCTGGGCAGTTTAGTTTAAGAAAGGACCTCAGGGTCTGGTATCTTATCCTGCCAGGTGATCTTCAGAATCTTCCTAAGACAATTGAAATGGAAGTGATTCAGTTTCCCAGCATGGCACTGGCATGGCATGGGTTTCACAGGCATACAACAATGAGGTCAGCACAACGGCACTGTAGACCTTCAGTTTGGTAGTCAGTCTAATACCTCTTCTGTCCCACACTTTCCTTCAGAGCCTCCCAAACACTGAGCTAGCTCTGGCAATGCAGGTGTCAGCCTCATTATCAGTGTATACATCCCTGGAAAGTATACTGCCAAGCTAAGTGAATTTATCCACAGTATTCAAAACTTCTCCATTTGCTGTAACTGATGATTCCACATATGGATGGTGCGGTGCTGGCTGATGGAGCACCTGTGTTTGCTTGATGTTAGTTGTTAGGCCAAAATTAGCACAAGCAGCAGAGAATCAATGCGTACTTTGTTGAATCTCACTTCAGAGGTTGTATTGAGTGCAAAATCATCTGCAAACAAAAAATCACGCACCAACATTCCCTCCACTTTAGTCTTGTCTTGTAGTCTTTTCAAGTTGAAGAATTTACCATCAGTGTGGTAGCTGACCTTGATGACATGTTTGTCTTCATTGAAGGAGTCTGACAACATGACTGAAAACATTCTGAAAAGCATGAGAGCAAACACACAGCCTTGTTTCACTCCACTGGTGAGTGGGAAAGTGCGAGAGCATCATCATCCATTATCCAGAACCAGGGCAAACCTGCTGTTGTGAAATTGATGTACAATACTGCTGAACTTCTCTGGGCAACCAAATTTTGACATAATTTTCCATAAGCCCTCACATCTGAAAGTACAGAAGGCCTTGGTCAGATTCACAAATGTATACAGACCTCTGTTCTGCTCCTGGCATTTCTCTTGGAGTTGTTGGGCAGCAAACACCATATCCATCATTTCTCGGCCCTTTCAGAAGCCACGCTGACTCTCAGGTAGATTACCATCTTCCAGGTGAAGGATCAGCTTATTAATGAGGACTCTAGCAAGAGTCTAGCCAGCAATGACTAAGAGACAGACCCACCCACTGGACAATTTATTTCCTTTACCTTTTTACAGATGGACAATGGAGGCATCCTTGAACTCCTGGGGATAACCTCCTCTTGCTGTATAACCTGGAAAATTTCATTTAGCTCTTGTATGAGCAATGGACTCCTCACCTTATAAACCTCAGCTAGAATAGAATCAGCACCAGCAACTTTGCCACACAAAAGGAGCCTAATGACATTCAAAACCTCTTCTTCAGTTGGAGCTTCAGCTAGGCAGGACTG
Organism: Phascolarctos cinereus; assembly: GCF_003287225.1. NCBI lineage: Eukaryota > Metazoa > Chordata > Mammalia > Diprotodontia > Phascolarctidae > Phascolarctos > Phascolarctos cinereus. The sequence goes on along the minus strand of NW_027556180.1, from coordinate 153,374,176 downwards.
ACTTCAAGCTGAGGTAAACTGTCAATGGCTTCAGCACTGATTGATGGTGGTCTGTTGAGAACACCATGGAAGTGTTCAGCTCATCTCTCTAGGTTCATATCCTTATCACTAATCAATGAGGCTCCATCAGTACTGAGTAGTTGAGATGCACCATAGGTCTTTGACCCATAAATAGCTTTCATGGCATTACAAAAGTGCTTTGGATGGTTACTATCAACATAAAACTGAATTTCATCCATCTTCTTATCTTACCAAGCCAATAATCTTGCATCTCTCTAAGCTTCGCTTGTACTTTACTTTTGATGGAGTTAAATGCTGCCTTCTTAGAGACTGATGAACCACCCTGGTAAACCTTGTGGCGTTCTCATTTTTCACCTAGAAGCTTCTGAATTTCCACATCATTTTTATCAAACCAGTCTTGATATTTGTGAGTGTTCTGAAAGCTGCCCACTCCACTGTCGCCAACTGTGCATTGGCTCAACTTTCCCTCCAAGTTAGCAAGAAACTGTTCCGGCTCAGAGAAGCACTCTAATCTGTTGACATTAATTCTTGTGGTAGTCATTTTGCCCTGGAGTCACCACTTTTGTTGAATGTGAATATTTAGCTTGGAGAGGATAAGTCTATGGTCAGTCCAGCTCTCTGAGCCTCACATTGCTTTTGTCACTCTCACATACTGTCTTATCTCTTCTTATAATCACCACGGTCTATCAAATGCCAATGTTTGCTGCAAGGGAGCATCCACCACGTTTTATTGCATTTAGATAAACAGAAAACAATGCTGGTGATGAGAAAGTCACGAGGCGCACAAATCTTCAGTAGTAAGTGACCATTGCTGTTGCCCTTTCCAACTCCACCCCTCCCAAGGACTCCCTGCCGTGTCTGGTAGTCTGAGCCTATTCTAGCATTAATGTCATTCAGAATTATAGGCTTGTCCTCTTTTGGCACATTGATGATGAGGGACTGCAAGTCTTCATAAAATTTTTCTTTGACCTCATCAGGGCTCATAATGGTGGGAGCACAGGCACTGATGATGGTGGTGTGGTGTTTTCCTACAAGTGGCAATCGCAGTGTAATGAGCCTGTCATTCTCTCTTTTTGGTAGGCATACAAGCTTGTTGACTAGATTAGTTTTGATTGCAAAGCCTACACCAGCTTCACGGCATTCCCTTTCACTGAGGCCACTCCAGAAAAACGTGGATCTAGCTCCTACTTCAGTAAGCTGGCCTTCATTTGCCAGCCCTGTTTCACTCGGGGCTGCTATTTGGATGTGATACCTACTGAGTTCTGTCACAACAAGAGCTGTTTATCTTTCAGGTCTACCAGATTTTGTGTTGTCTATAAATGTGCACCCCTTCCATGTACTGATGGTAGGTAGAATCATCCTTGCAAAAGTTTTTGTACATTTTTAGTGTTTCGACCACCTGCTGTGGTAAGCAGGCCAGTGTTGGGTAAGCAGGCAATTTTTAGAGCACCTTTTCTAGCCCCTTCCTCACACCAGGAGGTAAGTAGCATGGTCCTTACAAGGCCGCGCAGACAGCCAGGTTGCTGACGATTCTCACTGCTGCCTCCAGTGAGAAGACAGCCCTGTGGCCTGGGCCGCCTGTGTACAGGGTTGTAACCAAAGCTCCCAGTGTATCTGCATCTGCTGCTTTGTCGTCACTTGCCTGCTACCACAGACTCTGAGGTAGGTAAAAATGGTAAAATGGAATGGGTGATGTCTTTCGACTCATGCATACACTGGATTGAAGTGAAGCTGAGTTGCATGAAGTGGTCACTCTCTCAGAGTTATCACAGTGCAGCGGTAGGACAGAGTCAAGATGACTGGGGGTGGCTCAAGATGCAGTGGATGACCTTGGCATCTTTGATCTTTGGTCTTTATATCTCTAGTCCGTGCTTTTCCAATTCTCCCCAGGGAAAACGTATCTTCTAGGTTTGTGTAGTCCCTCAACTATATACAGCACGAAGTATTAGTAAGGAAAGACAACATGCACACTAATTCAAACTTTGTGCCTTTATAGTTTGGGAAGCCCACTTCTAGGTTGTCATCTCTGGTTCCTTCTTCTGAATCTCCACTTTGGACTTTTTTTAAATCATTTTTTCGGGGCAGCTAGGTGGCACAGTGGATAGAGCTCTGGCCTTGGAGTCAGGAGAATGTGAGTCCAAATCCAGTCTCAGACACATGACACTTACTAGCTGTGTAACCCTAGGCAAGTCACTTAACCCCAATTGCCTCACCAAAAAAGAAAACACAATGATTTTTTTCCTGAACTTAACAAACACTAAATAAAATCACCATTTCCATATAAATAGTACAACAGAAAAAGAGGTTTGATAAGAAGACAAAGGGCTCTTTTTGTCTTCACCAGTAGCTCTTCACGTTGACGGTCCTGTACATTTTAATTGATTGAGGAGGTCTGGTTGGTGGTTAGTCAGCACAAATATGGGGAGCAGACACTTTACTGGCTTTGTAAATGGTCATGATCTCTTATACTATACATAACTAGCTCTACAAAGAAGGAGACCTTGAACAATGAGCCTCTTTACAAAATTTAGACTTATAACAAAGGGTGTGCTAATAATGTTTAATTTAACAACCAGCTCTCATGGGGGGGGGTTAAAATGTTACTATATGGCCCAGTGGATAGAGCACGGGCCCCGAAGTCAGAAGGACCTGAGTTCAAATCCAACCTTAGACCAAACACTTGACACTTACTAGCTGTGTGACCCTGAGCAACTCAACCCCAATTGCCTAAAAAAAAAAAATGTACACCATACACACTTTAATTTTAATCTGCACTATTAACAGTTTCTCTATCACTTTCTTAAGTCTAGCCAATCATTAAAACAACAAATCAAGCCCCGATTTGTAGCATTGGCAAACTTCTAAGGTGTAAATGCTCACACTGAAAGTTTAACCATCAGCCCTTGAACCAGTCTGAGCTATTCCCAGCACACCCCTGAATATAACAATCAAGCAAAAATGCCACTTCATATAAAATATATTATGTATGCATGCACATATATGTTTGCTACTTAGTCCTTTTAACAATCAAGCAAAAGTGTCACAATATTTTGTATATATTTGTATGTATCATGGGATCATAGATCAAAAGCTAGAAGGGACCTCAGAGGTCATCCAGCCCAGCTGTCTCCTTTTATAGATAAGGAAAATGAGGCCCAGACAAAGTGATTTGCTTAAGCCACACAGCTAGTAAGTACATATTAATTACAAATGTTTCCATCTTTACTTAAATCCCTTTCACAAGACATCCTCTTTTTTTTCCTCATTTTTCAAAACTTTATTTTTCTTACTTTTGACCTTTAACAAGTCTGTAATCTGGTTTGTACATAGACAACTGAAATGGATCCCACACTAGCAAGTAGTTATTTCCTTTATGTTAAGATGTAGTGAATTTCATTTTTTGTGTATATTTAGTCCTCACCATTATTTAGCACTGCCAAACTATCTTCTTGAAGAAATGATGGACGTCATGAGGGTCTTCATATTCTAAAATCCCTTGGACGTTTTGGTTTCTTAATCATAAGCCATATTTTCCAAGTTTTAAAAAAAATCTGTCTATACTCTGTCCATCTTTGCTTTAATTTTATGGGCCTTTCCAAGTTCTTCATAAAATTTCTGTATCTCTTCATCTTTTGCCACAAACATTGATGAATAAATTTCAATTCTCTTCAAAGCGGTATTTGTGCAAATTCTGATCCCAAACACTGCAATTCAAAGTTAAATATAGTATATCGTGCCTAAAGTCTTGGTCCTCATCATATATATGCCCAAACAATTGAATTACATCAGTCAGTCTACATCATGGATATTCAATCCTATACAATAACAATTAAGCATTTTTTTTAGTGTTTTCAATGCATCTAGCATTATGCTAGACTAGGGATATAAAACACACACACACACACACACACACACACACACACACACACACGACAATAATTTGTGCCTTCAAGGAAAATTGGTGTTAGTACAATTATCTGACACATGTTACAAAGGAAGAATTATTCATAAATCTATTTTATCTGAATACTCTTATCAGATTGGCTAAAATGATAGAAGGAAAAAATGACAAATATTGGAGGGAATGTGGAAAAAATGGGACATCAATACACTGTTGGTGGAATACTGTTGGTTAGATCCAACCATTTTGAAGAGCAATCTGGAATTATGCCCAAAGAGTTGTTTGGGTTTTGTTTTCTAGATTCTCTATCTCTTTTTTCCCCACTTAATAGCATTTTATTTTTTCCAATTACGTGTAAAGATAGTTTTCCAACATTCACTTTTATAAGATTTTGGATTCCAAACTTTTTTCCTCCTCCCACCCTCCCTAAGAAGGCAAGCAATCTGATATAGGCATGAAATACATCATATGTATATGATAAGAACGCATTGGAGTCATAATTTGCACTCCAATATACTATGTCACTCCTGTGCACAAAAAATTTCAGTGGCTCCAAATTGGTCGCAGAATAAAATACAAACTCCTCAAGCCTTCCACATCATAGCTCCTTGCAATCTGTTTCTCAACTCTATCAGACAACTGAAAGGTTACCAACGATCATTTCACTTCTTCCAATTCCAATGACCTCATCACCTTAGTCCTCATACTTCTTTACCTTTTCTACAGCATTTGACACTCTTGATAATTGCTTTTTCTCAAAGATTATATCATATTCATTTTGTATATTTTGTATACCTTCATATTTTCTACCCTGGTAACATGAAAGGTCCATAAAGGCAGGTAATGTTTTGATTTTGTTTTTATTGAATCGCCTGAAGTGATCATGTTATTTAAATTTATACTATATATTCCCATTGGGCTGGAACCAATTATCATATTTATTATGAAATGATGGCTTTGAACTATTGTTTAAGTTTGATTACATGTGACCACTTCAGGAAATTTAATATTTGCACTAATAGGACTTAATATACCTAGTATAGTACCTGGTATCTAATAGGTGCTTAATAAATACTTGTTGATGGATTAATTGATTGATAAGAAGGAATTACACTATGTTTAAATGTACTATGGATAATTAAATAATATCAATATTTAACATGTATATTGAATGGCATAGCATCTCAGTAATTAAAGGAAAAATTAGTAGTAAAATCTAACTACTAAGATAATGATTTCTGTCTCCAATTTCAATAGATCTCTTTCAGATTCATATAAATCTAATCAAAAGATAAATGAAAAAATTTAATAATCTGAACAGTTCAGAAAAATTTAGATATGACAGCCTTTGGCGATTATTGGATGGGAATCTTAAGGAATATATCTATTTTAAATATTTCATGGTACCTTTTTAAAAACTGACTATGCTGGGGCATAGTGACTTATAAAACAAATGCCAAAAATAGAAATGTTAAACAGATCCTTAGCAGACTAAAATGCAATAAAATTATAATTAATAAAAATAAATTAAGCAAAGGACCTGGACTTAAATAAATATAAAAATATAGCTCTAATAAATAAGTGGGATAAACAACAAAATATAAAATCAGTACATAAATATATTTTTAAATGATACCAATGAGAAAATACACCAAAATCTTTGGAACACAGCTAAATTTTCCCCTAAAGTAGTCCTTAGGGAAAATTTCTATTTCTAAACACTTATGACAAAATTTAAAAAGAGAACTACAAAAAAACCCATAAAAGTAGAAGCCATGGAAATTGAGGAAGACATAAAAAAATTAAAAACAAACAGCATATAAAATTATGAATAAAAGTGAGCTATTTTTTAAAAAATTAAGAAAATAGACAAACCATTTCACAATTTGATACAAAAGGAAAAGAAAACCAAACTAACAAAGTTAAAATGAGGAAAAATACTCAGTGAACAAAGAAGAATTGTTTTAAAATTATCAGAAACCATTATGTCCACCATATGCCAACAAAACTGAAAACTGAACATCAGGATAATTAGCCTAGTACAGTGAAAAGAGCACTGGATCAGAGTAACAGAATGAAGATTTATATCCTTCTCTGCCACTTAATAACGTCTGACCTTGAGCAAGTCACATAACTTTTCCTAGCCTCAGCTTAGTTATCTATAAAATGAGGAGGTTGAGTTAGATAATCCCTCAGGCCTGTTCTAAATTTAAATTTGTGATCCTATGAAAACTTAAATGAAATGAATAAATATTTCCAAAAATTTAAATGTACTCATTAACAGAATATGAAATGGAGAACCTAAACAATCTTATCTCAGAAAGGGAAATTGAACATAAATGAACTCTCAAAGGACAAAACCAGATGGACTGAAAAACCAGATGGAAAAGCCCAGATGGATTTACAAATGAATTCTATAAAATGATTTTAACAATAGCTGCTATGTAACACAAACTATTTGGGTAGAAAAAAAAAGGAAAAAATCTACCTTGGAAACCTTTTTCTATAAGATAAATAGGGTCTCAATACCCAAACTATAGAGAGATAAAACAGAAAAAGAAAAACTATATAGAGCACTCTTTCTAATGAATAATGACATAAAAATGTCAAATAAAATGCTAGCACAGAGGCCACAATAGTACTTTTTAAAAAAATCTCAAGGACCAGGTTGGAATCATATAAGAAATGCAAAAGTATTCTAATAATAAAAACACTAAAATAAAATCTAACACTAAACTAAATATAAATATAATAGTAATGCCAAACAATTTTAAATATCATTATTTCAGTATTAGGAAAAACCCATAATAAAATATACCACTCATTCATAATAAAAACACTAAAAACAAAAGGAATGAAAAATTCTTGCCTTAATATGAACAAAAAGCATTTATCTAAAAGCAAGAGCTAGTATTTAACTATACCGGAAAAACAGCAGAAACTTTCCCAATAAAATTAGGGGTAAAGTAAGTTGCCCATTGTCTGCACCATTGTTTAATTGCTATAAATTCTAGCTACAGCAATACAAGAAAAATAAATTGAAGGAATAAGCCAGACAAAAGGGAGGTGAAATTACTTCTATTTATGGGTGATATGTTAAGTCAATAAAATTAGCTCTCTTTTTTTATAGTCAGACCACTTACTTGTTAGAGTAAAAGGATAGATAGATAGATAGATAGATAGATAGATAGATAGATAGATATAGATAGATAGATAGATAGATAGATAGATAGACGGATGCATAGATAGATATAGATATATGTGTGCATGTGTGTATGTATGTATGTGTACACACACATTAGGAGAGAGAGAGCTAGGAGAATAAAAATAAGAAAGATATGGAATAAATTAATACATTTCAACTTGACCTATTGACTGAAACAAACTACTGACACTAAAAATAGGGAACGGGTAAAGGACTTTTAAATCAATTACCATTTTGCATGGAGGTTTAACTGATATGAATAAATTGTGTAACATGGAAACCAAAATACCTTTAAAAATCACCTTAGTCAAAAAACTGCATAACTGCTTACCAAGTAGAGAGATATAACAAACAAGAATAATACCAGTTTAGAAATTAACTGGGGTTTTTGTAATCTTACAGAGAAGGATGATGGAAGATTTAGATCAGCAGTGCCTCAGAAACAGTGAGAAGTAATGGAAGAAGAAATGTTAAAGTTTTGTGAGGAACCCAAATAAGGGAAGCTATCCCAAGAGCATTTAAAGATAAAATTAGAAGGAAAATAACAAAGACAAAATATGGAAAATATCTACAAAGATTGTTTTAACAGACTCTTTTTGCCTACCAGGACAGTTAAGCCACCATGTCAGATCGAACATCTTGAGTCTGAGTACGCTTCTACAGGTAAAAGAAATGTCAATAAAGAAAACAAATATGGGAAAGGCAGCAAGACAGACCAAGAATATAAAGATGTCCATACTGGAGAAAAAAATAAATTGGGATGTTTTAAGGGATGAATTCTCAAGGTCATCTGGAGGAAAGATAGGAAACTTGTGGAAATTTTTCAGATCTTATTCCTCCCAAACAGCAACTGAGATAACATTAGTTCTCACAACCCATATGACTTCTTTTCCATCTTTTTGAAATTTTTATAAGAATAATATACACATGCATTGAGAGCATCCTTGATGAGGGTATTAGTAAATTAAAATTTATTAAAATTATACTACATTCCATTATAATATTATTAGGGGGCTTTTATAATTGATATTTCACTATACACCATCTCTCTGCTATTGCATAATTTGATAGACATAGAGCACACAAGACACTATGTTTGCATCATTTGTTGATCATTAAAAAAATTATTAGATTCATGGAAAACATTACCTTAAAGGCTCTTGGTAATTGTCAGTACTGAACAAACATCAAAACTTGAAAGAGTTTTAGAAAGAATTTTATTAGGTCATTTGGCAAAGGAAAGAGTTAGGAAAAGGTGTGGCTTCCTCCTGGAGTCTTTGTGAGGTTATGTTATATAGAGTGCAGACAGGGGCAAAAGAACAGTTGACTAATTGGCCACACGTAGGCAATTGGGCAGTTTGAGATGCATATCTCAAATAAGTATGAACAGTCAAATTTGGCCCAAAACATAAGCTTTGAGTGGACCCAAAACAAGACCTGGGTGGGATCTAAGCATTCCCTATAGCCACCCAACTTCCCTGGAGCATCTCTGAGAGAATAAGAGAAGCTGATGGGCATCCTCAAAGCTCTATTGATATTCTTGAAATGTCAAGGGAAAGTGAGGAAGATTTCCACTATGCTTAGTGGATGCCTAGGAAAAATTTATGGGAGGGCATGGACAAAAATTGCACAGGCATGAATGGGGTGTGTTATGCATTGCAAGAGGCAATATTTCCATCATTTTTATCACAAATTCATTATATTAAAACATGATGGCTTACTTACAGAATCCCAGAGATTCAGAGAAGAAACTAATTGGCATGATTAATAGCTTTGATAAAGTAGCAGGAAAAGGCAGGAAGTGACCAATCTTTTCAGGGGGAGTGGGACTAAAGGAACTTCTCTGCCACCTCGGTATTTTTTCTCTAGTTCTATGCCATAGTCTGTGTTGTTATGTGCCATAGCCTACTCCCACCCACCATGCACTTCTTTTACCCTTCCAGTAATAATATTAATTTTTAATTTATGAGACGCTATAACATTCCTTAGCTTGCTGCTCTAGAATTTATTTAAATATTTCTAGATAAATGTCACTTCCTTCTGTCATAAGAGTGATGTGGTTACTTACAAGATAATTCAGCAGCTCCCCATCATGTTCCCACTCCAACAGGTTTCCCTAGTCATCATACCCATACTTTTTGCCTGCTGAATAAAGTATAAACTCCTAATTTGGGTATTCAAGATCTTCTACCCCAACTACCTTTCCAACCTTGTCTTAACCATACCCCTTTGCTTATTCTGTACTTCAGCTATGTCTCACCCCTGTTCTCTTTCTGCCTCTGTTCATGCTGTGTCCCATCCCTGGAATTGAGTCTTCTACCTCCCTCATCCCCATCTCCATCTGCTTAGTCCCTCTCTTCACACTGTAAACCACACACAGGGTCCTGACATGATGGCACCCCTCAACCCCTACAAAGATAAAGGCCAGCAGAAACTGGCATCTCAGGTGGCACCTCCTTTTTGAAGTCTTCCCTGAGTCTGTCAGCTGAAAGTGATTGTTCCCTTCCAAACATGCTCATAATACCTTGTCTAGATCCCTCCTTTTCGCTCATCACACCCTCCCTTTTATATTAATTATTTTATATATGTCTTTTTTTTCCCAAGTGGATTAAAAACTTCTTAAAAGTAGCATCTGGTTTATATCTATATTAGTATTCTTAATACCTTGAACATAATAGGTGTTTAATATATGCTTGCATTGAATTGATTTTTATGTTTAATTTGAAGCACTAGAAAAACATCCAAGTCAAAAACATCTAATAGTCAGGTAGAAATTCAGGACTGTCACTCAAGCGTAAGGTTAAGACACTAGATTTAGATTGCTGAATCCACAGGCACAATGTTTTCTACTGCACTCACATGTATCACTGCAGTGTATATGGTTAAAAGGAAGGGAAGGAATAGGATTGTTAAGGGTTCACATACTAATAAAGGATATCTCTTCTATCCTCATTTCTCCTAGGTTTGGCAAGAGGTACATCTGTCAAATGATGAACAATTGCAACTCAAGGATTTGTTCTTAAGTGTGCGATTTCGTATTGTGGGTAGCATCCTTTGATGATTTGGCATTTTTCATCCAAGGATCTCAAAATACTTTGCAAACATTACGTTCCAAGAAAATAGTCCTTCTGTTAATTACTGAAAGATCCAAGAGACTGCAAATGAAGGCCTTTTTCAAGTTTCAGGGGGAGAAAACAAACTGAAAACAAGATGGGGAGGTTTGAGAAGTCTGTGAGTGAGAGAAGAGAGCAGATTATTTAGGAAGCAACACTTATGTGAGCAGGAGTTAAGGAGCTGATGAGGATGAGTTAAGAGAAGACGTGTGAATTTTTATTATTATTAAGGAAAAGCAGTTTCATGTGCAATCACCTTTTTTATTATATTATGTTGTAGACTTGATTAAGATAATAAATAAATAATAACAAATTAAGCAAGTCTCCTGTGCCTGGGTATTGTGACCTATTCAGAATGTGTCTGAGTGATTGGGAACAATATGGATAGCTTATATAAATCATATAAGTCCATGCTGCCATCTTGTTATTAAAAAATGAAAAGAGAAGAGAAGAGAAGAGAAGAGAAGAGAAGAGAAGAGAAGAGAAGAGAAGAGAAGAGAAGAGAAGAGAAGAGAAGAGAAGAGAAGAGAAGAGAAGAGAAGAGAAAAAAGAAAAGAAAAGAAAAAAAGAAAAGAAAAGAAAAGAAAAGAAAAGAAAAGAAAAGAAAAGAAAAGAAAAGAAAAGAAAAGAAAAGAAAAGAAAAGAAAAGAAAAGAAAAGAAAAGAAAAGAAAGGCAGTTGGGGGAAAAGATCTCAAAAATCTATCTCAATCTCACTTTCCCAAACAAGTCCAAGCCATACCAGAGTATTTTCTGTTCCTTGTCATCATGCTGCCTTTTCCAAGCTCCATGCAATTTCCTAGGCCTTGAAGAGGTGTCCCACCTCTTCTATATCTGCTTATGTCATGATTCTTCTAAGGCCTATCTTGGGTGCCATCTTGCCTATTAAGTCTTCCCTGAGCCCACCCCAATCTAGATAACCCTACCTCCTTAGATTTACCAGAGTACTTTGCCCAAATCTCTCCTACCCATTCACTCCACTTTCTCTTGTATCATACTTACCTGAGTGCTCGCCCAATACCACATTATTCTGTAAGCATCTTGATAGCAAGTCTTGTGTTCCAATTCTTTTTTGCATCAAAATCCCTGAACAAAGTCTTACACATATCAGGCACGTAATAAATGTTTCTTTTTCTAAGTTTTTAAATTAATTTTAAACTTAAATACAAAATAAGAAAAGAAAAAAAAAACATCGTATGTGCCCAGAAGAGCATAACAGAGGATTCAATATAAAGCAATAAATTTCCACTACAAATAAACCCATATAATGAATACTGCCCATTATTTTCAAATCTATCCATCTTTTCTTTACTTCCTTGTAGGTTTCTTTTGTCCTCTGCTGTGTACTTTTTACCTTATTGTTTTCCCCTTCCTCCTCCTCAAAAAGCTACAATTAAGAGCAGATATATACGTGTGTGTGTGTGTGTGTATATACATATATACATATGTACATATATACAGACATATACATAGATAGCCATAAACATACACATATACACTCAAATGCATATGTGTAAGACTATATTATGCTTATTTCCACTTTCACCTGTTTCTCTGAAGGTGGATATCTTCTTTCATAAGTCCAAGTCTCTGCATATTTTTCTAATTCTACCAGCCCATCATTTCCCACACCACAACAATATTCCAACTCAATCACATTCTATCTGAGAGATTGTTTATGATATTTTCCCCAATTTTCTGCATACCTCTTAGCTACATAGGTTTTATTTATGCAGAAAAAATGGTAATTTAAAATAATCAAAATTATCCATTTTATACATCAACACTGTCAACTTATAATATGTTTTAAGGTCTGATAATACTGAATCTAGGTCCTTCACATCTTTTCCCTCTGGTTTCCTTGAAGTTCCTGACCTTCTGTTCTTCCAACTGAACCCTGTTATTATTTTTTCTGACTTAGTAATTTTTTAGTAATTTAATTGGGATGGTTTTACATAAATATTTAGGTAAAATTATCATTTTTCAGTATATTAGTTTTACCTACCTATGCACAATAAATATCACTTCAATTATTTAGATTTAACTTTGTATAAAAGGTGTTTTGTGTTTACATTCATATAGTTCCTCTGTCTATTTTGGCAGGTATACTCTCATATTTATTCTTTATACTGTCTAGTTATTTTATATGGTCTAAAGCTATTGGTTAATATGGCTGACACATAAGCTAGTTTCCCTATTTTTTTCCTTTGATTAAATCTAGTTTAGCTTTAACTTTATATGAGATCATGAATACTAACTCTGTTTTTCTACATAATAAATTCTACTCTCGACCTTTATTTTATTTTTGTGTGTATCTCTCATTTTTATAGCTTTTCCTGAAAGCAATATATTATTGAATTCAAATGTTTAATCTGCTATCAGTCTCCATTTTATGGGTAAATTCATCCCATTCACATTCTAAACTATAATTACTTGTATATTTTCTTTTTTTTCTTATTTTCCTCACTACCCTTCTCAGCCTATTCCTATACCTCCTCACTCCTCTACTTTACTTCTACCTGCTACCTTACCCCCCTATTCCTTAACCTACCCCCAAGAGTCCTTCCCTTATCCTCTCCCTCAACCCTATTCCCTACCCTCTTATTTCTTTTTGAATTTAAAAAACTTTTATACCCTTCTAGATATATAAGTATTATTCCCTCTTTAACCCATTCCCAATGAGACAGGGTTCCAGAACTATCATTTGTATGAGATAATTACTCTTTTTTACCTTTTCCTACATCATTTTTCTTTTCAGAATCACATTATATTCAGCTCTGCCCTACTCCTTCTTTCTTCAAACTACCTAATTACTAATGACAATCTTAAATATATGGCTTATATTTCCATACTTAAAAAGTAAAACCATTTGTCCTTTGTAGTTAGTCTTTGATGTTTACCTTATATTTCTCTTGGATCTTGTATATCAAATTTTCTATTAAGTTCTGGCCTTTTTGTGACAAAATCCTGAAAGTCCATCAATTCATTGAATATTCATTTTTTTCATTCAGGATCATACTTATGGGTATGACATTTTCAGTCATAATCTCAATTCTTTTGCTCTTTGATATACAGAGTTCCAAGATTTGTAGTCTTTTAGTGTAGCCACAGCTAGGTCTTGCATAATTCTAATTGTGGCTCTGCCATATTTGAATTGTTTTATTTTTCTTGCTCCTCATAATATTTTTCCTTAACCTGAGGGTTTCAGAATTTGGCTATGATATTCCTGTAGGTTTTCCTCCTAGAATCTCTTTCAGGTGGTGGTCCGTGTTTTTTTTTTCTACTTCTATTTTCCCCTCTTGTTCTAACACTTCAGGACAATTTTCTTTATTTCATGTATTATCATATCAAGATTCTATTTTTTTTAATTATAGCTTTCAGGTAGCTCAATTATTATTATGTTTTCTCTTCTTGATCTATTCTCCAGATCAGTTGTTTTTCTTATAAGATGTTTCACATTCTCTTCTATTTTTTCATTCTTTATATTTTGTTTTATTATTTCTTGTTCTCATAACTTCACTGGTTTCCTTAAGATTCTGGATCTCCTTTTCCAGTTGTTTGACTTTTCTTGGATTATTCTTACTTTTTAAAAATTTGTCATCAGTCTCTCTTATTTGATTTTTGAAATCTTTTTTGAGTTTTTCTTTGAATTCTTTTTGGGTAAATGACCATTTGGCATTACTCTTTGGGGTAGGAGAGGCTTTTTTTTTTTTTTGCATCTATATTCTTCTCTGAAGATGAACTCTGGTCTTCTCTATTCCCATAGTAACTATCTATAGTTGAGTTCTTTTTTCTTCACTTGCTCATTTAAAAAAAATTTAGCAGCTTATTATAATAATCACCTCTAATCCTGGGGTGTGGAAGATGGTGCCTCTGGCCTCAGGTTCTTAATGTTACTTTCTCTTTTTTTTTTTTTTGGCTAGGCAATGGGGTTAAGTGACTTGCCCAAAATCACACAGCTAAGTGTGTGAGGCTAGATTTGAACTCAGGTCCTCCTGACTCCAGAGCTGGTGCCGTATTGCCTGTGCCCCCTAGTCTTAATGTTATTTTTTGAGCTTTGTCCTGGGCCCAACCTCTGCATTCCTTTCCCCCTCCAAGCCACAGTTAGGGCCCCCAGGCATACTACGATGGAAATACTCTTGCTCCCTGAGAAGCCTCCAATGGGTATGACTTTCAGTTCTCCCCTCTGGCGTGCAACCAAGACCAACAGCTCAGCTCTCCTCTAAGTTCCTGTAGCCAGCAGCATCCTCACCCCTCTGCTTCTGCACTCACCAGGTGTGTGCTGGTTCCTTCTGGCACAGGACCACAACTAGGCAGCACAGCTGGGCTTGGCATCCCTTGTCAGCAGAGGCTCCCTCAATCTTCCCCTACTCAGACAGAAGTGGAAATTCCCATGGCTGAGGTCCAGGCTACCTTTCAACCTAACTGCCCCCCAGGCTCACTGCTTGCTGTGTCAGCTGAGCTAACCTGGAGGTGTTTACATTTCACCTGGGGCAAACCTTCATCCTGGGATTTTTCTTGGGATCTTCTCCATTGTCCCAGGAGGACCTCAGTTCCGCCCCAACTGTTGTTTATTTTTGCTGCTCTTCATTCATTCTGAGGCATTATTTTGTCTTGTTTGTAGAGGAAATTTGGAGAGCTTGGAGTTTTCTGGCCTATTCCACCATCTTCCCAGAATCCTCCACTTCAATAAATGTTTCTTGAGATGAAAGGAAATGAATTGAATAACTGATGTTAACAATCCAAAAAATTTGCATCAAAGAGACAACAATGGGGTAAATAGGGCTTTTTTCCAGGGTACCAACAGTCAGTCCACCAGAATTTACTAAGTGCCAAATATGTGCTAGGCACTGTGCAAAGTGTTAAACAGAGAGGCACTCTTCCTCCCTCAAAGGGCAGAGGCATGATGCTTCCCTCTCGGTCCTCCTCTGGCCCATAGACTCCTCTCCTGAAGCACCCCTCTCCCCTCTCACCCAATTCCTGCAGGTGTTAGAATCAAGAGGAATTGGTTTCTGATTGCCCTTTCTCATCATACAATTGCACCAGTGGTCACACTATCCTCTATATTCATAACACTCTCCCTCACTCCCACCCTATTAAACTGTTTTGACTCCAGGTTAAAAAAAAATTCCTATTTTGACTTCAATCAATGTTTTGGGTGGAATCATACACATATTTTTAGCCTACAGAGGTATGAAAGGCAGTGTGATATAATGCAGAAGTG
Organism: Phascolarctos cinereus; assembly: GCF_003287225.1. Taxonomy (NCBI): domain Eukaryota; kingdom Metazoa; phylum Chordata; class Mammalia; order Diprotodontia; family Phascolarctidae; genus Phascolarctos; species Phascolarctos cinereus. The sequence goes on along the minus strand of NW_027556180.1, from coordinate 153,358,714 downwards.
TCAAACATGGGCCCACAAACAGTGTGACCTAGGAACCAGATGAAAATGAAATTGGGAAATATTTAACAAAATAAATAGAAATACAATAGAACATAGATAATGTTAATATGAGATTTTCTAAGTCAATATGGGGGCAGCTAGGTGGTGGCAGTAGAGGGCCTGAAATCAAGAAGACTCATCTTCCTGAGTCCAAATCTGGCCTCATTTACTAGCTGGGTGACCCTGGGTAAGTCATTTAACTGTGTTTATCTCAGTTTCCTCACCTTTAAATGATGGAGAAGGAAATGGCAAACCACTTATGTACCTTTATTTAAAAAAAAAAAACCAAATGGGGTCCCAAAGAGTCAGACACAACTGAAACAACTGAACAACCAAAATAAAAAGTCAATATGGTGCACGCAGGGATTCTTATATAAGGTTAGTAATCTCCAATTCTATTTTAAGTTGACACCAATGATGTAGAGGATAGAGAGCTGATCCTGGAGCCAGAAAGACCTCTTTTTGAAGCCTAACGCACACTGGCTGTGTGTCCTTGGGCAAGACATAGCCTCTTCTTACCCTAGGCAACTCTCTAAGACTCTGAATTGGAGAGAAGCTGACAATCTACACTGGCAGAGATAGTTTTTCACAGGGGAATGCCTTTGGAAACACAATTTCCATCCCTATTCCATTTATTGTTCACTACAAGAGGTGAAAGATATGATCTGAGAAATGGATGTGTTTGTTTCAGATAGCAAAGATGCTCATCTCAGCATCAACCAAGTAGAAATATACAGTATAAGAAACAGAGTTCTGATAGACTGACTGGAAGAGACGCATTGTTTACAAACAAAATACATTAGCTGGCATATAGCAGCGGTGATTAGCTTAATGACTAAGTGCTGTTTTAAGAGGGCAACTATCTAAACCCCACATATCTTGCATGCTATTATTTGGTTTGATAAATGTTTAGACAGCTGGTGGAAGCTTGCCCTGACACTGGCGTTAAAATGCAGACTACCAAAGCAGAGTATACCAGGCATCCCTAGAAACTATTCTGAGAGTAGAAGTATCTTCTCCTCAATTGAAGTGAAGCCAATATCTGCTATCCTTAGGGAAAAGTGTCTGCAACTTGAACTCCATAATCAGTAAATCCATGTAGTGATAAAAAAAAAAGTGATGTCCTCCCTTTTTTTTTAAATTTACTTATTTTTAGTTCTCAACAATCTCTTCCAAAAGCTTTTGAGTTTTCAATTTTCTCCCCCTCCCTCCCCTATCCTCTCTTTTTTCATATCCTTAGAGTCCATAGAATCTCACAACCTTTAGCACTAGCATATATGGCCCACAGTATATGTAACTAGAAGGAAACAGAGCCCAATGACATAATGAGATGAAAACTTTCTTATTAGTACTTATCTTGAATACTGAGTATGTGTTTGTGTGTATATATCTGTGTGTGTGTGTGTGTGCGTGTGCGTGTGCAGTTTTCCTTCCACATCATGACTTTCCCCATCACAGTTTTGTTGTATTGTGGGTTGGCATAAGAAATTACATGGGAATTTGGGGGGGGGGGTTGTAGAAATCACAGATGACATGTGAATGCCAGAAGATAACAAAGAAAAAGATTAGAAATTCAGAAATGTATAAAACATATATAGTATTGTATAATATCAACATATTTTATCTTTTAATAGCATAATAATTCAGATTTCTTCTCTGGTATGAAGGAAAGGCCGAAAACTTTTACACAAATTTCCCAGATCGCAGGGGTGCTGCACCCCAACCCCATGATATGGAAGGGATAACTCTATATTAGTGGCAGGACTTCATTCATTTTCTTTTTGTGGACTGCAAGATCAAACTAAGTCAATAGTGTGATATGGCAGCCACAAAACCCAAGTAATGTTGGGCGGCGTTAAGATAGGGATGGCTTCCAAAAATAAGGAGGCAATAGTCCCTCTAACTTTATCCTGGTTGTACCACTACACTTTGGGAAAGACATTAATAGAGTGGAGACTAACTAGAGTAGGGTAACCAGGATAATGAAAGATCTTGAATCCATGCCATCTGGATGATCTTGGAATGTTTAGGCTGGAGAAGACTCATGGTGGATAAAATAACCTTTATCAAGAATTTGAAGGGCTCTCATGTAGGAAAAAAAAAAAAAGGATCAGCCTCATCCTGTTTGGCCAGAGAGGGCAGAACCAATAACAATGAGCAGAAGTTCCAAAGCGACAAATTTATCCTTTAAGTCAAGAAAAACTTCTTAACAATCAGAACTATCATGAGTGTAATGGACTTCCGTCATGGGTTTCTCCTAATGTGATACAATGAAAAGATTCCTGGATTTGGAGTTAGATTCAAACCCTGATTTGAATCCTTTCTTTTCTACTTATTTGAATCCTTTCTCATATATATGACTTTGTATAAGTCATGCCACCTCTTACCTTTTTGGGTTTCAGTTTCCTCTGCAGCCAAATGAAGGAGTTAGATTCCATGAACTCTAAAATCCTTTCAGCTCTGAATCTGTGATCTTGAGATCCTATGACCCTTCCCTCATTGGAAGTCTTCCAGTGAGGTAGAATGAACATTTCTCAGGTATGACGTAGTGGGAATTCTTTTTCAGGTCTAAGTTGGACAAGGTAGTTCCCAAGGTACCTTCCCAATCTGTGATGCCATGATTCTATAAAAGGCAGTGGTACACGAATGTCATGTAGCAAAGGAGGCTGGTAACAGTTAAAATTCTCTAATCATGGTAGACTTTTGCATGGGGAAGCAGCAGCAAAAGTGCCAATGGCACTTGCTATTTCCATGAAGTAGCATAAGGTATAGTGGCAAAAACACTGACTCTGGGGCCAGAGGACCTGGGCTCAAATCCTGCTTCTGATATTTATTTCCCGTAGGACACTTAACTTTCTTGGGCCTCAGTTCTCACTACTAAGATTCAACTAGATAACCTCTGAGGTCCATCCTAGCATTAGATTTGTGATCCTAAAATCTTTTACCTTCCTGTGCTATGTGGTAAAAGAAAGTAGACTAGGTAACACTGGTAACAGATATTGATAGTACCAGAACAGAAGCCGCTGAGTAAAAATATAATCCTCTAAATGAAACAAAAAGAATAATCATTTCTAAAACTGTCCTATTACAAAATATCCTATCAATGTGCTAGCCTCAATGAAGTCAAGAGTGGTATGGCACGCAGAATCTTGGGTTCATAGATTTAAAGCCAAAAGGAACCTTAAAGGCATGTAGTCCCCTCATTTTACAGATGATGAAAATTTAACCCAAATTGGTTATGTGATTTTTCCAAGATTATCCAGCAAGCGCAGCACAACTGGGATTTGGACCAAGACTTCTAATTCTAAAACCAGCTCACTTTCCACAGTATCATGCGGTCACTCCAAACTTACCAGGTCAGTCATCCTCTTAACCAGCAATCTCTGCCCTATAAATATGGCATCTATCTATCTATCTATCTATCATCTATTTATCCTTCTATATCTCATATCTATCTCTCATCTACTTATCTATCTATATTTCATATTGCCATCCACCCTCCTCCTAAAAAATATGTTTTCCATTAAAATCCCAAATTTCCCTTTTGGGTGCCACCAGACTCTTATGTTTCTAATAGCTAAAACAGGCACAGCAAGGGACACGCATATAACTCTGGTTTCTTTAATTTAGAGATGACTGTAACTGTTACACAAAGTGAAAGTTTTTTCAATGAATCTTTAAATTATTGAACATCTCTGGATGTTTATCCCAAATTCTTCATTTGATGTCAAAGGCTCACTCCTGATGTTTTCTCCATTCATTTTTTTTTTCTGAAATGTCATAGACCCTGTGAGTAAGGAATTCTGAAACACGAGATCAATTTCTTGCCATAGAATTCTGGATTTGGCTATGAAAGGAAGCCCTGTGATCCTTTGAGCAATGTTCAAAATTCCTTGACTCTACATGTAATATTTTCATTATTGATGGAAGCAGTTCTTTGGACCTATGCCACCTATCTGTAGTTAATTAGAAAGTGGTGTCATGAATCTAATTTTTTTTCAGAAGTAAGTGCGGTACCAAATTCCTATGCTGATTATAAGAAGGAGTTAGCTTACCTGTTTCAATTAAATCTGAATTTTCTGGGAACATCTAATGTAAGTTTTCTTTATGGTCACCAATCTTTTTATAGAACATATTACTGATTTTTTGTGAAAAAAAATTTTATCCGTTTATCATTTATCATTTTTTACCATTAAGAAATCACATTTCTTGGGTTCATTCTCTCCTTCAACTTATTACTCAACATTGTCCTCTTTCCTATTTAACATTTATGAAGTAAAACATTTTTAGAGGTATGTGTAGCCTTCAGGGAAGGCTAATACCTCTAGTATGAGGGCCAGACTGCTTTCCACCTTTGCTGTCCAGCCAATCCCCCAGCTCTCACCTGTGGCATCAAGAAGCTACAGCATACACAATCACTTCCATAAGCTTTTGAGTTTAAAATTTTTCTCAAAAAAAAAAAAGGGGGCAGCTAGGTGGCGCAGTGGGTAGAGCACCGGCCCTGAAGTCAGGAGTAACTGAGTTCAAATCCAGCCTCAGACCAAACACCTGACACACTTACTAGCTGTGTGACCCTGGGCAAGTCTCTTAACCCCAATTGCCTAAAAAAAAAAAATTTTCTCCCCTTCCCTCCCCAAGACGGCATGCAGTCTGATATAGGCTATACATATACATTCCTATTAAACATATTTTCACATTACTGATGTTGTAAGGAAGAATCAGAAACAATAGGAGGAACCATCAGAAAGAGGAAACAAAACACAACAGAAGGAAAAAATTAGCAAATAGTATGCTTTGATCTTCATTCAAACTCCATAGTTCTTTCTTTGGATGTGGATAGCATTTTCCATCACGAGGCCTTTAGAGATGTCTTAGATCCTGGTATTGCTGGGAAGGGTTAAGTTTAGCAATATTAGTCATCGCACAACGCAGCTATTATTATGTACAACATTCTTCTGGTTCTGCTCACTTCACTCAGCATCATACCATACAAGTCTTTCCAGGTTTTTCTAAAGTCTGCCTGTTCATCATTTCTATAGCACAATAGTTGAATGCACGTTTCTTTGGAATGGCTACAGTAACGGGGAGCTTTGTGAAGCTGGTACAGGTTTTGCAATTAAAACTAGTCAAGGGGCAGCTAAGTGGCGCAGTAGATAGAGCTCCAGCCTTGGTGTCAGGAGGACCTCAGTTCAAATCCAGACACTTGACACTTACTACCTAAGTGACCCTGGGCAAGTCACTCAACCCCTATTGCCTCACCAAAAAGGGAAAAAAACCTCTCTAGTCAACAAACTTGTATGCCTCCCAAAAGGAGTGTTCGACAGGCTCATGACAATGTGTTTGCCACTTATCATCAATGTGCCAAAAGACAACAAGCTTATAATTCTAGGTGACTTTAATACCAGAGTAGGCACAAACTATCAGACGTGGCAGGGAGTCCTTGGGAGGAATGGAGTCAGAGACAGCAACTGCAACAGTCACTTACTACTTAAGATATGCCTCTCACGACCTTCTCATTACCAACACTGTCTTCTGTTTACCTGAATGCAATAAAACCTTGAGGCTGAACCCTCAAAGCAAACATTGGCATTTTATAGACTACATCATTAAAAGAAGAAGAGATAGACGGTATGGGAGAGTGACAAAGGTGATGTGTGGTACAGAGGGCTGGACTCACCATAGACATCCTCCCCAAGCTAAACATTTGCATTCAACAAAAGCAGTAACCCCAAGACAAGATGACTACCAGAAGACTTAATGCAAACTGATTAGAGCTCTTCTCTGAGTGAATAATTCCTTGCTAACTTGAAGGGAAAGCTGAGCCATCACACGTTGGCAACAGTGAAACAGAAAGAAATGGGCAGCTTTCAGAGATTTGGTGTACATCACCGCATTTACTCATCTGGGTCAGAACACTTGCAAACATTAAGACTGGTTTGATGAAAATGGTGGAGAAATTCAGAAGCTACTAAGTGAAAAATGAGAACTCCACAAGGTTTACCTGCAGGATAGTTAGTCAGTCTCTAAGAAGGCAGCATATTTAACTCCATCAAAAGTAAAGTGCAGTGAAGCTTAGACAGATGGATTCTCAGCTCAGTGAGAAGGCACATGAAATTCAGTTTTATGCTGAAAGCAACAATCCAAAACACTTTGCCCTAAAGACTATTTATGGGCCAAAGAAGCCATCGTGCATCTCAACTACTCAGTGCTGATGGAGCCATACTGATTAATAATAAGGACATAATCCTGGAGAGATGGGCTGAACACTTCCATAGTGTTCTCAATACACTACCATTAACCATTGCTGAACCCACTGACTATATAACTCAGGTTGACGTCAATTCCTCTCTAGCCAAACTTCCTACTGAAAAAAGAGGTTTTGAATGCCATTAGGCTCCTCTCATGTAGCAAAGTGCCTGGTGCTAACACTATTACAGCTAAGTTTTAAAAGGTAGGGTGTCCATTGCTCATATAAAAGCTTACTAAAATCGTCCAGGTATAGGCAAGAAGAGGTTATCCCCTAGGAATGCAAGGATACCTCCATTACCCATGTCTATAATGGAAAAGGAAATAGATTGTCCTCTGGCAATCACAGGGAGTTCTCTCTCTTAGTCACTGCTGCCAAGATTCTTGCCAGTGTCCTCCTTAATAGGCTGATCTTTCACCGAAAAGATGGTCATCTGCCTGAGAGCCACTGTGGCTTCAGAAAAGGCTGAGGAACAGTTGATATAGTGTTTGCTGCCTGACAACTCCAGGAGCAGAACACAGGTCTGTACACAATATGCATTGATCTGACCAATGCCTTTGATACTGTCAGACGTGAGGGCCTGTGGAAGATCATGGCAAAATTTGGTTGCCTGGAGAAGTTCATCAGTATTGTACACCAGTTCCATGATGGCATGCTTACCAGGGTTCAGACTAATGGACCGTGCTTTCAAGCTGTCCCCATCACCAGTGGAGTGAAGCAGGGCTGTGTGCTTGCTTTGTGCATGCTTTTTAGCATGATGTTTTCAGCAATGTTGTCAGATACCTTCAACCAAGATGAAAATGACACCAAGGTCAGCTACCACACTGATGGTAAATTATTTAGCTTGAAAAGGCTACAAGTCAAGATTCAAGTGGAAGGAGAGTTGGAACATGACTTTTGCATTCAATGCAGCCTCTGAGGCTGAAATGCAACAGAGTATGGATCAATTCTCTGCCACTGTTGCTAACTTTGACCTGACAATTAATACCAAGAAAACAGTGATTCTCCACCAGCCAGCACCACACCATCCATACATGGAACCATTGGTTACAGCAAATGGAGAAATTTTTAATTCAGTGGATAAGTTCACTTTCCTTGACAGTATACTTTCCAGTGATGACATATAGATGATGTGGTTGACATTGCCAGAGCTAGCTCAGTGTTTGGGAAGCTCTGAAGGAAAGTATGAAAGAGAAGAGGTACTAGACCGCCTACCAGACCAAAGGTCTACAGAGCTATTGTGCTGACCTCATTGTTGTATGCCTGTGAAACCTGGACAATATACCACCATGCCAGGAAACTAATTGCTTCCATTTGAATTGTCTTAGGAAGATTCTGAAAATCACCCGGAAAGATAAGGCTTCAGAAACTGAAGTCTTCTCTTGAGCTGCACTGCTAAGTATTCAAACTCAACTATAGAGAGCACAGCTCTGATGGACTGGCTATGTTGTTCAAATGCCAAACATTTGTTTGCCTAAAAGACTCTTATAGACAAGACAAGTGCTCACAAAGAAATCAGAAGAAGTGATACAAGAATACTCTCAAGGTCTCAAGAACTCTGGAATGAATTGTGAGACATGAGAGACACTGGCACAGGACGGCCTACTATGGCATGCCCCATTTAAAGGAGGTGCTGTGCAAAGCCAAACTGCAATAGCTCAAAAGAAATTAGACATGCAGATTTAGAGACATCTCCACTTCAAATTTTCACATGGACTATTTGTGCCCATCCTGTAGTAGAGCCTTCCAATCTCATGTTGGTTTTGTCAGCCATAGTCAGGTTCACTGAACCTTGACCCCAACATAGTGATGTCATTTTGGTCCTCTTTTAGCACAAAGGATCACAACCAAGTAAAACATTTTATATAATTAACTGCATTATATAATTACTGCGTGCAGGAAGATTTCTTTCCTCATTACTTCATAAGATCCATTTTTTAAATGTAAGTTTAATGTAGTTTGCCATCTCCACTGGAATTAGGTTAGGGGTATGCTGAAGCCAGCTCATACTACCTCACAAGAACCTATTGATAAATTTTCAGTATGAGCATTTGCACCTTGGAAATCAGCAAACAGTATAAATTAAAGTCTGATTATTTATTGTTTCATTGATTGTCCAAACTTAAGAAATTGATGGAGAAAATTGTTAATCATGCAGATTAAACTTTAAAATGTGCTATACTTCTCAAAGATTCAGACGTTAAACATTTTCTAACACATGCCTCACAACTCCTCAGAATCTTGGGCAGTCTTCATGAGTTGTTGTGGCAAACTATATATAAATATATATATATATATATATATATATATATATACATATATATATATATATATATATACACACATATATACACATATATATGTATATATACATATATATACACATATATATGTATATATACATATATACACATATACGTGTATATATATATGTGTATGTATAAAATTTTATAATACTAGTATATCATACTATGTTATTAATATTATATTATATATATATATAAATTTGAGCAGGCCCAAAGAGGCTTCTGTCCATCTGACCTTCTAGATACAGTTGCTAGACTAAGCAAGATGCTAAGCACACTGACATGTTCATTATGATAACTGAACTCTGAAGTCTGGAGCTTTATGTAACTAGGGCAGGACCACTGGGACTTTTCCCTAAGGCAGAAAACTTAAAGGGCACAGACATTAACATCCCAGGGCACATTTCCTTCCCTACCTGATTGACCCTAGTAACAGTGATGCAACAGCTTCATCCTAGCCTGAGTTTTTCCCCTTTAGATTCCTGAAAATTTCTCAGTGTCCTGTATGGGCTTCTTCCTCCTGGATCATTTCCCAGTCATTTCTGACTTCTTTTGTTTTTTTCAGCTTCAAAAATGGATACTCATGACTCTGAAGCATTTAAAGTCTATCTTAAATCCATAGAAGAACTTCAGCAAATTAAAGTGAACCATCTGTCTTGACTGCCCACACTTGGCATTGCAAAAAGTCCTCCAAAGAATTAATGGAAAGAAAGGGATGTTTCTGATGAGGTAAATGAACAAATCATACAAGGCACCAAACAGACTTCATCATAGTATCAATGTGAAAACTCCATGAGATTAGCCTGCAGGACATCTGGAGGATTCACCCTGAGCACTAGTGATCCTGAATGATGTTTGGAGAAACATTGCCCTAATTTGAGAAGGGGTTTGAGACCTGACCCTGGGGAATACAGCAGAATCCCTGTCCCTGATGGAGTCACCTGCTCTGTCCTGGAACTCAGCCCAGTCAGATGCATTTTCTTCATCACCATTAGCCACAATAAATGCATGCATTCTCTCTACTCTATCCAAAAGTCTGTACAAAATGAACAAAAACTTAGAATATTAGAACTGGAAGGAACTTTAGAAATGACCTAGTTCAACCTCCTCATTTTATAGGAGAAGAATCTAAGACCCAGAGGAGTTAAATTATTTACCAAAAGTCTCTAGTTAGAAACAGATACCAGGACCCAGGCATCAAGTCTCTCATGTCATTGATATGTTTGACCATAATATGCTATCTTTCTCAGAATGAGTAAATCAAACTCATACACTTTTCCAGAGAGGTAGTCTTATATAGAACTTCCCCCATCCCAAGTCAGCCAACAAAGCTTCACATCCAGAATGAGCCACCAGTGTGTGAGCCCACACAACGTGTGAGCCACACTGATCTCAGAGCACCTTTATGGTATGTTCCAGGAAGAAAAACATATATTTGATTTCAATTATCATGTAGCTACACCTCACCTCCACACTTAGAATGTGGTCACTCTTTCCTCTTATTAGTCTCCATGTAAATCACAATGTCACAAGCCACAAATACTGTGAAATTCTAAGCCTGCCATGAAAAATACTGTTTTTGATGCATGTCATGAGAAATTAGCCAAATCCTGTTCTCCTTCCCACTTTCTGCCTACAGCTTTCTCTACCATAATGATTTCAATATCACATGCCTCCTCTCCCTCTTCTCCTATCACTGCTGACAATATGTAAACATTTACTTTTGCTTATGTTCATTATAGTTCTCCCTGCATTCATATGTAAGTCTCCTTGAACAAAAGAAACAGATCCATTTGGGAATCCCTAGCTCTTTATAATACACATGACAAATTGTAAAATTTGTCATTTTTGCCACGACAACCCCATGAAATCCATGCTCTTTTCCCAGGTTTAAGTCCTTCTCTCTATTTTCATGAATAAGGGACCACAATCCTTTATATAGAGTATAGCTATTTAGAATTAGCCCTACAGTAGGTGAACCTGGGTTTCACCAAAAGCATCTAGAGATAGATTTCAGGGGGTCCATAAACTTGCATGGGGGAAAAAGTTACATCTTTATTTTCAATAACCTTTGTTGTTGTTTTTTTGTAATTCTTATATATTTTATTTTATACATTTACAAACATTAAGTTGAGAAAGGGTTCACCAAACTGCCAAAGGCGTCCATCACACAGTAACTTGATTCCCAAAGCCCACTGGTATGGGATTCTCTTATCCATGATGATGATATACTGCACCTGCATGAGAGGTGTGGCAAAGTTGAAGAGAGCCAGCAGAAAAATGGTGGAAGAGAGAGTATTTGTTTTAGTCTCATCACTTCAAAGATCCAGGCAGTCAATCAGAAGAAGGACTACTCCACTTGTATGGTGGGTAATAGAGCAGGTCCATGTCAGGCAAAATGGTCATACTCAAAAACCCCCTGCATGTTAGAACTGGGCATATCTAAAGAAACCCAGTTTACAACACACACACAAAAGGTGAAGAACTCTTGCCCTAGACCTTCCCTCATACTTGCTATTTCTGCCTCCTAAGTAAGGGTTCACAAGTATTAGTGCCTGAACCCTCAGTAACCTTTTGAAGGCAAAGCAGTACAATAGAGGAAAGATTTATCCCTTACTAATAATAACTTACATTTAAATATCACTTTAAAGATTGAAAAGTGCTTTATGGATATTATGTCTTTTGACCCTCAAAATGATCTTGAGAGGTATGTACTACAGATGGCATTATTCCCATTTTACCTATATTTCAATTCAATAAACATTTATTAAGCACCTATTATGTGCCAGGCACCGTGCTAAATGCTGGGGACACAAAAAGAAGCAAAAAACAGTCCCTGCCCTCAAAGAGCTTACAATCTAATGGGGAAAATAAAATGCAAACAAATATATACAAAGCAAGCTATATACAGGATAAATAGGAAACAACAGAGGTAGGGCACTGGAATGAAACCAAAGGACAGAGAAGTCATATGACTTATCCAGAATCATACAGTTTCAAGGGTGGGATTTTAACCTATACCTTCCTGACTCTCAATACCATGCTATTTCCCAGTCTCTCTCTCTCTGTGTTGCTAGTAAAACAAGAGTTTCTTTAGACCTATTATTACTGATCATTAATTAGTATTCCTCTTAAAACTTTCATTAACATAGAAGCTTAGAAATCATTTGGATTCATTACTCACCCTCACTAGGTTATTCTTCTTCACTTAACCCAAGAAAAGAAAGATGAAGTGGGAATGGAACTAATTGGGTTTTGCATCAGCAATCACAACCAAAGTGAGGGTAGGACTTGGTTTGGGAACACATTTTGCTGTTCTCCTACAGAACCATTTGTTAGTCTCTATTCTAGCTACCCACCAAACCTCCCAAGTTCCTCAGGTTAATGATAAGCGGCTGCCTAACATGAAGGAGAATGCATCAGTCAGGACCAAAGCAAGCATTGCCTTAACATTCCTGACCACAAAGGCTAGTCAAGTTCTGGGCCAGTGTGGAGAAGATAGGGCTGACTTTTTTACACAAGTAATGAATGATTCTGTGGATGCTTCATGTCTTTTCTTGTAAATTGTAAGATCTTTGATGGTGGAAACTAATTTGCTTTTGTATTTGTATTCCCAGAATCCATCAGAGTACTCAACTCATGGTGGGCATTTAAGAAATGTCTGTTGATTGAGTGATCCCTAAACCAGGGAATTCTGGAGCACAAACAATATTTCCAGTGCTCAGATCTGTATGGATGGAGTTAAAGTAATACCAAGGATACTGATCTAATCCTAGCCCTGCTAAAGTTGACCCATGGGATCAGAGGATTTTAGAACTTGAAAGGACATTATATTCATCTAACCCAATTCCCTCATTTTACAAAGAAGGAAACTGAGATCTAGAGATATGAAGTAACTTGCTTAGCATTGCACAAATCCTTGGACTTTAAATCTAAAGTTCTTTCTGTTAGAATTCAAATTTACTTGGCATCCAGTCCAATCCAGTGTGATAATCTGCTGTACCAAAACAATCCTAATCATAGCATTCATTAACCAAGTGGGGCAGGTTTCTGGTAAACCCCCCAAAATAAGGGTACTTTTAGGTTCCTTTCTTTAGTATTTACCTCAGAACCAAGAATAATAAAGCTTCTGTGTCTAGTGAATTGCCCGTGTACTTCCTCAGCTTATTATTCTATTAGATTTCTGCTTTAAATACGTGTCCCCAAATTTAAAGGTCATTCAATCCAACCTTCACATTTTGTAGATGAGGAAACTGAAGTGATTTGCAAAAGGTCACAAAACTTGTTATCAGCAAAACCAGAACTAGACTCCTGACATACTGTTTTCTCCATTCACTTGGTTCTTTCCACTAAACCACACTATTCTTATCTCAATTTTCCCTGTCCTAGATAACATTTCCGAGGTAGATAAATTTATCTTTTAGAATCAACCCACAGGGATACATATTCATTTTCCAGAGAGTTTCTTCTTTTCTTATCATGTTGAAGCACCCAAATGTCCATGGTGCTGTGTGACATGCTATATCAAATAAATTAGGAAAGACAGGTTTGTTTACATTCTGAAAAGAACAACAATAGTATGGGAATGCGTGGGAATTACAGAATCATTGATTCATAACTAGCAACCATATTAAAGACCATCTCATCCAATGCTTTCATTTTAAATATTATCAAGGTGAGGTACCAAGATGTGAAGTTACTTGGTCAAGGCCACCCAAGTATTAAGTGGCAGAGCCAGATTCTGAAACTAGATCCTCTGACTCCAGATCCACTGCCCTTTTCACATCTCTAAGAGCACACAAAAGTGACTAATTGTACTCACTAAGTTTATTAAAGTGTTTCCACTCTAAATACACATCCTAGAATTTAAAGCTCATTTTATCCAACCTGTTCATTTTGTAGATGAGGAAACTGAGGTGATTTACAAAAGGTCACAAAACTTGTTATTGGCAGGGCCAGAACCTAGAACCCTAAAGTTCTGTTTGCCCAGCTCACTGTTCCACATAGAGCACACAACCTTGGTACCGTAGGACCCTGTAAAATAGCAAGTTGGCCTAACCAACACTATTTCTAAAGTCTCTCTTTCAACTTTAAAATATTATGATGCCATTGTATTAGCTAACATTTATATGATACATTAAGGTTCATAAAATGTTTAACGTATATTATTTAATTTGATCCAACAACCCTGTGAAGTGGGTGCTAGTGTTTTTTTTCCCATTTTACAGATGAGGAAACTGAGGCTGTGACCAAATAAGTGACTGAGCCAAGGTTACACAACAATAAGTATCTGAGGCAGGATTTGAACTCTGGTTTTCCCAACTCCAAGTCCAGCACCCTGTTCACTTTGCCATAAAGCCTTTTTACACATGGAAATACTTGCAGTGCACATGGAGTTTGGTATAGAATGTAAACTTATTGGGAGTATGAATTGTTTTCTTCTTGGTACCTCTTAGAACATAGAATATAGTAGGTACTCAATAAATACTTGTTGATTGAAAGATTGATTGATTGACTCATGGTTTGAGAGGCAAGATGGCACAACAGAAGGGGACTTGGAGTCAGGAATCTTTCTCTAACAACTCCTAGCATGGTGACTACTAGTAACCTCTTGAATCCCAACTTGCTAGTGTCTTAGAATGGGCAAGCCAATTTTTCTTTCTGCTCTCAATGTCTTCGTCTATAAAATGGAAAATAGTAGTACTTAATGCTACTAACTCATTAGGTTGCTGTAAAGAAAATACATGGTAAAGTATAACATTCTACATGAATGTAAGCTCTTATTATATTACATTATCATCATTGTACTATGGAAAAGTCACCTGATTCAAAATCAACGCCATATTTTATACTCCTTGGAACAGAAATAGGAATTGTCCAATAGTGCCATCATCATATTGTCTCTCTCTCTCTCAAAAAAAAATAACTTTGGTTTCCAGTTAATTCTGAATAACTTGTTTGCAACATAAAAAAAAAACCCTGAAATACAAAATTCTATCAGAATCTTTTAAAAGTCATGATTTCCTTCCCAAACTCAGAATTTATTCATTTATGTGGGAGATCAAAAGAGATCTCTTAACTCCCATAAAGCTCAAAAAGCATATTTTAGCACTGCAATATCAAAATTATGTTTTCCATGTGGAAAGTGAGATTTTTCCTAAGGATGATGTATATAACCTTCAGTATTTAGCCAGATTTCAAATAACAGTGAGCACAGAATCACGGATAGGTGATGAAAAGATCAATTCTAAAAGAAAATACAGCATCAAGCAGAATTTTCCTCCTCTTTTACTAAATTCTCATGAGTTTTACTAAAACAACTGTATTGTAAACAAAAAAAATAATGTCAAATATTAGGTAGACTTTTATAAGGTACAAATAGCTGTTTAAAAAAATCAGAATTCAAAAGATCTGTCATTATCTTGCATTATGTTGTCTGTCTTCCATGTCCAAAAGACTTGGTAGAGTTAACATAGTTAGCATTAAGATAAGATCAGTATTTATAAGACAAATAAAAATTTTAAATTCAATTGAAATTTTCTTTATGGGTTGAGATTTGAGAAAATGTAGTAGTAAATTTTAGCCAGAAAACCAGAATGCCATCAGAGCTTCATCGGGGGGGGGGGGGGGGCCGGGGGAGAAGAAGAACTAGCCTCGAAATTCACCCTGCATGAATTTCTCTGGACCTATTCATTAAGTGTTTGGGGTAGTAGGATCAGCCCATAGGGAGGAATGATTTTGTCCAAGGGAAGAAGTTCAGCATAGCTGGTCATAGAAAAAATTACAAGTATGAGAAGTTTGTCTTCAGTACTTCTCCCCCCCAGCACCCTTTCCCATTTTTGGATGTGATTTTCTTCAGTGAGGCAGAACAGTTGAGGTATAGTAGCAGGAAGATATTAGTTGTTGACTGTGATTCAAATGAGGACATCAGTTTCTTTCCCATACTAAGGATGTTTGCAAGCAGTGTACAAAAGCCAGAAGACAGCAAGCTTCTGGCTGTTCCAGAACTGACCTTTAGATTGTGGGTCCTGGGCTGGTTCTCTTGTCAAATAAAGGGGATGGCAATAGAACTGGGGAAAAATAAGAGGACCAGGTGATTTTACCAGGTATGTCCCCTTCTTACAGGGTTGAGGAACAGCCAGGCTAACTCAACTGTTATCCCAGGGGTCTTAAAGTTCAGCCTAAAGGAGCAAGACGAAGGATCTGTATATGTCTGACCTCACTTCAGAAATTACAATAAAAAAAATACAATGTATTTTAAATAAACACCAATACTCACCCATACGAATAGTACAATGGTGCTTAATTCAGGTCAGCTGGATACTAGAAAACATACAGTGGCAAAAAAACCTGGCAAAATAAGTATTCTGGGTGTTGGAAATGCCATATTTCCCAGTCAGACAATACTATTTGACAAGGCTTGTTGACATTCTGAACAAGTTGTCAATAGCTCTGCTCGCCAGCTTATCAGTCAAATATGACACATTCAAAAGTAAATGATCCAGAAAGAATATTCTGCTATTGATATTGTGAATTCTTAACCAATTTTCTAAGAGAGCAAAAAAAAAGAAAAGGTGTTGAAAATGGCTTAGATGGCCAACATTTATAATCATAAAATCATAGAGGTTCTGAGTACTATAACATCTAAAGCAGTCCTGCCCCCATGCTTTTTCTCCTACAATTCCTCATTGCCTGGAATGCATTCCCTTCTCTTCTCTACCTTGCTAAGTGTCTTCTCTATCTTCTCTGCTTACCCATCCTTCAAGACCTGACCAGTTCATACCTTTTCCATGCAGCCTTCTCTAACGACTTCAGTTCCAGTAATCTGCCCCTTCTCTGAGCCCCTTTTGATGAAATTTATCAAAGTTTCATCTATGGAATCCTAGCTCAGAGGCCCCCCATTTTGTCATCTGGCCTGAGGCACCTCCCTTAACTTCTCATAACCTTTGAGGTAAAGGGATATTTTTCCATGCTCCTATTATTTCCAATATCTGTGCCACATAATTTAGAGCTTCATTATAAATGGTCTTGCTCTATTTCATATTTGTTTGGTTTCTGTCCTCAACTAGACTGCATGTTCTTTATATTTTCTTTGTTTCTTTCAGAGCAGTGCCAGAAAACAGCGCAGGCACTCTATAAATACTTGCTATTATAAATACTAGGTATAAAGAAGAGAGGTCACTGAAGGTTAGTCCACTGAAGTCTGACTGAGTGCAAGCTTATAAGCTACACTGTAACCCATAAGTTATATGTAGCTCCTTTAGTATTTACTGACCACCAAGATTTTTCCTAGTGCTGCACTGGGCACTTTGGAGAACAAAACAGTTTACATCCAACTCTCTACAAAGAACTGTGAATTAAGACACATCTCAGGCCCTTTGAATGTGGAAAGGATAAAAACAACTGGCAGGCTTTAATGATCACAGCTTTTGAGTGATATAGGACCAGTGCCAAGTTGTATAAGCTGAGCTTTTAACATGAGAACATTTCCTTCTGTTATTTATCACTGTATCTGGAAAAGTTACCTTTAAGTACAGGTACTCTTGGGGTCAGTTCTTCTTGTGAACCTTTTGTACAAGAACTTAGACATTCCAGTGCTTTATAAAGGGCTTAGCCTGTGGTTGAGCTAAAGTCTATAACTGACATTCAACAAATACATTTTTCTTTTTCTTTTTTTTAATATAAAATACGTTGTTCTAAGAGGGAAAAACTGCATATGTGAGGTGTATGTTAAAGTTAATGTTTTATGGAGCATTCAGTATAAGAACAATTGGACTGACAGAGAGAAGCAGGAGAAGGAACAGAGTTATGACAGAGACTCAAGGAGAGGGTCCCAATCAGATGGATACCTAATGCAGTGCATGGCCTAGAATTTCCAGGTTTCCAAAAGCAAAAATTTCAGAAACCTAGAAGATTGGTGGGACCATTTGGATAGCTTATAGAGTCACACTCGGAAGCAAACTTCCAGCATTGTGGCTATTCTTTGCACTGGGAAGAGATAGAGTCAGCCTCTTCTTCCCTGGGCTTTATATGAAGAGTTGAGCCCTCCATTTTCCTATAGTGCTTTGGACTCAAGAGGCAGAAGTAGCAGGGCAAGAGAAGAAGCCATATTGAGGGTGGAGTAGATTTCAGGAAATCCTGGCAATGGGAAGGAAAGGTGGCAGGTGAAGAACAGGAGACAATCATGGCAAACTGGTGGTAACAAACAACAGAAGCCAGAATAAAAGCAACTCATACTAGAGCAAAAGGAATGCCAACCCTAGAGGGGAGACAGAGGATAGCGGACATGTCCTATACCCCACAATGGTAGCACACTCAGGCTATTGGGACTTTATATATTGGGGTCATAAACCATAGAGACAGCTAGGTGGTACAGTGGCTAGAGTACTGGGCCTGAAGTCAAGAAGATCTGAGTTCAAATCCAGACTCAGTCATTTAGCTGTGTGACCTTGGGCAAGTCACTTAACTACTTCCTGCCTCAGTTTCTTCTATTATAAAATGGGGGTAATCACAGCACCTACTTCCTGGGGTGTTATGAAGATCAAATGAGATCATATTTTGGTAAATCACCTGGCACACAGTAGTACTTAATAAATTCTTCCTTCCTTTCTTCCTGGAATCTCTTGTGGGAATCGTGATATGGACCACAAAGGAAACAGAATGGAGTAGGGGCAATGTTCAATGTGAGGAATGCTATTTAAAATCAGTCAGTCAGTCAATAAACATTAATTAAGTACCTTCTATGTGCCAGGCACTGTGCTCAGTGCTGGAATGCTAAGCATTTCACTCTCTATTCCTTATATGCCTTGAAACAAAGTTGCTCTGAGTCCAAATGACTTGGCAGTCTTGATAGCTTGCAAGAGGAAACTGAATGCCTCTAGGAGAAGGAGAAAATGTACCAGATGGTGATGTTCCCAGAGAGAATTCTGGGTTAGTGGGGACAAATGTGAGCCATAAAGAATATTAATCATTGAGATGTTTCAGAGACTGAATTCATGTATGTGTAAACGCACATCTTCAGTAATAAACTATGAATCTATTGCTGCCATGAAACAGAAGACAGACTGAGAAAAGTGACAGACTGCAGTATCGACCCAAGAATGTTTGTTGGGAACTTGGTGTTCAGCTTGATGGAGAGAGCTAAGTCAAGTGACAAGATAAGCACCCGATGAGTTTGAGAACGTGTAAATGAGAAGTAACAACAAGACAATGATAGAACAAGTCTAAGTCTGTAGCAGACACTGAGAAGAAAAGAATGGAAAAAATGAATCAAACTCCAGTCAATCTAGGTTGTAGACCCAGATCTTCCACTACTGGAAGATTAATTTTGTTTAACTTTGGATAAGTAACATTACCTCTCTAGTACTCAATTACCTCATCTGTAAAATAAGGAAGATAGGACCTTTCTAGTTCCAAAAGGGGAGTAAAAATTAGGCATAAAACCACAAGTCAAACGCAATAAATGCTTAGCTAAATATGGGGCCAATGAAGTAGGAGGAAGAAAATGAAGAGGAGTCTGGGTGGGTACCATGCAGGGCTTGCTATAATACGCATGTTTTAATCAATCAATCTTCTATTTTGCAGTCATGAAGAGATTGCAATTGTAAGCATTTATTACCCTGTTGATAAGGACAGAGCACAGATTATAATTGCTTTGTAGTATACAATCAGAAGTTAATATGATACATTTTTTTTGCTGGTGTTTGTATTCTGTATACAATCATGAGATGGTATGGTGATTACATTAATTCTTGGGTTAGGGGCTACAAAAGGGGACTGCATTGCCTTTCATTTCTGTAGTGTGGCAGTCCCCTGGAAGAAGTCTAATTAATGCATTGGAGAAGTCTAGTAGAGTAAATTAAGTGTGTATAAATCAACCATTCCTAATCAAAAGCAAGACAGTATCATATTTCCTAGGGTTTCTTTGTGTTACTTATTACTGCGCACTGGTTTCAACATCATCATTATTAACAAGTTATTTATTGAACACCCCAGAGTGCATGCTGGGAGGCTAGTGCCTTCTTCCCTGGGTGTTATTCATTGAGAAGAGAGACAGGGGGAGCTTGAGCATTATACTCTCAGATAAAAGCCTAATTAGTCTAGCCTAGAGGTAATTCTTGTCTATGGCTGCCCCTCTTAACAATCTGATCAGCTGGAGCCAGTTTCCTACTTTTTTCCGCTGCCCATAGACAATAACAGGCAATAACAAGAGTCCTAACCAGAGATCCTCATTCTTCCGGGAGCACACAGAGAAGACATTCTTCCCTGGAGCCAATCCCAGTTGGGCAGATCCAGCAAGAAACAGATAAATTCACAACAAAAGCAAGGAATTCTTCAGTTATTACACAGACCTACATACCTGTCATCATCTGTGAAAAACCTAGTTTGGTTAGGCTAAGGTAGGCAGCCAGAATTTGATCACCAGCATCAGAGGGGTCTTTAAAACTGGTTTTTATAGTCTAATTGCCATCACAGAGGTGGCAGTTGATGAGAAGATATCTCAGCTGTGTTTTCTTAGTTGTGACCATGTGCCTGAAGCCTCGTGCTTACTCTGTTCCTCTATGATTGACAATCAGCTCCAGCTGCTTGTGACTGTGTAGTGGACACGGATTTCCCAGAGTGCACATGGTCCTGTGTGTTTACTGCCATGGTTCTATTTCCTAGTCATGTGGAATTCAATCATCTTTAAAAAAGAAAAAAAAAGCAGGAGTAGTAATCATGATCTCAGACAAAATTAAAGCTAAAATATATTTAATCAAAAGAGAAAAACAGGGAAACTATACTGTGTCACTAATCTTATTCTATGTTGTTTTAGACCATTTAAATAACCAGACAATACAGGGGCAGCTAGGTGATGAAGTGGATAGAGCACCAGCCCTGGAGTCAGGAGGACCTGAGTTCAAATCTGGCCTCAGACACATAACACTCACTAGCTGTGTGACTCTGGGCAAGTCACTTAATCACAATTGCCTCACCAAAAATAATAATAATAATAATAATAATAATAATAATAATAATAACTAGACAATATAAACTACCTGAGAGTATTCCTGCCAAAATAATCACAGAAACTGTATAAACATAAATTACTTTTTATACAAATAAAGTCAGATTTAAATAACTGGAATAATATTTATCGTTCATGAGTAGATTAAGTCAATATAAGAAAAATGGCAATTTTACCTGACTACTCTATTTATTCAATGCCATCCCAATTAAATTACTAAAAAATTATCTTACTGAGTTAGAAAAAACAATAACAAAGTTCATTTGGAAGAACAAATGGTAAGGAATTTTAAAGAAACCAGGGGAAAAAGATATAAAGGAAGGAGATACAACAGTATCAGACCATAAATTATATTATAAGGCAAGAGCATTGTTGAAATATAAAATTGATAATTTTTATTATTTTAAATTAAAACTTTCTATACATAAAACCAATGTAGCCAAGAATAGAAGAAATACAGAAAATTGGAAGAAAAAACTTTTATGGACAGTCTCTCAGATAGGATGTGATTGTGTTAGAATACTGCTATGATAGAAGAAATGAGCTGGGAGGAAAACATGGAAAGACTTGGACCTGTGAAGAAAGATGCTATCCACCTTCAGAGAAAGAGATCACAAGTACAAAACTACACAGTGCAGTCTTACATATGTGTATGTTCATAGATATATCTGTGTATATACAGGCACACACATTTAATTGTATCCTTCTAGGGGAGGCAGGGAGGGGAGAATAAAGTAAAAAGCAAACAGTAGAGAACAAAAGAAAACCAAAAAGGAAGCAAAGAAAAGCTGGGTACGTTTGAAAACAATGTGTAGTATTAATTATGTAGGTTTTCTTGAAGTGGAAATTTATTGTTTTACATTGAATTCTCTCTTATGTTCTGCTGTGTACATGGAAATGTTCTTTTTTCCTTCATCTTGTATTGAAGTTTAAAATGAATAAAAATTTACAAAAACGTAAAATAAAATAAAAAGAACTCAATCACCATATGCTGGTTTTTTCTTTTTATTACTAACCACAACTTAGGCATGCACTCTCAATATCCATTTCTCATTCCACATTGGTGAAAATTGATGACATTAACAAAAAAGGAAAATGACAAATTTTGGAGAGATGGTAGGAAAACAGGCACATTACTGCACTGTTGGCAGAGCTATAAATTGGTACAGACATTCTGGAAAGCGATTTACAACTACATCCCAAAAGTTACTAAGCTTTACACGTTCTTTGATCCAGCAATACCACTCTTTGGTATATACGCTAAAAAAGATTGAGGGAAGATGAAAATGATCTGTATATACAGAAATGGTTATAGCAGTTCTTTTATGGCTTTCCAAACAAATTATGATATATGAATAACAAATGGAATGTTTTATGCCATAAGAAATGGCAAAGGGGATGATTTCAGACAAACCTGACTTGTATGAAGAACACATATGAACTGAAGTAAGTAGAACCAGGAGAACAATTCATACCATAACAACAGTATTGTATATAATGGAGAATTTTGAAAGACTTAAGATCTCTGATCAATGCAATGACAAATGACGATCCCAGAAAACTGATGATGAGTAATGCTATTCATCTCCTGTCAAAGTGGTGATGGACTAAATACGCAGAATACATATACACATAGTTTTAGACATGGTCAATATGGAAATATGTTTTACTTGACTATGAATATTTGTTGCAAAGTTTTTGTTTTTGTTTTTCTTTTTTTCCAGTGGGGGAAAAAGAGAGGAAGGGAGAAAAAAATGCTTCCTGTTTTTTTAAATGGTTTAATTAACAAAATGCATATTGATGACCAACAAATTTAATGAATTTTGTTTAGTTGATGAATAGTATAAGTGAATGCTGTGGAATAGATTTTCAATATATTTCAAAGAGAGAGAAAACAATTTAAAAAAACAAATCACAGCTAGGATTACTACTGGGGGGAAAATTGAGAAGAAATCAATAAATACTGTCCCATATGCCTATATTTCATCTCTATAAAATCTTTAAGACAATTGTCTACACACATTTAGAAGTTTTCCTCGAAGAAACTATAAGAAGGGAACAGGCAGCTTTCACAAACAACATTCTACAGCAGACTATATCCTCACAGACATACAGTCAATTAAAAGTTACAGAGGATACAAGAACTGAGGGAAGGTTTTTTCAGAGAACAATCTGGAGGCTAAAGCAGTCTGGAGATTACTCCTGGTTAAGTCCTATAATAGCCTCTAGCCATCATCATCATCATCATCATCATCATCATTAACATTTTATAACAGCTTAAAGTTTACAAGGTATTTTACACATATTTCATTTGGTCTCATAACAACCCCAGAAGGTAACTGCTACAGCTATTATTAACTTATTTTATTGCTAAGGCTACAAAGGCTCTGAGAGGTTAAGAGACTTTGCCCGGCAAATGTCTGAGGCATGCTTCAAACCTAGATCTTCCTGACCAACGCCAAGCATTCTATTCTCTATAGCCCCCAAACTGAACCAAGTTCCTTTAGGCCAGATAAGATCTAGAATAATAAAATTGAATATCCTAGGGATTTGACTCATTTTGCTTGGACCCAGAAGCCAGATAAAATAGGTAGAACTAACAAAGAGGTAAACTTCAGTTCAATATTGGGGGTGGGGGATTTCTAGCAATTAGAATTGTTCAAAAAGATGAATGGGCTTCCCGGGAAGAATAGTGAGGTGTCTACTACCAGAGATTTTCAATCACAGATAGGACAATTACTTTCTGTGATACTGGAGGGAATTCATTAAATATATAGACTAAATTACTTTTGAGGCCCCTTCCAATCCTAAGATTATATGATTGCTGCAACCTGGAAAGGACCCCTTAAACTTTGCCCAGTCCTGATGTAATTCTTGCCCCATTCAGGTATAGAATAGTTATAATAATAATAATAATATCTCAGACTAGATAGATAAATTGATGGATGGAGAGAGAGAGAGAGAGAGAAGAGAGAGAGAGAGAGAGAGAGAGATCCAGAGAAAGAACGAAAGAACTACAGAGTTTGAATGAAGATCAAAGCATACTATTTACTCTTTTTTTTCTTCTGTTTTATTTTGTTTCCTCTTTCTTATGGTTTCTCCTATCGGTTCTAATTCTTCCTTACAACACGACTAATGTGAAAATATGTTTGATAGGAATGTATATGTCGGGCCTATATCAGATTGTACACCATCTTGGGGAGGGAGATGGGAAGGCAGAGGGAGAAAAATTTAAAAATCCAAAGCTTACAGAAGTGATTGTTGAAAAATAAAAATTAATTAATTAATAAAAAAAGAGAGAGAAAGGACATGTATTAAGCATTTACATGTTCTAGGCACTGTAGTGATTGTTAGGGATACAAATACAAGCACACAAGATAGTCCCTATCTTCAAGGATTTTACATTCTAATGGGGAAGGCATCACATATAGGTGAGCTGGAAGGTTGGGGAGGGGGCGTTAAGGAGGGACAATGAAGAGGAAGACTACCTGAGAGAGGTCAAGACAACAGATGAAGAGGAGTCCTGAGAGTGAGTCTAGGTGTAAGGGGAAGCATGACTAGTGTCTTTTCTAAAATTAATCTAGTGTTTTCCTGCTATGAGGTGGGTAGAATAAGGATGACAGATAAAGAACCTGAATCACAGAGAAGATAAATGACTTGCTAAGGGTCACAAGATTATTAGTGGTACTTACTAGGACCCAGATCTCCTAACTCCCTGCTCTCTTTCATTGGACCACCTGCCTCTGGCTACAGCTGTGTCCCTAATCCTGTGAAGATTATTAGAATTTGCACTGCATTTTGCCACCGTGCAGGAACAGAGTACCATATTTAATATAATTAAGACTTTGAATAGTGAAAATTCTAATATGTACATTCACTTCACAGGATTCATTACTCGCACTAATTGGGACCCGTTCTAAAACCTGAGCATAGCTGGCACAGACCTCTTATCAGCATCTTTCATTGCAAAGTTCAATTCCAGAGCCCTTTTGTCCCTGGGAAATGAGGTCCACACTGAGTTATCCTCTAGGTCATCTCCCCAGGGATCCCAACATAAATGATTCCTCCTCAGTGACTTAATGAGGCCATCAGGTTGAGGCAGGAAGCTAGTGAGTCACTTCCAGCCAAAGGAAATGGCTTTATTTATGGTAGTATGCCCAAACCAACTTAGTAGTGTTAAATTAAATGACTTCCTTCTGGCACTGGATAAGTCCCGGGGTAATTGAACCTGGTACCCTTTAAAACATCCCATTAAGTATTTGTAAGCTGTTAATTGCCTTTCCTAAGTTTTCCCTCCTCCATTCTGATCATGATGAGTTTTCTTAACCTTCTGTTATAGGGGTTGTATTGTACGGGATCTCAAAGGCCCTCAGGTTCAGTTCTATTAAACCAATCTTGCCCTATCTTTAAAAGAACCTGTGTAAGTCTCCCTTGAATTTAACAAATAGTTCAAGAGGTTGTGATTGTCCAAAGTCATACAGGTAGTAAATGGTAAAGCTGAGATCTGAACACAGGTTCCCTGGCTTCAGCCCTAGCCTTGCTTTCTACCACATCATCCTGAACTATCAAGTAAATGAATGGAGATCATGTAATAAATAAAAGTTTGCAAAGTTCTGCCCCACCCCCAGCATCTGGAATACTTATTTAAAATAATTGCCATTAATTTTTAAAAATTCAATCAAAAGTCAGATCATTAATTTAGAGTTGGAAAGGACCTTAAAGGCCATCTAATCCAACCCACTCATTTTACCAATATGGAAACTGTCTCGGATATGTTAAGTGACTTCCTCAACTTTCCCTAGGTAAATACAGAAAGGTAGGATTTGAATTCAGCCCTCTGGCTACAAAACCAGTACACACAGTTGCCATTATTCCTCAGCCATATTTAAAGAGTGTGTTCCTTTAATATTTGTGATCAAGTCAACATGGAATTCAGAGACCTGGTGTCTCTGGCTACAGCTGTGTCCCTAATCCTGTGAAGATTATTACAATTTGTACTGCATATTTCCATTGGGTAAGAACAGATTACCATATTTAATATAATTACGACTTTGAATAGTGAAAATTCTAATATATACATTCACTTCACAGGATTCATTACTCATACTAACAGTCAGAATGTATTTGAGAGAGGATAGAGGCTTCAGTAAGATTAAGAGGGTACAGAGAATAGAAATAATGGAAGTGAGAGTAATTGTGAGTTAGTTCTAGAGAATAAGGGCATATGTGGAAATTTAGGAACCTGAGCTATTTGCACATGAATTTGGAAACTTGGGAGCCCTCGGAGTTTGTATCTGTACCTCTTGATTGAGGGAATTTGAGGAAGTGGGTACTAGGGTTGAAGGTGGAGATAGATACTTCTAAGGCTATATTTTTAACCAGAGAAATTTTTTATGGGCTCCAGATCCAGTGTAGGGTGCCCTCTCATCCAGTGACATCACTCTGGGGAAGCCACGATGGGAGATCCTGCTATATATCTGAATGTTACATTTCCAAACTCCTACAAAGGAAAAGACCTAGAGGTAAGGCAGGAGGAGGAATAAAACCCAGCATTCAAGATGTGAAAGAGCAATATAAGTATAAATGGGCCCAAAGCATATGATAATAAGGGCCTGTATTCAGGTACTAACCATGGAGATAGCGGGAATATATGGAAGAGAAAACATGGAACTCACTGGACCTGAGCATGAATCCTGGTTCTGTGACATGGGGAAAGTCATTTAACCTCTCAAGACCTCAGTTGCCCCATATGTAAAATGAAAGGGTTAAACTAGAAGACCTCTAATATCCCTTCCATCTCTGGAGCTCTGATTCTCTGACCCTATGTTAAATAGGTGGATATGCACATCCAGAAAAAGAACTGTGGGGTCTGAATGCAGATCAAAGCATAGGATTTGCTCTTTTTTTGTTGCTGCTATTGTTGTCGTTTCTTTCTCATGGTTTCTCCCATTGGTTCTAATTCTTCTTTACAACATGACTAATGTGAAAATGTTTAATATGAATGTATATGTATAGCCTATACCAGACTGCATGCCTTCTTAGGAAGCGGGGAGGGAAGGGAGGGGGAGAAAATTTAGAACTCAAAATCTTATGGAAGTGAATGTTGAAAACCAGAAAGAAAAAAATTTAATTTAACAAAAAAAAAAGTAGACAGATATAACTAAATAGGAATGAGAGGTGATTAAGAGGAGAGTCGAAGATAATCTCAATGTTACAGTGAAAAGATGACCATTTCTTTTGTTCTTAGCCTAATACCACAGCAACTAAGTGTAACAATCGGATTGTCAATCATGAAGATAAGTGTTATTCAGCCAAGGCACAGACCACCAACTCAATAGACTATTGCAAAAAAAGGATACAAATGGGAACAAATATTGCTTTTTGCCCCACAGTTGCCCTGGGGCTTCAGAATCACCTATTTCTGAGATACAAGTCCCATTTACCAAAATGAGAAACATACCACAGGAAAGGGCAAAAGGACCAACAGTCCTGCTAGGGAAACCCAAGGATGAAATGCAGGCAGGCCTTTTACATAATGAGCAAGAAGACTCAGCTAGAAAGAACAACATCTCAAAAGCCATTTGCTCCACTCCACTCCACTCCCATTTTGTAGATAAGCAAACTGAAGCCCGGGGAGATTAAGTGATTGGCCCAAAGTTACATAAATAGCAACTATCTGAGTTGGGATATGAACCTAGTTTTTAATGTAAGCAGAAGTTCATAACCTTTTTGTGTCATGGACCCCACCAGGCATCTTGGAGATGCCTATGGACCCATTTTCAGAATAATGTTTTTAAATATACAAAATAAAATACATAGAATTGCAAAAGAAACCCATTATACTGAAATATAGTTTTAAAATGTTTAAGATTTAATTAGGTTAATAACACCTCTATCATCTTCACCTCTTAAAATCACTAACCTCCTTCAAAACTCAGCTCAACTCTCACTTCCTGCATGAGGCCTTGCCTGCTCTCTTTTCCCTAGCTACTAGTACCTCTTGCTACCACTAAACCACCTTGTATTTACCTTGTTTATATGTCATATCTACTTATTGTCTATTAACTGTCCTTCCCATAGTGAACCCTTTGAAGGCAGAGACAATTCCATTTTTGTTTTTGTATTCCCAGCACCGAGCAGAGACTAGACCATAGTAGGTGCTTAATAAATGCTTATTGTTTGGTTAATCTATAAATAATTGATAGATGCCTCCATCCAATTGTTATTCTATCAAAACCATATGTAAGACAATTCCATTGTTAGAACTGTTATATTTAAAATACATTTTGGGGACAGGTAGAGGGGAAGAGGTCAGTTCACACCAAATTTTTCTATTCACCATGTTCCTATGAACTGGATGTATGATTTCATAGGTATGAGGAATACCCAGGCGAGGAAACCCTCAAGCAATGAAGATCACTACCTCTTCTGGAACATAGTCTTAGAAAATTGTCTGTAACACAAAGAAGTTAAGTGATTTTCCGAGATTTATACAGCCAATATGTGTCAAAAGGGGGATGTGAACCCAGGCCTTTTGTCTTCAAGGCCAGCTCTCAACTCAACCATGCTGCTTCTCATCATTTTCTGATTGGCTTCAAAATGGAAATTCTTACAGAGCAAAATGTGAGGAGTAGGAATATGACACAAGATAAGAAGTGAGGCTTCCTTTAAAAATCCATTTTATGATAAGATTCTCCTACTGATGATCAAAGAAAGACAATGGAAACACTCACAAGGTTGGAGAGAGCTGGGATGGGGCTAGAGAAAAGACAGAAGAGGAAAACAATTGTTTACGTGACAGGGTAAGTCCTTTAACATTCCTTGGCCTCAGTTTTCTCATCTGTAAATTGAGGTGTTTGCACTACAGAGTCTCTTCCAGCTCTAAATATATGATGTCATGATCTTACTGTATGCCAGGAACTGTGCTAAGTACTGAAGATTCAAGGAAAGTAAAAATTTAAAAATAAATAAATAAATAAACAGCTCCTTCCATCAAGAAATATACATTCTAATGAAAGAGACTATATGTATATGGTAAGGTACATAAAATATATATGTATATAGGGTAGATAAAAGTCATCTGAAAGGGAAAGGCATTGGACAGCTAAAGGAACAGGGAAGGTTTCTTGCAGATTGGGTGTCTCTCCAAGTTGGCTGGAGCATGTATTTTCTGTGGTTTGTAAGATGTTCCCATTCCTACATTAAAAAACACATTTCTTGAGGGTTTTGTGAAAGAGTCATTCCCCACCTGCAATTCCCTCACCTGCACTCAGAGAGCTGTCCCCTGCAGTAAACCAGAGAAGTAGAACTAACGGATTAACAGGAGAGAACTCAGGCTCATTAACTCTCCTTGTTGTCAAATGAAGTTAAGCTCCATGCAGCCCGTTGGAAAATGGGTAGGTAAAGCAGCTGACAGCAGCAAAGGTAACATTCATCCTCAAAAACAGAAAACTGCCAAGCAAAGAAGATCAAGAGACTCAAGTGACAAGGCACAGTGCAATGCTTATTGATTGTGAAGCTGGCACAGCAAACAAAGACCAGAGAGGGATGTGATCAGTTAAACTTTACAACCACAGGGAGTCTAACTGGAGCATTCTGAACACTGCATAATTTTATAATTAAAGTTCAGGGGTGGCCAAAATAAATAGAATTGCATTAATCAAGACTTACAAACACCAGTGCGTAAATCAGGCTCCCTCTCATTTCAGGGAAACTTCAACAACTTCCAAAGGGCATCATCTCATATAAATGACATGCCATATTATGGCTATGTAATTAGCTCAGGTATGAAAAGACAGATGTGGTTCCAACAGAAATCCCGATGTTACCTGAGACAAGCTGGGAGACTGTGACAGCTGCCTCAACATCATGGTAATTACATTATCTAGATGACAGTTCCCTACTCTGGGACACCTCAGAAAGTCACTTTTATTCTCTGACACAGTTTCCCCTTTTTGTAAAATGATAACATTTCTCTTCACAGGAATCTTACAAAATTTCCCATGGTAATAGCTGAAGTTCTCTGAAGCTACAAGTAGCAAGTTCCACATAACAGAACTGAACTGGGTTGGACATGATCCATTTATTCATTGATTTTAGCCATCAAAGAAAAGTGTCCATGAGTCACATTTGTGGAGTTATTTAAAATGAGGCATATTTGTAACATGTACAAAGCTTGCATGACAGAAAGACAAGGAGAGGGGAAGGGGGAGAAGAAGAGGGAGGAGAGAGGGAAAGGGGAGGGGGAGAGAGAAAGAGGAGAGATAAAGGAAGATGGAGAGGAAAGGGAGAGGAAGAAATGAAGGAGGAAGAGGGAAGAGAGGAAGAGGGAGGAGAGAGGGAGAGGAAGAGAGGGTAAGAGAGAGATGGAGAGAGAGCTAGAGGGAGAGAGAGAGAGAGAGAGAGAGAGAGAGAGAGAGAGAGAGAGAGAGAGAGAGAGAGAGAGAAATGTATTAGGAAAGAGAGAAGTAGAGGGTTTTTTCTTTCCCCATATATTTGCTTATCTGAGGGAAAGTACTGGCCCATGACTTTATGAATCATTCATAAGTATTGTAAGACTGAATAATATAATACTATAGGTGGGTTCCCTCAAATATCAATCCATAAAGTGTAAGCATCCATAGCTATATAGAGCACAGAGATAGTAATTACCATCAGAGGGCACCCACAGCCTCAGAAACATAAACATGGCATTGGATGGGGAAGTGCAATGGTTCATATTTTTTATTTCTGTTGAAATCTTTACTCACATCAACTAAATAAGTTGTTTGGGTTGATTCTCTGTTTTTTGACCTAAACTGATTTCAGGTGTGCCTGAAAAAAAGAGCTTTTAGCTGGTGCCAAGTCTCATTGAGCCTAGAGGTTTTTGATAATTACATGGACTATGAGATTATGCTTGCCTGAAGCATAATCAGCCCCGAAGAATCAGGAAAAAGGGTAAAATTTATTTTAAGGTACATGCACTCTTCAGCCTTGAGGTTGATAAGATCTGGGGACCCTTCATCATGGAAACTACTAAAAAGTTCACTGTTTGATATTTTATCTATTCTCAGTTCTAGTATTTAAGCAACATGAAAGACACCTCAGAACCACCTTCCCATTTCTCTGTCCAAGAATTATACCCAAGACAGTGCCATGAATCCTTACACACTTAAACCATATTCTGTGATAGTTGAAGATGAACACAAAACTCCCCAAGGGCCACCAGGGAATTCCTGAAGTGTAGGATAACAGCTTATTGATTCCCTCCTCTTTCTCACTACCCTCACATCTCACTATAAATTGGTCTGCATCAGAGGGGGCCAGGATATCCACACTGTACCACTTTGCCCTGTTGTTCTACAACCTCAGTTCTCACCAGGGAGGAGTTTTCTGATAATTATTGCTTTCCTCTTCTTTGGGCAGTGTGAGTCTTTGTTTGGTCACAGTTATCCCCATAAGTGAGAGTTTTCTTAAATCCTTTTTTTTTTAACTCTGTTCAGCCAGCCTCACTCACAAGACCAAGAAACGCTTCCTAAAGGAATTTGTCTCCTCTCCAGACTAGACCAGTTTCCACTTCTATATTACCATTGGCTAAATGGCCTCAAGATTTATAAGCATTGAAATAGGGAGCATCCTGCATAGATTTTTTTTCCTCCCCTCTAAATTGCACTATTATCTGTACAGTAGAAGATAAGCCATGCCCCCTAAGTATGATGAAAACTTTTCATGCTTTTTTATGTTTTTGTACATACAAGATAACCTTCCCTGCTCCTCCCACCCCAGACAAGTTTATTCATGCTGAACCTCTTAATAAAACATGATGCTGTACCTTTTGGTGAATAAGTACAATGGAAGGCAATAGCCCCAAGGATGGGATCCCTTTGGAGTGAGGCAGATCTGGACTATAATTCTTTGTAGTATGTTGTAACACATTACAGAGCTCCTATTAATAGAATGAAGAAAAATCAAAAGGAAAAAGGCAGTAAGGTTGACTGTTTTGCACAGGGAATAGTTTTACATTAGTTATATGTACAGGACTCTGAACAAGACAGAAACTCAAATGTCACATATTTGGATATTTGGTCTACATAATGCCAAGTATCCAGATCTTGGGGGTGGGGGGGAAGTAATATAGTAAATAGAATGTTCAAATTACTAAACAATTGCACTTACTTCACATACTAGCAAGGTTATGGTTAAGATTCTGCAAGCTAGGCTTCAGCAATATGTGAACTGAGAATTCCCAGAAGAGCAGGCTGAAGAAGCAGAGGAGCCAGAAACCAAATTGCCAACATTCCCTGGATTATGGAGAAAGCAACAGAGTTCCAGAAAAACGTCTGCTTCTGCTTCATTGACCACACTAAAGACCTTGACAGTGTGGATCATAACAAGATATATCAAGTCTTCAAAGAGATGGGAGTACTAGATCATCTTACTCGTCTCCTGAGGAACCTGCATATGGGCCAACAAGCAACAGCTAGATAGGAACATGAAACAACTGATTGGTTTAAGATTCGGAAAGAATTATGACCAGACTATATACTTTCACCTTACTTATTTAACTTATATGCAGAATACATCATGCAAAATGCCAGACTGGACAAATCAAAAGCTAGAATTAAAGTAGCTGGGAGAAATATCAACAATCAAATATGCAGACAAAACAACTCTAATGGCAGAAAGTGAAGAATTAAGAAGCCTGTTGATGAAAATGAAAGAGGAAAGTATAAAAGTTCATATTGAGGCTAGAAGCTTAACATAAAAAAAAGACAACAAAAAACTAAGATCATGGCAACTAGTCCCATCATTTCCTGGCAAACAGAGAGAGAAGAAATGGAAGCAGTGTCAGATTTCATATACTTGGGTTCAAAGATCAATGCAGACAGTGACTGCAGCCACGAAATTAAAAGATACTTGCTGCTTGGAAGAAAAACTATGCCAAATCTGGATAGCATACTAGAAACAGAAAAATCACCTTGCTGACAAAGGTCTGTATAGTCAAAGCTATGTTTATTTTAGTAATAATGTATGGCTGTGAGAGTTGAGTTGGATTATAATGAAAACTGAGTTCTGCAGAATCAAGTAGAATTGTGGTTCTGGAGAAGACTTTTGAGAGTCCCTTAGATAGCAAGGAGATTAAATCAGTCAATACTTAAAGAAATTAATTTAGACTATTCATTGAAAGGACAAATACTAAAGCTTAAGTTTAAATACTTTAGGTTTTTTTCTCATTTTATTTTATTTTTTCATTTAATATATTTTCTTTTTCTTCCAATTACATGTTAAAACAATTTTTAACATTTTTTTAAGTTTTGAGTTCCACATTTCTAAAATATACAGAGAACTGGGTCAAATTTATAAGAATACAAGTCATTCCCCAATTGACAAATGGTCAAAGGATGTGAACAGACAGTTTTCAGATGAAGAAATTAAAGCTATCTATAGTCATATGAAAAAAAATACTCTAAATCACTATTGATTACAGAATACAAATTAAAACAACTCTGAGGTACCACATCACACCTATCAGACTGGCCAACATGACAAAACAGGAAAATGATAAAAGTTAGAGAAGATGTGGGAAAATTGAAACACTAATACATTGTTGGTAGAGTTTTGAACTGATCCAGCCATTCTGGAGAGCAATTTGGAACTATACCCAAAGGGCTATAAAAATGTGGGTACTCTTTGAACCAACAATAGCTCTTCTAGGGCTGTATCTCAAAGAGATCATAAAAGAGGAGAAAGGACCCACATGTAAAAAAAAATGTATTTATAGCAGCTCTTTTTGTGAAGGCAAAGAATTAGAAATTGAGGGGATGTCCATCAACTGAGTAATGGTTGAAGAAGTTGTGGTATGTGAATGTAATGGAATACTATTGCTGTATAAGAAATGATGAGTAGGCATATTTCAGAAAAAACCTGGAAGGACTTACATGAACTGATGCTGAGTCAAGTGAGCAGAACCAGGAGAACATTATACATATTAATAGTAACACTGTGCAATGACCAACTTTGATAGACTTAGATCTTCTCAGTAACACAATGATCTAAGACAATTCCGAAAGACTCAAAATGGGAAATGCTATCCATATCTACAGAAAGAACTGTGGAGTCTGAATGCAGATCAAAGTACACTATTTTCTCTTTTTTGTTGTTGGTTTCTCTTTCTCATGGTTTTTCCCTTTTGTTCTGATTCTTCTTTCACAACATTACTAATGTGGCAATATGTTTAATATGAAACGTGTATAGCCTACATCGGATTGCATGCTGTCTTGGTAAGGGGGGAGGAGGAGGAGGGAGAAAAAAATGGAACTCAAAATCTTATAAAAGTGAATGTTGACAACTATCTTTATATGTAATTGGAAGAAAATAAAATACTATTAAAAAAAGTTTTGAGTTTCAGATTCTATCCCTCTCTCTCTTCCCCCCTCCCTGAAATGGTAAGCAGATATATATGTCGTGCCTATGTAATCATGTAAAACATTTCCATATTAGTCATTTTGTACAAGAAGACTCGAATGAAAGAAAGAAAGTGAAAAATGTAAGCTTAAATACTTGGACCACATTATGAGAAGCTAGGACTCATTTGAAAAAAACAATGATGTTGGGGAAGATTGAAGACAAAAGGAGAAGGAGATGGCAGAAGATGAGAAGGATAATGTGACGGAAGCAATAAACATGAGTTTGGATAGACTTTGGAAGATAATGGAGGATAGAAGAACTGGGCATATTATGGGCCATGGGGTCATGAAGAGTCAACATGAATGAACAACTGAACAACAACAAAATAATAGTAGATAGAATGTTAAACTCGGAATCAGGAAAAGCTGAATTTGAATACTGCCTCAGACACTTAGTAGTTATATGATCCTGACAAAGTCATTTAATTACTTAATACCTCAGTTTCCTCATCTGTAAATGAGGAAATTGGACTTGATGAACTCTAAGGTTTCTTTCAGCTCTGAATCTGTGACCTATATCCTTCCATCCAGAACTGACTAAATTTGCCAATTTTTTTCTGAGTAGGCAGTTTGTTTAGATATATCTGGGACTTATTTATTGCTGTTATGTATTTTCTAATATACTAATACTTCCAATAACTTAGAAGGGAATGTTATGTGTTAGATTTGGAATCAAAGGACCTCAGTTCAAATTTTGACTCTGCTACTTACGACTTCTATGACCTTGGGTGAGTCACAATCTCTCTGGGCCTCAGTTCTTCATTTTTAAAATGAAGGGCATGGACTAGATTGCTTCTAAAAAGTCTCTCCCAACCCGAAATCTATGGGCCTTTAATAATTGCACTGGTCCTGTCTGACTATTTTTTTAACTATACTTTTGGCCAAGTTTATGCAAAATTTAGAAGATTCATAGAATTACTTATAAATTTCCAATATAAGCTTTCAATCAATCAACAACAAATTTATTAAATACCTACTACGTACCAGGCATTGTGCTAAGTGCTATTCTCAGACAATACAGGGCATTTATGGTGAGATATAAGAAAGATTTGAAGGTTAAAAAAGGACATTGCTGATGAATGAGTGCATTGCTTCACAACTTAATTAAGATATAATTATGTATACATTTGTCTTATCTCTCCTACTAGATTATAAGCAACTTGAGGACAGGAATCACATTTTATACAGTTTTGTATCACCAGTAGAGTAACATACTACCTTGTACATAGATATAATTAAGATGTATTATATTGAGTTTTAAACCAAACGTACTGCTCTGCATGTCCTGACAGGATCTCAGCCCAATGCCATGAGCTTGAACTAGATGAAAATAAATGATCTTGGGGGTCATATCGGGCATTCAGCTGTAGCTGAGCCCAAGGCAACATCAAATGACTCCCTATTTGTGTTCAAAGTGCCAGGACCTCCACATGTAAGCACACATGTTCTTTTGGCTGCCTTCCTCATTTTTAGGTGCACCAGAAGAGCACAAAGTCATAGGAACAGATTAAGCAACAAGCATAAAGACCTACTATGTTCCAGACAATTGCTGATTGATAAGGAATACAAAGAAAAAAATCTAAACAGTCCCTACCCTCAAGGAACTTACATTCTAATGGAAGAGACAATATGCATATATGTAGATATATACAAGACATATAATCAATTATAAATGAACCTTCAAAGAAAAAGAACTAGCTGGGGGAGGGGAGTGAAAAGGAGGGGGAAGAGGGACAGCCAGAAAATGCCTCCTGTAATAGGCAGCACCTAAACTGAGTCTTGAAGGAAAGCAGGGATTCCAGGAGGCAGGGGTAAGGACAAAAGCCATTGCAGGCGCAGAGGAATGGTTACTGAGTGTCATGTGTAAGAGACAATTAGTGTCAATATGGCTGAACCAAAGAGGTACTAGAAAGGAGTAACATGTAGACTACAAAGTTACTTAGGGTGAAGGTTGTGAGATTAAATGCCAAACAGAAGAATTTATACTGCTAGAAGGAGTAGAAGTTTCTAGAATGTATGCAGTAAAGGGATAATATAGAAAGTCCTGCATTTTAAGATAATACCTTAGTGGTTATGTGGAAGCTGGATTATAGTGGGGAGAGGTCTAAGCTAGGGAATAGAAAGCTATTGCAATAGCAGGTAATCAGTGAGGTGATCAGTCACTGAACTAGGATGGAGGTTCTTGTTAGTAAGAAGGATACCTATCCAAAAGATTGGATCCCTAGAAAGGACAAAATTTGGCAACTGATTATATGTGTAGAGTGAATGAAAGTGAGGATTTGAAGATGACACCAAGATTGTGAACCATGATTGTGAATTTAGAAGTGGGGTGGGTGGATTTGTGAGAAAGGAGAAAGTTAATGAATTCCATTTTAAATATGTTGAGTTTGAATACACAGAATTTATATACATATATGTATATATATAGAATATGTGTATATAGTGTATATATATGGTATACATACACATATGTATTACATGTATGTGTGTAGATATATATAATATATAAAATATGAAATAAACTGATCACTGAAATCATATGTACTAATGAGTAATCAAATGATAAAATGGAGATAAAAAGAGAGCCCAGGATAAAGCCTTGAGGAACACCCAGAGAATGGAAGCACACATGTATGTGTGCATTATATCTGTGATGAATGAACAAAGGAAACTAAGGAACAGTCAGGTTAAAAAAAAAAAAAAGAAAAACAGGGAAAGATTAGTGACACAAAAACACATAAGGGAAAAAACATAAAGGAAGAGAAGGTGGTCAAAAGAGAGATTAAGAAAGATGAGAATTGGGAGCGGCAGAGTAAAGGCAGGAACTCACCTGAGCTCTCCCCCCAAGCCCTTCCAAATACCTTAAAAAATTACTCTAAACAAATCCTAGTGCAGTAGAACCCACAAAAAGACAGAGTGAAACAAATTTCCAGCCCAAGACAACCTGGAAAAGTCAACAGGAAAGGTCTGTTACACAAGGCTGAGAGAGGAACGCAGTCTAGTACAGGCTATGCCAGTGCAGACTGGACCCCAGGAAATCCAGAGCAGTACTCAGGGGACTGAATCACTGGCAGCAGCGGCGGTTTCCAGACTCCTCAGCTCACAAATGCCAAAGATGACGTAGAAGGTCTGTAGGAAAGTCTGTCAGACCTGAGTGAGAGAAGAGCGCAGTCTAGCCCTGGCCCCAGCACAGCAGACTTTGGGAGTGACCGAATCAGCAGCAGCAGTGGCTGCTTATGGAGCTCTCAGATCACAGATGGTAAGGGGATCGAACAGCTGGTCAGAAGGAGACTACGGGGTAGCTTTGCTAGCACTGAGGCAGGGCTCTGTTGCTTTGCCCTGCTTGGATCTGAGTGGCAGTCCTGGAATGAGGAGGAACACTAGCATAGCAGAGCTTGTGGCAGCAGTGCAGAAGGAGCCCTCCTCACAGGCCCGGGGCAGAACAGAGTGCTTGTGGTCACTCACAGATGAGAGCACAGGCCGGGAGAGGAGTAAACGTCTCTCCTTATATCTTACCACTCTGACAGAACTGAAAACTTACAGGTCCCTAGAAGGATCTCTGAAAACAGCTGCACAAAACCACCAAGGCTTGGGACAGTGCACCCTCTACCCTGCAGGCAGAGCCCTATCTTAACAAAGAGTTAAAAAGTCGAGTTACTGGCTGGGAAAATGAGCAAACAATGGGAAAGAACTCTGATTATGGAAATTTACTTTGATGACAAGGAAGACCAAAGCATACACTCAGAAGAAAACAAAGGCAAAGTGCCTACATCCAAAGCCTGTAAGAAAAATATGAATTGGTCTCTGACCATGGAAGAGCTTAAAAAGGATTTTGAAAAGCAAGTAAGAGAAGTAGAGGAAAAATTGGGAAGAGACATGAGAGTGATGCAAGAAAATCATGGGGGCAGCTAGGTGGCACAGTAGATAGAGCACTGGCTCTGAAGTCAGGAGGACCTGAGTTCAGATCTGGCCTCAGACCAAACACTTGACCCTTACTAGCTGTGTGACCCTGGGCAAGTCACTTAAGCCCAATTGCCTTAAAAAAAAATACCAAAAAAAATCATGGAAAACAAGTTTACAGCTTGCTAAAGGAAACCCAAAAAATACTGAAGAAAATAACACCTTAAAAAATAGACTAGATCAAATGGCAAAAGAGGTCCAAAAAGTCAATGAGGAGAGGAATGCCTTAAAAAGCAGAATTGGGGGGCAGCTAGCTGGCGCAGTGGATAGAGCACTGGCCCTGGATTCAGGAGGACCTGAGTTCAAATCCGGCCTCAGACACATAACACTTACTAGCTGTGTGACCCTGGACAAGTCACTTAACCCCATTGCCTAAAATAACAACAACAACAACAAAAAAAAGCAGAATTGGCCAAATGGAAAAGGAAGACAAATGCTCACTGAAGAAAATAATTCCTTAAAAATTAGAATGGAGTAAATGAAAGCTAATGACTCTACGAGAAATCAAGAAATTATAAAATAAAACCAAAAAATAGAATTCAATGTGAAATATCTCATTGGAAAAACAACTGACCCAGAAAATAGATCCAGGAGAGACAATTTTAAAATTACTGAACTATCTGAAAGCCACTACCAAAAAAAGAGACTAGACATCATCTTTCAAGAAATTATCAAGGAAAATTGCCTTGATATTCTCAAACCAGAGGGTAAAATAGAAATTGAAAGAATCCACTGATCATCTCCTGAAAGAGATCCCAAAAGGAAAACTCCCAGGAATTTTATAGCCAAATTCCAGAGTTCCCAGGTCAAGGAGAAAATATTGCAAGCAGCCAGAAAGAAATAATTCAAATAATGAGGAACCACAATCAGGATAGCATAAGATTTAGCAGCTTCTATATTAAGATCCCTATATTAAGGGATCTAATGGCTTGGAATATCATATTCAGGAGGTCAAAGGAGCTAAGATTAAAACCAAGAATCATCTTCCCAGCAAAACCGAGTTCAATCCATGAGGGGAAAAAATTGATGTTCAATGAGATAGAGGAATTTAATGCATTCTTGAGAAAAGAGCAGAGCTAAATAGAAAATTTGACTTTCAAATACAAGACTTATGAGAAGCATGAAAAGGTAAACAGAATAGAGAAATCACAAGGGACTTATTAAAGTTAAACTGTTTACATTCTTATATGGAAAGATGATATTTGTAACCCATAAGACCTTTCTCATTATTAGGGTAGCTAGGAGTATATATAGAAGGAATGATATCTAAAAACTAAAATTAAGGGGTGAGAGACAGGAATGTACTGGGAGAAAGAGAAAGGGAGAGGAAGAATGGGGTAAATTATCTCATATAAAAGAGGAAAGAAAAAGCTTTTACAGTGAAGGAGAAGAGGAGGGAGGTGAGAGGGAACGAGTGAACCTTACTCTCATCAGAACTGGCTTAAAGAGGGAATAACATACATACTCAGCTGGGTATAGAAATCTATCTTACCCTACAGGAAAGTAGGGGAGAAAAGGATAAGAGAAGTGGGGCGGTGATAGAAGAAAGGGCAGATTGGGGGGAGGGGGTAATCAGAAGCAAACCCTTTTGAGGAGGGACAGGGTGAAAGAAGAGAATAGAATAAACAGGGGGCAAGATAGGATGGAGGGAAATACAGTCTTTTACAACATGACTATTATGGAAGTGTTTTGCATGGCTACACATATA
The DNA here is from genome assembly GCF_003287225.1 of Phascolarctos cinereus. Classification (NCBI taxonomy): domain Eukaryota; kingdom Metazoa; phylum Chordata; class Mammalia; order Diprotodontia; family Phascolarctidae; genus Phascolarctos; species Phascolarctos cinereus. The sequence goes on along the minus strand of NW_027556180.1, from coordinate 153,319,002 downwards.
TAACCTATATCAAATTGCTTGCAGTCTCAATGAGGGTGGATGGAGAAAAAGGGAGGGAAAGAACTTGGAACTCAAAGTTTTAAAAATGAATGTTAAAAATTGTTTTTTACATGTAACTGGGGGGGGGAAATAAATAATAAATGAATGAATGAATAAACAAATGGATTAATTAATTAATTTAATTAATTAATTAATTAAAAACAATACCAAATATCCTAAATACAAAAAAGGATGAGAATTGAGAAAAGGCTATTAGATTTGGCAATTAATAGACCAGTAGGGACTTTGGAGCAAACAATTTTGGCTGAGCAATGAGGTCGAAAGCCATATTGCAGGTAGTTAAGAAGATAGTGAGAGAACTAGAAGTGGAAGCACTGAAAGTAGATGGTTTTCTCAAGGAAGACAGTTGTGTGTTGTTGTCCTTCATTCTCAAAGAGGACCAAAATCACTATGCTGGGGTCAAGGTACAGTGTGTCCAACTGTTACTGATCAGACCAACGTGAGCATGGAAGGCTCTACCAAAAGTCAGGCACAAATAGTCCATGTGAATATTTGGAGTGGAGATGTATCTAAATTTGAGCATCTCATGTTTCTTTTGAGCTACTGTAATTCTGCTTTGCTCATAGAGCAAGGCACCTTCTTTGATGTGGGCATGACATGCTGGGAAGTCCTGTGCCTGTGTGTCCCATGTTTCGCAATCAATTCCAAAGTTCTTCAGAGATACCTTGAGAGTGCCATTGTATGGTTTATTCTGAGCTCTGTGTGAGCACTTATTTTATGTGAGTTCTCCATAAAATAGTCTTTTAGACAAACATATGTTTGGCATTCAAACAACATAGCCAGCCCATCACAGTTGTGCTCTCTGAAGTAGAGTTTGAATATTTAGCTGTTCAGCTCAAGAGAAGACCTCAGTGTCTGATACCTTATCTTGGCAGGCATCTTTCAGAATCTTCCTAAGAATTCAAATGGAAGCAATTCTATTTCCTTGCGTGGCATGGGAATACTGTCCAGGTTTCACAGGCATACAACAATAAGATCAACATGGCAGCTCTGTAGACCTTCAGTTTGGTAGGCAGTCTAATATCTCTTCTCTCCCATACTTTCCTTCAGAGCCTCTCAAACACTGAGCTAGCTCTGTCAATGCATGCATCAGCCCCTGGAAAGTATATTGCTAAGGTAAGTAAACTTTTCCACAGCATTCAGAATTTGCTGTAATCATTGGTTCCACATATGGATGATGTGGTGCTGGCTGACGGAGAACCTCTGTTTTCTTATTGTTGTCAGGTCAAAATTAGAATCAATCCACACTCTGTAGCATTTCAGCCTCAGATGCTGCATTGAGTGCACAATCATCTGTGAACAAAAAGCCACAAACCAACTCTCCCTCCACTTTAGTCTTGACTTGTAGCCTTTTCAAGTTAAATAAATAAGAAGATATCTAGTGAAGAAGGTAAGATCTTGTGAGGAATTTTTGGAGATGAGGAAAACTTTGATATATTTATAAAGCTTCAGATAATCAACTAGTAGATAAGGAGAAACTGATGATAAAAGAGAGAGGGGAGACAATATTGAATGCAATCTGCTAGAGAAAATGGAAAGAGGAAAATGTAATCAAAGATGAATGTATAGGGAATGACCTTAAATAAGAGAAGTTTCCTCTCTTTATCAGATATTGGAGTAAAGGAGAAAATAGTGAGAAATAAAGATTGTGAGTTGAGAAAGGGAGAAGAGGAAGCTGTCAGCAAATGGCCTTGTTCTTTTCCACTAAGTACGAGGCAAGGTCCTTAGCTGACAGGTGCTGTGAGAGGCTTAAAGAAAGAAAAGAAGGTATGGAATAACCACTATAGAGAGTGGAATAGAGAAGGGAGGAGTGCAATCCAATCCAACAAATGTTTGTTAAGTGCCAACAACATGCCTCAAGCTGCACTAAATCCTAGGGATACAATTAATAAAAAGAAAGATAGTCCCTGCCCTCAATGAGCTTATAGTCTAAAAGGGGAGACATATAAAAGGAGTCAAGAAAGCAGGGAGTGTGGGGGCAGAGGCAGGGTAGACAACAGGACACCAAGGTATATTCAGCACAAGGATATCTTTTTCCATGTAGTTGAGACCAAGCAGGGTAGCAAGTGCCAAATAGAGAATAAGAATTATGTTGCTATGATGAGGGTCTAGTTGAAACTGCATAAACTTGTAGTGAATCCAGTCAACATGGTTGCATCACTTCTAGTTCTATTCAACAGCACATGGTTGATTGTTGTCTCTCATTCTTAAAGAGGACCAAAATGACACCACTAAGTTGGAGTCCAATTATATTGTGTATAACTGGCTGATCAGACCAACACAAGGTTGAAACGCTCTACTGCAGCTTGGGCACAAAGAGTCCATACGAATATTTGGGATAGAGATGTATCTTAATTTGCACGTCTCATGTTGCTTTTAAGCTACTGAAGTTCTGCTTTGCTGAAAGAACACAGTGCCTTCTTTGATATGGACACACCATTCTGGGTGGCCCTTTGTCAGCATCTCATGTTACCCAATCAATCCCAAAGTTCTTTAAAGGCCTTGAGAGTGTCCTTGCATTGCTTCTTCCAACCAGTATATGAGTGTTTTCCCTGCTAAAGTTCTCCATAAAATAGTCTTTTTGGAAAGTGCACATTTGCCATTCAAACAATGTGGCCAACCCATCAGAGTTGTGCTCTCTGCAGTAGAGTTTGAATGCTAGGAAGTTTAGCATGAGAAAGGACCTCAGTGTCTCATATCTTATCTTGCCAGGTGATCTTCATAATCTTCCTAAGACAATTCAAATGGAAGTGATTTAGTTTCCTGACATGGCACTAGTATGCTATCCAGGTTTCACAGGCATACAACAATGAGGTTAGCACAGTGGCTCTGTAGACCCTCAGTTTGGTAGGCAGCCTAATACTTTTCTCCTACACTTTCCTCTGGAGCCTTCCAAACAGTGAGTTAGATGTGGCAATATGTACATCAAAGTCATTATCAATGTGTACATCCCTGGAAAGTATACTGAGTGAGTGAGTTTATCCATAATATTCAAAACTTTCCCATTTGCTATAACTGACATCAGATACTTACTGGCTATGTGACCCTTGGCAAGTCACTTAACCCTGTTTGTTTCAGTTCTTTATCTATTAAAATGAGTTGCAGAAGGAAATAGCAAACCATTCCAGTATCTTTGCCAAGAAAACTCTAAATGGAGTCAAAGAGTAGGACCCAACTGAACAACAGCAAATATTCAGAGAACATCCATTCTGGAGATACTGGTTGTGCAAGATACCAGTTGTGGGGTGTGGGGAGGGGAGAAACTTATTAAAAGCACAAAAAGTGACTTGGAAAACCTTAGTAACTGCTGATCTATATGCCTACTCTGTTACCTATACAAAATTTTTATTCAATTTTCTTGAATTGAGGACATCGGTAGTTCATCATATTAGTAGGGAACACTGAGCCTCAGCCCAGTAAGCCTATCAATTCCTAGGGCAGTGTTGTCACCTTTATGGTAAAAACTAGCCTAACTCATGTGGCTGCGTTGGGCAGCTAGGTGGTGCAGTGGACAGAGTGCCATGTCTAAAGTCAGGAAGACTGATCTTCCTGAGTTCAAATATGACCTCAGACACTTACTAGCTGTGTGACCCTGGGCAAGTCACTTAACCCTGTTTGCCTCAGTTTCCTCATCTGTAAAATGAGCTGGAGAAGGAAATGGGCAAACCACTGCAATATCTTCGCTATGAAAACCCCCAAAATGGGTCATGAAGAGTTGGACACAACTGGAAACAATGAACAATAACAACAACAACGTGACTGGGAAAGAGGGAACCCTGGTAAACAGTGATCCTGTCGCACCTGGGAATCATACCACAAAAGCATTTGATTACTGTACCTACAAAAATGTTTACCTTATAGTATAGAATGCCCAGGGGCCACAAGCACCATGTTTTAGTCTATTGCTAAAACATTTTCTGTAGCTGAGGCTAGTCTTGGGAGGGGAAAAGGAAATAAGTAAAGAATTGCTCAAGGATGCATTCATTGGAGCCCTAAGCTTCCACATAGAGGGGAGAACACTGAAGTCTAAGGAAGACATACACTTTGAAGAGCAAGCAAGTCCCAAGGTTCACTAGTGGTGATGGATTTGCACTGAACCATCCGCTCATTTTTCTTTATGGTCAACAGAATATATTCCCCAGAGAGCTGGACTAGTTAAGGGCTATAGTCTATGGTCATGGAACAAGGCTCAGCTGGGTGACCATGGGTGGCAGTGGCAAGGGAAGGAGGGTGGAGATAGACCAACTATGGCCTCAGAAAAATGTTCTAATTAACTGAACTAAGCAGCCACAGGAGAGGCTTTCTGATTTTGACAGAATTGTTGTTTTCTTTTTTGTGGAAACATGTATTCTACTGTGTACAGTAAACAAACAGAAATGTAGGAAAGTTCTTCTGATATATTTCAGTATAGGTCTATAAAAATTCAATTTAGAGATTTATGAGAATCATGATTAAAAAACACAAGTCAAGCATGTCCAAAAGAAAAAAATTTGATATTTCCCTGCAGAAATTTAGCCCTTTTCTCTAAATGTAGGTCTCCATTCTTCTACTTAATATTTGCTAAAAATTGTTAATATTCAGTGATGAGTGAAGTTTTTCATATCTACATATTAACAAGTTGCAAATTCATAAATATTTACTACGTTGTTGTATGTAATATATAATATTTCTCTTTCCATAAATTATAACAACATTTCTGAATTTGCAAAAAGAAAAAAAAAGCTGTTAAAAGACAAATGACCAAGAAAAAGCAAAAGAAATTACCATCATCACTTGGAATGCTTAATCCTTTTCTCCAAAGTCCCCTCACTCTAGCCCCTTCATTTCAGAGAATGATCAAGAACCCATCAGCTTACAAGGCTATGCTGGAAATAGCAGTGGCTTCCGATTCAGTGACAGATTAAGACTCCTGGGGGCTCTGAGACTCTGGCCTACCTCCCATTCCTCTAGCCTATCCTGCTCTGGTTCCCACCCTGAGGGCCCTGAGTTATAAACATAAAATGATCCAAGTCAGGATGTGAGAGAACCAGGCTAATAAATTCGATTTCCACTATTCTTGGGGAAGTCAGATATTGAGATTAGAATTGAAATGATTTATTCTAGGGGACAGATTCCAAATTGATTTTTCAAAAATCTTACCCTTCATGTCACCCAGTGCCTCAAGAAAGGACTGGAGCATTTCAAGAATCCAATCTGACCATGCTTTTATTTTTTCACCCCCTTTATACATAAATAAAATTTAATCCTATGGGTCTCTACGCAACAATAACTAGACCACTTGGAAATGAATTGGTGATGATGACCTGAACTCATATGCTTCTGTTGAACCATGCTCTTAATTGAGCTTCAACAAGAAGGAATCCTCCTTATTTCTTAGAAAACTACTTAAGGAAGGAAGGAAGGAAGGAAAAGAGGGACACAAGGAGAGATGGAGGGAGGTCTTATTACATGCCAAACCTTATACTAATAACTAGGGATACAAACATAAAGGTGAAGACATTCCCTACCCTCAAGGATCTTACATTCTATGGTAGATTTTTGTTTGGAACATCACTAGATGGTAAAAGAAATACACCTTTTTCCAATAATAATGCTGGTGTTGATTTGATTATAGCTGCAAAGTAGGAGTCATGGAGGGTCAAGTGGGACAGGTAATGGGGGGAAAATGTCAAGAGAGTAAAATGAAGCATGACTAGAGAAAGTCTGGACTGATATAGTAGGTCCTGGAAGAGGAAATATCCAAACTAACTCCTCAGGCTAAGCTTGGGAGCCCCTAAAGCAGATGGAAGCCATATAACCTTTGCCTCATATACAAATTGGCTTATTTGATACTGTGTTCTTTTTGTTCCAAAATAAAGCATATTTTACCCTGGTCTCTGCACAATTCAGGCCCTCAGCCATTATTCGACCATAAAGTATTATTGCCTAATTTAAGTGTTTAAAAGGAAACGCTAAGATTGTTGTTTCTAATTCTGTGATCTACAACTACAGTATAGTCCATTGCTTCCCTTTCATTTCTCCTTCCTACCCAATTCCATCCCATTCTCTGCTCTTTTTAATAAAATCAATGGTCTTGGGATAGCTAGGCAGTGCAGTGGATAGAGCACTGGCCCTAGATTCAGGAGGACCTGAGTTCAAATCTGGCCTCGAACATATAACACTTACTAGCTGTGTGACCCTGGGTAAGTCACTTAACCCCATTGCCTAGCCAAAAACTAAAAATATAAAATCAATGGTCCTCATTGTGATATGGCTGTGATTCTACATTACTGAAGATTATGTGGAGCTCAAGCTCTATCAGGTACTGCCAACCTGACAAGACTGCAGGACCAGGACAGGAGATAGATTTGAATGTATGTTATTCCAAGAGATTTATTATCAGGTTATCACAAGGTTATTAATTTTTTTTTTAACCAAAGAAACTCTTAAAGACCATCTACTAAGTTATAAAGACTCTATCTACATGAATAGAAGTAGTATTCACCAAGTTCATATCTGGGTTCTGATGCTTACTTGTGTGATGTTGGGCAAGCCTTTTATCCTCTATGGACCTCAGTTTCACTGAAGTGTAAAATGAAGAGCTAGAAGACCTCTGAGTATCCTCTCAGCTCTAAATCTCTGCTGTATGACATGACTAATGAAATCACAGAACTTTGATGTGTTACAAAATAAACATTTAGCACTGTCTGATGAGTCCCAAAATACTATCTACCATATACCAAAAGGACCGGTAATCTAAAAGGATACTTAGACAGCATGGTCAATGAAATTCCTTTTCTTCAATCATGAGAATCTAGGCTCTGGATCTGAACTCTAGACCTGTGCAGTAAGATATACAGAGATCTCTATTTTAGGGCCTTCGTGCATAAGCAACATCATGAGGGAGTACACTCTGGAAGCTACAGGAATAGGGGAATCCCCATTATATCCTCTAACTTCTAAGGATCCCCCTCAGCTCTGTAGTCTACTGGGCCCAGAAAAGTTTCTCGAGATAGTGCTAGGCTCAAAGAACCACATCAGGAACTGTCAGAGCAATATACACTTACTTCCTATAGTTCCAAAGAATACAGTCAGTGCTCTCCCCTCCACCTGGAAGCTTAGGGCTCCAATGAATTATCCTTGAGCAATTCTTTACTTATTTCATTTCCCCTTCTCCAAGACTAGCCTCAGCTGCAGGAAATGTCTTAGTAATACACTAAAACACAGTGCTCATGGCCCCTGGGCATTCCATACTATAAGGTGAACATTTTTGTAGGTACAGTAATCAACTGCTTTTGTGATATGATTCCCAGGTGTGATAGGACCACTGTTCTTGTTTCCAGTTGTGTCCAACCCCCATTTTGGGAGTTTTCATAGCAAAGATATTGCAGTGGTTTGCCCATTTCCTTCTCCAGCTCATTTTACAGATGAGGAAACTGAGGCAAACAGGGTTAAGTGACTTGCCCAGGGTCACACAGCTAGTAAGTGTCTGAGGTCATATTTGAACTCAGGAAGATCAGTCTTCCTGACTTTAGACATAGCACTCTGTCCACTGCACCGCCTAGCTGCCCAACGCAGCCACATGAGTTAGGCTAGTTTTTACCATAAAGGTGACAACACTGCCCTAGGAATTGATAGGCTTACTGGGCTGAGGCTCCAGCTTCACCTCCCTTGATGCAGCATCCTGGTAATGTCTAGCCATATTGATGAGGCTCACTGGTCACCTAAGGGAATAGAAATACCTACCCATGTGGAGTCATGGCCCTTTAGACTTGGTAGATGTCCCAGGACTGGACTAATAACAGGACCCTTCTTTGCTAATCACATACATTTCCAAATGGAGGTGATGGGGACCATGTCTACCTGAGGTAAGTGCTGCTGCATCTTTGTTGAGCATCCTTTCTATGTTATAGCTAAGTAAATGTCCTTTTATTAATTACTGAATGACCCTGTGAGTATCTCATTTTGTTCTAACACCAAACCTAAACTAAAACTTATCCAGCCTGAGTTCTAGCTTTTTGTTAATCCAGGGAACTAGGAAGACACTTAATTCTCCTACCCAAGAAAATTATCCCTAATGGAGACTATGGTATCTATCATTAGATTTTCATCTTTATAGTTTAAGACTTAAACTCAGATGGCCTGGAGTCAAATCCTGAGTTCAAGTCCAGCCTCAGACACCAATTAGCTGTATGACCTTGGGCAAGTCATTCAACTGGATCTGCCTCAGTTTTGTCATCTTTAAAATGGAAGTAATAGCACCTAGCTCCCGGTTTTGTTACAAGGCTAAAACAAGTTAAAATTTGTAAAGCATTTTGCAAATCTTAAAGCACTATACAAATGCTAGCTATTATTATTCAGACTTCAGTATAATTCAAAACTTGAGAGGTTCTTAATGGGGGGAGGGGAGAAACATGAGGGTATTAAGTACATGAAGAAGAAGAGGATGGTGCCAAAATCAGAAAGCTGAAGACAAATTTAATTTACCTTGAAATTTTGCCTGGGACTCACTCTGCAAATTCTGTCTTAATGTTTTATTTTTTTTAAAATAAGCCTCTCCAAGAAAAAGAGGGACTCCATAAATGCATTGAACTTAATGTTCATGATAAATAAAACACAGTCTACTTTCCAAAATATGCTGTTCTTTTACAGTAGAATATATATCTAAACCCACTCCCTAAAAAGTCATTGCTGACACCAGTGAATGGGTGTCATAGTGGGGCTTTGTTTTAAAATTATAGCAAACTCCAGTTCCAACACAGTTATCAAATTCCTATTTTGATAGAAACACAGCCCTTTTCAAACCCATTATTTTGTTTTTATATGCAGCCAACATATTACATGTTGACCATATAGCCCTTGAATACATGTTTTGTATCTCTTTGCAATTAAATCTTTTTTTTTCAGCCAATAACAGTTCAACAACAGCTAAAGGGAGAAAAAAAATCCACTTACTCGTAGGTGATAAAAATTCACAGTAAAGCCACAGATGTAGCAGAGTGAGAATTACTGTACCAGCAGGAACTGAAGATAAAAGAGGATTACACATGATGAAATGTAGTAATTGACTAGAAGTCACAGAAAAATACCAGATGGATGTCATGGCTTCATATAACTCTAATGTGCCCACTGACTTTATTGAGTATCACTTGAGCTTCACTTCTAGTATTTTCTTGAGTGTAATTGAAGTTTATTGATATGCTATTACGGCCCAGTTTATATGTGACCATAAAAAATACAGTTTGATACACTTGTGTATCTATAGAAATCCTATATTACACCGCTTAAAATCAAAGTGTCTCTGTAATGATTGCAATAATATTTATTCCTTCTCCTCCATTAGACCTTTGCATAGGATATGGACAGTAACAGCTCCAGAGAGTGTTGAAATTGCAGGGGTATTTCAGGGAGAGATTTGTGCATAAAAGATCAGACATGCAATTGTGGAAGCAACCAAGGGAGACTTAGGAAGGACTTTTACATTGAAGATAAAAGAAAACAAATCTATGTGCTGAAATGGCTTTCTAAAGGCAGTTCAGTTTCCTATTAGTTTTCAAAAATTTATTTTCTATTTAGCTTACGGCATGGGGGTGGGAGAGACATAACTGTCTATCCATGTCAGAATATTCACTCTCAAGAAATAGTCTCAGATCTTTATATTTCCTCTGTGAAGCCATGATAAGAAAAATTCTACCCAGCACAAACAAAAGCCACTTCCTTCCATGACAAACATTTTAAATTAAGCTGGAAATAATGGGTGTGAAAACAATTGCTTCTCTACCCAGCAAAGCAGAAATTCTTCCATGGAATTTCAGGTAGAGATTGAATCTTACCCCTGACAAGATATTATAAACAGATAAGAAACTGTTGCAAGGCTTGAGTCAAAAGGCCATCCAATGTGATTATATTTGCACAAACTGAAAATCAAAACCCATTACTAAAGAAAACAATTTCATTCTGAACTTCGATGAGCTGAGTTAGATAAAGCAAACCCTAGAAACTAGGCATACATGACCTTGCCGATACTGCCCTCGCAAGGGGAGTGGGTTTGTAGGATGGGGTAGGGAGGATAGAGGCAGAGAGGGAAGTCAGGAGTAGTTAGAGAGTTGCCAATGCCCCTTCTCGTCTCTGTAAGATATATGTGGAGTTGCCTGTCTATCTAACTGCTCCCTCTGGGATGCTGTGCTAAGGCAGAATGGTGTCCCAGATGTCAGATCCCTCTAACTTCTAAATATTGCTCATAGAGGATAGGATTTACAGCTGGAAGAAACCATAAGATCATAAGATCATGAGATCCTAGAGTTGGAGATGGAAGGAATCTTATAGATCATCTAATCCAAACTGCTCATATTATAGATGAGAAAACTGAGACCCAAGTCATCCAGGCAGTAAGTACTAGATCTGGGATTTAAAGCCAGGTCTTCTAACTTCAAATCATGTGCTCTTCCAATTATTCTACATTGTCTGGTTTATTTGACACTATCTATAGTCCTTTTGTTCCAAAATAAGGCACATTTTACCCCATAGCCTCTGAACAATCCAGGCCCTCAGCCATTATTCAACCATAGATCACTATTGCCTTAAGGCTTAAAAGTCAACTCTCTTCTCCAGTCAGGGTAGCTCATTCTGAAGTTATACATGTAGTAGGCAGGCCCAGAGGAGGCAAGCAAACTCTATCTAGTGATTCTTTGACAAATTATGAATTATCTTTGCCTTAGTTCTGAGGCTTACTTTTGTTTTGGTTCTAACTCAGGTTTATGGCTAATTCACCTGTCCAGTCTGTGACCTCAGGTTTAGTCTTGTCTTTGTGTGGCTATGCACAGATAGCTACTCAGTTCTGTGGAAGAGACCTGCAGCTGCCCAGGCCTCTTTCTAGGGAATCATCCACCACCTGCTGCAGCACCACCCTCAAGAGTGGACAAACTGGCATGTGGAGGCAGACCGATGCAATCGAAGTCAGAAGGAAAGACCAAAAGGAGATGCAAAAGGGAAGAAGGATTATCAGAGTAGTCAGCCACAACCAGCTAGAACAATCTAGACCTTTTCCTGTATTAGCCAAGACACAGAGGATCAACCCAGACCTATCTCAAAAATTCTCAAAAAAAAAAAATTCTAAAATAAAAAGGGTGTCCATCTAGCAAACAATTTCTTTCCTCACAAGGGTACCCATCCAGGGTGGTACTACAGGTGTGGATAGTTGTATTGGTCCCTGGGAATGACAAAAGTCCAGAGAGGAAAGAGAGGTTGATTTGACTTTTAATGGGTCACGTTTAAATGCTTTGTATTTTTGTTAAGTTAATTAAAGTTGGTCCTACATTCAAAGTCTAAGTGTTCCATGGGGGGGTTGGGGGGGCGACGAGGGCCTTTTTTCCTTTTTAGAAGAGACCTGGACATTAGTCAAGTTCTGGTGTTTCCAGGAGAAAATCTTGAATGGGGGCACAGCTGTGATTGTTAAGTCTCAAAGACTGTATACAGTCCTTCCATCTTTACTAAACATATAGGTTACATCAACATCAGGCAGGACAACTGACTGGCTGGGGCCAGACTTATCAGGTTGCAGCAATAGTCTCATTATACATTAAGAACAGAATATTATCCACTTATTCAAATCTGTTACTTGAGTTCATCTGCAAATGCTTCTGAGGTAGATATGTTTGTACAGCAATGCATAATAGCCTCATCATTACTTATAATAATTATTATAATTATATATGTATATTTATATATGTAAACACATATACATATGTAAAGTGCTTCATAAACCTTAAAGTGTTACATAGTTTCCCCAAAAGTCTTAGTGCAGCTTTATGTTGTTTTTTTTTCTTTTTGCGAGGCAATGGGGAGGGGAGGGTTAAGAGACTTGCCCAGGGTCACACAGCTAATAAGTATCAAGTGTCTGAGGCTGGATTTGAACTCAGGTCCTCCTGAGTCCTGAGCCAGTGGTCTATCCACTGTCACCTGGCTGCCCTCAGTGCAGCTCTATGTTATGAACTGCACTAAGACTTTTGGAACATCCTGTATCAGTGTTAGCTATTATTTTTATTAAGTGTAATGGAAAATCAGAGTAGACTTCCAATAAATAAAGCAACGTAAGAGATCCCAGTCAAACCCAATTTAAAAATCACTTCCTGAACAATAAGAAACATCACCAAATTAAACAAAAGATCAATGAAGAAAGGAGATGAAAGAAAAGAATCTACAGGAAGGTAATTTTCCCACACGTATGGGGGAGGGGGATGTCTAAGACAAGCAAGAAAGACCACCCATTGTTCCTAAAACAGCATCAACCCTGCTATGAATCAGGGCTTTGAGGGAGGAGAAGAAAGAAAGATAAATTGAAGGCCTGGGTCTTTAAAAACGGGGGGGGGGGAATAGAGACCTTAGGGGCATATAGGAAGGAAGAGGAAGACACTATTCTGTGTAATTGGGCCATCACAAGTGAAGATTATAAATTGGAGGAGTTGGAAATCTCATGAGCCTCATTCTTATCTGAGCCAAGGAAAAAAAGTTTAAGGGTAGGGAGTGGGAAGAGAGAGAATACTACAAAAATACAATAAACAGGGATCTGGACCAGAACAATGGTTTAGGTTTTTAAAACGGGTAGAGCTGAGGAAGGAATTGCCACGAATAAAATAAATTTCAACTCTGGAGCACTAAATACCAAAACGGGATTGGGAAGGAAAGGGAAGCAGGAAAAGGGTAAGACCCAGTAAACTGGAGAAGAAATGGAAGGCAGAGGATTGGATCAGATTATTCCATATAGATAACTAATAATGAATGTGCTCTTTTTTTCTTTTAAAAAGTTTAATGTTAGACAAAGAGAAGAATCATTGTAATAGACTATAACGGAGTAGGGGAGGAGAGGAGGAAGGACTAACAATTATAATTGTAAATGTGAATAGAATAAACTCACCCACAAAAAGGAGAAGGGCTACAATTTGTTGAGTATAAGAAATGTACCTAAAATATTAAAAGGTGTACCAAGTTAAACGGAATAGGATTTATTATACCTCAGTTGAATTTTTTAAAAATAAAGGAAGAGAGCAGTCATAACTACAGCAAAAGTTAAAATAGACATGACTGAAAGAAATAAGCTGGAAATTATAATATATTTTAAATTTTCATGATGAAATAATATCTTAAATGCATATGCACCAAATGGTACATCATTTAAGTACACAAAGGAAAAGCCAGAAAAGCTTTAGGGAGAACTATACAGAAAAACAATAATTGTTCAGGAACGCCTCTTTTAGAGCTAAACAATATACTAGAAAAAAAATTAAAAAGAAGTTATGAATCTAAATAAAATATGAGGGGAAAGTAGATCTGATAACTAAATGGGAATTGTAAGAGTGTATAATATGTGTGTGTGTGTGTGTATATATATATATATACATATATATATATACACACACACACACACACACACATACATGATTATAGAAAGTATGTGTATACTTATATATTGTTGTTTGTCCTTTGTTTTTGAAGAGGACCATGGGTGAAGTCTTGATTATGTGTGAATTGGATTTGAGTGAAGCAGAGTTGCATGAAGTCATCACCCTCACACTCTTTTACTGAGTCATCAAAGTTCAGTGGCAGGACAAAAGTCAAGATGACAGGCAATGGTCTGGGATGCAGTGGATGACCTTGGTGTCTTCGATGCATGACCAAACTCTAAGTACTCAACAGTGTTTGTTTGTGCTGCCTTAATGGCCATTAGAACAAATTGTTTTCATCCACCATTCCACCAGGGAAAGTCTTCACATGCTTGAGGTAGACATCCCCGTAACTCACCAACAGGTGAGTTACTTACCCTGTCAGGTTACAGGCCTATCAGTTACCCTCAACCTGGGTTAGCCTGTCTGCCCAGATGGTTTACCAGGTTGGGGCAACTGCCCATGCTACAGCTTCTTGGAGCTACAGGTGAGAATTGGGTGAATCAGGTGGACACCAAAGATGAAAAGCAGCCTTGAAAAGGGTTTGACAAGCCCTTATACCAGAGGTGCTAGTCCTCCTGAACACTCCATATACCTCACTTGTTTATATACAATATGTGTGGATAGGTGTGTGCATTTCAACTTCAAATAGCACTAGAACAAAAACTGCTCATGTGCTAGGTCACAAAAAACCCATAAATAGAGAAATTGGAAATGAGTGAACATATATTTCATAGAACACAACACGATTAAAAATGTAATCAAAAATGGAAATTTGAGGGTCAGCTAGGTGGCACAGTGGATAGAGCACCAGCCCTGAAGTCAGGAGGACCTGAGTTCAAATCCGGCCTCAGACCAAACACTTGACACTTACTAGCTGTGTGACCCTGGGCAAGTCACTTAACCCCAATTGCCTAAAAAAAAAAAATTTAAATGGGAATTTGAATCACAGAAATTATAAATAATTAAATCAAAGAAAATAGCAATCAGGCAATATACTAAAAACCTTTGGAACATAGTCAAATCAAATCAAGAGAAATTTTATATTTTTCACTAATGTTAAGAAAAGATAAAAAGATGAGATCAATAAAGTGCATTCAATTTAAAAACTAGATGAACAAATAACCCCTAAATAAAAATTCTGAAAATCAAAGTTAAAAATAAAAATAATTACAATGAATCAGTGAAATCAGTTTAAAAAAAAACAATACAACAGGTAACTCCCTAGCTAATTTTATTTTTAAAATGGAATAAAGAAATCCAAATTATAAAAATCAAAGAGAAAGGAAAGAATAGCAATAAGGAAATTGTCAAAAATGAATATACACAATTATCTGCCAAAAAACTGAAAACTTACATGAAATGAACAAATATTTACAAAAATATAAAATTTGAACAAGAAAGTAACAGTCTAAACAACACAAACTCAGAAACAGAAATTGGACAAACTATAATGAACTACCAGAAGAGAAGGGAGTGGAGTCCAGAGGACTCATAAGCAAACAAAGATTCGAAGAAAAATTAACCCCTATGTTGTATAAATTGTTTGCAAAGATGGGACTGAAAGCACCTTACTAAATTACTTCTATGAGACAAATATGGTCCTGACACCCAAACCAGAGAAAGATAAACCAAAGAAAGAAGACTACAGACCATTATCATTAATGAATGCAACAATACTAGCACTACATTAGCAATTACTATTAGCATATTAGCAAAGAGATGGCAATGGTATTTTTTGTTATTTTGACTAGAATACATTTATAATAGGAATACAAAAATAGTTAACCTTGGTAAAATTGTAAACATAAAGTTCATACTAAGAACAAAAACAAAAAGCATATTATATCAACAAATGCAGAAAAGCCTTTGATCAAAAAAAATGTATAGTACTCATTTATGTTTTTTAAAAATACAAAAGCATAGCATAAGCATATTCAGCAAAGAGGACAAAGACAGAGGGTAAAGTCCTACACCTACCTATACACATACAGCAGTTCTTTTTAGGATAGCAAAAGAACAAAAATAAAACTGAAAAAAGTGAGTGCCTATCAACTGGGAAATGGATGAACATAAGATGGTATATAAATGCAATGAAATATTTATCATCTTATCAGACAGAGACAATGAATATAAAGAGTTCAGAGAAACTTGGAAAGATTTGAATAGAATGATAAAGCTGGAAATTAAAAAGCATCAAAATGCAGATGACTGCAGAGACCAATATTGACTAAATAGCAATGATGTAATAAGCTATACCTCCATTCTCTCACCAGGGGCGGCAATCTAAAGATTAAGGACATTTGCTGTTGGTCATGCCAACATGTTCTTTGTTTTTTGTTTAGATATACCTCATTATTACTGGTTGGTGTTCAAAGTCCTTCATAATCTTGCTCTAACCCTACCTTTTCAGCCTTCTTACACTATACGCACTGAACCCACTACAATTCTGGGATCCAGTGACACTCAGCTTCATTGCTGTTCTTTGAACAAGACACTCCATCCCTTTGCTCTGGCCATTTTCACTGGCTACCTCCCAACAGTAGAGTGCTCTCTCTCTCTCTCTCTCTTCCTCTTCATCTT
This sequence comes from Phascolarctos cinereus, assembly GCF_003287225.1. Lineage (NCBI taxonomy): Eukaryota > Metazoa > Chordata > Mammalia > Diprotodontia > Phascolarctidae > Phascolarctos > Phascolarctos cinereus. The sequence continues at coordinate 153,302,941 of NW_027556180.1, read as the reverse complement.
CCTCTCCTGGCTTACTTTCTTCAAGGTCCACCAAAATCCCACCTTCTACAGAAAGCCTTTCCTCTTAATTCTAGAGACTTCCCTTTGTTGATTATTTCCCATTTATCCTGCACAAAGCTTGTTTGTACGTAGTATCTGCATATTATCTCCCCCATCAGATTTTGAGTTGCTCAAGGGAGGGGACTGCCTTTGTCTTTTGCCCAGGCACTTAGCACAGTACTTGTCATATAATAAAGCCTTAATAAATGCTTGACTGACTGGTTTTGGGGAGGAGTGAAGTCATGGGGAAATTACAATGAATTTTTTTAAACAAATAAAGCATTCATAAAAGAAGTTCAATAATTGCCATCCTTCTTCTGCTTTACAAATACAAAGCAACACAAAGCCATTACCTTGTGCTGCTTTTATCCACTATAAATTTATGGCATATAACCTCACCTAGACCCTTCCAGTCACATTCTTTCTTACCCTACTTTTATTGGCTCCCTATGTTACTCTGCACACCAAAAGTTCCAAAACTACTTCCTCTCTCCTTAAACCCTCAACCACTCTTACCCCTCAGAAATACAGCAGGTAACCTAATGTAGCATTACAAATTCTGAGGCTACCATTCAAACACGTTCAGACTAGTGGGTCAGTTCCCCAGAGCAGAGATATTACTCCATCTTCTCTCAGGGTTCTTCTGATCCTACTGGCTTCAGTCCTTAACTCACGTGTTCCTCCCACCCCCACCATTTCAATCGCCAGTTAATTTCTCCTCAGTATTATTAATACTAACAATTAGTGCTTCAATATGACTTGCCAGTGACAATTACTGTCTCCCCATTATCATTGTACCATTTTGATATAGTCTTAATATCATCGATATTGAAGTTACTCTGTCAACATAAATTAATTTTCACAAATATTTTGAGAAAATGAGGCAAATACTGAAGTCCAAACCAATCCCCCCAAACTAGAGCACGCTCTCACTCCTCTGCCACCTCAGTTTCTCTGGGAAAGGAGGTTGAAGTTAAAATAGATGCTACAAACATCACTCCCACAAATGCATTTCTGGGCATGGCATAGCCAATGAATAAATCACTGCCTTGCTAATAGGCAGTGTCTCAATGGCCAGTTTGATTCACTGTTGGGTGGGTCAAGAAGGTCACTTGTCAGGCTTGGCCATCATCACTGGGGGCTGCTGGCAAACTCGATTCAGGAACCTTTGGTTGTTCTGGACCAGAGTTTAACAGAGTGCTTGGCACATAGTAGGAGCTTAATAAATGTTTACTGATTGATGGATTATTGATTGATTGATTTGGGACTTCTATCTTTTCTGACTTTTCAAAGCTCTCAAGATTGTAACCTAATCCATTCTGTCTTTTACATTCACTCACCTAAAATCTGGAAAGCACAAAATACAACCAAAAGAGAAGAAACAAAAGTGTCATCTTGTAACAGGACTAATACTCACCAGAGTTTCCCCCACTTTACCTCTCCTCAATATGAGTTAGGCTCACACCTGCCTTGATACAGCTTCCTGGTCACCTAAGGGCATTAAAAAGTCCCAGCTATGTGGAATCTGGCCTCTCAGACTTGGTGGGTGCCCAAGATCCACACAAATCATGATACCCTTCCCTGCTGTCCACATACATTTCCACAAAAAGGTGGGGAAGGCCTGCAGCTAAGTGCTACTGTATCTCTACTGACATCTTTTCCTATGGTATACCTAAATAAAATGTTTTTTTGTTAACTGTACCTCTTGGTGTCTCATTTTATCACAACCAACCTGAACTAACAGGGTGAAACATCAGGCCCATATGTGTTCAAGACCATGTACTCAAACCCTCCTCCCTACACACACACACACACACACACACACACACACACACACACACACACACACACTCATTTCCAGCTCAGAGACCAATTGAAAGGTTCTTCTTTGCTATGTATTAAGAAGAAAGGAAACAGTGACAGAATAACTGTGCATACTCAGAATCTGGGGCAGGACCTCTCCATAGCACTTCGTCACACTTTTCCAGAAGCACAATCACAAAACCCACCAGTAGGGTTGGCAACCAGGCAGAGCACACTCCACATACTCTAAAGATTGTCCCACCACCGCAGGTCAATCCTACCTCCTCCCTATGTGTTTCCTATTTAACTGATAAAAGTGAAGCCATCATACGGAAGAATCTTTAACTACATTCTCCCATTGCTGAAACCGTCCTTACATCATCAATCATCATCTCCTCCTTCAAATTTAAAGGATTTAATATTTTGACTTCTTGCTAGGACTCAGTGAAAACCTGTGCCCTTACTCCTACCTCCTCATGCCTCCTTTAGACTCTATTTCAACAGACATCTTCTCTTTCTAAGGCATTTTCAATCTAGCCCCATCGGCTTACAAACATATTCAGATCTGCACAATCTTTAAAAAGAAAAAAAACTTCATACAACTCTTCCAACTACCATCCCATATCTTTCTTCCCCTTCACTGACAAGTTTCTTTTTAAAAGTTGTCCATATATAATAATAATAGTTCGCATTTAAATAATCTATGTGCCAAGTGCTTTTCAAATATTATCTCATTTTATTCTCACAACAACCATAGGAGGTAAATGCTATTATTAATCCATTTTATAGTTGAGGAAACTGAGGCAGACATAGGTTAAGTGATGTACCCAGGGCCACACAGCTAGTAATTGTCTAAGACAAGGGTTGAATTTGGGTCTTCCTGACTCCAGGCTCAGAGTGCTATCCACTGAACCACCTATCTGCCTATAGCATACAGAATGCTGTTACTTTCTCACTATCTACTCTCTTCTCAACCATTTGCCATGTCATCTAGCTTCTTTCAAGTCTCAGCTTAAGTGTCACTTACTACATCAAACCATTTCAGGTGCCCTTGATTATCAGTTCTCTTTCCCTCCTCAAACTACCAGTGTGAGCTTTTAGATAGGGCAAAAATGGAAGGACATGAGGCAATTCCCACAAAGAATATTATAATCAAGGTCAAGTGGAGATGATACCATAGCTTTTCCTTACCAGGACCAGATGTTCAATGTATTCATCCTATTCTGTGATGCACTAGCTGGAGCCAGAAGAGGTCAAAGTTCCCATAAGTCAGGCCCTAGGGAGAGTCAAAAATCCAAGTCCAGGGGCAGCTAGGTGGCTCAGTTGGATAGAGCACCAGCCCTGGAGTCAGGAGGACCTGAATTCAAATCTGGCCTCAGACCAAACATTTGACACCTACTAGCTGTGTGACCCTGCACAAGTCACTTAACCTCAACTGCCTAAAAATCTTAAAATAAATAAATGAATGAATAAACAAACAAGCAAACAAACAAACAAATAAATAAAGTCCAAGTCCACTTGATTATGGGCAAGTCACTTAGAAAATGAGTGGGTTGTGTTCAGTAGCCTCTCAGAATCCTTCCACATTTAAATATTTGGTCTTAGGATTCTATAAATCTATATGTCCTCCTATGTCCCCTCCCTATGCTATGAGCCCCCAAATCAGTTTCTTCAGAGTTCCTACCTCTTCATTTAAAAAGGTGAGTAGTGACCAGGCAATCCTTGGCAACCACATTGGAGAACTAAATAAATTCAAACTGTGAATTTACCAGAATTTACCAGAAATCTTAGGTCCAGATCATCCTATGTCTGAGGGATTTCTAGGGTGTAGGAGATTGGCAAGCTTGAAGTCATTCATTGGATATTGTTTTATTATGTATTATTTTCCAGTAATTATGTACTGTTTATATGCTTTTCATATCCAATTAGTTACCAAGCCCTGTTCATTCTACCACCATAATATCTCTCACATCTGTCCCCTCTTTTCCATTCATGCTGTCACCACCAAAGTTCAAGGCCTTGTTACCATGCACCTGTCTCAATGATTTCAACAGCATCCTAATAGGATTTCCAACTCCTAATCACTCCTCCCTCTCTAAACCATCTTTCAAACTGCTGAAGACTAATCTTCCTTATACATAAATTTGATAATGTCCCAAATCTACTCAAAGCCCTGCAATAGGTCCTAATTGCCTACTGGATTAAGTTCACATACCTTACCATGCCTTTCAGGGCCATCTACACACTCTTCACCACAGCCAGACTTTTCTACATGCCACACTTATCCATACTCTATCTTATCCATACTCTTTCCCGACCATGTCATTTATTCATGCTACTCACTAGGATTGGAATGCATACCTTCTCCCTCATTTTACTTGTTAAATATTCAGTCTTCATCTTTTCATGCTTCAATCTTCAAAATGGATCTTTGAGCTCATCATTTGGAGGTTCCTTACAATGATGCAGATAACAACTCATCCATGCTTGCCTATTAGGTATGACTCTTGTTCATGTTCTCCCATAAATTCAACAAAAGAGGTCAATCAAAGATCCTCAATGAATCAATAAAAACTTATTAAATGCCTATTATGTGCCAGGCACTGTGCTAAGCACTGCAGTTCTTTCTCATTTTCTGCTGACACTATGAGGATAACAATGGAGTACTCTGGCTCTCCACCTCTCATCTCTGACTTTTAACCTGCGACCAGCCCCATCTTTTCTTACTATGTATTTCCCCAATGATATCTTTTTCCTTCTGTTTTTCTTATAAAGGACTATTCACACCATCCCCTTCTCTACTGTTTTCTATGTGAAATTAATTTTACATTCTTCAGAGAGTGTTGTATTTTCTGTCTTTCACCCATAGCAGCAAAAATAGTAGAATGTTGGTATTTAAACAATGGATTTTTGTTTTTAAGAGTAGCTTGAGGTCACAAAAGGAGCTTTGTAATTTCCTGAAGGCGATACAACTTACTCTCCTTCTCTTGTTCAATTCTGGGCCCAACTTTCTTTTGATTTGTACTGTTTGTTCCAGATACACATTCTGATGGACAAATCTGGGCAATAGTCATGCTTTATCCACTTGGCTTTCCTATGTAAAAGGTCAGGCAAAATTCTTTTCAGCGGTTACAGATCTCTTCCAAAAGGTTTTATAATGTTCTGGAACTTGATGCAAATACTATAATGTCATTTCTTTTTTGTATTTATTTTATTCTGAATTTAAGAAGAAAAAAAACATTTCCATAACATAGCCAAAGAGGAATACCTGTAGAGTCATGCCATCTTCAGGGAATCTCTCTTCAACTTGAACTCTACACTGACGCTTCATCACCCTGTCTTTGGCAGGTCTGCATCTCCCTGTTTTGTGCATTACCTCATCTTTATGAAAGAGGTTAAGGAAGGATTATTTCTGTTATAACATTCAAAGAATCTTCCCTGACTTCCTTTAAGTTCCTATATCTTTTACAAGAAGTCTTTCCTTATGCCTCTAAATTCTAGTTCCTTCTCTATGTAAAGCTCCTTCAGATACCTTGTGAACTGATCTCTCAATGTCTTCAAAGCTACGTTGCCAGCAGCCCAAATATTTGGTCCAATGTAACTCCTTTTTACATCTTCATTCTTTGCAGTTCCATTTGTATATTTCCTGTAAGGATACTGAAGACTACATTGTTAGGGTCCAAGTTTAACTGTCCATTGTTTCTCTATGTTTTATGATACAATGCTGCAAATAATAACCCATCATCATTCTTTGTAAGATTCCTCTTCTCCAGGAGGCAAATAACTCATGTCTGCTTATTAAGGTATTTTCTGGGTTCTTTTGGTCTTCTTTGTGTGGAAAATATTAAAATCAATTAAATGTGTATATAAAGCTATTATACTTGGTGTTAATGTTACATCTATTGTCCATTATTCATTTTTACTTAGGGTAGCTAGGTGGCACAGTAGATAGAGAGCCAGGCCTGGTGTTAGGAAGACCTGAGCTTAAATCTGGCCTCAAACACTTACTAGCTATGTGACTGTGGCCAAGTCACTTCATCCTGTTTGCCTGTTTCCTCCTCTGAAAAAAGAGCTAAGGAAGGAAATGGAAAACCATTCCAGTATCTTTGCCAAGAAAGCCCCAAATGTAATCATGAAGAGTTGATCATGACTGAACAGCATCAACATTCTTACTCATCATTTATTTGTTTACACAATTCAGGATTTAGTTAGTTAAATGGTGTGACTTTTTTTTCTCATTCTTTCTTTAAGCCATTTACTTAATTCTGGTCTATTGTCTGACAAGTTTGTAGTCTGAATGTACCCAGGCTTATTGGAAAGCATGATTCATGGAAAGGGAATGAGAGAGACCAAACCCTTGTAGACTACACATTAATAATAAATGTCTTCCTGTCTATTAAAATGTAATCTATTTTATTTTATTATGTTATTTGTTGATCACAACATCCAGACACTACCAATTATTTTCTCAAAGAAAGTATTTATTCTAAAAAGGACATGAGACCTCTTTGTAGTCTACAAGTCTTGATCTCTCTTATTCCATTTTCTCGAACTGTGCTTTCTGATATTTCTTGCTATCCATACCTATTCCCACCAAAACATGGATGTATGAATATCAAAGTGTATGTTGATTTAATTTGGAGGGTGTTACAGACATTTTCTATGTCTTCATTCTCTGTAACCAACGTTGGTATGTAAGCAGGAAATATTTTCTTAATGGTCTTGTTACACATACTTATACTCATTGAAGTAATATGACATGATCAAATACCCCTATGAAATACCATTGCTTTTTGCCTTTAGAGGCATGAGAAAACCAACTCAGCTTATGCCTCTCCAAGGAGTACAGTGAGCCTTCCTTCCATTTAGAGGAAAACATCCTTCTTCTTCAGATTTTATTTAAAGTCTGAATGTCAAAATTTTTATGATTGAACTAGGATCTCAGATTTATACAGTTAAAATTTATACAGTATAAAAACTGTATGATTATTAGCACCACTGTCTCCTTTTCTTCTATTTTGACAATATTGCTACATAAACCAAAGAAGCTGGCATAGGGCTCAAGATTATTTTGTAAATTTCTTTGTTTCATACATTGCCAGGGCCAAAGAATCATCAACTGGCCAACCGACTAGTGATATACCTCTTCATAAACTGGTCCTTGGAAAACAGACATGGTCTATTGTCAGAGCCATATTCAGAATCTTTCTAGCATGGTATACAGTCTGTTGACATAATCTTCAAGAATTCAAGGTCGTCTCCATACATCAATGAGACATCAGACTAAGTCTTTGTATAGTCCATTAAATCTTTTAAAGTACAATTTGTATACTATCAATCCTCTATGGAGTTTCTCTTCATTCCCCAATCTCCACCTCCAGCCCAGTATATGATCATTATGACCTACTCATACTTCATTGTAACACTTTGCTTACACCTCTTTTATATACTTTTTATATGCTATATATCATATGTGTGTGTGTGTGTGTATTTGTTGCCATGGTTATTTTGTGTCACATTAGGCTCCCTGTGAAAAACTGGTAGGAGGACATGGACAAAAATCATATAGGATGGACAGTAATGAATAGGTGGCAATCTAAATTATTGGAATAACCATTTCAATAATCAATAATCCTGTAGAGCTAGAAAAAATAAGAACAAGATTCATCTGGAAGAACAAAAGGTCCAGAATATCAAGGGAACTAATGAAAAGAAATGCTAGGGAAGGTGGCCTAGCCATACCAGATCTTAAATTGTATTATAAAACAGCAATCATCAAAACTACTTGGTACTGGCTAAGAAATACAGTGGTGGATCAGTGGAATAGATTAGGTACACAAGACACAGTAGTCAATGACTATAGTAATCTACTGTTTGATAAACCCAAAGACCCCGGCTTCTGGGATAAGAACTCACTATTTGACAAAAACGGCTGAGAAAACTGGAAAAGAGTATGGAAGAAATTAGGCATAGATCAAAATCTTACACAATATACAAAAATAAAGTCAAAATGGGTACACAAGTTAGATATAAAGGCTGATTCTACAAACAAACTAAGAGAGCAAGGAATAGTCTACCTATCAGATCTATGGAGAACAGAAGAATTCATGACCAAACAGGAGATAGAGAACATTATGAAATGCAAAATGGATCATTTCGATTACATTAAATTGAAAAGTTTTTGCATAAACAAAGCCAATGCAACCAAGTCAGGAGGGAAGCAGAAAACTGGGAAATAATTTTTACAACCAATGTCTCTGATAAGGGCCTCATTTCTAAAATATATAGAGAACTAAATTAAATTTATAAGAATAGAAGTCATTCCCCAATTGATAAATGGTCAAAGGATATGATCAGGTTGTTTTCAGATGAAGAAATTAAAGCTATCTATAGTCATATGAAAAAAATGCTCTAAATCACTATTTATTAGAGAAATGCAAATTAGAATGACTCTGACATACCACATCACACCTACCAGATTGGCTAACATGACAAAACAGGAAAATGATAAATGTTGGAGAAGATATGGGAAAATTGGAACACTAAAGCATTGTTGGTGGAGTTGTGAACTAATCCAACCATTCTGGAGAACAATTTGGAAGTATGCCCAAAGGGCTATAAAACTACTTACCCTTTGACCCAGCAATAGCACTTCTAGGCCTGTATCCCAAAGAGAGCATAAAAAAGGGAAAAGGACTCACATGTACAAAAATATTTATAGCAGCTCTTGAGGGAATGCCCATCAACTGGGGAATGGCTGAACAAGTTGTGGTATATGAATGTAATGGAATACTATTGTACTATAAGAAATGATGAGCAAGCAGACTTCAGAAAAACCTGGAAAGACTTGTATAGACTGATGTTGAGTGAATTGAGCAGAACCAGGAGAACGTTGTGTACAGTAACAGCCACATTGAGTGATGACTAACTTTGATAGACTTAGCTCTTCTCAGAAATGCAAGGATCTAAGACATCTCCAAAAATCTCATGATGGAAAATGCTATCCACATCCAGAGAAAGAACTATGGAGTCTGAATGCAGATTGAAGCATACTATTTGCTCTTTTTTTCCCTTCTGTTTTGTTTTGTTTCTTCTTTCTTGTGGTTCCTTCTATTGGTTCCAGTTCTTCTTTAAAACATCACGAATGTGAAAATACATTTAATAAGAAAGTATATAGAGAGCCTATATCAGATTGCATGCCTTCTTGGAGAGAGAGATAGGGAGGGAGGGGGAAAAAATTTTTAACTCAAAAGCTTATGGAAGTGAATGTTGAAAACTAAAAATAAATTAATTAATTTTTTTAAAATCATCAATAATTCCAGTGTTAAGCATGTTCATAAACTCCAGGAGGACAAGGATGGTATCAGAACGCAACTTTGTATCCTCTCCAGCATCTTCAATGCTGCTCTGCACATAGTAGATGACTAATAAACATTTTTTAAAAATAATTAAGTGACTTGTTCATGGCCATTATTATTATTAACAAAATTGGGATTTGTATTATTAAGTTGCAGCCTATTTTTCCTGCTGAGCCCTTCAGAGAATCATAAGGCACTTTCCAAAGTTGTATGGAAAATTGTCTACTCATTGTTTTCATTTGAGGATGAATGAAAGGCTGAATTCTCCCATTCTTGCTCTGCATAAATTCAAAAAGGGCTTTCCTGCAGAGATTTGTACTACCACTACTACTAATAATAATCATAGCTAGCATTTATATGGTACTTCAAAGTTCACAAAGAACTTTACAAATTTTATCCTCACAATAATCCTGATAGATAGATGCTATTATTAGTTCATTTTATAAATGAAGAAATTTAGGTACATAGATTGTGACTTGCCCAAGGTCACATAGTTAGTAAGTACCTGAGACCCAATTTGAATTCAGGTCTTCCTGACCCCAGGTCCAGCACTTTTCCCACTGCACCATATAGCTGTGTCTTCTACAACCTCCAAACAGAAGGCTGGAGAATCAGCTGTCTATTTGTAACTTACTAGTAGTAACAATAATTATATTAACATATATGAGGTTGAATGTGTTTTTTTTAAATACATTACTTTTTTTAAGTGTTTTTACATCCATTACCTCTTTGGGGCCTCACAAAGACCCCTCAGATAGACATTTCAGCTCTTATTATCCCAATTTTACAGATGAATAAACTGAAGTTTTGGGGACTCACACATTATCCCATGTCTAAGAAATTTCACTTACTGTCTTCTTGCTATCCATTATGCCTCACTGAGTCCTATTATGGTATTTTTTAATCAAAGATTCTAAACATACATGCTACTACGTATCTTTTTTTTCTGGTAATGGAGGGGAGAAATCATTTAAATTTCACAAACTGCTTGTTGTGCACATAATGCATGACCACAAGATATTCAAACAATTCCTTCATGGCAAGCTGAAATGAGGCAGATAGTGTAGTACACATTAGTAGGCACTTAATATTTATTGAACAAATAAATTGAGTAGACAAAAGGAAAGCTATAATGGTGCACTGAAGCAGAGCTTCAAATAATGCAGCACAATAATGGAAAGTGGGGAAGCCCCAGAGGCAGACAGCAACTTAAGGGCATGTCTTATGTATATCCTTTGCTTCTAGGCAGAATTTCTAGCACAAACTTCTGCACACAGTAGACACTCATTAAATGCTGTCAATGGGTTACAATATAAATGGAGTGGTCCTTTTGGAGCAGAGGGAAAGAAAGACACAAAGCTAAGAGTAAAAAAAAAAAATGAACAGTAGCACTCTACAAATTGTGACTGCTGTACAACTCTGGCCTGGGTGGGAAAGACTACTGCCTACATATTAGTCTTTACAATCCCACCAAAGATAGCAACACAGATAGCAACCACCATCAGGAGCGTCATTTTGGATTATGGAAGTAAGGACAATGATAACTGTGTCTGCAGATTCAAACTTAACAAACATGGTGCGGTTAAGAAAGTGAAATCAACAACAAAAAACAAAGCCATATGGCTCTTATTCTCATGGACCAGAATACCTTTCTCCATCTGGCATGTCTGTCTCCTCTGCTTTCTCTTGCTCATCATTCCCTTTATGAATTCCTCTTCCCCTTTCAAATATGTCACATTGAATGTGAAATCTAACCTTGAGAGTGGAGATTATGTATAACAATGCTTCTTAATTCACTATTTCAAGGATCTCTGACTATAATGGTGCGTGGCTGCCTCCACCTATGTCTCTCTTCACCATGCTTCTATCTTCAAGAGTTGCTGATTGTCTTCTTGCTGTCCATTATGCCCCACTGCGTCCTGCTATGGTGGTTTTTTTTCCAATCAAAGATTCTATGCATCATCACTTAGCACAGTGATTAGCACATAATAAATTCTTTTTCACTCATCCATTCATCTCTCCATCCCTCATCATTTAGTCTTCTTAGTGATGTGTCTCAGCTTGGAGTCTCTGTGAAAAGTGATTTTTTAAAAACCAACCTTTCAAGGTGACATAGCAATAGCAACTGCCATTATTTTGGTCTAAATGGGATAATAGATTTAGAGCTAGTTAGAAGAAACCCGAGATGTCACAAATGCAAACCACTCCTTCTCATTTTACAAATGAGATATCTAAATATCAGAGAGGTTGAGTGACTTTCCCAGAGTCACACAGATAGTAAGGCTGGATTTGAACTCAAGTCTTCCAGACATCAGGTACAACCTTTTATCCACCATAACACACTGCCTATCATATAGTCTACCCAATAACATATATGCTGGCAGGCACTGTATTAGCATCTTTTTATATCAATCCTGAATTAGCAAAATTATTAACTGAATAATCAGAAATTACAAGCCACTGTGAAAAGAAACCTAGTTAATGAAAACTGAAATTAATACTGCTAGACCATAAAACCATGGGACTTGGATTTGGAAGGGGCCTTAAAGTCCAAATTCTTCATGTTATAGATGAGTTAACTGGAACCAAGAGAGAGATTAAGAGATTTTCCTAATGTCACACTGGTGCTATGAGAGCCAAGATTCAAGCCAAGGTTCTCTGACTCCAAATCCAGTTTGAGGTGTCAGAACAGTTTCCTACTTCAGTAGAGAGGATAAGACAGCTCTAGCTAATAGTGCAGTAAAGGATATAGATACATCCTTGATGAAGAAGGAGGGTATGCTACCACCGTTAGCAGCTATGGCTGCCATTTGCCAGGAAACACATTAGCTGATGTTCCCTCTGTGAAAGTTTGTCACTTTCATTTTTCTGGAAGTAGAGTTGACGGGCTGATCAGTTACATGGCAACAGCCTCTCTGCCTTCATACACTTGTCTTCCAACTCTGCCTCATTGAGAGTGCTTGAAGTTTCCTCTTGGTTACTGGGATATTTGAACAAGAGGGTCAATAATGAAAAGTCATCAAAGTTAAAAAGTAAAAAGGTAGCTAGTTGCTGTGGTAGATGGAATCCTGGGCTTGGAGCTAGGAAGACTTTTGTTCAAATCCAGCCTTGGACACTCACTCACTATGTGACCCTAGGCAAATCATTTAACTTGTTTGCTTCTGTTTCATCAACTGTAAAATGGGGACAATAATAGCACCTACTTCCCAGGGGTATTGTGAAAATCAAATGAGATAAGATTTGTAAAGTGCGTAGCACAGTGCCTGGCACATAGTAGGCACTATATAAATGCTAGCTATTCTTATTTTATTGTTATTATTGCTTACTGATACAGTTAAGTAGGGAGTCAAGAGACAATGAAATCAGAATATGAACTATCATGATTTTTAAAGTCTGTCATTGTTAAGCTTCCTTCTTGTACCTTCTGGAGATTCATGAGTTTTATAAGAACAATTCATCAATGTGAATATATGTGGAGACAACTGCCAAGATTGAATTTTAGGAGGACTTATATCAGGAGTTCTAAAAAGCAGTCCACAGACTCCCAAGGGGCTCATGGATGGATTTCAGGCAGTCTGAATACTTGGGTGGGAAAAAAATCCAGCTTTATTTTTTCACTTTATTTTTGGTCTCCTTTGAAATCCTATATATTTTTAATGCATTTAAAAACTATTCTGAGAAGGATTCTGTAGGCTCACCAGACTACTAAAAGGGATCCATGACCAAAAAGAAGTTTAAAATCCCTGGCTTACAGCTTAATCATGAAATGAATTCAAAATAGTAACTAATATTTAAAGTAACTTTTATCTGTGAAATTTATTCAGTAAAGTTTTCCAACTGAAAATACATAGGAATAGAGATAGTAGCTGGAAAGTAGGATTTACTAGTGGAAGTACAGATCAAATACAGAATCTATGGAGCAAAAAAGTATGGGGGGGTCACTGTGAAGAGAGCAATTAACACAGATGGTTTGTTCAAAAGGTAGATCAAAAAATGCATATTCATCTGGTTAATAAACACTTATTAAGTACCTACTGTGTGCAGAGGTCAGTGGAGCTCCAGTAACAAGACAAGTCCAAGACAGCACAGGTTAAAGTACAGCAGTTCTGAGACAATTAGATGATGAGTATAGATACTTATGAATAGAATTGAAGCCTTCTAATGGCATGTTACAGCCCTCAATTGCCAGGCTCCTTCCAGTCCCCACGAGAACACATTCTTATCTTTTGCCAGGCTTGGACACACTGAAGATAGTGGACACATACCTGAAGTATTTCCAGGACAATCTGAAGCCTATAGAAGGAATTTTGGGGTGTCAGATTGGGAATTGCCTTCCAAAAGTAAGTACCCCTACATTCAGAGATGAGAATCAGAATCAGAGAAAACTAAATGTAGGAGTGTTGAGGTTTAGAGGTGCCAGACCCCAAAATAACAATACACAGGTCCTGTCTGAATGAATTCGATCCAAGCCTTCTTTTAGCCAAAGACAAGGTTTATTAGAACATCTGCCATATTGGCTAAACTCTTAAGGAATCTGAACATTTGTGAGCTATTGGCTAGATTTTAAGAATCTGAGCTATTGGCCAGATTTTACAAATCTGAGCAGTGGCTAGATATTAAGAATCTCAGCATTGGCTAGATTATAAGAATCTGAGCACCTTAATGGAGACAAGGTGGACCTTATATACAGAAAGACTAGAAAGGACGGAGGAGTGGTCAAGTACTTTAGGATAACTGGAGGAGGCATCTAAGGAGGCTCTGATTGGGAGTGGACAGTAATCTGGGATGAACAGAATGCAAGGGACTTGGACCACATGGCCAAGGAAGAATGGGGTCTAGATAGGATAAAGGGCGGGAAGTGGCATGGGGTAACTGGGAGGTAACAGAATAGAATTGGAAGGTTGCACATAGCCACATTGAAAGGCCAGTTAAGTGGATTACAGCCTCAGGCAAATGCCAGAGATTTGGGGAAATCCAGGGATTTTTCTTTTTGAGGTCCAGATCCTAAAGATATGGTCTTTTCCTTTTAAGGGTTCAGATCCCATCCCCATCAGGAGGGGCCTCCAAATTCATTTAATCTAGCCCCTTCATAAACTGAAAATAATTACTGACTACCTATTATGTTCTTCACATAAAATATGCCCTCAAAGCCCGAATCCGAGGATTACATAAAAGAATGCAAATCAACTCCAACCCTTCTTTAATATAGAGCATAAAGATCAGAGTTCAACCTGTTTAAAGTGGTTTCAATTTTGTTGTTCATTATGCAAACTGGAACACTTATTGCTATTTGCAATATCTGTAGACTCATTTTGAATTTTCAATAGGGCTATTAAATTATATTTGTTTCCAAGTAAAACTGGTAAAGCAAAGAATGATTCACCTGCAGGACAAAGCTAAGCTTCTACTAAATGTATGAAAAAGATAGTCAAAGAAAGTGTTGCATTATTATGTAGTGTAGAAGAAGTAGTGCAGAGGTTAGAAGTGGGGGAGAGGAGCAGAGCCAAGGAGTAAACTAGCTATAGCACCTTCTTCCCTCTAATGGCAAAGATGTAAGAATGCTTTTTCTGGGACAGCTAGGTGGTGCAGTGGATAGAGCACTGGCCCTGGCATCAGGAGGACCTGACAGTCAAATCTGGCCTCAGATACATAACATTCACTAGTTATGTGACTCTGGGCAAGTCACTTAACCCCAATTGCCTCACCAAAAAGAAAAAAAAAGAAAAAAGAATGCTTTTTCACTGAAATTTCTGGGGACAAAAAACAAAACAAAAAAAAAAACCACTCCCTTTTCTAGTATTTCATTCAGTGTTGGCAGCATGTTTCCTTGTGGAAGGCGTAATATTGTAACCCAAAGCAATTGTAACTCTAAGACAAGTCTTCCTTAAAAGGTACTGAGACTATATCCTCAAGTCTTGGTTGGTTCAAGAGACTAAAGGTTCAGGTTGTTGACGTCACTGTTGAAGTTTAGAGGTTAGGAGTTCTGGGATTCTGAAATCATGACATATGCATCTTGCTTGAAAGAATTTGACCCAAGCCTTCCTTCAGCCAAAGACAAGGTTAAGCCACATAGGCCAGACTCTTAAGGAATCTGAACATTTGTGACACTTGTAAGGACAAATAGGCATGAGGAAATCTCAGTCCCTAAATGGCGGCCAGGATGGATCTTATATAGAGAAAGACTATGGAGGGATCTAGAAGTGGCCAAGTAGTTTGGGGTGACCAGAGGAGGGGCTGGGAGAAGGGGTGTCTTGATGGGAGTGGACAGTAAGCTGGATGGACTGGAGGAAGAATTTGGGGAGGATCTTGAAGCCAGGGTGACTAGAGGAGGGTGCTGGGAGAATCTTGATAAGAGTGTCTAGGAGACTGAATGGAATCAAGGATGGGCTGTATAACAGGGAGCTATCAGGCCAGTAATAGGCAATGGAGGACTAGACTTTAATTAGGTTAACAAAGAATTGAGAGATTGGGCTAGGTGATAAGGAAAAGCCAGTTGATATGAATAAGAATAACCTCAGGAGACTGCTAGACTTCCTTGACCAAGTAAAAGGGTTCAAATAAAGTTCAAGGAAGGGTTTTTTGGGGGCCCATCTTGAGCCTATATCCTATCATCACCTCCTGGTCACCTGAGTACTAAGAGGCCACAAGGTGCTCCATGGACTCTGTGACGCTTGGCTGGGAGATTACAGAAGGTAAATCAAATAAGAGAGTTTCCCTCTGATGAATCAATTAGAGATATCCTCAGTATCTACCCTTGTTGAACATCCCTCTCTCACTATGGCTTTTGGTTAACTATCAAATGACCTCTGAAATTTTCATTTTTGCTCCAATATCGAGCTTATACCATCAGGTGACTGAACTGAGTAAGCCCAAGTCAAGAACATTCCTCTTCCCCAGGATATCCATGAGAGTTTTCTCTCCTTCCACACTTTTTAATTTATCATGCACACCCAACCCCTTACCAGATCACCATGGCTATCTAGCGCATGTTTTATTGTTGTTTTGTTTTTCAAATTTCATGATCAGACAAAAAACCCTGGATCCAGTTTAAATTCTGCTTCTGGGAAATTTATCAAAAGTTTTTAATAATCAATACCATAAAAGTTTCTATCATAGCTCAGAGCCCCCAAGATAGGATTTTAAATACCCTTAATATTTTAGAGAAAGGAGTCAGGCTTCTGTCTTTCTCAGTGCCAAATCCTAGCCATCCACCAGTTGCATACACTGCAATACCACTTATGCAACTGAGAATAAATACAGATCATATATATAACAGTTATGCTTGGTCATCATTTGATATCTAAACAAAAAAAAAACAGGAATTAGAGAAGTCATATAGGCAGTGCTTCTTAAACTCTGGGTCAGGTTGCAAAAAATTTGTCAACAGTAAAAGGTTTCTGAATGCACAACAACCAAAAATTAGTTAAAAATCAAGCAGGTAATCAATCTGAGGTATTTCTGGCAGTGCTTGCCTGTACCGCATCACACAACTTTACTGCAGGCTTAGTTCTGAACACAAAGCATGTGCACTTTGCACTGTGCATGCCCTCAGGCCACACAAACCAACCACCCACGCCTCACCTTGAGAAAGGGGTCCCCAGGAAAAAGTTTAAGAAGCCCTGAGTCACGGAGAATGCCCACAGTCATAGGAGGGGAGAAAGTTAACCTTTCCTATCTTTCCCCTAATCTCAGCCCTAATCCATCCTAGCTAATCCTGTCTTCTCAAAGACTTCAAAACACAGGTGGAGAAATGGGAAAGATCAAGCAGCATCATAACCTCAGTCAAGTCCCCATTCATGATACCCAATAAAATGTCCCAGCTCTATTTTTCCTCTAAATTCCTTGAAATTCACTTCCCCAAAGTCTACTAAACACATAGACCATGTCCCACAGTCTTCTCTTCATTTCTAACATAGAAATTAGAAGCAGCCCCTGCTGGGAATCAGAGGGGCTGAGGGTACTTGAACCTCTCTTCTCTTTGGTCATGTAGTTGTGAATCTGATTCACCACTAGGGGAGCTTGACCTCTTCGTAGAGGATTGAGTTCCCCCTTCTCACATTCATTCACCGCCTTACTACTCCCACCCTGGCTATTCTAAAGATAATTCTACTGTTAAATCTAGCCCAGGGTTTCCCTCCAAGGAGAAAGTAAAAAAGGCATTCAAGGAACAAAAAAATTATTTGGATGAATTGGATATGACAGGTAATTTATTTCTATTCAAAGAAATCCATGATAAGCATAAGAGAATCATAACATGCATCACAAAATGACCAGAACAGAATTCAGTTGCTTACTTATCTCTACAAGCTAAGACAGTTTTTTCAAGACTGCTAATTAATTATGTTACATTTCACCTCCATTGGCACTATCCAATCAATCAGCTATGCTTGATGTTTCCTGGGGTCTCTCTGTATTGCTGACTCTTCTCGTGTCACCAATGTGCTCTTACTACTGTATTAGGAACTGTCTCCTGGTAATGGTCAAAATGCCCAATAAAACTGCTTCTCCATTGATGGGCATCCCCTCAGTTTCCAACATTTTGCCACCATGGAAACAGCTGCTATTGACCATTGCCATTGTCATTGCTACCACAGGCTTCTAAGTCTGGAAGAGGAAGAAGTCAGGCATGAAATTTACATCATGCTCATATCATATGAATAGACTTTAGGTAGCGAGTTGGGAGGGAGGGGGTTCGCTTCCTTGATGATGCTCCTACTATTCCTATTGGGATGCTATTTTGTTTTGATGATATTGGTTAGCACAGTCTAACTCTGGAGGGTTTTTTTGGAGGGAAGAGAATTTTTTGGATATACTCTAGAACAATCATGCCTTTTTATTTTATCCTGCACCTTGGATCAGATAAAAATCTTTGTTTTGATTGTTCACTGTGAATTCATGTCATAATAGCAATAATTAAAACTTCACAATTCACAGTTGTGGCTTTTCTACTTATACAGCTTTTAAATGTTCACAGTTTCTGAAAGTTCTTGGGAAATGGGTAGAGAAATCACAGAGACAGTGATTGCAGAGCAACAAAATGGGCTATTCAAAAGGAAATAATTGAGCTTAAGACAATGAGACAGAGTAGAAATTTTTTAAATTAGAATAATTGATGTCACCTGTATAACTTTGAGTGCATCATTGGACCTCATTTCCATAACTATAGAATGACTTGATTAGCTGTCCTATGAGAACCCTTCCTAATCTATGATCCAATAAGGCAATGAGATTTCATTATGAATTAATATAATATTA
The DNA here is from genome assembly GCF_003287225.1 of Phascolarctos cinereus. Lineage (NCBI taxonomy): Eukaryota > Metazoa > Chordata > Mammalia > Diprotodontia > Phascolarctidae > Phascolarctos > Phascolarctos cinereus. Next base: position 153,284,486 of record NW_027556180.1, on the reverse strand, counting down.
AATATATTTGCATGGCCTTTATGCTAACTGATGAATATAATTTCAGGACTATTTTTTTTTATTAAATCCTGTTTCAATTTTCTTTTTTTCTTTAATATGTGGTTGTGGGGAACATGGAATGACCGACATATAAGCGTTGCCCAGAGACCTCCAGGTCTTATCCTGAGATCAACACAACTTCATACTGTATCTCGCAAGAGTACCCATGCTAAAGACAGTTAGAATAACAAATTCTCCAACAATTCATTTGAAGTCCATAAAGTCCACCTGTGTAACTTCATACTTCCCCTCCCCAGGCATAGTTTTTAAAAAAATGTAAGCTATAAAACTAATAATCACCACTGTTATTCAATATTGTACTGGAAACGTTAGCTTTAGCAATACGAGAAGAAAAAGAAACTGAAGGTATTAGAATAGGCAAAGAAGAAACAAAGCTATCACTCTTTGCAGTTGACATGATGATATACTTAGAGAATTCTAGAGAATCAAGTAAAAAACTACTTGAAATAATAAACAACTTCAGCAAAGTTGCAGGCTATAAAATAAAACCACATAAATCATCGGCATTTCTATATATTACCAATAAAGCCCAACAGCAAGAGATAGAAAGAGAAATTCCATTTAAACTTACTGTAGACATTATAAAATATTTAGGAGTCTACCTCCCAAAAGAAACCCAGGAACTCTATGAACACAATTACAAAACATTTGTCACACAAATAAAATCAGATCTAAATAATTGGAAAAACATCAGCTGCTCATGGGTAGGCTAAGCTAATACAATAAAAATGACAATCCTACCTAAGCTAATTTACTTATTCAGTGCCATACCAATCAAACTACCAAAAAATTATTTTATAGTGTTAGAAAAAATAATAACAAGACTCATTTGGAAGAACTAAAGGTCCAGAATATCAAAGGAACTAGAACCAGCTCTTCCATCACTGTATTCCTAGTGACTTCATTGTTCCTAATGACTCCTAAGTTCTAAGACCTTCCTTTTTAGAAGTCAATGAGACCATCATGCTAAGAGCCGAATATAGAGATGAAAGGCTTTATAATCTACACCAGTTTTAGTCCTTCCCTTCCTTCAAGACTCAACACAAGTTCAACCTCTTCCATGGAGCCTACCATGACAGCTCCTCCCCCCTTCCCATGTAGTCACCAGAAAGAATTTCTCCTTTCTCAGAGAGTTCTTAACATTTTACCGGGCTCAATCCTTTGCACTCATATCATACAGTGGCAATTTATTAATATGACCTTCTTGCTCCTTCCCCTTCAGATTATAAGCACCTTGAGAACAAGGCCTATGTTATACCTATCTTTGTATTTCCTCTGCCCAGCACAGTGTTTCACACATAGGATAGAGATAAGGACTGAACTCATTATTTCATTGGTAAAGGAAATTACCTGACAGAGAAAATTCCCTCTACCAATGTGGAGTAGTCTCTGAAACTTAGTGTTTGAGAGCCCTGAGACAGTAAGTGACTTATTTAGGGTCATATAGGCAGTATACAGCTGAGGAAGGACTTGAACTCAGCCTTCCTGGCTCTGATACTAGCACTCTATCCATTATTGCACACTGCCTCTTGTCTTATACATAAGTGATGCTTAATAAGTTATTTGCCGAATTAAATAGTGATCAATAAACTCTTATTCTAATCTGACAGTTTTCATTTGTTAAAAGGATATTGACATTCACGCTATCCATTATTCCACACTGCATCTTTTCTTATACATAAGTGGCACTTAACAAGTTCTTTGCTGAATCAAATAATTAATAATAAACTCTGATTCTTATGCAACAGTTTACACTTATTAAAAGAATATTGATATATATTATCTTCCTCTATCTGCTAACTTGTGAGAACATCCACATATTTTTCATCTCATATCCATATGCACAGATATCACCAAGTTCCTGGTACATTTCCTTGGTCCTTAATGTCCTACAGACCTTGTCAGATAAATGACTGGTAAGGCTATATCTAGAAATGCCCAGTCTCAACTGCAGCACTGATGTTAATGGAAGAAAAATAACTGGATCAATACATTTCAGATATATAACAAGATGCACAGTAGTGAATACATCCTCCCCACAACATCAAAGCCTAATGTTTCTCGTTTGTATCGGTCCCAAGTGGTTCCAGTTAACAGCCTTTTCAAAAAAGATGTGCATTGTGGTATCCACATTGATAAGTGTGGAAAATGATCATTTTTGTTTTACCCAGCCTCAGTCGTGAACTTTGAAATGCCCATAATGTAGACAGAGAGCAAAATGGAAAAAGCTAATAAGCCAGCAATGCTCAAACTTCTCAGGCAGAGTATTCAGGATTAGTCCACCGATTTCTTTTAAAGGTCTAGAGGCCTTTAGAAAGGAGTGCCATTTCCTTTCCATTTGTAATTCTGGCTTTGTTATGCTTTAGTGTCCCATCCTAAGCTAACTATGCTAGGTCAGAATTGGGCCTTGTCAAGACTCTGCATATATCAAAGATGATGAGAGCATCCTCAGAAGATGAGACAGCTCCTGTGGCCCTGGAAGGCTGGCTGACACGGTATCTGCTTACTAAAAGGCATGGGATTATAGATCCCAAATGCCTTGATTTGTAAGAACAGCTTGACATCTGAAGCAAGTAGCTAACATAGAAAACAGGATAAAACCATTCAATTAAATTAAAAGTATATGGATCAGTAGTACAATTATTATTATGAGTGCATTTGTATGGTTGTTTGCATTCATTATGGATATATAAGTTAATATGCAAAATACAAGGTGCTCTCAGATTCTTAAGGGGTCCTACTACCCATCCATTTTAAGACATGAATTAAATACAGCATGGCTTTTAAATTAGAAATGAAATTTACCTTTAGGACTCTTTTTTCAAATTCACTGTACTGGCATATCTTATCTTAGAAGAGTCCTTCATTAAGAGAACTCACCTCTTTCTGAAGACCCTAGGGACAACAGAGTGAAGGCAAAGCATTATTAAAGGCTTCTAGCTTCTCTCTATTTTGCATAGAGCGCTTCTAATCTGGGAATTCAGCTCCCTATTCAATCTAGTGAGGACCCCTTAAATACTGTCCTAATTTTCAAAATGTCTCAGTTTTCCCTAAGGAGAAAAGGGAAGAATCCAGAAATTATAGACAAGTATTTTTGGCAAGGGTCCCTGACAAAAATATAGTCATGGACTCTAAAAGTTGGTCATTAAAAGCCATCTAGTCTAACCCCTGCCTTGAATATGTATTCTGTCTAAAACATCCTGAGAAATGGGTCATTCAGGAGGGAGATTTCTAGTAGTGTTGCCCAACTACCTATTCTTAGTCTTCTTCTATTAAACATTTTTATCAGTGATTACATCCATAATGTAGACAATCAAGGAGGTAGCTGAAACCTTTGGTCCAATGATCATCAGTGCCCAGTAGGTGGGGAAGGGTGGGGTCAGCCATGTTTCTTCTAGTGGCCTCTCTCAAATTGGTACCCCAATATTCTGTAAAGCTCTTATCAATCCACCTAGCTGATGGATAGGACCTCTGTATTCTTCACTCCTCCACACCAAGGCAGCCTAGTGATATAGAGAAAGATCATGGGTTTTATGTATATATAATGGGACAGGTTTACATTCAGGTGTGTCTGGTTCCGTATCTCTGACATTACAAGGGAAAAGCTCAGAATTGGCTGACAAGGTCCTGCAACTTACAAAAGTACTCCAGTACAATGTACTCTCTACCCAAAAAAGAGAAGGAGGAAGGGACTTGCCTAGAATAGAAGCAGTCTGGTGTGGATAGGTCTTATGAATCTCAGAGAGGCCAAAAAAGCCAGAGAGGCTTTATGGACTTATATCACAGTCACAAATATGGGGAGGATAACTAACATATTGAATTACAAATCAGGATCCAAAAAGATCTGACAAACTGGAATAGACTAAATCTGCTGAGATGAAATTTAGTAGGGTTGAATATATAGATAGGATTTAGGTCTTTAAAAAAAAAGATATCAATACAGAATGAGGAAGACTTGGCTTAATGACAAACAGTGCATAGGGAAAATGCCAGGAATTTTTCTGATCATAAGTTATACTATAGAAATACAGTGGTTCATTTCAAAGGAGGTGATCATTTCACTGCATGAGTCAGACTATATCTTAATGTCACATGTAAATTAAGAGGGACATTGACAAACTGTAGTGTGTCAAAAGCAATATAATCAAAATGATAAAGGATCTCAAAACCATGTTATAAGAAGAAAAGTTAAAGGAATTGAGAATGCCTAGAATAGAGAAGGACTTAGAGGGAATATGTCTGCCTGAGAGGAAGTACAGTCTAGTGTAACAAGAGCCATTTTTGGAGTCAGGAAGACCTGGGTTCAAGTCTGGCCTCTGACACATACTGATTATATAACTCTGGACAAGTCATCATGTTGCTCAGTTGCTCATACAACTCTCTAAGATTATCATTTGCAAAGAATAAACCAAAGTGCACTAGGTAAAGGGAGTTTCTTTGCCAGGAGCTCATCATACCAATATATGGGAGCTAGGTGGCACAGTAGATAGAGCACTGGGCCTGGAGTCAGGAAGACTCCTTTTCCTGAGTTCAAATCCGGCCTCAGACACTTATTAGCTATGTGACCCTGGGCAAGTCACTTAACCCTGTTTGCCTGAGTTCCTCATCTGTAAAATGAACTAGAGAAGAAAATGGCAAACTAGTCCAAGATGTTTGCCAAGAAAACCCCAAAATACAGTCACGAAGGGTCAGACGTGATTGAAAAAAACAATGACTCAATAACAACAACATCACACCAAAGAAAGAAAAAATGAGGATCTCCCCCCAAAAAAAATCCCTCCAAGGTCACACAATTTCTGGATGTCATAAATTAAGTAATAAGAACATTGAAAAACTGTCTCAAACGCAGGATGGCTAAAGGGTCTCAAAACCATACTATGTGGAGAAAAGTTAAAGGAACCAAGAATAGTTATCAGGAAAACAGAAGACTTAACAATGATGTTTATCTTCAAATATCTGAAGAACAGCTGCGTAAAAGAAGGGGAGACATGTTGCTCCAAAAGGCAAAACTAGAACTATTGAGTCAGTGCAGCAAGGAGATAGATTTAAACTCAAAATCAGGAAGAAGTTTCTAATAAGCACAAAGTGGACTACTTTTAGCTATCCACCCATAAAATGAGTTTCTCATCATTAAAAGTGATCAGACAAAGACAACATCAGTCATTTTTCAGTTGTTTCTGACTCTTCATAACCCCATTTGAGATTGTCTTGGTAAAGTTACTGGAATGGTTTGCCATTTCCTTCTCCAGGTCATTTTACAGATGAGGAAACTGAGGCAAACAGGATTAAGTGACTTGCTCAAGGTCACACAGATAGTAAGTATCTTAGACCCGATTTGAATTCAGAAGGATAAGTCTTCCTGACTCTAGGTTTGACACTCTATCCACTGCACTACCTAGCTGCCCAAAGACAACATAGCAGAGTGGAAAGCCTGAGTTTTAATCTTAACTCTGCTCTTTACTATCTGTGTGACCAAGTACAAGTCACTTCAGTAACCCGCTTCAATGGACCTCAGTTTTCTCATTTATAAAATGAGGGGATTAGATTCTAGGGTCCCTTCCAGTCCTAAATCTTTATTACTATGATGATCCCACTGATGCCCATTTAATAGGAATATCCCGAAGTCCCACATGAAGTGGGAAATTGGTTTAGATATCACTTCAAACTCTTAGATGCTATGATTCTATGGTTTTCAGGTGTTTGATAAAGTTGTATAATTTTCACCAAGTTAGGTCTGACCTTATCAGCAAATACTAGGGATACATTCTTTCTGGGGGCCATGCACACATTCAGGGAGGTCCACAGGTACCCTTCTCAAATGAGGTAATGTATACAAAGTGCTTTGCAAACATTAAAGGACTATCAGGGTTTTTAACGTGGGGTCTATGATTTTTTTAATATTTTAATAAAAGTATTTTAATATAATTGGTTTCCTTTGTCATTCTAAGCATTTTATTTAATGCATTTAAAAACATTATTCTCAGAAGGGGTTCATAGCCAATTTTTGTTGTCCAGTTATTTCAGTCATGTCCAACTCTTCATGACTCCATTTAGAGTTTTCTTAGCAAAGATACTGGAGTGGTTTGCCATTTCCTTCTCCAGCTCAATTTTACAAATGAGGAAACTGAGTCAAATAGGGTTAAGTAATCTGTCCAGAGTCACACAGCTAGTAAGTATCTGAGACCAGATCTGAACTCAGCAAGATAAGTCTTTCTGACTCCAAGCCCAGCACTCTATCAACAGCACCAGCCAGCTGCAATACCAGACTGAAAAAGGGATCCATGGCACAAAAATGGTTTAAAATCCTTGCCCCATATAAATGTGAGTTATTATTAATATTACTATCATTATCATTACTCCCATCATTATTTAAGTAGATAGCAATTGCAGAGCATCATATAGCTGGAATTAACTGCATAATTCTATTAGAATGCACAACCAATCATCCTACACTAGGAAACCATGCCTAGCTGAGGACCTCTTCTCTTCCCTTTCCTCACTGAAGATTCTCTCATAGCAAATCAGGGACCACAGAGACAAATAAAGATCTTAGGGAAAATCTACCCTCTCATGGGCTGTACAGAAAAATGAAAGGAAAGGAAAGAAATGAGAATTTGTTAAGCACCTATTATATGACACACATTGATAAGCACTTTGGAATTATCTTGTTTGAGCCTCACAATAACCCTATGAGGAACGTGTTATTATGATCCCCATTTTACAGATGAGGAAACTGAGGCAGGCAGAGGTTAAGTGACTTGCTCAGACTCTCACAACTAGTGTCTGAGGCTAAGTTTGAACTCAGGTCTTCCTGACTCTAAGCCCAGTGTTCTATCTACTGCACTATCAACCTGCCTCCAAAAAGTGCTCACTGAATAAAAAAGAATGGCAAATTTTAAAATTTCATGGAATTTATCCCAAAGTGGTTCATTATGGAGACCAGCACACTAACTTCAGTGGTCATGACTTCTATACCTGGCTTGCTGCAGTTATACCTAAGTACACTCAGTCCCACAATATTTCTGAACTTCCCTGTTCCTATGGAAGTCACCATCATCATTCTGATAAACTAAGTTAACAACTTCATTGACATCCTCGACTCCCTACCCTCCCTCTCCCCCACATATTCAATCAATCTTGTCAATTCTGCTGCAACATCTCTAGCTTCCAACCTATCGTCTCTGCTCACACAGTCACCATCTCACTTCAGGCTCTCATAGCATCTCACCTGGACTATCACAACAGACCCCTCTTTGGTTCCCCCCCACCATCCATCCTCTACACTGCTACCAGAATGATATTCCTAATGAGCAGGTATGACCATGTCATCCCACCACTCAATAAACTCTAATGACTTCCTCAAATTAAATATAAACTCTTCAATTTTTCTTTTAAAGCCCTTCAAAACCTGGGTCCAGCTTTTCCAGCCTTATCATACTTTAGTCCCATTCAATTACCAGTTAAACTGTCTTTGCTGTGTTCCCCACATATACAGCATGCCATCTCCTATCTTATTTCTTTACACTAGCTGTCCCCATCCACTGAATGTATTCCTTCCTCATCTCCATCTCTTATAATCCCTACTTTCCTTCAAAATTCAGCTCAAGTGCCACCTCTTATATAAGGCCTTTACTAACTCTTGGAGCTGCTAACATCCCCCTTCCACCCCCAAATTACCTAATATTTCTTTTGCATAGACTTATATGTATATTTGTTGTATCCTAAGATATAATGTAATCTCCTCAGGACAGAGACTGTTCTATTTTTTACTTTGTATCCCTAAGCACAAAGCCTGGCACTTAGTAGGTGTTTAAAAATGCTTGTTGATTGATTGGTTAAGCTACAAATATATATAGTTGTGTGTGTATATATAGGTATATATTATATATATGTATATGTTACATATATACACACATATATATTTGTGTGCATATGTGTACGTATATATGTGTGTATATATATAATTTTTATATATATGTATATATACATTATATATACATATATATACATACATATACACATTTGCTTTTTGGTGAGGCAATTGGGGACTGCCCACAGTCACACAGCTAATAAGTGTCAAGTGTCTGAGGCTGGATTTGAACTCAGGTCCTCCTGACTCCAAGGCCAGAGCTCTATCCACTGCGCCACCTAGCTTCCCTGGCTACAAATATTTCTATTCTGATTTCAAAGACTTTCAGAAAAAAGGGTATCCTAATTTCTCTTAGTACTCTATACCAGCACTTAGTAATTCATACAATCAAGAAGTTAGGGGGATGTGTATCTGTATGTGTTCACATGCAGGTGTTTTACCCTCTCCTCTTCAATCTAATTTCTGTTTGTTCTTGTTTAAAGCCATTTCCTCTTATTTGGTACTTAAGACACAAGGACAACTGGTCCCCAACTTTCATATATTAAATTAACCATCTCTGTTCTGAAACAAATAATCTCAATTCCTTTTATATTTTCTCATACAACAATTATTACTTCCCAATCTTTTCAACCCTATCACTTCAAGACACTTTTCAAATATTACATGTGCCTTAAAACCTTAAATGGTCCACATAATTCTAATAAAAATCTAACTCTTCCCCTCCTCCATTGGTATCTTCACTGCATTTCCCTCTCTGAGCTAGAGTCTGATGTCACCGTACCCCATTTGGCCACCTAGTTCTTTTAACAGTTCTGTCCTTCACCTCATATCACCTCCTAATTTCTTCTGCCTTCTTGCTATAATCTATCCTCTTAGTTTGCCAAGTCTTGGGTCCATGTTTGTGATAGAAGATGAGATATCAGAATAAGAAAGGGAATATGATAATTCTAGAATTACCTGCTAGATAAAAGATGAAGGGATCCATCCCAATGTTTTTTTTCAGCAAATGTATTGAAACTTCTCTTTAATCAAGGGGTCATTTCCACCTGAATTTCTTATTCTACAACAAAATCCCTTATAATGCACTATACTAATGACTCTAAGTACTAGGAGTCCCTTGCTGGAAGGGCATGTATTTAGCATTCTCTTATACTAGAAATAGAAACTGAGACCTATGATTTCATAGGTATGTTGAACTCCCAAGTGAAAAAGACCCTTTATCATTGTAGGTCAGTAACTTCCCAGGGCCACTGAGAGGTTAAGTGACTTGTCCAGTGATGCACAGTTATGTGTCAGAAGCAAGACTTGAACCTGGATTTGTGACCAGCTATCCCACTTGCCTCTCATATCAACTAAAAGTGACAAATTCATGCATATACACATAAATGCTCTCAATCAAATTCTGTGACCTGAAGTGAGGAGTGTTATCCACAGTCAGGGACCACAATGAAATAACATGAACATCACACTTTGACCTTGCCAGCAACACACTATTTGGATGAACCGAGTTTGGAGCATACAGTGTTAGCAAAACAGGGAAAACTGTTCCGCTGAAATGTGAGTCCAGGGATAAGCAGGTGCAGCTGGGTCAGGAAGTTTCCTGGAGCTTCCATTTCCATGATGGCTGCAATCATCCAGCATATTTAAGCTGCAGGAAACAATTCACTTCGCTAGTGTTGATCCTTTGGTCAGAAGACTAGCCTCCATAATTCTGCACCTGTCGCAGAATCAACAATGGGTTGGGAGAAAATTAAAGACCTGGATAAAACACTAATGTAGCAAAACTTCAATAGAGCAGCAGACTGGAAATTCTCTTACGTTCTTCCTTTTGCGTACATCCCCAAACCCCTCTGCTGCTTATTTGGTGAGTAAATCACTTGGATCAATCACTTAATCAACCAATTAACCATCTTGGATTAAATAGCTCCCATGTGGTAGATCCTATGCCAGGCACTGGGGATACAAATACCAAGAATGGTATCAATAGTACTCTCAAGAACCTTACATTCTAATGGAATACACACTTAACCCCCCAGGCCTCAGTTTCTGTAACATGTAATATAATAGTGTAATACTAGATAGCCTCTAAGGTTCATTCCACCTCTCAATCCATGAATCCTATGACCCCTCCATTTTGGACCATGCCCAAATCTCTGGAATAAGCATTTGTGTGGTGCCTCCTATGTGCTACACACTATGATAAACACTTTACAATTATCTCCTTTGATCTTCACAATAATCCTGCAAGGTAGGTACTATTATAATACACCCACTTTATAGTTGAGGAAACTGAAGCAGATAGAGGTTAATTGACTTGCCCAGGGTCATACAATAACTAAGTATCTGAGGCCAGGTTTTTTAATTTTTTTAATTAATTAATTTATTTTTAGTTTTCAACATTCACTTCCATAAGCTTTTGAGTTTTACATTTTCTCCCCCTGCCTTCCCACCTCCCTCCCCAAGACATCTGATATAGGCTCTACATATACATTCCTATTAAACATATTTTCACATTGTTCATGTAAAGAAGAATTAGAACCAATAGGAGGAACCACAAGAAAGAAGAAACAAAACAAGGAAAAAAAAAGCGAATAGTATGCTTCAATCTGCATTCAAACTCCATAGTTCCTTCTCTGAATGTGGATAGCGTTTTCCATCATGGAAAACTGGAGATGTCTTAGATCCTTGCATTGCTGAGAAGAGCTAAATCTATTAAAGTTAGTCATCGCACAACGTGGCTATTGCTGTGTACACTGTTCTCCTGGTTCTGCTCACTTCACTCAGCATCAGTTTGTACAAGTCTTTCCAGGTTTTTCTGAATTCCGCTTGCTCATCATTTCTTATACAATAGTGTTCCATTATATTCATATACCACTTGTTCAGCCATTCCACAATTGATGGGCATCCCCTCAATTTCCAATCCTTTGCTACCACAGAAAGAGCTGCTATGAATATTTTTGTACATGTGGGTCCTTTTCCCATTTGTTTGATCTCTTTGGGATACAGCCCTAGAAGAGCTATTGCTGGATCAAATAAGGCCAGGTTTGAACTCAGATCTTCATGACCCAGCATGTTTATCCATTACATCACCTAACTGCTCTCATGTATATTCCTTCCCAGCAAAGTTTCATGTTTCCATTCTCTTGTTGTTAGAGGAGCTCAAGACATTGGACATGGGGTTACCCTAACAGAATTGACCACAATGAATCTGTGTCATATGGTCTACAACACCAGAGTCCCTCTTCAGAAATGTCAGTAAGGGTTAGTGTGATATACCATCTTACTGTGTCCTGGTAATTTTTAATTTAACTAATGACTGTTTATGTTATGCTTACTATTTCAGAATAACAAATGTGTGACTACAGTTATGTTAAATTTTGATAGCCTGGTAAAATAAATGTTGAGAGATTGCATAAGAATATGGCTACAAAATACCAGTCACTCAGAAGATAAGGAAAAAAATCATTTTCATGTAGAGAAAACACATGAATGATTGACTGCAATTTTCATCTGGTTTCTCATATAGAGGCACAGCCTAAATGCTACCAGGAGCACCGCCAGTGGGATTTCTGAGAGGTGAGTGTTATATATAGTTTGGTAAGAAACTCAAGTGTAACATTTAAAATGTGTTTCAGGCTTCATGCACAAATGCTAGAGAGCTTCTTTACCCTCTGCTCATGAGATGTGGAAGCTTAACATGTGTTACAAAAAAATCTCTGTACACCATATCCCCTTCCTCCTCAGGCCTCTCTTGAAAATGCTAGATCTTTGGAACAAAAGATAATCTAAGAAGTAATTAACTATTTATCAGGCAGCAACAGGGGTTGTTACAGAGCCCCTGCTCCATGGTCTGCATGCATATGAGCTCCCTGCAATCCCTGTGTGCAGTGAACATAAAAGCAGGGCCAGAGGTCAGAAGCAAAGAGCTGCTATATATCACCAAGGACAGAATGTCAGGAGGTATAATGCTGGATGAAGTGGAAAGGAATTAATGGAAACTTACACTGTTCCGACGGTTTATGCTACTGAAGCAATGCCTATGTTTGCTGCCCAGGAAAAATCAAGCAGAGCCTCTGAAATGAGAAATAATTACTGGCATGCTAGATAATGCCAACTGATTTGTTAACCATACTGGACATCAACTGTGAAACATAAAAATCTAAGGATCTTTCTATAAGATTTTATAATATCCACTGAGATAGCATGTGAGAAAGCTTGTTGAATTACAAAAAAAAACCCATATTTATATAAGATATTATTATCATCATTAGTATTCCAGAGTCTATTTTTCTAGTTGCAATTAACTGTCAGTCAACCAGGCATGAATAATTAAGGGCAACAGAGAAAGCATGGATAATTCAAAACTACGGATAAAACAAATATCTCCTACATTACATTGGTTTCGCAATAACAACAACAACAGTAGCTAACATTTATATAGCGTTTACTATGTGCCAGACACTGTGTTAAACGTTTTGCATTTGATCCTCACAACAATCCTGGAAGGCAAGTGCTATTGTTATCCCCATTTTACAGATTAGGAAACTGAAGCAAACAGGAAGTTAAGTGACTTGCAGAGGGTCACATAGCTAGTAAATATCTGTGGCCTGAACTTAGATCCTCCTCACTCCAGATCCAGTGCCTATCCACTGCACCACCTAGCTCCAAGAGGATATAGTCTACTATCATCGCATATCCATATGTGCAGACAGACAAGACACAAGTGTGTGCCTTGATATAGAGATACTTATCAGCGTGGCAGAGGAAGTAGGAGGACCAGGATCACCCCAATAGAGATGACAAAAATGAGATGATGATGATGATGAAGGAGAAATTCAGTTAGTCAATAAACATCTAAAAAGTAGCGACTACGTGCCAGTGCTTCACACAGTGCTTGGGAAAAGGAAAAGGATGAAGAGGAAGAGAAGGGAGAGGAAGTGGTGGAGAAAAAGAGTGGCAATGGTACCTCTCATATAGGGTTTTACAGTTTAAAAAGAATTTATACTCTTATTTATTCAGTCATTGCCTGGACTCTCTCCAGAATCCTCCTTTCTGTTTGCCATATTGTCACTCTGAAAAAACCCCACCCTAGGGCCCCTGCTTTTGGGTGGTGCCTGGGACCACCATTTTAGAAAGGACTCTAGTCACACTTCACCTCCTTCATACCTAGACTCTAGAATTTTCCTTACCCGCTGCAGCACTCCTGTGGGTGCCCTTTCTTCCCCCTTCCCACCCTTAACCATCTTTCCAGATCCCTTTTATGTGTGGTCTACCCCCATTAGAATAGTCCTGCTTACTCTTATTTGTATTTTATTTGTATCACCAACACTATGTACCAGGCACATAGTAAGCACTTAATAAAGGCTTGATCTATTTATCCTTTGATCATTACATCAGCACTTGTAAAGGTAGGTTGGTAGGACAAGTATCATTTTAGAAATGAGAAATATGAGATTCAAAGAGATGTGAACCCAGATTTAGTAAGTGATAAAGCCAGGCCTCAAACACAGCCTCAGTTTAGGGTTCTTTCAACTATTCCTCAATCGTCTCAAATCTCATTCACAATTAGAGAGTTGCCAAGTATTGTTGTTTGTTTGTTTTTGTTTGTTTATGATGACATCTCAACTTAAGGAAACTGATTTTATAAAATATATCCCAGAGTGTTCCCCTGAAGTCCTGCTCCAGTGACTCATCATGACAAGGTAATAACAGTCTTAGTTTTCAAAGACTGTGCCAATAGAAGACAAGCTTTGCCAGGACCTATTGAGCTGGAAAGCAGGTTCTTGGAAAGGACCCTCTGATGAACTGTGATCCAATAGTCAGCTGAGCTGAGTTCAGAGAAGGTTCTCACTAGAAGGTCGGTCTCTACATGGTGATTGAGGGGATCGAGGTTGGAGAGTTATATCAATTCAAGAAACCTTCAATTTCAGGCAGCAAAGGGCTTAGATTAGCACAGGTGGAGAGAATATCACACTAACAAAAGAGAGCTGGAACACTGAAACACATGTTCCAGAGTGCCATTAATGAGCACTTTAAATCACTGATTTGCTTCTGGGAGTCTCCATTATCAATAGTTGGACAGGAGTATATGCTGGTATTACCCAGCCTCCTGGTCATATTTTCTAGACCTGTGTACCACCTTTACCACATCCTTACTTTAGGGTATTTACTTTGATATGCAATAGCTTTTTCAGCAAAAATTGAAATATATAACTATACTAGATATATCTTTATCCTTTTTAATTTTATTTTCAAGTAATAATTGTTAAAAAAAAATTAATCCGACCTTCCCAGTATATCCCATTGAATAAATTAAGAAAAAAATCTCTCAGTATCTATAGAATCCAGGAAAACAAAATCCCACATTAGCCATATCCAAAAATGCAACACTTTTTCCTCCATTTTGAGTCCACCACTTTTCTGTCAGAGAGTGAATGGTGTGTTTTATCTTCATGCTTTTGGACTTACGGTTTATCATTGCATTGAGCAGAGTTCTAAAGCCTTTCAAAGCAGTTTTTCTCTATAATGATGTTATCATTGTCTAAATTGTTCTTTTTGTTCCATTCACTTTGTTCTGCATCAATTTACAAATCTTCCCAGTTTCCTCTGACATTGTCCACTTCATAATTTCTTATGGCACAATAACATCCCTTTTAATTTGTTCTGTCCTGAACAGAAACCTGGCACCATCTTCTTTGTGACAACCCTATACATATTTGAAAAATATTATTGTATCTTTTTGCCTTGTTTTGTGATCCATCCAAACTTTCCTCAAAAGTCTTGTTTTTCAAATTCTTAATCATGTTTTATTATTTTGTCTTCCCCTTTCCATGTACAGTTATACATGGAATCAATCTCCAAAATTCTTTAAAATAATTTAAATAATCTCAGTGATCCCAACTAGATTGTAAACTCCACAGATTTAGGGGTAATATTTATTTCACCCCCACTCCCACCTTGTAGAGCCTAGCATCGAATTTCTACATGTAACGTGCTCAGCAAAGGACCCTGAAAGGGCAGGAGTGTGTGGCACGCACAGGGTTAAATTTTTCCTCATGCTTCTAATCTGAAACTACAGCTCAGTAATTTAAAATGGCAACTCTGCCTGTGAGGAAGGGGAGAACTTTTCTTCACATACTAGACTTACAATTTTAGCCAAAATAATACTTGAGGGAGAGTGGTTATTGTTAGCTAATTTTTACCTTGAGAAAAAAGAGCCCCTCTTTTCTCAGTATCCTGCAGCGCCCCAAAGATATAATTATCTTACTGTAGCCAGTGAAGGTCTAATATATTCCTCAGCCCATCTTCAAAACCCTGGAGTTAATTTGAAAGCAGATTTCTATAATAAAATAGTCTATGTATATAACTAGCATATTTATGAAAGTATTGCGAACAGTTTACCTCAGACAATATATTTATTACTTGGAAAACCACTATAACAATTCATAGTTTGGATAGATTACAGTCAGTTATAAATCTTGATTTTTAGGTATCTGCTGGCTGATTTCCCTACTAACAATCCCATCTGGCCTAGACAGTGAGAAAGGGAATTTCCAAGTAAATTGTCCTGCTTTATATTGATATTGATTGTCATCAATACTATTCATATCAATGTTATAATATTGATTCTGAAAGAAGTTTTAGTACCTGATCAAAACTAAAGTAAGCTGCCTCCCCTTACCATCTACTTCACTCTATTCCTAGCTAAGCTCCTCACTCAACTAGAGTGTGAAAGCAAAGCCTTCTCAATCAGCTGGAAAATAGTTAATAATTATTACCTGTCTACTCTGCCAAAAAAGGCTGACCGGGAGATTTCATGCTCATATCCCGTTTTCAAACCAATCCACATGAGAGTCAGCTATTTTCAGAGGATTTTGAGGAAGTTCTACGACATTTTAGTTTCTCACAGTAATAATCAGAGGAGGTTTTACAGTTGTATTTCCTAAATAAAAAATATAACATCTGTATATATAGAAAACAGTATATTAGATAATATATACCCTCTAGTATACAATTATAGAGATAATTGTTTATATGCATATACATACATACATATATCCAAATGTGTCCTGTTGTTTAAAAAGCTCAATACACAAAAATTAAAACATTATACTCATTGACAAAGGATTATTCACTTTACTAAAGTATTCCCACATGATTTCTCTAAATAGCAACTCTTTCTCCTTTCCTCTTACTTCTCTCCACTATTCTTTAATCAAGAGCATTTGAATTAATGAGTCAAGTTACAAAAATTCAATTTACATACAACTTTTTAGATCTACTCAATATGTTGGGTAAAGTGAGATCTAGCCGAACAGTGTAACACAGTATTTCCAGTTCAGAAAAAAGCTAGATTGCTTCTTAGAGATGACCAAGTGAAACATGAATATTAGTATTAGAGTGTGTTCACTGCATCATATTATCATAGATTTAGATTCAAAGTAATCAGTCATCAAGTCCAAACTTTTCATTTTACGCAGGAGGAAACTGTAGCCCAGAGAAGTTAAATAATTTGCCCAGAGTCACACAGATAATAAGTAGTGGTAACAGAATTAGAATTCACCTCCTCTGACTCCAAATCCACCACTGTTTTCTCTGCACAGTAAAAAAGGAATCCTACATAATTAGCATAGCTGCCCCAGTAGGGATAGTAAGGCAAAAAAAAATTAATAAAGCTATAACAAATAATAAAGCAAGCCAGCGTTATCATCAAACGTTAAGCTACGCTGTGTAGAGCGTAAAGGTCTTTGAAATTCAGAAAATGAGGTTGTCAGGGAAGACTTCATGGAGAGGATATACTTGGCCTGAGCCTTGAATGATGGTTGATATTTGGGTAATCAGAAGACAGACAACCCAGAGAGACATGAGGAGGGCCAAAAGACTAAAATGAACAAGTTATATTTATACAACAATTCATACGCCCCAACTCCACTCCAATGTAAAGTGTTATCTAGATCACAAAAAAAGAAATTCAACTTCTTAATTTCTTTCTTTCTTCCTCTCTTTTCTTTTTTTTTTAAACCAATCCTGGCACTGGAGTCAAAGGACTGGATTCAAATCCTATCTCTAACACCCATGGGACCTTGGGCAATTCACTTAACCTGTATTTCTTAACCTGTATTCTCTTAACCTGTAAAACCAATCTGTAAAATGAAAGGGTTGGATTAGATAGCCTCTGAGGTCTTCACCAGCTCTGAATCTGTGATCACAGATTCACAAACATTACACTGTGAATTCCTTGAGAGCAGGTACTGGTTTTTTGTCTTTGTAATCCCCTAGGTTTAGTGCATAAGAGGCACTTATGATCCTATTAGTTAGGGGAAGTTCTGGTATAGACAACTGATGAAAACCTGCTGTACAACTTAACCTGCCTGGGGCTCTAAAAGATTAAGTGATTTGCCCAGAGTCACACAGTCAGTCCTGTCAGAGGCAGGACACCAAACCTAGATGGAATGGGCCCAGTCTATACAACATAGTCTTCCTAGCTTAGGCCAGTTCTATAAGCCAACTCTCATTCATAACACACAAAATTACATATGCCTAAAAACAAAATATAAGTAGGAAGAAAGTATATATTGCTAACTAGTACAGGTGGCAAAGTGGGTAGACTACAGAGCTTGGAGTCAGGAAGACTCTTCTTCTAGCCTCAAATGCTTACTAGCTGTGTGACCCTAAAAAAGTCACTCCACCCTGTTTGCCTCAGTTTTCTCATCTGTCAAATGAGCTGGAGAAGGAAATGGCAAACCACTCCAGTATCTTTGCCAAGAAAACCTCAAATGGGTTCATAAAGAGTCATAAAGAGGGAAACAATCCCTCCAAGGTCAACCAGTTTCAGGAGTGGTTTGCCATTTCCTTCTCCAGCTCATTTGACAGATAAGAAAACTGAAGCAAATAGGGAGACACTACTTTTTTAGAATCACAGGACTGAAAAATGACTTAACAAACTCACAATTGATAGGGGGTATTTTCAAAGGGTTGAGGATTCATTTTAAACACAAAATGTTATTGTTTTATATTGGTCTCTAATTATTTCATGTGTTTATGCTTCACTTCCCTAACAAGATCATTATTTCTTGTTGTCATAAATTCTTTGGAATTTCCCTTTTTCCTGTCTGAAATAGAACTCTTAACAGTGTCATACATATAAGCATAAAAATGATTACATGTTGATGAAGTCCTGAAGGGCTGGGGCTTCCATAGGTGTGGCTCCTGTCCTACTCATCCTTTCCTTGGAACCATGGAAAGCAGTGGGATGAGGAAGCTATTCTCTATCTGCTCATTAGCCCCAGGAAACACATCCCTGGAGGCTAATTAGTGGCTCTAAGTGCCAACATTCATCCTCATGTTCTCCCTCCCAAACTCTCTATTCCAGAAGTTTGATCCTGACGCAAAGTGGAAAATGAGAACTCTAATTGGGACTGCAGAGTGGAAGAAAAGAGGAAAAGACCAAAAAAGTTTTCACTAAAAATTATATATACATGCATGTATACACATATGTGTGTGTGTGTGTGTACACACACATATATGTACATATATATGCTTATCTAGTTGTTAATCTACTTATTTTATTCTCTATGGGATAGTGTTAGAAACTGCACCTACAATTTTATTGGTATAGGGAACTCCCAGGTAAGGATACTCCCTCTACCGATGTAGGTTGTTTGCGGTTTAGAGACTTAGAGATTTGCCTTGAGCACTGAGGGGTTAAGTGATTTGTTTGTATGTATGAAATTCAAAACTTGAAAGAATCTAAAATATTCCTTAAATGTTTCATTTTGTTGTTGTTCTGTCATTTCAGCAGCGTCTGACTCTACGGAACCTCATTTGGGCTTTTCTTGGCAAAAATACTAGAGTGGTTTGCATTTCCTTCTCCAGCTCATTTTACAGATGAAGAAACTGAGCCAGGTTAAGTGACTTTTTGAGGGTCACAAAGGTCATCTGAGGCCATATTTGAACTCAAGAAGACAAGTCTTCTTGACTCTAGGCTCAGGGCCCTGTCCATCACACCACCTAGCTTCCCTGGATGTTTCATTAAGCTATTAACAATTAAAACATTCTATACAAAATACAACTCCCAATGGTATGGTGTAATGGAAAGAGCTAGGAGGCAGAAGAATTAGATACTTGTCTCCACATTGCCACAGATTAGCTTTGTGACGTCAAGCAAATCAACCTGTGCCTCTCTCTGCCTTAGTTTCTTCATGAGAGTTTTAGGTCACCTCTAAGGTCCCTTCCAAAGCAAAGATTATATATTCTTTTATGGCCATTGTTTACTAGCCACTCTCAGGAATAAAATTGTAATTTATTGACAGTTGCCTGTCTGAACAGCATAAGTAACTATGGAAAAGCAAATGCCAGCCAGAGTTGGGCCTCTGAGGACCTCACCTTTCCTCAGGACCCTGAAGCTCTTCAGTTTTCTCCTTTCTTGGGGAGGTAAGCAGGTTTAGAAGCCTAAAGCTGGCCAAGAGGATCAATAGTTGTATGACCCTGGGCAAGTCACTTAACCCTGTCTGCCTTAGTCTCCTCATTGGTAAAAGAGAAGGAAATGGTGAAGAACTCTAGTATCTCTGTCAAGAAAATCCTAATGGGGTCACAAAGAGTCGGACACAACTGAAATGACTGAACAACAACAATGTATACAGATCAGTTAAAGGAACTGGAGATATTTAATCCAGAGAAGATTTAGTGGGGAATCACTATGGTTGTCAAATATCTGGAAGGCAATTGTGTGAAGGGATAAGACTGGTTTTGTGTGGCCCCTGAAGTCAGACCACAGGAACATGGGTAGAAATTAGAGAGAGGAAGATTTCAGTTCAGTAAAAGGAAAAGTTCCTAATAATTAGAGTTGTTCCAAAATGGACTGAATGCCTTGGGAAGTAATACATTCCAGACCACTGAAGGTCTTACAATAGAGGCTGGTTAACCACTTTCCTGAGGTGTTGTAGAAAAAATTCATGTTCAGACATGGGTTGGGTTAGACAAGATGAGGTCATTTCTAGCTCTGAGATTCTATTTTTCTTCCATTCTCAACTAGGAATATAGTTTTATTTTTAGAATCATAGTAATTTCCTATATGGATCAATAGTTATTTCGCATGTATTTTTAGTCTAAAATCTGTTTTTATACTAAGTCAACTACGACTGAATTAGCAGAATAATATTTAATTTGCAGCAAGCAGTTCATACTAGTATATTCAACTCTTGGTTCTCCAGACAGATGGAGGAAAATGAAGGAATGAATAATCCAAAATGTCAGATATCACTTATGGTTGTGCTTGGAATTGAGGGTTCTTTTTAATATATTTATATTTGCCTATTTAAAAGAGTGTGGTATAGGAGCTATACTATAGATGATAGTGAGTCAGACTCAGAGCCAGGAAGACATAGGTTCTACTCTCACCTGACACATACTGACTGTGTAACTCTGGTCAAGTCACTTGAACATAGTTATCATGTTCCCCATTTGAGTGTTCTCTTCTCTAGAACCAACATCCTCATTTATTTCAACCATTCTTTATATGATATGGAATCATGGTCCTTCACCATTCCTGTCTGTCCTCCATTTGCATTCCAATTTATTAATATCCTTCTTAAAATGAGCTACCCAGAACTGACCACAATACTCCCTATGAGGTTTGGCAAGGGCATTTAGCAAGGACAGAAGGATTCCTAGTGCTGGAAGTTATGCCTCTCTTAACGTAATCCAAAGTTGTGTCAGCTCTTTTGAGTGTGACAACATACTTACCAACTCATATTGAGCTTGCAATTGACTTAAATTCCTACTTCTTTTCCAGATAAATTACTGCTTAACCATATCTCTTCTATCTTGTACCAATGAAGTTGATTTTTTTTATGCCCAAGTATAAGATTTTAGGTGTATCCTTACTGAATTTCATTTTATCAGGTTCTGCCCAATTCTCTAGACTGTCAAGATCTTTTTGTATCCTGATTCTGTTAACCAATGTGCTATCTCTCCCAGCTTTGTGTCATCTACAAATTGGATGAGCATATCATCTATGCCTTTATTTAAGTCACTGATAAAAAATGTTGAATAGCAAGGAATTAAGCACAGATCTCCAGGAAATTCTACTGTAGACCTCCCTCAACATTAACATTGAATCATGAACAATTACTCTTTGAGTATGACCATTCAACCAATTCTGAATCTAATTGTAATATCATATAATCCAGAGGTGTCAAATATGCACAACAGTCCCAATTGTGGCCCAAACCAGATAAAAATGTAATTGGGAAATATTTAATAAAATAAACAAAAAATAAAACAAAACATAGATAACATTACATGTTAAAATTAAGTCTGTATGTGACCCACGGGGATCCTTATGCATAGTTTAATAGTCCCCACTTCTATTTGAGTTTGACACCACTGATCTGGTTCCCATCTCTCTATGTTCTCCACAAGATTAGAATAAGATATTTTTTAAATGCTTTGCTTAAATCTAAGTAAACTGTATGTATAACATTCCGCTCATCTACTAATTTCATATCCCTATCAGAAAAAGGAAATAAGGATTGTTTGGCAAGATGTATTTTCATAAAGTCATATTGGCTCTTTATATAACCATAACTCCCCTTTCTAGATATTCACCAACCATGCCTTTAATGATCCAACCTATTATTTTCCCAGTAATGAAAATCAAGCTCATTGCCTTATATTTTGTGTAATATGATGTTTTATTCCCTTTCTTGAAAAGCAGGATAACTTTTGCCCTTCTCCAATCATTTGATGCCTCTTTCATTGTCCACAGTCATTCAAATATCACTTAAACAGTAGTTGAGCTATCACCTCTGCCAGTTCTTTTAGGACCCAAGAATATAGTTTATCTGAGTCAGGGTACTTGAGTGCATCTAGGGGAAGTAGGTGTCCTCTTACTATCTCCTTAGTTACTTATCTTGAATGTCAACTCCCTTTGAGAAGTTTCTATTTTGTTATTTCCTGTACAAATGTCATTCCTCTTAACATAGAATCACAGAATCATTTTTAGATTTAGAGATGGGAGGGAGCTTAGAGACCATCAAGTTCAACTCCCCCATTTGACAGATGAGGGAACTAGGGCACAGAGAGCTTAAGTGATTTGCCCAGACTGACATAACTCCTGGCCTCTCTGAGGTAGGATTTAAACTCAGGTCTTCCTGACTCCAAGTACAGCATTGCATCCACCATGCCCCCTAATTGCCAAAAAGAGGAGCAATATTTGATATTCAATATTCATAAATATTTATTAAGTGCTTACTATGTGCCAGGCAGCTAGGTGGCACAATAGATAGAGCACTGGGCTGGGAATCAGGAAGACTCATCCTCCTGAGTTCAAATATGACCTCAGACACTTACTAGCTGTGTGACCCTGGGCAAATCACTTAACCCTGTTTGCCTCAATTTCCTCATCTGTAAAATGATCTGGAGAAAGGAATGACAAACCACTCCACTATCTTTGCCAAGAAAACCCCAAAGGGAGTCACAAAGAACAACAACAATGTGCCAGGCACTGTGCTAACCACTGCGGATATAAATATGATAAAGAAAGATAGTCTTAGTCCTCAAGGAGCTTACAATGTAATGGAGGAGAACAAAACCCAAAAGGAAGCTGGGAAATGATGGAGTACATATGAGGCACCTTGTTCTGTGGAGTTCAAACCAAGTAGAAATGCAGATGGAAAGTGGAAAGTGAACTAGAAAATCCAGAAAATTCTTTCTATAAAGGAAAGCTTTGGGAGGAGTTTGGTGCTCTACCTTCCAGTCCTCCAATCAGAAGGGAGCAGAGACTGAGAGACTTGGAGAGGTGTCTGAGTATGTAAGACTGAGTTAGCTGCATGGTAATGAGATTTCTAGTGATCAGCTTATCCTGGGAAGGGCATCTGATTTGGGAGAGTTCAAACCAAGCCAAGCTGTAGATGAAAAGTAGAGAATTGAGCAGCTCTGCCTTCTTTCTGTTGTTGGAGAAACAGAGGTTGAACCCAGGGTCTGCTATTTACTACATGTGTGACCCTAGACAAGCTTCTCTGGACCTAGGTGTCCTCATTGGTGATTGAGGCAGATGATCTCTAAGAATCCTCCTAGTTTTAAATCTTACGACCCTACTTGTCTTCTTTGGATCAAACTCTGTAAATAATCTTAAATATGCATTATAGCAGAAAACACTATAGGTACTTGTTACCCCATAGTACCAGATAGGAAATATTCTTACAGGTCCATGTAGTAATAAACAAAAGTGCAAATGGATATTATGTGAGATGACTTAAGCAAACACTAGGAATTAGCATCTAAATGGATGGATTTGTAGGGAATCTCTTCTCATATCACCAGCTTTCCCAGTAGTAGAAAGGCTAACAAAAAGTAATGAGTCCAGAGGGAAGACAAAAAGCAAGATCTTGTTCCACACCCTGGAAAATATAGATTTATTTTCTTCATTTCTTCATTCCTTCAGCAAATATTTAATAAATGACTGCTCTGTGTAAGGCATTGGGCTGGATACTAAGAATGCCATTATAGATAGGACAAAGACCCCCATTCTCATGGAGTTTACGATTTAATAGAGGCCATGAAAAGCCTACAAATAACCATAACAAAATACAGACTAAGATGAGTGCAAAGAATATGTCCAAACAAAGTGTCACAAGAAAGTTGAGGAGGGAGACAACATTTTCAGCTGGGGAAGGGGAGTAAAGAAGAGGCTTAGGGAGGAGGTATGTCATCTGATTTAGACCCTGAAGAAAGAGATATGTGTGTGGAAATGCATGACAGGCACAGGGTAGGTTATAAACAAAGGCACAGGAACAGGAAAGGTCAGGAAAAGAATGTAGGATAAAGTACATAAAAGGATAGAAGGGCAGCTAGGTGATGCAGCGTATAGAGCACCAATCCTGGCGTAAGGAAGACTCATCTTCATGAGTTCAAATCTAACCTCAGACACTTACTAACTGTGTGACTCTGGGCAAGTCCCTTAACCCTACTTGCCTCAGCTTCTTCATCTGTAAAATGAGCTGGAGAAGGAAATGGCAAACCACTCCATTATCTTTGTGAAGAAAACCCCAAATGGGGTCACAAAGAGTCAGGCATGACTGAACAACAAACAACAACAACAAAAAAAGGAATAGGATGAGATAAGAATGGAAAAGTGGATTCAGGTAAGATAATGGATGCCCTTGAATATCAGAATCAGAAATTTATAATTTTTCAGTTGGCAAGACATCTGTAGCTGTTTAGAATCACAAACACATTAACCCTATACTGTCTTACATTCTGTTCCTTCTGTTAAATTGAGTGCTTAATATTTTATGACATTTATGTTCAGCCTTAAGTCATAATTCTCCATTCTATGTGCTTAAGTCAACAAACCAATAAGCAATTATTTATTAGGTACTGTGCTAAGCATTGGTATACATGGAAAGGCAAAAGACAGTCCCCTTTTACAAGTGGCTCACAGTCTAACAGGGGAGAGAACATGTAAACCAGTATGTACAAACAAGATACATATAGGAAAAATTGGAGGTAATCTCAGAAGGAAGGCATTAAGATTAAGGAGGACTGGGAAACGCTTGTTGCAGAATCTTGGACTTTAGCTGAGACTTGAAGGAAATCAGGGAAGCCATGAAGGAGAGATGAGGAAGAAGAATTTCAGGAATGTGAGAGAGCCAGTGAAAATACCCAGAGTTGGAAGATGTGATATGGCATGTACGAGGAACAGCAAAGAGGCCAGTGTCACTGGATATCAGAGTACATGGAGTAGAATAAGGTATAAAGATATTGGAATGGTAAGAAGGGGCCAAGTTATGTCTTTAAAAACCAAACAGAGCACTTTTTATTTGATCTTGAAGGTAATAAAGAGACACTGGACTCAATGAGCAGAGGAGTAACATGGTCAGACCTGCACCTCAGGAGTGTCAATTTGGCGGCTGAGTGGAGGATGGATGGAATGAAGTAAGACTTGAGGAAGGGAGACTAACTGGCAGGTAATTACAATGGTCCAGGTGGGAGGTGATAAAAGCCTGTGCCAAGATGGTGGCAGCGTCAGAGGAACCCTTTCTGCAAGAAGGATTATGAAGGTAGAATCAGAGGAACTTGGCAACTGATTGGATAAAGGGACAAAGTGGCGGGGGGGTGCACTGAAAGAGAGTAAGAAGTTGAGGATGACTCCTGAGTTGCAAGCCTAGGTGACTTGGAGGATACTATTGACAGCAAAGAAGAGGTTAGGAAGAGGGGAGAATTTAGGAGGGAAAAATAATGAGTTCGATTTTAAAAATGTTAAGCTTAAGATGTTTACAAGATGTCCAGTTTAAGATATCCAATAAGTAGTTAGAGATTATAGACTGGAAGCCAACAGAGGGGTTAGGTGATCTAAGAGTCATCAGCATAGAGATGATAGATAGATCTGAGAATCATCGGCATAAAGATGATAATTGAACCTATGGAATCTGATGAGATCACCAATCAAAATAGTATAAAGGGAGAAGAAAACAGGCCCCAGGACAGTGCCTTTGGCAACATCCAGGGTTGACATGCATGACCTGAATGACGATCCAGCAAAGAAAGCTGAGAAGGAATGGTCAGATAGATAAAAGGAGTACCAAGATAGAGAAGCATCACAAATACCTAGAGAAAAGCGGGTATCAAGGAGAAGAGAGTGATCAACAGTGTCAAAGGCTTCAGTGAGGTCAACAAGAATGAGGACTGAGGAAAAGCCACCAAATTTGGCAATTAAGAGATCACTAGCAACTTTGAAGGGAGAAGTTTCAGTTGAATGATGAGGTCAGAAGCAGGACTGCAGAGAATTAAGAAAAGAGTAAGAGGACAGCAAATGGAGACACCAAGTGTAGACAGCTTTCTCTAGGAGTTTGGCCACAAAATAGAGGAGAGACAATAGCTAGTGGGGATGGACAGGTCAAGTGAGAGTTTCTGGGGAGGGAAGAGATACGAGCGTAAGCAGCCAGCAGAGAGGAGAGATTGAAGGTGAGAGTGGGGATGATAGAGGGGACAATCTATTGGAGAAGATGAGATAGAATGGGATCACTTGTGCATGTAGAAGTGTTCGCCATGGCAAAGACAAGAGCCACTTTGTCCTTTTTAAAAATTTTTAAATTTTACTTTTAATTTATTAAATAAAACAAGCATGTCTATAATGCAATAGAATTAAAAAAGATTGTTGCACTTGAAACTGCAAATCTATTATGTACAACTTGCTATTCTTTTTAAATATATAATAAAGTTATTGTGTAAATTTTTTCTTTTTTTTCCCTACTGCCCCCTCACCCAGCTTTTTTTTTTTTGGCTAGGCAATGGGGTTAAGTGACTTGCCCAGGGTCACACAGCTAGTAAGTGTTATGTGTCTGAGTCTGGATTTGAACTCAGGTCCTCCTGAATCCAGGGCCAGTGCTCTATCCACTGCACCACCTAGCTGCCCCCTCCAGCTTTAGAATTGACTACCATTAGACACAAATATATATGTGAGTGCATGTGTGTATATGTGTGTGTGTGTGTGTGTGTATACATATATATTTGAGGGAAGAAAAAAGGGGAAAAACATGATAATTTTGTTGCATATTTGAAAAGAATAGCAAGTTGTACATAACAGATTTGCAGTTTCATGTGCAATCATCTTTTTTATTGTACTATTTTATAGAAATGCTCATTTTATTCCATAAATTAAAAATAAAATAAATTGAAATTTTAAAATGTATGTGTATGTAAAAATCATTCTATACATCTTATTCATCAATCTTTCTCTGGATGCAAATAGCATCTTCCTGCATAGGTCCTCTGTAATAAATCTGGGTATTTATAATAGTCAAAATGACTTAGTTATTCTTAAAATAACATTGCTGTTACTATAGACAACGTTCTCTTGGTTCTGTTGATTTTGCTCATTATTTCATCATGTCATAAGAACCACTTCTTATGAAACAGAGATGAAGGAGGAAATAGTAGTGGAAGGCATCTGAGTGATGTAAGATAAGGAAAAAGGGAGAAGATGGAGCTCTTGGCAAATGGCCTCGGTTTTTTCAGTAAAATATGAAGGAAATTTCTCAGCTGAGAGGGTGGGGGAGGGAAAGCCATGGGAAGTTTGAGGAGAAATGAACAGGTTCAGAAAAGCCACTGTGGTAAGTGGGATAATAAGTTGATTTGTTGTTGTCGTTCAGACATTTCAGTCCAACTCTTGGTGGCTCCACTTGTGGTTTTCTGGGCAAAGATACTGGAGTGATTTGCCATTTCTTTCTCTAGCTCATTTGACAGATGAGGAAACTGAAGCTTAACTGAGGGTTAAATCACTTGCCCAAGGTCACACAGCTAGTAAATGTCTGAGGTCACATTTGAACTCAGGTCTTCCCAACTCCAGGCCTGGCACTCTATCCACTGTGCCACCTTTCTGCTCCAAGCAAGCTGATTATGGTAAGAGGATTACTTTGTCACAATGAGGGCCTAGTTGAAATTATACAAAAATTCATGGTGGACCCAGTCATTACTATCCATTCAAGCAAGATTATTCCCCAGACAGCAAGGCCCTTTCTCCCTTCCAACATTAATCTTCAATTTGTGCTTCTCACATATGCTTAGAACAGACCATTTTTTGCTCTAGTTATCTACCCGTGTATCATATTCCAACTGTGTGTCTCATCCTCTACTTGGTATAGTAGGTGCTCAATAAATCTTTGTCAAACTGAGTTGCATTCATTAGTTACAGTAAAAATCATTCAAATTGAGACATAATTTGGAGTTGTGGTGATTCCATCTGGCCTGAACTAAAGTTTAATGTCGCACTCTCTCTGAAGACAAAATTTTACAAAGCAAATTAATAGCATAAATAATATGGAGGAGGTAGGGGTGGGTATTTAAACTAATTAATAGAACAAACTATTTTCAAGTATTTTAGTAACATCAGAAGCCTTCAAACTCTTCTATGAGTCTTAAAACAGACTTAAGAGGACTTCTATCTGGCAAGACTATGTTAGCAGCTAATTTCCACTAGTGTAGGTAACTGAATGTGACCTTGGGCAAGTAATTTAGTTTCACTAGCCCTCAGATTTCTGATCTACAGAATTAGAGAATTGATATAAACTGCTTCTGAGGTCCTTTCTAGTTCTAAAATTTATATTGTCAAAGCAAATAGATACCATATGTCAAATAACCAGGTGGTAAAACAGAGTAGTTGCTATTAATAAATTTAAAAGCAAGACTTGAAACAGATAAGGAGAAATTAGAATGATCTCCAATAGAGAAAAGTAGAAAATATCATCAAGGATAAAAATGTGACTCTAGGGATCTAAAAAGATTACAAAATGAATGAAAAGGAGGTTTTAAAAAGTTGTGTTGGTTGTATAAGAGAAAGAACGAAGGGTAGGACCACTGCTTGGGAGTGATAGCATTCTGATAGCAGATAATGGAAGGCATAACTATATAAATGATGTTCGGTTTCTGTTTGTCTAATAAAAAGAATACTCAGGGCAGGTAGGTGGCATAGTGGATACATCACTAGCCCTGGAATCAGGAAGACCTGAGTTCAAATGCAGCCTCACATATATAACATTTACTAGCTGTGTGACCCTGGGCAACTCGCTTAACCCTAATTGCCTCACAAAAAAAAAGATTATTTAAAAAAATGTTTTAAAAGAATACTCTCTGGAAAAAACTAAACAAAAACAGTTAACCAGGAGTTGAAACCCAAGATGAGTAGTAGTAACCCAGCTCCCCTCAGTGAGTTGAAGTCATCAGACACAAACTATATTTTTGGGAGTATTAATTAATTTGGGAGTATAGTTGCTGAATCATTGTCAATGATTTTTGAATCATTAAGAGCAAGAGACTTGCCACAGAAATGAAGATGAACATATGTCCCAGTTTTTGCAAAGGTGAATCAAGTGTATTCTTTGAATTTACAGAGCTGTGAGCTTGACTTTGGTTCCTGGCAGAATTCTAGATTGCTTTATCGAAAGGATGATTTTTGATCACTCAAAAAGGAAAATAGCCATCACTAAAAGCCTACATTTATTCATTAAAAATGAGACATTCCAGAATAAACTAATTTCCTTTCTTGACAGGGTTACTAGACCCCTGTTTCAGAGGAGTGCCATAAACATAGTATACCTTTATTTATGCAAGCCAAATTATTTCATGATATTTTTGTGGAAAAGAAAAAGGGTCATCATCTGGCTAATAGAAGTTAGGTGTACTCAGAGCTGACTGACCAGACCAAAAGTGTGATGATTATTGATAATAATAATTAACATGCATATAATGATTTAAGGTTTGAAAAACACTTTACATACACATTTCATCTGATCCTCACAATATCCCTATCAGATAAGTGCTATTATTATCCCCATTCTACAAATAAGAAAACTGGAGATGAGAAAAGTCAAGGGATTCACCTAGAGTCACTCACCTAAGAAGTGTTAGACGAAGGATTTAAACTCAAATCTCACTGACTTAAAGGCCACAGTGCCTCAGATTAATGAATCAGTGTTAAACTAGAAGGAAGACTCTAATAGAATACTCCTAAGGGCTTTGTCCTTGGCCACATTCTATTCAACATTTACGTCAGTTAATAAGAGGAAAGCTTAGGTATCATGTTTCTCAAATTTAGAGATAACATGAAGCTAGATAACTGACACATTAGATGATAGACCTGGATTCCACAGTCGTTTCAATAAGCTAGAGCAAGAGGCCAAGTCTAACAAGATAAAACTTAATAGGGATAAGAATACTTAATAATAGCTACATTTATATAACACTTACTATGCATAGACACTGTATTAAGTGCTTTACAATTAGCATTTCATTTGATCTTCACAACAACCCTGTGAGGTAGATGCTATTGTTATCCCTATTTTGTAGATAAGGAAACTGGCAGAGGTTAAGTAATTTGCCCATGACACCCAGCTAATTAATGTCTGAAGCCGGATCTGAATTCAGGTCTTCCTGACTTCAGGACCCAATACTCCACCCATTGAATCTCCAGGGTTCAGGAAATTAATTGAAAAAGTAATGTTTGTGGAGGCATGTGTTTTTCATGCAAAAAAATAATAATAATTTGATAGGGACTTTAGAGGTTATCTAGTCCATACCATTTATTATATATGTAAAAAATATGTATGTATGTAACCTTCTATAAAATCCCTGAGAAGCGGTGTCAAACTTAAAGAGAAATTGACTTAGAAAACCACAAATTAACATTATCTAGGTTTTATTGTATTTTTATTTATTTCATTAAATATTTGCTGACTGCATTTCAATTTAATTCAGACTAAACTCAAGAGGGGTTGGGTATTTGATATCTCTAATCTAAGCCTCACCAGAAAACACATAGCAACTCAGTGCTTTCCAAAATATATTCCTCAAGCAGGTTCAATGACAGACCTCTGCAATAAAATGAATATCTCAATAAAGTGAGCCACATGAATTTTCTTGTTTCCCAGTACATATACCAGTTATGTTTACAGTATATTGTAGCCTATTAAGTATGCAATATTATATTAAAAATGTATATACCTTAATTAAAAATACTTTATTGTTTAAAAAAATGCTATCATCTGAGCCTTCAGAGAGTCATAAATTTTTTGCTGAAAGAGGGTCTTGCCTCACGTTGATGGCTACTGACTGATCAGGGTGGTGGTTGCTGAAGGCTGGGTTGGCTGTCTCAATTTCTTAAAATAAGATAGCACTGAAGTTTACCACTAGTCGACTATTCCTTTTCCTTGAATACTTAGAGGCCATTGTAGGGTTATTAATTGGCCTAATTTCGATATTGTTGTGTCTCAAGGAATAGGGAGGCCCATAGAGAAGGTGAGAAGTGATGGGGAAGGAAAAATGAGGGAACTGATGGTTGGTGAGCAGTCAGAACACATACACTTGTCAATAAAGTTTACCATCTTAGATGGGCGCAGTTCATGGAGTCCCAAACAATTATAACAATAACATCAAATATCACTGACCACAGATCACTATAACAGATATAATAATAATGAAAAAGTTTGAAATATTGCACGAAGTACCAACATGTGACCCACAGACATGATGTGAGCTCATGCTGTTGGAAAAATGGCATTGACAGACTTTCTTGATGCAGGGTTGCTACAAACCTTCAGTTTGTAAAAAACACAGTATCTACAAAGCACAATAAACTGAAGCATAGTAAAAATGAAGCATGTCTGTAGTCTGTTTCTCCTCAGAATGGTTCTAATACTGAGAAAAGTGTCCTTACATCAAACTGAAATCTGCCTCTATGAAACTCCCACCTGTTACTTCTAGCCCCGCCCTCTGAGACAAAGCAAAGCAAGTCTCTTAGAAATGACAGCCCTTCAAGAGTCTGAAGATAGCTATGCCCCTCCTCTTCTCCACAATAAATATTCCTGGTTCCTTTCATCTATTTTCAGCAGCACCATGATCACCTACTTTTTGATGTATTACAATTTGTCAATTCAATCTTATAAATAATAATATTAGCAGTTTGCAATTTGGCAGAGACACTATACCATGAGGTGACATCACTAGGCTATAAAATGACATCAGCAATTCTATAGGTAAATAGCAAGTGGCAGCATGAGAAGAAGAGAAGTGTTCCAGTGGAAATTCAAGCCTAGGAGAATGAATCATCTGGGCCTATATGTGACCCTCTTCTTCATGTTCCCTCTTCCATTGGTGACTTAGGAATCATGAGACATATGGTGGATCCCTTATGTATAAGGGAAGATTTTACTGGTTAATTTACCTTACTATTCAGTTTTAATTAAATGCCTTTTGCTTTGAATTAATGCTTGGCCTGGTCAAAGAGAAACAATGGTAAGGGCCATGGGTTTGAGTAGATTCTAGACCCAAAAGTATGCCTTCAACCTGAACCTACCTTTCAGGGGCCTACATTTGAGTATACTTGGTCTATATTATTATTATTATTATTATTATTATTATTATTCATGTTATTCAGATAGTATGCTATGAAAATACTGCCTCAAGTATTGCCAGTACATACATATCACAATTTTCTAGTAAGGTCTAAAAGTGTTTTGAAACCATTAAATACATCTTGCGACACTACTTGCTGATAAATGCTGTTACCCTTTTGCTTTAGATGAGAAAACTAATACACAGGGCGACAGACTCAATTAGCTGCAGTCAACAGTCATGCCAGAGAGAAGGCTTAATACCCCTGTCCTATGCCATCACCCTAAACCAGAATTTTTTCCCTAAAATGAAATCAGGTTCCAAACAAGAATTCCATTAGATTTCAATAATCGAAGGTGTCATTTTTAACTAGACTTATAATTTTATTGCTCCTCCACTAACTGAGTCCACTTGGGAATTTGATTTGACTTCATTATGCTTGATTATAAATTTTTCCACTGTCAAAACATAATGGAGCTGGCAGTCCTTGCCCTGGAGCACCTCAGAACTAATTCATCAAGAGAAATGTAAACCTATCTTATTCTGATTTAGTTTGGGGGTCACACTGAAAGCAACGTAAAGGAGGAAGAGGGAACTGTGCTGCATAGATTGTTCTTAATTCCTCACTTTATTCTTTTCCCAAAAGCAATTATCTTTCAAGGCACTGAAAAATCTATTACCTGAGCTTATGGAAGATTTTGGGATCATAAAGAAAATACCGATTGTTCCAACTTTGATTGGAAAAGACAAGTTGAGATCACTTTAGACATAAGTTCAACACAGAAAGGCTCTGGTCAGCTAAAGGGATTTTAAGAGGGAAGAAAAGAAGTATCTTAAAGGGCCCCTGCTACAGTATGACAGGTATGCAAAAATTTTAACTTCTCTCACCAGGAATAAGGCATTATCTTAGGTTTCTTCAATTCTTTTTCTTACCTTAAAGTCATTCTTTTATACCTATCTCTGGATTAGGAGAAAATATATAGAATGATAGAAAATATACAGAATCATTCTTAGAAATGGAAGTGTATTTTGGGAGTATTGAGAGTCTCATTCCTAGCATCTTGGGGACCATTTTGTGGTTGTTTAGTCATTTCAGTTGTGTCTGACTCTTTGTGACCCCATTTTGGGGTTTTCTTGGTAAAGATACTGGAATGGTTTGTGATTTCCTTCTCCAGCTCATTTTACAGATGAGGAAACTGAGGCAAACAAGGTTAAGTGACTTGCTGAGGGTCACACAGCTAACAAGTATCTGAGGTTGGATTTGAACTCATGAAGATGAATCTTCCTGACTTCAGGCCCAACATTCTATTCACTGTACCAACTCTTACATGCCCTCTAATCCAACCCCTCCCATGTACATTTTACATATAACATAGGCTCACATCTTCCAGCCAATCTCTTACCAGAGATTATTTACAGATAAGGAAACTGAATCTCAGGTTAAATGACTGTCCAGGGTCATTCAGGGACTAAGTATCTGATAGAGGATTTGAGCTCTGGTCTTTCTGCCTCCAGGTCCAATGCTTTATCCACTACACCACATTGCTTTCCCAGTACTTTGTCCAGCTGCATCATGGTTGGTGGCGTGCTCACCCCCTCACCCTTTCAAGATCCACTAAGTGGGTGAGACTCTACTTTTCTTAGCCTATAAATAACTCCTACACACACACACCACACACACACTACACACACACACACACACACACACACACACACACATTCCATTTTTCTTCAGTGATAATCACAAAGATACATGTTCCACAGCTAGAAAAGGAGCAATTTGGTCAAACTTTTTAATCTTACCCACGATGGGAGCCCTTTCAGGAATGCCCATTATGGACAATCAAATAAGAATTTTCACAAGTATATTTCATCCCCCTCCTATTTTTTTTTTTACTGGGCAAGGAATTGGGGGACATAAGTAGTGATAATTTCCCAAGTGGAGATTTCCCGTTGTGGTTACATCAGACATAGGATAGCTTTTTTATATTACTGTTTGGAAGTAGAGGGAATGTATTTGTGTGCTGGTACCAGCAAGTCTTTATAGGAATCTTCGAAAGAGTTGGGGTAGGGGAGAAGATTCTTTAGTTCAATTCAATACAAAAATTATTTATTAAGGGTCCACTGACCGAAAAACTAAGGATTCAAACAGAAAGAAAAAAAGAAAAAAGAGTCCTTGCCCTCAATAACCTACAATTATAATGGGGATGAGGAGGCGGAAGAGAAAGCAGGTGTTAACCATCTATAAACACATCAGTAAATACAAGATTTAAACAAAGTAACCATTGGACAAGATGAGCTGGGGAGAGCACCAATAAGCGAAGCATTGAGGAAAGTCATCTCATAGGATGTGGCCCTTGAGACTTGCCTTGACATTAGAGATTGTAAGAGTTGGGGGTAAGGAAGGAGAGCATTTCAGGAATAGGAGACAGCCTGTACACAAAGGGATAAAAATGAAATATAGAGTTTGGGAACCTACAAATAGAGTAGTTTGGCTAGAAAGTAAAAAGAGTAATGTGCAATAAAGCTGAAAAGGGAGGCTGGGACCAGATTGTGAAGGGTTTTAAAAACCAAGAACAAGCTTGAATTGCCCACCTGTAAGTGATAAGTACCTACATAGTAAATACCAGAATCATGATTCAAACCCAGGCCTTCTTACTCTAAATCCAAGGCTCTTATCACAATACTATTGCTGTCTCTCCAAGTATACAAATTGTGGGAAATTAACAGATATTGTTTATATCAGGCATCATAATAAAGTATATTTCAAACACTGATTAAAGCGGTCATTATATGTTTAATTATTTGGCCATCAACGAAAGCTTTCTTCATTGAAAGATTATTACATTGCTCACTCCAATATTAAATTGGGCATCAGCCCAGGAGATCTTTACTAAAGATGTTAAGCACTTGTTAGCACTTTGTATCAATAATTCCTGTCTACAGGGTTGCAACAAAAAAGCAGTGACTTCTTAGTGCCCCCAGATAACTTTCTAAGCCTACAAATTGCAAAGAAGCTACTTATCTGCATCAACAAAAGGGACTTCCTTCTGGGAGAGCAACAAAATAACAAAGTAACAGCCCCTCCATAAACCCCCACCCCTAAAAAAGAAAAACTTTATGTAAGCTGTCAAGAAAGCCACATACAAAAGCTGTGAGTATACAAATATTACAAGAGGGGAAAAGCAGTGTAATCCTTTTTTAAAAGTCCTAAGTACTCAACAATTTGCCTAGGAATCTATCAGCTCTTCAGGATTAATTTCATAATAAGTAATAGAGATAATTTCTAAGAAATTAGTATAAATTTTGAGAAGATCAGTACAAACTCTCATAAAATGGCACTTTGGAAGCACTGAAAATATCATAGTTCTAGTGTAAGTTAAGGGGAAATGTGAATTGAAGTAACAAAGATACATTTCATAGTTACTATGTTTTTTTGTTGTCATTCATTAATTAATCAATAAGGCAATCAAACAGGCAGAGTAATGTATTTTTTTAATGAGTCAGGAGTTCTAACCCCTGCTATCCCATTAACTTCCTATGTAACCTATCTGAACCTCAGTTTCCTCTAGAGTAAAATGAGTGAGGAGCCAACTCTAAATGATCTTGAAGCTTTCTTCCAGCATTCTCTGGCTGTTAGTATTTAATGAGTCCTTCCCATTCAGCTCACCCCAACTGCCATCAAGGCGAAGGACAGCAAATAGTACTTCTAATGGTTCTAGTGTGTCCTGTTAGCTTTCTCTTTTTTTGTTTTGCCCAAAAGACCTCTTAAAATTGCTAGGTAGAAAGATAAACTATTTAAGCAATTGCAGCTACAACTGGTTCATCAAAATATGCAAATATCATGACCTATGTGTTTGCACCAGTCAAATTTAAATGTGTTCTTTGAAGAGAGTAGCAAAAAAAGGATCATAGGTCATAAATTTTTAGAACTGAAAGAGATACTAAAATTAATCATTAGACTACTTGATGAATTCTGCATGAAGAGACAAAAAGGAGGCATCAAAGGAAGAAACCAGACATTGGGGATAATGTAATACAGAAAGAGAAGAGATGAACAGAAAAAGAGGAACTCTGGATATTTCCTTGTCCTCACTTCAAGATGGGGGGAGGATGGGAAGTATGGCTTTCCCTCTCTCAGACCTTGACTATGATTTTGTTTGCCCCTCTCATATGCACTTATAATTCCTTGTTGGGTTTTGCAGTTATTTATGTATGTCATATCCCCTATAAACTGTAAACTCCATGAGGGCAGGGATCATGTCTCATTTTACCTTTTTTGATTTCCCCAGTGACTATCTCAGTGTTTAATAAATGTTTGTTCAATTTCTTGAATAGGTAAGGCCAACTGTATGCTTTTCACATGACTTCCAAGGTGAAAATTAGTAGGCTTTTTTTAAATAGTGATTTGGGATCTTTAGGGATTTTGCAGAGTTCATTTTTATTTCCAGTCTTTCCAAGCTGACTTATCCCCAGCACCCAGCACCCAGTACCTAGAACTCAATGCAAATTAATTAGAGAGGAAATCTCTTGAAAATAAGTAAATGAAAATTAAAAATCATTTAGCAGTCAGGGGTGGGGAACTTGCAGCCTCAAAGCCACATGTGGCCTTCTAGGTCCTCAAGTATGGCCTTTGACTGAATCCAAACTTCACAGAACAAATCCCCTTAATAAAAGGATTTGTTCTATAAAACTTGGACTCAGTCAAAAAGGCTGCATCCAAGGACTTAGAAGGCCACATATGGCCTGAAGATTGCAGGTTCCCTACCCCAGATGATAATTCACATCTTTATGGTACTTCAGCTTGCAAAGGCTTACAAAGCAATTTCAAGTATTGTGTATACACACATAAGAATATGGAGATATATTTACAAATAAAATATACAGGTGGTCATATATAGTATGTATTCCAAGATAGATGTGTGTGTATATGTATTGTGTTTATATATGTGCATGTTGGAGTATGAATACATATATCTGCAATAGAGAGGTATACTGTGAATGAGAGGAGGCTGCAACACATGCCAGCAAAGAATGGCACTAGAGAAGAGGTATAAAGTAAATATTTGATTAGAAAAGGAGACAGGTCAGCCATATACTGAGAGTGAGTGATAAGGAATACACAGTCCATGTGCTCCATTGGTCTCCCCATAATATAAAGAGATCTAGAAGATGTTCAGGAAACATAAGGAGACCATGGTTAAGAGCCACGGACACAGAGAGAGAGAGAAACACAAACACATGCATACACACACATACACACACACACACACACACACACACACACACATAGGTACATATGCACACATATTCTCAATATTCTCCTTAATTTACACTGGGATGTGGTCCATTCATTCAATCAATCTATTGATAAGACTTTCTTCATCACCAACTATGGACTAGTCAGTGAGTCAACAAGGATTTATTAATTATTTACTACGTGCCAGACTCTGACCTAGGTTCTGAGAATACAAAGACAATAACAAACCGTTCCCAGAGTCTTCAAGGAGCTTGCTTGGTAAGGGAAGAAAAACAAGTTCATATACAGGTATATAATAACTAGATACAAAATGGAAACAAAATAATTTGATTGCGGAAGCTCTAGTGGCTAAGGGGATCAGGAAAGAACTCATGCAGTGCTTAAGCTAAATCTTGAGGGAAACCAGAGGATTCTAAGAAGGAGAGGTGAGGAGAGAATGCATTCGAGGCATGAGGGACAGCCAGTTCAAAATCCTGACGTTGGAGGGTCAGCCATCTTCATTCAAGAGAGACATGCTCATAGTTGAGAAAAATACAGAATGCAGAGTGTGGGGCATTAACAACCAGAGGAATCAAGAAAGGATTCTTGAAGGGGGTGGTGACTGGACTGAGATTTAAAGGAAGCTAGGGGTTCCATAAAGTGAAGATAAAAGTGGAGAACACTCAGGGACAGCGAAAAGCCTGTGAAAAGGCACGAAGATGTGAAATAGAATGCCAGACTTAGGAAACAGGTCTGCTTTACCAGTGGGCAAGGAGCATGAGGGTGAATAATGAGCAATCTGCTTGGAAAGATAAGCTGGAGCCAGATTTTGAAGGACTTAAACGTTGAACAGAGAATTTTGAATACAATTCTAATTGGGAGCCACTGAAGCTCTAGAGAAGGATGATAACATGGTCCATCAGACATCTACTTTTGTACTATCAATTCAGCAACTCTGTGGATTAGAGAGGAGAAAGATTGAATTGGGGAGGCAATGAGAATGCTAACGATCCGGAAGAAGTGATAAGAGTACAGACGTACACGATTAAAGTACGAATGGAAAGAAGAATACAGTGGGTACAAAATGGGAGACAGAATGGGTTGTGGAGGCAGAATTGACAAAACTTGGCAACTAATTAGATGCAGAGGGAAGTAAATGAGAGGAAAGACTCCAAGAGTACAAACCTGGATGACTGGAAGAATGGTGGTGCCCTTGACAAAAGGAAAGAAGTTAAGAGGGGAAGTGAGTTTAGGGGGGGAAATAAGCTCTGTTTCTCATATGTTGAATTGGAGATAGCTGTAGGACATCCAGGTGGAAATGACAAGCAGTAAGTTGGAAATGTAAGATTAGTTCTCAGGAGACAGATAAGAGCTGATTATATAGATTTGGGAGTTTTTTATGTGGAGGTGATAGTTTAATCTGTGAAAGCTGAGAAGACCAAAACAGAGATTATAGAAAGAGAAGCATAGAACTAACAGAGACATAAGAACATGAAAAACTATCAGGGCAAAGGTGCAGAGATGAGAAAGGGAGTGCTATGTTTGAGGAGCTGCAAAGAGGCTAGTGTAGCTATACTATAGCATGCACAGAAAGGAGTGCAGAGTATTGTATACCCATGTTTAGTGGGCAGAGCAGGGGTGACCAGCAAAGGAGACCAAAGAGAATTGCTTCAACTAGTAGGAAGAGCGCATGAAAAAGCAGTGTAACAAAAACTCAGGGATAAGTATCTAGAAGAAATGGGGCTATCAACAGTGTCAAAAGCTACAGACATCAAGAAGGCTGAGACCTCCAAAAAGAAGACTTAATAAAAATTTTTTTAAAAAACGTGTTGCCTGTCTGACTTGGATGTAGAACTTGGAATGTCTATGGGACACTTAATTAGAGATGTCCACTAGGCAGTTGGTGATGTTATACTAAACCTCAGGAGAGAAACTAGGACATAGGTCCTATATATAGGACATAGTAGACTCAATGCCTAGTGACAAATGCTTATTGGTTTGAAGGGCATCTGGATAAAGTTAATAACTTTACCCATAAGACCTAATTAACTTGTTCTCCAGTGATCTCTGTTAGCAGTGTCCACTGGAAGACTAGTTGAATCCCACTTAATAAACACCATTTTGTTCAAAATATAGAAGCATTTATCTAAGCATGTCTATTATCAGGGGGAATGCCTAGCTTAGTATAAGCATACAACACTAATTATTCCCTATATGATGAGAATAGAATCCTTACTAGTAATCAATCAACAAATACTTACTAAGCACCTACACAAGGCAGTGCTCAAATAATATAAGCCACATGTATATTTCTGCAAGGAAGATAGCAATGGATAGCTTTCCTGGGCCATATTGGGCCTACCCTAAAACAAGGTAACACAGACTTCCCAAATCCTGTTGGGGGGAGGAAGAGAATGAAGGAGAAAGGAAAGAAAAAGACAGAGAGAGAAACAGAGAGAGAGAAAGAGAGGAAAGAGAGAAAGAGGTGGGGGAGGAATGAAGAGGAAGGAAGGGAAGAAGGAAGAGAAAGAAAGAGAGAAAGAGTTGGTCCTCTGTTTGGTTCTCCACCTACTAGAAAAAAAGCAACTCATCTATGCACTGCTGCCCACAGACAAGGTGAGGAGCCATTACTTCTTTCTGATGCTCTATTCTTCAGAAGAGAAGAGGGGTAAGACAAAGAGGAAAGTCAAAAAGTTACTCTCAGCCACACCTATTATTTCTTTTCTAGACTGGTTACAAGGTCCTAGTCATGTCCTTTTTTGTTTTTGCTGGGACATCAGCCTGCCCAGCCCTGGTCTCTTGAAAACTGGGAGTAACACCTCTCCATGTACAATTCAAGTTCCACTGGTGCTAAAGCCCATTGCAACACCACCACCACCCCCAACACTTTTTTCAAAGAGATGAGTCAATTTTGAAGACAGGATATTCTATCTTATTCATGAATAGAAGTTCTCCTCTTCAGTCTAGTTAACCTGACTTGGGGAAAAGTGTTTCCCTGCCCATTCTAAACAACTAGAAGGAAACTCGGTGTCAATAGTAATTATAATATGACTAAAGACAAGGTTGAGCAGACAGACTCCTAACATACTTCCTACTGTTGGTGTGTTAATGACGCTCATTAATGTTCCGGCCACATCATGGCTAAGTGGGCAAGTACCTAAATATCAGAATGGTAGAAAAAGAGAACTTAGAAGAGTTGGTCTTCCCATAAAGTATGTACTCCTGGAAACTGAGAGGTTGGGACTAAGCGGTTAAATTAAATTGTGTACAATAAAAGAATATTGATTGGCAAAGCAGGTTTCTATGGCAGAGAAAAGAGGACACAGAGATCATGTATCTGGTGCATGAAAGGACCCCAAACTTCAATAATGTATTGTTTAACTGTTGTAATCTTCTGAGAAAGTGTGAGACCTCAAATTAACAGCACTGAATTGAGTTTAATAAATACATTGCACAATATCATATCCACTTCTAAATCAATACTTAATTTTCTCATACCGTCAGCAGTCTCCTCCAAGCCTTTATTGGGCTTTGTGAGGGATGGCATTGACCTTGCAGAGTGCCAGTCTCTTTAAGTCTTAATATCCCCAAATGACCAAATGTGTCTTGAAATTCTCCTTAGCCAAATATAGGCTGACATCTACACTTCCAAAAAAAAATCATTATTCTCACAACATTCAACTCATATTGTGCCAACTCTGTCAGTTCTTCACATGACAGCGAAAACAGACTGTCTGGAATTTAGAAATTGGTCTTGTTGATATTGCCACCTGTGTATTTTTGAGCAGGGAAAAATTAGCTTTTAAAGACTTTGCTGAGAATAACAGTACCAAGCTCAGTTCATCACAGACATGATCCCAAGCAGTGTTGTGCTGCTTGAGTTTCTTCCTTATTTTGTAGCCCTAGGGCTCTTGGCACCATAGTACAGCCAGTCATGAGGGAAAATAACCTTTTTTCCCCCTCAGTTTCAATTAGCTCAAAATATTCTGGAGTTTGAAGATGGGGAGTAACTTTGAATTCTGGGAAGCTTCCATAATATTCTGCTCCTGCAATTTAATGTTGCATGCAACATCATTATTTTTTTAAATGGGGGAGCAAATAAATCATTTCTCTTGATGTTCTCACTTACCATGTAAAAGAAGCGCTGATTTAACATTTCTTCAAACTGTAAGTTGAGGCAAATAAATGCTCTTTACACAGTCAAAATACTCTCTATACTAACTCCATAATGTATTTTAGTTGTTCATTGGGTCTGACTACATACCAGTAAAACCTTTTACTCTACCTGGAAAAACACTGAAGCAAAATGTGCTTTGTGTGTATATGCATGTATATATGTATATACATATGTATATGTATACATACATGACTATATACATCATCATCATTGCTAACATTTATATAGCACTTACTATGTGCCAGGCACCATGCTAAGTGCTGTATAATTATTATCTCATCTGATCCTTACAACAATCCTGGGAGATAGAGGCTACTATAATCCTCTTGTTACAGATGCAGAAACTAAGGCAAATGGAAGTTAAGTTATCCAGCTAGTAAGTGCCTAAGGCCAGACTTGAACTCTGGGGTTAGATTTCCTGACTCCAAACATAGCCTCTATCCACTGCACCACATACATATGTAGCAGGGGTAATAAGGGCAATCTCTTGATTTTCTGACTTCAAGCATCTCCCATACAGTTGACCATGCACTACAGCTCCTACTAGCAGTGGATCGATTTGGACCTGGAAGAAGGGAGACCTGGATTTCAATGTGGTTGCAGATACTTACTAGCTATGTAACCCTTGAGGCAGCTAGATGGTATAGTAGATATTGCAATTGGGAAGACCTCATGCCTTAGATACTTAGTAGCTGGGCAAGTCGCTTAACTTCTGTTTGCCTCAGTTTCTTCAATTGTAAAATCAGTACCTACCTCACATGGTTATTGTGAGGACTAGCACATAGTAGGCATTATATAAAATGCTTATTCCCATTTATTCCCACTTAAAACCTCTCTGGGTCTCAGTTCTCTCATCTGCAAAATGAAGTGGAGAGGCAGACTTTAAAGACCCTTTTAGCCCTAAATCTATGATCCTATGACAATATGGATTACTCTTGGCTCACATTACCTATCTTTGGCCTCATCCACAGGGAGTAATCTCTTGCAAGTCTAATAGGAAGAGACTGATCCACAGACCAATCAGTTTATCCAGTGTTTTGAGTT
Source organism: Phascolarctos cinereus (assembly GCF_003287225.1). NCBI lineage: Eukaryota > Metazoa > Chordata > Mammalia > Diprotodontia > Phascolarctidae > Phascolarctos > Phascolarctos cinereus. Next base: position 153,242,207 of record NW_027556180.1, on the reverse strand, counting down.
CTAGGGTCCACCCCTAACCTTGACCTGAAAAAGGACTTTAAGGAGGAAGAAAAGAAGGAGACACCAGGAGTCATCCCTGTATGGTTATTGGGAAGAGCCATCTGAGCTGGCATAGGCTGGGCCAGCACAATTGGAGTAATGGTTCAGAAACTGGGTTCCTAGCTCATTGAAATAATACAGGATTAACAATAATAATGAGTCTTCTAATTGATCTACCTGCCTCATAGGATGTCAATGCTACCAGTGCCTAAACTCATGAGCTCCCCCCAAGTGGTTAGACTGGGATATCACAGCAACAGTTGATTGGTCCCCAGAGACAGGGCACTTTCTTTAAAATGATTGGCAGCCAAGAATCATGTCTGGGAACTTATCCTCAAACTCTAGGTTGCTAATCATCTGTGAGACCTCCCCCAGTCAACCAGAACCAATCGGGAGTTACAATATTATCTCAACCAAATGCATGTCCCTCAGTAAGGGGCCAAAATACATACTTGGCACCATAGGAGATATTCCAGGACAGCAAATCAAGGGTTCATTCTGATCACCCTTCACTATAAATACATGCCATTTTTCCTTGCTTCAGGTAAAAACTGTTCTCCCTGTGTCTCATTCACTCCCTGATACCAATATTAAGAAGGAAGAATCGTGCATTAACTCTTTCAGGATCCTGAAATGCATTAAATGGTTACCTAGTGGTTAGAGCCAATAATTCTTATGCTTTCCAAACATTTCTAGTCAGTAATCCAGAAACAAAGAAAGAGCATACACTTCTCTTCAAACCTGAGAAACAAAACAGGGCACTCTAAGATCTGCTGTATTCATAAAATTATAGCCTGCAAGGTACCTGTAGGGATCATTCATTAGACGGATGATGAACTTGAAGGCATGGACTGTTTCATTCCAACTTTTTGCCTTAAGTTCATAGAAGGTACTTAATAAATGGTTAGTAGATTGAACTGAATTGAATTGAATCTCATCCAACCCCTTGCCTTCCGGCAAGAGAATATCCAGTATGTCCAAGTCTGGTGATGGTTTACTTTCTTCCTGAGATTCTCAAGGAACAAAAACCACATACTAATGTTGTCACCTCTTTCAGAGTTTCATCATCCTTAAAGACCAAAGCCATATGAATAGGCATATGAATAGTGTTAGCTGTACATTTAGGATAAAAGGGTCTGGCTTACAAGAACAGGAAAACCTTAAAGACATCTTTAACTATTCTCTGAAAATCAGCCCAGTATGCAGTTGTGGCCAAAAAGGGATACGAATAGCACTTGAGGACAGGCATAGGGCTTGGGGATAGGGACTGGACTTGTGATTCCATGAGTATAGGGAACTCTCAGATGAGAAAATCCCCTCTTCCAATGCAGGTTGACACCTTCTCTACAGCTTAGAGTTTGATTCCATAGTACCTGAGGCCAAGTGATTTGCCAAGGGTCTAAGAGCCAAGTGAGTGTCAGAAATAGGATGGAATCTCAGCTTTCCAGGTTTAAAAGGCCAGAAAGTCCAGCTCTCTGTCCACTAGGCCACACAGCCCTCTACCTCTTCCCCTTACCTCCCAAAAAGGCCAACAAAATCTTCAGTATGTATTTGAAACAAAAAAAATTAACAAAATGAATGACATGTCTGAACACGTAATGATGTAGGCAGATCTGGTCAGCCCATTTCAAGGACAGGATAGAAAAAGGTCCAGAGAAAGGCAGTCACAGTGATAAAAGAGAAAGGAGTTATTTCAGTTGTGAAAACATACCAAAAAGATGAAGATTTTTCAGTTTAGAAACATGAAGGCTGAGAGAGAACAGGATCAAAGTCCACCAAAGACACGTCTCTACATTTAAATTGAGTTGCCTTGGCCTTAATGGAGGTCAGAGAAAGGGTACAAAGCATTATCTAGAACTGCCAATGAGGCAAATATGCGCAGAGGAGCTGATTCATTGTTTTTAGACTCTTAGCTAGCAAATGTTGGGTTTGGCGCTGATGAGGTTGCTGATTTACAATTTCTGAGACCAAGAGGATGGTTTTGACAGCTGCTGTCATTTTCCATAAGACAATCGAGAAAGAGCAGCAGCATGCCCTCTGGATCAAGCTGTCTTCCTCTTTCAGGCAGATGTAGGAGTCTCAGGGCTTGCTTACCTCACAGAACAGTGATGGGGATTAATTAGACAATGTCTCACAAGCACTTTGAGCTCCTTAGAAAAAGCTATTTTAATTATAGCACCAGCCAGAATCGAGGAGGAAAATAGAAGAGAAAGTAATATTAATTTTGTCAGGGGTAGAAAAGAATAGCCATATTTTGGATCATTTGCTTGCCTCAAGTAATGGCAATTGTATTTTTCCACCTCCTTATTGGATGTGTTAATTGAATATGATTCAGTTACATTCTTTCTTCATTTACTAAAGTTGGCACTATAGCTGTTCTTTTCGTTGACATTATTATTCAGGTCAAGTAAACTAGTTTTTGAAAATTGCTTTTTAAAAGAAGTGAGTTCCTTCTTTTTACTGCTTATTATATTTCACAGTGAAACTAGTAATAGAGAGAGCTAAACCCTTTAGCCTAATCTGGTGATGGGATTAAGCAATGGATGATAACTCAGTATTACTAAATGTGACTGCTCTTCTTATTGAAAGAGTGAACCTGAGCTAGGTGATCACTGGACTTTTTTGAGGGCAAATTCAGGGAAGTGTCATTGACACTGAGCTATACTTTGAAATCTGAAAGTAAGAGAAAAATAAACTAGGGTAGGCTTTTCAAATAGTTAGCTTTGAACAGTACTAGTACCGTTCACATAGAGTGTATGTGAGTGTGTGTGTGTGTGTGTGTGTGTGTGTGTGTGTGTGTGAGAGAGAGAGAGAGAAGAGAGAGAGAGAGAGAGAGAGAGAGATTGTGTTAAACCTTGTATCAGAATTTCCCTTCTGACATGGAATGAATGGCTTGGTATACTTTGGATGCCTCTTGTACCTCTGACCCATTGTCCCCATCCAGGTAAATTCTAGCAATATCAATATCCAGCACTACTCGCCTTCTAAGCACTCAAGCTTACAAGACTTCAAACATAAAATGATCTATTAATTTACAAACTAATAAATGCAGAAAGAAAGAGCTTGCATCTGAGTCATAGAATCAGAGATCTAGAGATCAAGTCATATATGACTTGATCAAATCTGTTTTCTGCGCTTGATCAATTTAGGAAGCATCAACTCCATTTACATCTTCTCTCTCTTAGCTCCCAAATGGTATGTCTTTGAGTTCAACCCTCTCATTTTACATATGAAGAAACTCAGCCCAAGAGAGTTTAAGCCCAGGAGTTATGCCCTTTGCCACTATCTCATGTTTCTTTCAGTCAAGTGACAGGCTCCCCACCTTTGGACAACCATCCACCAGATACCTATGCAGCCTCTGTAATCTATGGTATAGCCCTGAGAAGTCTCCAGAAAGAAGGGAAGACAGACTTAGCTCCTCTAAACTGGCCCCCGCCTTTCATCTGTGCCATGTTGTTTTTTTCCCCTGGGGCATTCACCAGGTTCCACTGGTGACTCCCTATCTCTTTTCAGTTTCTACCCTCAGTAGTTCAGCTCCCAGAAACACCACCTGGAAGCTCAATTTCATTGACTTCCAAAGTTCCACAACTCTCTAGCAGATGGTGCTCATCACCCTCCCCAGGAGGCCAGCTTCTAATATCATGGCCCTTGTGGAACAAACACTAAAGACCTTGTCTTATTCAACCATTAACAGTTCAAAAACACACTTCAGGACAAATCTTGGCCATACAATGCTTCTATTCTTCCCGAGACATAGCTAGATGATATGGACATAAATGTGGATATGGATTTGGATATGGATATAGATATAGATTTAAATGATATAGATATCTCACCTGCCTTTTCATACCAAGGGTCTCTCAGAGTACTATGGGAATGTTTCTTCACACAAGGCACTCCATCTCCCAGCCCCAGATCTACCACTTACTAGCTGTGTAACCTTGGTGTGAACAAGTATTCACCTCAGAGGATCCTGCTTCCTTGAATTCTCTTGACTTTGCAAGAGTACCAATAGATCGCTTTGCTTTGTCATACCTATATCGTCCCTCACTCTTGCCATGTAACCATCCATTCTTCTCTTCCAGTCATACATTTCCTTGATGACAACCTTTATGCCTATTCTTCAAAGTTTCTCATTGGCCATGTGTTACAACCTGCACATACCCATCATGGGCCCTTCCATTGCCCTTCATATGATATGAACTATGCTTGCCATTATGATTATCATTATCATTATGATATTTCATATGAAACACTATTTTTGGTGTTTTTTTAGATTCAGAATTTAAAAATAAGTTAACTTTTGAAAATGTAAATTACTACCAAGATTATTATCATCCTCCTCTGAAGTGCTTCCCCTACTCTTAGTCTTGATGGAAAGGTGATTTCAGATTCTAAAAGGCTGTGCCAGTGAACTGCAAGTCCTATCAGGGCCTTATATATAGCTTGTTTGTACACGGTAGTTGCATACTGTCTTCACCATTAGATTGTGATCTCCTTGAGAGCACAGCCTGTCTTTTACCTTTCTTCGCATCCCCGGAGCTCAGCACCATCCCTTGTACATGAATGCTCAGTCATTTTCAGTCATGTCAGACTCTTTGTGACACCATTTGGGGTTTTCTTGGCAGAGATACTGGAATAGTTCATCATTTCCTTCTCTAGGTTATTTTATAGATGAGGAAACTGAGGCAAACAGGGTTAAGTGACTTGCCCAGGGTCACACAGCTATCAAGAGGCTGAGGTTAGATTTAAATTCAGACTCCAGGCCTGGCATTCTCTCCACTGTGCTACCTAGCTGCCTTGCACATAGTAAATACTTAATAAATTTTCATTATGTATGAGGGCCAGCCTGACTAAATACACAGAATAGGAATTCTTAACTTTTTTTAGGTCATGAACACCTCGATGATCTGGTAAACCCCTAGTCACAATTTTCTTAAACGCATAAAAGAAAATGCATAGAGCTCCAAAGGAAACCCAATTATATTGAAATGCAATTATCAAGATGCTTTTAAAAACAAGTTCATATACCCAAAGGCAAAAATCCTTGACACAGAGGCTCATCCCAAGTCTGGCCATGTGGTAATGAATTGTTTGGTCACAGCAATTATCAAAGACCATCTACTAAGTCATAGAAAGACATTAATCTGCATTGTGGAAGGTGTATTCTCCATGTCAGAATCACAGATCCTTGAGATATTACAGCACAATTATTATCATTATTAGAACTTCATCTTGAGTAGGTCAATTCACCCAATATAGTAGAATTAAGTAATTAATGAATTACAGTGAATTAAGAAACAACTGAATACTTTTCAGTCATCAGTTTTGACCCCAGAGGAGCAGAGATTTAGAACTGGAAGGCCTTCAGAGGCCATCTAGTCCAACCCTCGATTCTAGAGATGAAGAAACAGAGACTCAAGAAGAGAAGTGGCTTGTCCAAGGCCACATAAATGAGACGCTATTTGGACTTGCCCTCTCTGACTCCAAGTCCATCACTCTTTCCTCTGCACCATTATGACAAAACATTCCTCTGTCCTCTCAGAAGAGGTGGTGGCTGCTATCAAACATAGTCAAAGTGTACCAATTGGTTTTGCTTAGTTGTACTTTGTTATAAGAGAGTTCTTTTGAAGGGAGGGGAAGAGAAGGTAATTGAGAAATTATGGTTCATGGGATCATACATTATCATATGTTAAGAGAAAGCATCAATAAAACATTTTTATAAAAACTTTCCTGTCACCTACAGGTGCTAGGTTCAAATCTTATTAAGCTCACAAATGTTTGTTGAATTGAACTAAAATTACATGAAGTTTGATGGGTCCCTCCTCAGCCAGATTATTTGCATGCAACTTACTATGTAGTTAACCTTATTGGCTGAAAAGCAACCAGGGATTTCACTCACTCTGGAAGTGTTCAAGGTTAGGACTGAAATTCACAGGTAGAGTCAAAGAGTGATTTTAATTTTGCATAATACTTCAGACACATAAGCCAATCATTCATTATAAGCTCTATGGTAACTTCACACCTGAAGAGAAAAACATACAGGTATGTCCCTGTAGCTCTCTATCAACATCACGTATGGACTGTAGGTGAAGAAAGGTCAGTGGGAGACGAAAATGGGCTGGGAATAAAAATCAGCCTTGGCATTTATTGTATCAGCCTACCTTCAGACGTTTAAAAAACACTCTCACTTGAAGCCCAAAACATTACCCTGCCTTTGATGGGCAGTTAATATGGAGGAGATTCCTTCTGAGGATAGTGCAGTGGGAAAAGCACTGCACTTTGAGTTAGGAGAGACATGGATTAGGATACAAGCTCTGTATCTGACTTCTGGTCTGTAAGACTTTGAACAAGTCACTCTCTCTGTGCCTTTCAGTTTCCTCCTCTATAAAATAAGAAAGTAAAAAACACTCTAGAGGTAATATCATCCAGCTCTAAATCCTGTATATGAAGAGCAACACAGAGATAGGAAGAGGTAGAGTGTGGACATGGGACTGTGCAATGCTAAACTTAGAAAAAGTACAATGAGGTACCTTGGGAGAGGAAATGGTGTGCTATTTTATAAAGCTACTTTAGGAAGGACCTTGAAAGCCTGGCAAAGGAAATTCTATAGCAGTCTTATTGAGTAAGCCAATCAACATGCATTCTGTTAAACAACAATTAAATAAGCATTAAGTGTTTACTATGTAGGTATTAATAAATGTTCCCTTTCTCCCCCCTCCTCTACCACTACCACCACCACCACCAAAGAGCTTAACATATTTTATAAACTGCAATGAAAAAATACTGGCTTTTGTTCTGATGCTTACTACCTATGTGACCTTGGGAAATCTTAACTTTACCAGGCCTCAGTTTTTCACTAATGAAAAAGGAGTTGAACTACATGGCCTCCAAGGTCCCTTCCAGCCAGCAATGTGCTGGTCATTGTTTAACAACTGACTTTCCATTGGGATGGGGGGCGGGGGGGGGGTGGAGGTGGGAATGTACACACACGTCACATTTGTAAATTTAATCCACTTTATTAACATTTTATCCATCACTTTTTTCAGTTTAGACAATTAACAAAACAACGAAGCAAGCCCTGATCTGTAGCATTTGCCAATTTCCAAGGTGTAAATGTTCACATGGAAAATGTAATAATTGGCTTCCCCAACCAAGTTCAAGTTGGCTTCCTGCTCTAAATCTGTAATCATACCATATTTTACACAATCCTAAATTGTGCCATGATGGTAGGTAAACATGGTCATTGTTGTTGCCTTATGGGGTGGGGCATGGATTGTTATGAAGCTCCAAAACCACGGCATTTCATTCTCTGAAATTCTCTTACCATCAAAGGTCTTAGTGCATGTAGTTTGCAAAAGTTTATAAAAACTGCCACTAAAGAGGTAAATATGAGTAGACCCTTTCTGTAACATATAGATTTAAACTAAAAACAGAACATGTTTTGTTAAATGTGGAAATAGTTTTCATGTAAGAAATATACGTGTGTGTTGTTTATATATGTAATATGTGTGTATCTACATTTATTTACATATGTCTCAGCTACATGAAATTTTCTCTTACTACCCTAGGCTTCACTATCACTCAATCAATGAAGAAGCCTTTATTAAGTATCTACTGTTCTCCAAGAATGAGCTAGACACTAAGGATAGAAAGAGAAAAATTACACATTCCCTGTCCTCAAGGAGTTTACCTACTATTGGAGTAAATAACATGTACCTCACTAAATTTAATGGGGACTGGAACATTAGCCTCTGATAGCATTTTGAGAGGCTAAGGGCCTGCTTCTGAGAGAGTTGTGATAACTCATGATAGAAGTACCTTCAAGAGACATTGGAGCATTGGAGTAGACTTTGTGTAACTGGTTCCAGTCTGCTAAATATGTGGTTAGAGATCTTTTTTATTGGCCTCCTAGGTAGAACTAGGCCTTCAAAAAGACTAGTGATCAGAGCCTTGGTCATTCTGTTTGGTCGCCTAATCTTGATGGACCTTTTTTGATTTTGTTTATGGCTTCTGGTGAGAAATAATGCTATGAGGGAGAGTCCTTGGGCCCTTCCCACAGAGGTAGAGCAGGGCTTTGGTCCTTGTCCTCTGTATATGTTCTACTCTAGGAGAAGTATTAGAGGCTATGACCTTGTGAACTTCAAAATGAGCTTGCAGATAGCTCAACATTAGTGCCCTAAAGAGCAAAGAGGGCTCTTCAGGGCCAGTCTTAGAGAGAGCTGAGATGAGGATTCATCCAACAGTAATGCTGAATCTAGAGTTGAACTTGATGTGACCAATGTTATGTAGGAAGTGAGCTAAATTTGAGTCCATTCTCCCTAGAGATGGAGGTGGGTTAGGGAAAAATATGCCCTCAAGGTGTTAGGGGAAAAAGTTTATACTAAAAAGTACAAAGTTTTCAAAGGGTCCTTTTAAATTAAACCCTTCCCTGTACCATAAACAGAAGAAAAAAAAAGGGGGGGGGGGTTAAGCCTTACCTTTATGGCTAAAAAGAGCATCTTTTCACTTAGCTCCTATTCCCCTAGGCCTGTACTTTGCCATAGAAAGCTAGCAATGGAGTTTAAGGGTTGGTGACCAGAAGCACCACCTTTGCACCAAAGATATATACTACAGGCTAAATCACAGAAAATAAAGTGGTCTGAGGAGTTGAAAGGAGAAAAAAATGTATAGGGAGGTGGACAGATAGCATACCTGATCCTGGTAGGAACTGAGTTTCAACAAGCAGACCTAACATAGCAGATAAGACAATGGCTTTGAGAGAGTTTGGAAGTAGGTCATAGAGGGGCCCCAGACTGCAAAGCATCTAAGACACTAGATGAAATTCCTTTTTTCCTTTCACACTAGAGAGTTGTGGTATAATATGGAAAGCACTGAATTTAGACCCTTTAGGACTTGAGTTTAAATCTTTATTTTGTCTCTTCAATATCTATGTGACCTTGGACAAATCATTCCACCACCCTGCGCTTCAGTTTCCTCATCTGTAAAATAAAGAGGTTGAACTATATGGCCTCTGAGTTACATTCTGGTTCTAAGCCAGTTTCTTAACCTTTTTTTGTGCAACAGACACCTCTGGCAGTCTATCGAAGCCCATGAACTCCTCAGAATAATGTTTTGAAATAGTTGAAGGACATCCTAAATATCAGTTAGAGGCTAGTGCAAATAAAGATGTATTTTTTTTTTACCATCCATGTTCACATATCCCCTGAAACTATTTCCAGATTAAGAGCCCCTGCTCTAGACCTGTGACACTTGAGAAGAAGCAGAGTGGGAAGAGTAGGAAGCAGGGGAAGGAAACAGGAAAAGCAATAGCAGTGGCTAAAGCAAAAAAGAGTTCTCAGACTGGGAAAACACCAGTGGGCTCTGAATTCCAGGCAGCCTAAATTCCAGGTAGCCTATGGCAAAAGGGTTCTTTACATATTCAGGTTTGTCTGAGCATAGCTGGCCTACCTCCTACATAGGCCTATGTGTTTATTTATCCAGATAGCTGATTACAATGCAAATTTAACACTGATTGCTAACAGCATTTGTCAGAAATTTAGAGCACTTGAACAAGAACCAAAAGAGATCAGTGGAACACATTATGGCTTATTAATACAACAATAAACACTGTAGAGACGTTACTTTTCCTTTTGAAAGCATAAACCTCCCTTTGGTTAAGATGCTGCCCAGGAAAAAAAAAATGATGTAAATATGAAAAGCAAAAAAATATATCATGACCCACTACAGCAATAAATTGAGAAGCTTAACATTCCAAATAGCTAATTGAATAAAGACAGTTCATTCACAGAACCAGCAACCTGATTTTCTGCATAATAGAATAGTGCAGCTGGTAATAGCTGCCGATGTAATAGAAAATAGGCCTCTCTCCCGGACAAGAAGTGGTCCCTAATGAAATTGCATTTTGGCCCTAATAGCATCCTCCTGAGAAAGTTCCCCTTGGGTTTTCAATTTGGATCCTAGGCATATTTACAGAGATCAAAGTAATGCCTTCTTTATATTAATTACATGAATTTGTACTTCAACAACATTAAGTGAAAAGCGGGTGTTGCCCCTCGTGCCTTGATACAGCTGCACAGCAGACAGATCAAAGAACAGGATGCTGGTTGGAACACGTATTCCTCCTACATCAACCCCCAAGCAACCCAAGACAGACGTGGAATGAGTGCAAAAGATCAGCGCCTAAAGTTGTTGTGACAGCTTAATTGTATTATAGTGCTCAGATAATTCCCATTTATTTGGCTTTTTCTCCAGAGCAAATGCTGGCCCACAAGCATGGCTATTACCAGGAGAATTGAGATTCACAACTTTGATGCATCTTCTCGGCTCTCAGTAATATCTGACATGCTCAACAGTCCTGGTAATTGTTCCACACTGATCGGGCCTTTACCCTTGCCTTCGGCATGCTGAGGCTCCACATCAGCTCACTAATTGCAATTAAAATCTGCCACGTGAATGGAAGAGAATAACATAAATTAATCAGTACATTAGCAGAATTGCATTTAAATGTTCAAATGTGCGTGCAACATAGTGGGACATTTTAAATTATAAAGCAAAGTGCTTCATTACAGATGCCGATATTTTAATGAGAAAATGCAATGTTTGGTTAAGAGTAGAGGACAGAAGATCCCTTAAAATTAGCATCTATGATGCATTTTCTTTCAAAAAAAAAAACAAAAACAAGTTGTGGTGTATGTCATTCCTGTATGTCAATTTGGAATAATTGCCTGGAGCTGTGGTAACAATTGAGCATCTCATTCTCTGAAGAATTAATAATTTCAGCTGTACTAACTAGCACTTTATGTAGATTGTCAGATAAATCACAGCAATAAATACAAGCTTTAGAAGAACAGAACAGTGTGTGTATCCTTAATTTATTCTTATATCATCAATTCATACTGTCGAATAACACTAAGGGATATGAAAAATTAAAAGCACCAGGCAAAAAGACAAAATGAGGAGAAAATCTGTTTTCTAGACACAGAGAGGCAGACTCAAGAGGAAAGAACTCCATCCAATTTCACAAAGACTTCTAATGTGAAATCTCTCTACCACACGTAAACATAAAAGAGGAATTAAATGTCTCTGAGTACATTAGTAAGCTCGTTTTCAAGCATATAGGGGAAAAGTCTATGTAGCCACCAAATATTCTGGAGTTTAGAAAGTTTTATGAGTGTGTTGCCCATAAAATCACTAACACACATGTTCACATATTTATATTGAGCACTTTAATCACTTTAATGAGCTATGTTGTAGCTCATTACTGTTTTTAATCTATTGCACCCATCATTTTGTGCTTGTAACAATAGAGGCAGAAATGCAAAAAAAAAAGTTCTTTGCATTGATATATTCAGAAATGTATTGGTTCTATTCTAGAGAGTTGGGATACACCCTAAAAAGTGCTTACATTTTTCTTTTTGGCTTTTACTTACTGTCTTCTAGGTATTGCTGCCTGACAAACCAGTACTGATGTGAGGATTAGTTTGAGAGAGTAGTCCTCTTTTCTGGGTGTTTTTCCTTTATGGTAAAGATAGAGGGAGCCTCAGAACCACATTCTCAAACAAGAGCCCACTTAGCCTAGTCATGGACCAGTTCTTAACAGGGGACCTGGCCTTGAACAATCAAACCAGTTCAGATTAGTTCCCTGACTCCTTCCTGTCAGCCAAGGCTAGACCTTTCTATGGCTGAGGGCTCCATTTTCCTAGAACTCAAGAAAAAGACAAAAGATTGCCTTGTTCTAGTGCCTAAAGCTTTGCCCCAAACAAAAACACACAGACTAACAAAAGACCATTTGAGGAAGGAATCCAAGACACTGTATATGTGGCTTTCCTGAGTTACAAAGTCCTCTATATGCATCCTAGCTATGGTATTATAGTGTCTCCTGTACAATAACTTTCCACTATGGACTGCAAAATGAGATAGACCCAATCACCAGCACTGGTTAATATAACTGAAGCCTAATTATTTCTGCAAAAACAGTAGCTAATGAGAGATCTAATTCCAACTAGGCTTTATGGAAGATATATTTTAGTCTCCCAAGTATCATCCTCCTGTCCCTGAGAGAGTCTTCCATAAGACTTCCTTTCAGACCATTTCACAGGGGGATTGTGGTGATGCCTTACCTAATTCCAATCAACCTCCTCTTGCTAAAGATGGATGCATAGCTTAGCAATTTGGCAATTAAAAGGGTTAAAGGTTCTATGAAACTAAAATATGATAAAAATAAATATAACCCAACAAAAGCACAAAAAAGTTAAACATATTTTGTAATATGTAGCATAGTTGTGATTATACTTGTGCAGAACAAAACGTACAAGTCCAACAATCATTTTTCTTCATTGCAGTGAAATTCATTGTCAATTAGTAATTACTAAAAACTGTCACAAAAGAACCCCTAGAATTTCTCTAAATTATTGGCTTAGAACAAATCCCAAAGATAACTGAAGGCTGGTCTGGCAGATCCTGGGTGATCCCCAAAGTAACCCTGAACTACAGGAATCCACTGACATTAAGCCTAAAACCTAATGAGCACTGAATTATCATTGAACAAGAAGAACTAACAATTTCTAAAATATCAGGGAACAGCTTAATGAGAAAAGAGAGCATAGATTTAGAGAAGTGTAGATTCTACCTCCCTCACAAAAGAGTGTGATTAAATCAAGCAATTCCTCATAGGATTTAAGAGCCAACATTTATCTTTTTCGAATTATGACATATTCTCTTGTTTGATCTGGCCAGCATAGAAAAATAAGAAAGATCCCTAGACTTGGAATCAAATGACCTGACATTGACACTAGCTGCATGACCACAGGCAGATCACTTAAGTTTCACAAGGACAGGAATACCATGCATTGTCCCTGAGGATGTAGACTATTTGGTTTTTGTCTCTATCCCTTCAGTGCCTAAGACAATGTCTGGTATATAATAGGTGCTTAAGTACTTACTGATCGATAGATTAATTTAAACTCTCTGAGCCTCAGTTTCTTCCATCTGTCAACTGAGGATAACAATCTTGCCACTGACATTGAGGACTACCTCTGGGCTGGTTTGTATCCCAAGATTCATTGCATTGGAAGGGACAGGAACCAAGGGAAATTTTATTTTTTATCTGACTTTCACCAATAGAGAGGAACTAGTGGCTCAGGTAGAAATCTTGGACATCTTGTAGAGAAGGAACTACTCAATTTAAAATTTGTGATAGAGATAAAAAGGAAACATGACAACAGCTGGGAATATTTCAAAATGTTCAGAAAAAACATAGGTAGGACCTCATGGATTAAAATCCTGGAGGGGAAGTCAATGTAAAAGAGATGGGAAATTACAGGAAAAATTTCTGAAGACACAAAGGGAACCAAGGAGGAAAGGGAAGAGTTGTGTGAAGGGACAAAATGGATACATGGAAACACTGCATGGGGCAGAGGAGATTATAATAACTGACAATAAAAATAAAGCTAAGCCTTTGAACTCTTGATTTGCTTCTGTTTTTTTCTACCAATAGGAAGTATCTTTGGACTGGAAGGGACAGAATAAACATGACTAGTAGGAAGATGAGAACTTAGATAGTGAGCTAGCCTTAAAGTCAGAAAGGCCTGGATTCAAATTTCCCCTCTGACACATACTGGCTGTGTGACCTTGGGCAAGTCACTTAATCTCTTGGAGCTCTAACACCTCTGTAAGTCTACAAGTTGCAGAAAAAGAAGGTGCTGACCTTTATTGACAGAGGAAGTTTCCACACCTGGGTGTTCCCTATACCAATGAAATCACTATCCAATCAATCCCTAGTAGTCCCTTTATGGTGCTGATATCCAGGATAACTTAGGAGATAATACCTAGCTTCCCTTGGTTAATATAAGCACCTTACCCAGATAAACTACATTCTCAGGAACCAAAGGATGTGACTGCTGAGATATTGTCAGTCAAATTTGAAAGACTGTAGAAAATGTGGCAATGCAGGATGAGAAAAGGGTGAATGTCCCAAATTTCAAAAACAGAGAAGAGAAAGGAATCTGAAAATTATAGCCAATTGAACTTAACTCCGATTCCTAACATAATTCTAGAACATATTATTTTAAATGGTTGCTGAACATTCAGAAAAAAGAAGCAGAAACTGGTAAATTAGGAGAATACTATAAATTCAGCCTACCTAGATCTTGCAAAACATTTAATAAAATCTGTCTTCCTTTTCTTGTGGGAAGGGTAGAGATGTGAACTAGATTATGGAACAATTGGATAGATTTAAATGGGATTGTATGACCCAAAGAGAAGTCAACAATAACGGCTTAGCATCAACTTGGAAGGTCCATAGTAAAATGCTCTAGGTATTTACGCTTAGTCCTGTACTGTTTAACATTTGTATTCATGCTATGAATAAAGGCATAAATGGCATGCTTATCAAATCGCAAGTGACACAAATCTGGGAAGACCAGCTAACAGAGTGAATTACAGAATCCGGATTTAACAAGATTTTGAAAGTATATGATGGCAACGAATGGAAGAAGATAAAACTTAATAAGGATAATGTTTTAGACAGGGTTCAGGAATTGACTTAACAAGTAAAATATAGGGAAAACATGTTTAGGGAACAATTTACCCGAAAAAGATCTTTGGGTTTAATAAACTGATTTTTTTTTTACATGAGTATTGTCTTAGCCTGCAGAGAGGCCTCCCTTCCAGGAACATGGAGATAATAGTCCCTCAAAGGTCAGGAACCTAAGGAGGCTGGAAAGGAAGAACATGGTTTGAATTACATGTGAAGAGATTTTATTCAAGATATGCTGCTTCAGCCATGGCTCAGTGGTTCTCATTTGTATACAAGTCACTTCCAGAATTGTCTACCAGCTACAACTGAGCAATTCTCCGCTTGAAACTTGTCTGAGCCTGGTTTAGGCAAAGAAGAAGGCAGGTGAGATGGCTTTCTTCCTCCTGAACCTTGAGGTAGGGTGGGAATTGCACCTTGTAGGACTGAATGAGGAGAATTTGGGCTTCCAATCTAACACAACTAGGAATTAATTTTTTAAATATTAAAATAAATTTTAAAATTTAATTCAAAAATAAAAGTTTAAAGAAATAAAAAATAAAAAAGCTTAATATTTTAAATTACTCAAATAAATTAACAATAAATAATAGTTAATTCATTTTAACAGATTTAAATATTTTTAAACAAAAATAATAAAATGTATTAGTGTGTTTTGGTTTTACATTACATTTAAAGACTACTTCCACTTCATGAAAGGTCTCTTGTAACCAAATAAAACAATTTTAAGTAAAACTAATAATACAGTGAACTCCTCTAAAAGTGCATGCAACTTCCCACATCTGTAGTACCTACTCAACTGTTTTTTTTAATTAAGAGAAATCTATTTTCTCTTCTTCCCAACCCTATCCCATTCACAAAAAAGAAAAGAATAAAACAGTTAAGTACAGCTGATAATGGTGATTGCCTCTGAAAATTCACACAACATTCCACATCTGTAGCACTGCCTTACCTCTATATTTTATATTAACAGAAATCTGTTTTCTTACCTTCCTTCCCCAATCTCATTGACCGAAAAGAAAAGAAGAAAAGAACAACAAATTTCTTATAGCAAAAACGCATAGTCAAGCAAAACAAATTCCCTCAATGGTTGAGTACAAAAATATATATGTCTCATTCAGCACCCTAAATCCATCACTTCTCTATAATGGATAGTACATTTCATCATCAGTCCTCTGGAATCATAAATGGCTAGGAATTTAAAAGGGCAGAAACACATTATTAGAGAATAATTGTTACAAAGCTTAACATAGCTAGGCCCTGATTAATATGAATAATGAATCACCTAAAGTGGTGGCACTCTCATTCCCTATTCCCGTTGAGCTGGAAACAATTACCGTATTTTACATAATTATAACCCCAAATAGTGCTAATTCAAATAAATGAGCCAATTTTGTGGGGCCCTAATCGGAACCTGACTGCACTTTGTTGCAAGACAGTTACACCAGGTCCCTTCACCCAGAGGAAAGCAGACTATGCAAATATGAAAATAGAGACCCCTAGATTTTTACTGGTGAATATCCATGAATGCAGTCCCTGATTCCAAAGGAATTCTGCTAACCACAGTGCTTACTATTGGCCTTATCTGCTTATTTTAAAATGGGTGCATTTGTAAAAAGGTTCTATTTTCCTTTGTCTAGGTCGACATGAAATCCCATAAGCCCCTAACATCCAAAACTAATCTGCTACCTGGGCCAGTCAGGTTTCCTGGGATTCAGATACTCACAGGTATTACTCCATTTCCCCCACCCCAGACCAAAGTGGAAACCCAGAGGTGGCAATTAGATGTAATACACCCATGTATTTTGCCGTAGGACCACAGCTCTAGCATTGGAAGAGACTTCAGAGGTCATCTATCCCAACCTCCATATCTTACAGGTGAGAAAGCTGAGGCCCAGTGAGCTTGGATGACTTGCCAGACATCAGAAGTAGGATTTTAATACTGGTCTCATGATTCCAAGTACAAGCTCCCTCCTCTATAGCATGCCACCATTTTTTATAAGTGAAAACATTCACTAAATCTATTCGTGTATTATCAATAAACTCTATAATTAGACCACCTGAGGGTGATTTTGTCTCTGTTCCTTGAGACACAAGGGGTGAGCAAAATTCCTAAACCCAACTAGCTCATATTTCATATCCTAAAGTTTCCGTATTGAATAATTAATCCAAATCTCAGGGTTTGAGGGAACATCAGAGACTGTCTGCTTGTGTAACCTGTATGGATATGAACATAAAACACCTCTGACAAATAGTCATCCAACCCTCACTCGAAAATCCCCAGTGATGAACAACCTGATAACTCCTAAGAAATATTATTGTGGACTTTTAGATAGCTCTAATTGTTAGAAGGGCAGCTAGGTGCTGCAGTGGATAGAGTGCCAGGCATGGAGTCAGAAAAACTCATCTTCCTGAGTGCAAATCTGGCCTCAGACACTTATTAGTTGTGTGACCCTGGGCAAGTCACTTAACCTTGTTTGCCTCAGTTTCCCCATCTGTAAAATGAGCTGGAGAAGGAAATGGCAAACCATTCCAATATCTTTGATAAGAAAATCCCAAACGGGGTCGCAAAGAGTCAGATATGACTAAAAAATGACTGAACAACAAATTGTTAGAAAGTTTTTTCCCCTTATACTAAGTCAAAATCAACATCTCTGCAATTTCACAGAAGACCATAACATAAGAATAAAAAGTCAAATATTCTATTAGCCACAAGCTATAGCAGATGTTCCACTTTTTCTTTTGAGGGAAGGTATGTAGGTGGTAGGAGGGGTGAGTTGGAAGTCAAAACAAAAATGTATTAATAGAAAATAAAGTTCACCCAATACAAACCCTTTAAATATGCAGATAAGGAAACTGAGGCACAAAGAGTTTAATTGACTTGTACCTCACCCCCCCAAAAATCCTTCATTTTGTTTATAGACATTTTGTCTGCCCCAACTCTCCACTGCCTGACTTCTACCCACCAGTAGAGTGTGAGCCTCTGAAGCCAAGGACAAAATTGTGTTTGTTTTCATATTCCTAGCTCTTGGCACAGTGCCTAGCACATAATAGGCACTTAATGTAAAATATTTTATTTATTTGATTACTAGATTAACCTAGGTCATAGTATTAAAAGCAGCAAAACCAGGATTCAGTTTCTTCTATAGTGTACTATGCTGCTTCTCCAGTTACTGCTTCTGACTTTTCCCTCTAGGACCAAGCAAAGCAAGTCTATTTTCTTTTCTGAGTCATAACCCTTCAAAGACTTGAAGACAGCTATCAACAACAACAACAACAAAAACTACCAATGTGGCCAGGTAGAGTGCTGGATTTGAAATCAGATGACCTGGGTTTGATTCGCAGCCCTGTCATCCGTGTGGTCTTCTCTAAGCCTCAGTTTCATCATGTGTAAAATGGAAGGTTAAACAAGATGATCTCTAAGATCAGCTGTATAACTATCTACCCCTTAATTCTTCTCTTCTCCATTCTCAATTTTTAAGAGTTTTTAGATTAAAGATATTTGTCTTATTATGTCCTGATCCACTTATAAAATATTCCCAGCAAACAAAAGCAACAATTCATTCACACAGTTTTCTCAGACTCTGTATTAAAGTGTGCTACCCTGTCTTCTCTAGGAATAGCCAGTAGTCTAGCCAAAATGAACTGAAACAAAAGCCATGACTACTGCATGTATATAATCTTGAAGTTTGGTGTGTGTTCAACATTGTTATATCCTCAAGGGAAATGATGATCCTTTATGAGATCCATTTATCATCAAAGGGAAGAAATAATCTAGAGCAAAGGCAAAACAAGTCAGAGGAAAATTGAAAAAAAAAGTTATCTAGTCAGGTATCTTTCCTCTATCTTTCCACTCGAAACATTCTACCACACATAATAACAATAATGCCAATGAGGGCCATGACCTTCAATGCACAAAGCTCTCTTTGGAAGTTAGTTGAAGGAGTACAACTACAGAACTATATTCTCTGTGCAGCCCCAAGCAACTCTTTAGGGATATAGGCAAGACACGTTGCTACTGGAAGCCTCAAGACCCTTGTAGGACATTCTATTTGGCATTGCTGCCTTGAATCTGTTCTTTAGGCCTAATCCAACAACAGAACTAAGAGAAAAATACCATCCAATTCCATGTTGTTTCTATGAATCATTGGCATGGTAAGAGGTGGTCACCATTGAAAGAAACGGAGAAAGGAGAACTGAGCTGGACGCTTCGAGGACCGTGGAGCAAGAGAAAAGCAGAGAATTCATTTCATTGGCAGCAACAACCACCACAAAGTAGGAGTGAGCAGACGTAGAGGGAGAATCAGGTGAACGATATTCCAGGAGATGACACCCCCTCAGCGGCCCGCATGAGAATAGAGACTAAGGCAGAACTAGAAATCAGGAAGTACATTTTTGAACCTCTTTGGGGAGAAGGGTAAATGGAAAAGAGACTTTCTGTTTGGATTTTTTTGTTGTTATTGTTTTATTCCTGTCTATGATAAAACCATGCTTTATTCAAATGTTGCGTAAACCTCACTGTTCTCAGAGGTAGCAGCAAGAGTTACGAGAAAGACCCTTAGAGTGACAGATTCCCATCTTCTGAGGGACTCTGAGATGGAGGCTAAGTCATTACTGATTTATTATTGAAGAGCTACAAATAACAAATAAGGTCTATATGAACTCAGAGGTGAGATACCTGAGCCAACTTATAGAAAAATGCTTAACATTTGCACATTTCTTTTTTACATTTTTCAAAGAACTTTCATGTCCATTGGGATAAACAGGTATAGAGGCAGAAAGGAGTCTTGTATTTTCCATCTTGACATTAGTGACTCCATTTTAGACTAGGCCAGGGGTAAAACCAAATATGGAGATGTGACCATGACATGATTTATAGTGAAATGAAAGCTTGTTTAAAGATGGAGTCACTCACACCAAGAAAGGAAAAAATGGGGAACCTCTCCCTTTGCCCCCAACAAGTGCCAGCAACTTATTAAACCTCTAAGTGGCATGCAGAAGAGAAGCAAGGCAAGCAACCATTTTGGTGGCCAAGGTGGAGGGAGCCAAATACATGAAACACAAACTGAAAACCAGCACCAGGAGTTATCTGTAAGACACCAAGAGTCAGATGCTTAGACAGGAAGGAGGATCGGTCATGGGACAGACGTGCACTAGATGTAGAGCTAGCTCACCTTTAGCAGTCAAAAATGTGATCTACAAACCCTCTTTCTGGCTTAGGTTACTTGTCAGAGTGCAGAAATATGCAAGTATCCCCACTTTACTGGTGATGAAACTGAGATGCAGGTTGACTGATCTGCCTCAATCCACACAGTCATTAAGTGTCAGTGCTGGGGCTCAGACAAAAATACTAGTGGCAAAACTATCAAAGGAAATACCATTGAGTTCCTGCTTCAATAACCATGAGAAATGGGGTGTATCTTCCTGAAATGTATTTCAAGATAGCCAATTACAGTGGCATATGCCTATGACTCCTGCTACTAGGGATCATTTGAACTCAGTAGTGCTAAAGCCAATCAGATGCCCATACTAAGTTTAACACCAATATAGTGATCCCCTAAGTGCAGTGAGGCCACCAGACTGCCTAAGGAAGGGTGAACTGATCCAGATTGGAAATAAAGCAGGTCAAACCTTCTGTGAGCTCACCAATGGAATTGGGCCATGAATGGCCATTGAGCTTCCATTCTGAAGAAGAGAGGAAGAAAGAGAGAAAGAAAGAAAGAAAGAAAGAGAAAGAAAGAAAGAAAGAAAGAAAGAAAGAAAGAAAGAAAGAAAGAAAGAAAGAAAGAAAGAAAGAAAGAAAGAAAGAAAGAAAGAAAGAAAGAAAGAAAGAAAGAAAGAAAGAGAAAGAAAGAAAGGAAGGAAGGAAGGAAAGAAAGAGAGAGAGAAAGAGAGAAAGAGAGAGGGGGGAGGGAGGGAGGGAGGAAGGAAGGAAGGAAGGAAGGAAATGGTAAGGGAAGGGAAGTGATAAAAGAAAATAAAAGAAAAAGTTTTAAGATGAATGAGAAATTGGAAATTGTAAAAATGAGAAACAAACAGTAAATGGAAATAGGAACGGTAAATTGAAAGAGAAGGTATTATTTTAAGCTCCCCACAAAATTAAAGATATCTTCACCCTGGAACATCTTTGAAGCATAAACAGAATACTGATTTTTTTCTTTACCAATTCCTTTCCCCACTTTCCCTCTAGGATTAGTTCGTCAAAATAAGTTACAGATCCCTTGCCCTGAAAGCTCTGGAATTACATAGCCCATAGGGAAGAGTGAACTGGGAGGTAGGGCAGAGTTGGTAGTTGTAGAGTTGACAGTGTAGACCAAATAAACAGCAAAATCAGATAAATTCAGCCCCCAAATCCCAAATGTTATCAATGTGGATGATAAAGGGCTGAACTTACTAAGCTTTGATAGCTAGCAAGAATAGAAAGTAAGCATTCAATAAATACTTGGTTTGTTGAGAGGATCTTGACATATACCTCCCAGTTCCCTCTTCCCTATGGGCTATGTAATTCCAGAGCTTTCAGGGCAAGGGATCTGTGACTTATTTTGACGAACTAATCCTAGAGGGAAAGTGGGGAAAGGAATTGGTAAAGAAAAAAATCAGTATTCTGTTTATGCTTCAAAGATGTTCTAGGGTGAAGATATCTTTAATTTTGTGGGGAGCTTAAAATAATATGTGTGAAAACCCCAAAATGACAAAATACAAGAGTTTGCATCAAAATTCCCTAACAAAGCAACAGCAAGGAAGATGGCCACAGGCCTTAAGTCACTTATAGAAAACTTATGGAACATTGCTTTGAAGTGTGTATTCACATGTGTATACACACACACACACATCCCCTTCAAATAATGTTTTTTACTGATTGTTTTTCTGGGAATTTATGATGGGATTTAACATGCTGTGGATCTTAAATGGAAGAGGGGAGACATGACCCTTGTCAGAAGCTTGGAAAGTGGAAAAGTGCTATACAAAAGAAAAAGAAAATAAAAAGTACAGCTGTTCATTTAGAGCTAAAAAACCAAAATGAAACAGGAAAAATAAAAAGCTTGAGGCTGTTCATAAGGAAAAGCTCCCCTTTCTAGAAGATCTGAGGAAGAAGAGACTAATTGCCTTCCCAAGAATAGTATGGTATGGTCACAGGAATTATCAGGGGGAAAAATCATGCAGTAAAGGTCAAAGGAAGAATCAAACAGTAGTGGTAGTTGGTTACTACTGCTCAGGGACTCTGAGCCAGCCATTTTTCTACCTGATAGCCACAGTAAAGAGGTCTGCTGCCTTCCTGGACAGAAACACAATTCCTGTACCCAAAATATACCAGAGAACTACCTAAGACTTATCAAAACAGATGACTACTGTTCACTTCGGTAATTTTTGTAGACAAAAATTATATTACCAGAAGGAACTCAAGAAATATTACCAATGATTATGAGGTCTTGTACAAGAAATTGAAGACCATGGGGGCATAGATGGTGTTGTCATCAGTGTTGTTCATTGAAGGCAGGGGATACAGAAGAGAAAAATTGATTTGGGAAGTAAACAGCCATCTAAGAAGGCAGTATTTGGATTTCTGTACCAGGGCTGAAAATATAGGAATGACAAGCTCAAGTCCAGGGATGGAATATACCTAACAAAGACTGGTGAGAATATACTTGCCAAGTGCCTTGCAAATCTAATTTAAAAGATTTTAAACTAAGAAGAATGGGGGAAGGAGAAGACCATTTGTGTATGTCCACCATGCCAGATACTACAGAGCAGGGATTCTTAACCTTTTTGGTAAGACAATTTGGCAATGCCTGTGGATACCTTAGGATGATGTTTTTAAATACACAAAACTAAATACATAGGATTATAAAGGAAATCTATTATATTGAAATGCAGCTATGAAAAACAATTTTTAATAAGTTCATGAATCTAAGCTGAAGAATCTCTGCAATGATAAAAGAATAGCATTTGAGGTATCCATAAATTCACAGAAGACAAAATCCAAGAAAGGAACCAACAGTAAAATTAAATAAATCCCTATATGAAAACAAATAAGAGGCACTTGGACCTCATAGGTATCACTGAGACTTGTTGGAATGAACTCCATGACTGGAATATGATGCTGAATGGGTAAACCTCATTTAAAAGAAACAGTCTAAGTAAAGAGGGGTGAGGTTGGGGTAGGTTAGAATTGTATATTAAAAGTACATATTACGTGAGGAAATCCAGCAACCATAACCAGGAAGCATGATACATGGTATTTGGGTAAATGTCAAATAGAAAAACAGAAGTGTTTTCATCATCAGGATATGCTACAGACTACCTGGACAAAAACAATATAAATAAATGAGGAGATGGAGAAACAGATCACAATCCTGGCAGCGTGATATGACATAGTAATGATATAAGGCTTAGATTAGCCAGACATCTGCTTGAGCACTTTGTCTACCATAAGCAGAATAGCTTTACTTTCTCTTGACTTTCCTTAAGGATAACTTCATCCTTCAAAGGGTAGAAGACACAACAAATAGGGGGAAATTATATACTAGATGTGATTTTCACTAGCAAGGAGGAACTGGTTTCTGTGGTAGAAATAATGAGAACTCTGAGGAGTAGTGACCATTCTACCCTACAATGGGTGCTAAAGAAGGACAGGAAGGACAGGGATAGTCTGATATGCATCCTAGAGGTGGGGAAAGCACATTTCCAAGGGTTATGAAGAAAAATAGTTCAATGAACTAAAATTCTACAAGGGAAAAACCAATAGAGCAGGGACAGAAACATTCAAAAAAACGAAGTCCTGAAGTCTATCTTGTTTGTACACAGTGGTTTGCCTGTTATCGCACCCATTAGTTTGCTTGCTCATTTAGAGTAGGGACTGTCTTTTGCCTTTCTTTGTATCCTCAGTACTTAGCACAGTGCCTATCCCAAAATAGGCACTTAATAAATGGCTTGTTGATTAACTGACTGACTGAAAAAGTGCCTGTGATTTTGGAATAGGTAAAGAAAGGCTTAGCTTCCAAGAATAAAGAGGTGAAGTCCCTTGGTACTCTACCCCAGTCAGGCTACATCTGAAGTATTACGTTCAGTTTTAGGGTTCACCATCTGATAATTACATTGAAAAGCTGGATAATGACCAGAGGAAGGTAATCAGGGTGGTAAAGGGTCTTAAGTCCATGCTATATGGAGTTTGGTCAAAGGAACTAGGGAATGTTTAGGCTGGAGAAGAGAAGACTCAGGACAGATATTGTCAGGCCTGGCAGCTATCCTGTCCCATACCTAGCAAATTCCTACCCCTGCCCTCCTGATCCTTGTGTAACTGCCACTACCACCACTCAGCAGTCCTTCTTCTTTTGGAGTTCACTCCATTCAACTGTATCACCCTGACTACATCCTAGTTGTTATGATCTACAAGTCCTTCAGATCAATCTCTCTCTTTTCTCAATTTAGATTTAAGTTTAGAACCTGGCTCTGTTTTTTCCCTCTCTTCTTGGTGACTACTTGAGTATTTACACGAATGTCTCTCTAAACACTCTAGTCTCCATCATTGTCCTAAATTCCAATGACCTTAAAGTATTAATTCTACCTCAGACACTCACAGAGATTATCATACCTTATAGAACACACCATCATCCCAAGCCTTTACACTTCCATGATGTTGATTTATGAAATTCCCATCTCTGATCATGACTTTTTGTCCTTTCATCTTAGTCACTATTATTAGCCCACACTATTCATCCTCACTGCAACTTTTTGGGAGGTTTCACTGGCCTTCACTGCCACAAAGCAAATTTTTATTCTTTTCTAGTCAATTTCATATCAATTCCCACATGAGCTTTTCTAAACATTTCCTAGTCTCTTCAAGCCTCCCAAAACCTTCACCTTCCCCCTTTCTAACATCAGAAGACCTTAGCTCTTTACGGAGAAAAACTGGTGCAATGTGATGTGAGTTCTTCTTTTCCCCCTTCTATTTATTTCCAAACACTTCAACATCATCCCTCAATCTATCCTCCTTTTCCCCATTCTCTGACAATGTGCCTGCCCTTCTCCTTTCCAAGACCAACCAACCACTCTCTATGTGCCTTTGATCCTGTCTTCTCCCAAAGATTGCTATCTTAGTCATTCTCTCTTTTCCTAATCTTCAAATTCTCCCTACCTACCAGTTCCCAATTGCCTTCAAATATGCCCAAGTCTTCCCCATCATTAAAAAAGACATTTATTAAATCCTGACATCCCTTTTAACCATTATCTTAAGTCTCTCCTGATTTTCTCAGCCAAATTCCTAGACAAAAGATGTTTATAGTTGCTGCTTCTACTTCCTTTTCTTTATTCTTCAACACTTTGGGGAAAGGCTTCTGATATTATATCTCAAGCAAAGTTACTAATGATATCTTAATTATCAAATCTGATGGTCTTTTTTGAGTACTTACATTCTTGACCTATCAGTTGCAACAGATAATGTTGATCACCTTCTCCTCCTTAATACTCTCCCTTCTGTGGACTTTTGTGACACTATGTTCTTTGATTCTCCTCCAATTGCATAACCTCTCCACACTCTGCTTTGCTGTTTCATAACCCAGATCATACCCTACCATAACTATGGGTATTCTCTAATGTACTATCCTAGGCCCTTTATTCTTCTCTCTTTCTCTCTCTGTGTTTCTGTGTCTCTCTGTCTCTGAGTCTGTGTCTGTCTCTGTCTCTGTCCATCTGTCTGTCTGTCTGTCTGTCTGTCTGTCTCTCTCTCTCTCTCTCTCTCTCTCTCTCTCTCTCTCTCTCTCTTTCTCTCCTCTTTCAGGGAATTCATCAGCTCCCATAATATGTAGTATCATTTCTATGCAAATGACTCCCAGATCTACGTATCCAGCCACAGTCTCTCCCCTAAATTTCAATCTCATATCACCAAACTGCTGGATAATTCAAACTGGATAACCTGGAAACATCACAAATTCATCATGTCCAAAATTTAAATCATTATCTTCCCTTCCCTTTACCAAGCTCACTCATCTTCCATACTTTATTTTTTCTGTTGAAGGCACCATCATCTTTCCAGTCTCCCAGGTTCATTACCTTAATATTAGCTACCCCTGACTCAAACTCACCCCACATATACAAACTATTGCCAAATCTTGACATTTCTACCTCTCCAACATCTCTTGAATTCAATCCCTTCTATTTACTTACACAGCTACCACTTTACTTTGAGCCCATACCACCTCTCATCTAGATTATGGTAACACCTTCCTAATTGATTTCCCTACCTCAAGATTCTTCCCCACTTCAGTCCATTTTATATGCTGCAGCCAAAGTGATTATCTCTAAGTACAGATCTGACATGTTCCTCCCCTACTTAATAAACTCCAGTGTTTCTCTCATATCAAGAATGAAATAGAAACTCTGTTCAGCTTTTTAAAGCCCTTCACAACCTAGCCCCCCTCTATCTTTTCAAAGTCACTGGATATTACTCCCCTTCCCATATTCTGGTTCAGCCAAACTGACCTTGTCTCTGTCTCCTCATGCAAAGCAGTCCATCCACACATCTCTGCCTTTTTATTGACTGTTCCACATGCATGTAGGACACTTCTGCCTCACTTCCATTGCTCTCTCTTTCATCCCTCTAAGGCACAGATCAAGCACCATCTTTTAGATGAAGCCTGTCTAGATTCCTCTATCTGCTCCACTATATCTACACTACTGTTCTCACACTACTCTTATTTACTCTCTTTATATTTATTCCATTTGTACCTATATATTTCATTATTACATCTCTTGTTAGACTGTTTGCGAGTAGATGCTTCAATCATCATAAATATAGTGCCTTGCACAGGGTCTGGTATAAAGCTGATTGATTGTTTGGTTTCCCTGAATTCCTTCAAGATTCAGTTCAAATCTGAACTGCTATAGGAGGTCTTTACAGGACCTGCAAGTCTTTTCTCATTTCTCATTCTCCTTGACCTTTCTTAGATTTGGATATTTTTCACAGTCCCCTCCATCTAGATAATCTCATCCCTGAGCTTCTGTGACATTGCTCTCACATGGCTCTTCCCCTGCTTACCACTCCTTCACTGTCATCATCCATCTGCTGCACTCTAAGAATTAGTGCCCTCCAAAGCTGTGACCTGAGCTAGCTCTCATGTTGTGTTGATTTTTATTCATCATTAAAGTGGTGCAATGAGTACTAGACTTTGAGTCAGAAGAGATCTGGGTTCAAATCCAACCTGATAAATTGATAGCTACATGACTAAGGTAAATCTTTAATCCAGGGGTGGAGAACCTGTGGCCTCAAGGCCACACGTGGTCCTCTAGGTTCTCAAATGCAGCCCTTTGACTGAATCTAAACTTCACAGAACAAATCCCCTTAATAAAAGGATTTGTTCCATAAAACTTGGACTCAGTCAAAAGGCCACACCCGAGGACCTAGGAGGCTACTTGTGGCCTCAAGGCTGCAGTTTCACCACTTCTGATTAATTTCTCTGATCCTCAGTTTCCTCATCCGTAAAATGGAGATAATGATAAAGCTACCTTACAAGGACTGCTGAAACTCTAAATGAGAAAATGTACATAAAGCACTTTGCAGAATTTAATGTACATGATAAAACATCAGCCACTATCATCACCATTAGCATCATCATTATTGTTATTGTTATTATTGCTTTTGTCATTTAAAAGGATATAACACTTACATGACAGGCAGAGGACAGTAACAGATGAGACAAGGATACAAGAAGAGATAAAGCAATAAGAGGAACCAGCAGATGCCTACCAGCATTTTTTCTCTCTCAAACCATTCCTAGAAAACTCTTCACACCGGACACCATATGTCTAGTAGTTTTCTAAGTAGATTTCCCAGGTTCCTCCTTAAGTAAAACAATTCAATCGAGGTGAACTCAACAGGAGGCAGCAAACACATTGCAATTCTCCCTTCTCTTTTTGTTTGTTTTTCTGACATTGTATTCCTCAGAGTGGGAGCTCCTGAGATGATGTTGTCTTTATCCCAGCAAGGGGCAGACACACTGTATGGTTTTTCCCCACCCAGTTTCACCAAGTCAACTTCATTCTGACCTGTACTAACTTTGCTCCTGCAACCTTGTAGAGGCTGCAAATCAATACAGTTTCACATTGCATGATGTGCACAAAAATGAGAACTCTAGAAAGACCATTGTTAAACTCGTTTTCTTTATGAGTCATGTAGGAATTTGAGCATTCAGAAAGAAAAGGTTAAGGATCTAATAAGTCCCATCTCTTAGGTGTTAGTGGTTTGGCTTGGGTTGTCTTGGGTAGTTAAAAGGAAACTTAGCAATTAAAAGTAACCATTTAAAAATAGATAGATAGATAGATAGATAGATAGATAGATAGATAGACAGACAGACAGACAGACAGACAGACAGACAGACAGACATAGATAGATAGATAGATAGATAGATAGATAGATAGACAGACAGACAGACATAGATAGATAGATAGATAGATAGATAGATAGATAGATAGATAGATAGATAGATGTCTGTAGGAACTTTTAAATAATTATCTAGTTGGGCTATGTAGTTGGATGATTCCCTTGTATTGGATTGTTCTGTATCTCAGAATCGGAAAATATCAGGACAAATAAGTATGATCAAGAAATAAAGTGTGGCCACCAGTAACTTGGGAGAAAATTATCAGAACTCTAATCTTTATTTAAACTGAAATGTGAGGATTAATCTAGAGGCCATCTAGTGCTGATATAACATTCTAGGATTCTTACTCTCTTCTTTTGTCCCAATACATATAAGAGATTTGTTTCCTATCTCATCTTACTTCTCAGTGCATTTTGACTAGTCCAGCTTCTCAAGTACCCATGCAGAAGGCCTGCTGTCTTATTAAATTAAAAGACTGGGTCTTTTCAGGCAGAAATTCTAAGTGAGAATGGCTGCTCTGAGCCTCGACTTCCTGATCTTCAAAATGAGGGGCTCAGACTAGATTATTACCAAGCTTCCTTCTAGCTACAAATACTATATAATCCTCTTTCATAGTGATATCTACATTAAAAGCTTGCATTTTGTGTTTGCTTGCAGCATCAGCCTCTGAGGCATCCCAAAAAAAGCATCTTCCAAGAAAATGATTGTTTTTCTTCCCCTCACACAACCCACAGCTCTAAAAGAGGTTGTTGTAATTTTCACTTTTGCAATACCACTGTTATTTCACCAGCCCTTCTCTAACCCTTCGCTACCTCACTGTGTCAGGTAACTCAGCAACAGCCTTCTGGCCCAGGGACCCAGTTGCTGCTCTTTGGCCAACTGCCAGGGAAACTCAAGAGCAATTCATTCCTCTTTTCTTTACATTCTGAAGGAGAGGGATGTGTCCTCTCCAAGATGAATCCTTCCCCAGCTGGTCTAGGAAGTAAGATCTGGGATCGTTCCCAAACCTAAGTTTGTTTTGTATGTTTTTCTGTGGGCCAGCTTTTCTTTTATTCTAAATCCTTCACCAAAACGTGGACAAAATGATTCATTCTGCCCGCATTCTTTGGCAGCACAGGCTCACAGAGATCTTAGACCAAAGCGGGGCTCTGTGCAGTAGTATCAAAGTAGAATTCTCTTCTTGGAATACCTATGTTAGTGATGAGGTTTTTTTCTTTCATTATAATAATTTCAAATTTCTAGCATATGTTCTCCAAGAATGCACCCTTCCAAAAGAAGTTGGAATACTCTCCAACTTACAAATAGGTTATGTTCCAAAAGTTCATTTTTATTCATGGCTGCTCAATTTGTAATAGCAAACAATTGGAAACAACTTCTTTGTTCAACAACTGGAGAACAGCTGGATAAATTTTGGCATGTTGATGTAATGCATTGTTATGATGTTATGAAAATGATAAAGAAGAGGCTTACAAAGAAATATAGGAGAACGCATACAAAGTGATACAAAGTGGGATCAACAGAACCTGAACTGTATACACAATGATTATGATTATATTTTAAAAGAAAAAAGAAAATAAAACCAATAATAACAAAACTTAAACTTAGAATGGGGCACAGGACAAAAACTTTTTTGTTCATTTGTTTATTGATTTGCTTCTCCTTGGTGAAATTCCTGGTATATAATAAGCACTTAATAGTTGTTTATTGATTGATTAATTGTCCAATGTTAAGTGAAAGTGTCCAGCATAAATAGAAGCAGCTAGATGGCTCAACGCAAATGCAACTAACAAGCTATGCTATATGGCCATGGCTACCAAAGCCAGTGAGGCAGAGACATTTACCAGTTCTCAGTCCAGAAAATTTTTTAATAATTTCTACACCACCATAGCCATATATGATAGACTCTGTTCTGCTAGTCAGCCCATAAGGGCAGAAACTGAGACAGAAGAACACAGATGAAATTACAATTCCATTCTAACTCTTGGTAACTTGGGAGAAAATTATCAGACTTAGGGACGGTGGCTATTTCCCAGAAGCAGCAGTTGATGAAGAAGCATAAGTTTAAGAAGTCTGACTCTATCTTAAACTCTTGGGTTTGGGGCTTGGCTTTTAACCAATTAAGAGCTGCCCAAGCTTTAGAGGAATTATAGAAGCATAGCTCTATGGTAATTGTGTTAATATATTTTATTCTATTATTTGTGTATGTCCATCTTGAGTAATAATGGTACACAGTCAAATTGTGCATGCATAATCAACTTCATCATTTCATATTCACATGATTAGACCCCAGTAAAACGTAGTAGGAAGAGGAGAGGGCAGAGTCCCCCTATGAGTAGATCATGAGCTCCAAGAAACTAATTAGATCAATCTACACAGACCACAATCCTAGACTAAATAATCATTGACACCGCCCCTTCCCCCCAAGGAGGGAGAGAATAGAGGTTTTTATCTCTGTGAGAACCATACTATAAGTGGCATTTCCACCAAGGGTGCTTCTGGTGTTGGGTGAAGTACATAGCTATATCTGAGTGAGGGTAGGGTAGCAGGACTTTTCCTTATTGTTGAACAGAATTAGGTTAGTTGCCAGCAGCAGCCTTTTGTGAGATAAATGTTGAACGAACTTTCAGGCCCACAAGTGGAAATGGAAGAGAGAGGATCTATGGGAGTAGGGAGAGGAAGATTAAAACAAAGACAAACACTGAGCACAAAAGTAGGTCTGTGACCTGATTGCCCTGAACCCCAACACAGTGTATGCCAACATGGAGTGAGCAATGAAGATAAGTATTAAGCATAGGGTGTACCTAGTCAGTAACTCTGAATCATAATACCTGAAATCCCTCCTGGATTCTGTTTCTAAAAAGAGTTCTGAGAAAGAAACTGAATTACCTAAAACTATACATTCACAATGGAAAATAGTTGACAACAACAACAATGCTATTGCAATGCTATTTTTTAAAAAAAGAGAAAAAATAACCAATAAAAAGTTAAAAAGAAATAGTTTTTATCTTCTTAAATGTGGTTCTTAAGGGAAAGCAGAAAAGATAAGGAAATGGACAGTTTATATTCTGAAGGAAATTTCCAGATATTTTTAAGACTTTTAAGGTTAGTGGCCTTGTTTTTTATGGCTAAATTCACTTTAAAACAACTATGTCATTAGAACTACTCATAGTTACCAGCTCTGCTTAAGACTGATTTTTGACCTGCAATGGAATGAAGTAAGAGAAAGAAAAATTTTCCTGAGATAACTGAGCATTGGAAGAGAGGGTGAATTCAGAAAAAGCTTAATGAGGATTTTGTTTTCCTGACAAAAAGAAATCTCCATAGGTGGAATTAACTGAGCTGAGAATGATAGAAGACAGAGGAACAGTGGGATTCTTCATCTGCACACGGCACCCACAAGGGAAGCATCTTAATAACGAAGTGACAGTGGGCCACGCAGAGCACGTCGATGAACAGCTTAGGTACTGACTAGAACAAACAGAAATATTTGATAAGGAATAAAGGAATGGCCTAGGTTGAGGGTGGAGGAGGCAAGTAGCAAGTTGGAATAGCTGTGTGTTGTTAGAAAGTGTCATATAATTGTAATTTAGGTGTTTTTAGTTAAGACAAAGCCCATATTATTAAATGTATCTCTCCTTCCACAAATCTCTGGCCTGAAGAACAAATGACAATTTAAATTCTTCACCAAAAAAAAAATATATGTATATATATATATATAATTATTAAATTTATTGTTGTTGTTGTTAAATCATGTCTGACTCTTTTTTTACTTCATTTGGGTTTTCTTGGCAAAGACACAGGAGTAGTTTGCCATTTCTTTCTCTAGCTCATTTTACAAATGAGGCATTTTACAAAACTGAGGCAAACAGGATTAAGTCACTTCCCCAGGGTCCCACAGCTAGTGAGTATCTGAGGCCAGATTTGAACTCACAAAGATGAGTCTTCTGGACCTAAGGCTGGGCACTCTATCCACTGCACCTTATTTATATGCTCTTCATACTGCTTCTGGTTCTACTTTCTGTAATTAAGTAGAACCTAATAATTCCAAAATAAAGTTTTTATGAAAAATATTACTTATGTATCAGCTTCAACTATTCTTCTGAACAAGTATGGAGATTTTTGTTTTTGTACATATGCTAGATCCCAGCTATAACACTTTTTATCAGAATTAGATAAAAATTTTGCTCTTTTATTTCTGTGTGTGCATTTTCTTACTCTGTGGTCCTATGAAAGTTCTATTCTATGCCTTGAATTACACAGACTTGGTAGATTTTTGCCATGTTCTAGTCCATCTTGCACCAAAAATGGTACATAAATACAAATTCCCTTATAAAAACTGAAGACATCTACATAACTCCTTTAGCTGATCACTAGTGAAAGTAGTACCCAAAGCAGTGATTCCTTTTCCCAGTGTCATGTAGCCTGAAGCATTCTTGCAAGTCACTGATAAGAAGTGATTCAGACAAGGTTAACTTGGGATGGAAAAAGGGAAATCTGATATAAAAAGAAGCAACACAATTACCAACCAATCACAGATTTCTAGAGTTGGAAGGGAGCTCAGAAGTCACTGTATCTATCTCCCTCATTCAATCCAGACTGAGCTTCAACCATCCTAGACAGCTGCCCATTGATGCCTATTTTTAATGTGCATCCTCCCTCCTGAAGAATATGTGTGACGAAAAAAAAAAGGCTTCATTTACTTTCTTTAATATCATTAACATATTAATTTCACAATTTATTTCAGAAATTGTTCAAATTTTCCATCATGAAGATTCTATTTGTACCTTCTATTCTTTTTCAACCAACTACTATCTTGACAGCAAAGACAAATTTCTCTCTTTTAGGATCATAGGATCTAGAATTGTAAGCAGCCATTAATATCATCTAGTCCAATTCCCTTTATTTTCTAGATATGGAAACTGAGACACAGAATGGCACAGCTATTGACTCAAAGTGTGTAATGCATCACAGTAAGGGAAGGAAAGGAGAAACAGAAAGTATAAGGTAACAGCCTTTATCAGAAGCTAGTGCCATTACCTGTCCCTCCAAATGAAATCTACTCAATATTTAATTTACTTCTTCCCTTACCCCCTTTTCTCTTTCTTCATAGCAGCATGATACATTCACCTTTTAAAGGTTTGTAATCTACCCACTTCATCAATCTAATCTCTTATAAACAGGTTACAATGGACTAGAGGCACTTAAATTAGTGGAGACAAATTGTTCTTGTTGGCATAGGGAAATGTGATTGGGTTCCTAGGGGAGAATAGAACAAACGTCACCAGCTCCAAAATCCAACAATTTAGTTGCTTGAAGGAAGTATAAGGAAGAGTAAGGAAGTGAAGGAAGTGTAAGGAAACAATTTCGGTCTTGCTCCCAAAATGATTTGCGCAGACCCAGACTAGAAACCAGGAGTGTCATAGAGGTTGGAATATCTAAAATTTCACTTAGGTCCTTTACAGATTTTGCTAAATTGAGCTCTCAGAATGATTTGCATGGACCCAGGAGATTGAACACAGTTATGATGAGTTAAAAAGGAATTTTCTAAATATATCTAATAAGAATCTAGAACAAGTCCAAGAAATAGCAGAAGAAAAGTACTGTCAATAAATATATCTGATAAGAATCTAGAACGAGTCCAAGAAATAGCAGAAGAAAAGTACTGTCAATTCTGCTATAATGCTTGTTTTGAAAAAGCAGATTTGTTTTGATGCTATTAACATCTTAGGGAGTGTTTTGAGCAAAATTCTAATTTCAAGTTTGCTGATATTTCTACAGGAGAAATAGCAGCCAGAATGCAGAAAACTTGTAACTCACAAACTACAGCACTTCCAATGCCCCTTCCATAAGCAAACTTCAGATCTTTGTCAGGGTAAAGCGCCATATTTATTTTGTATCTTTCAGTGTAAAAAGAGTTGTGGGGCAGGAGAGTTGGCCCCAACTTGCCAGCCCAGCCCTGTGGGAACTGAGGTTAGGACATGAAGTAGCCCAGAAGTAGCCCAAGTACATGGACACTGCCACTTTCCGTTGTCTTTTTACTTTAGTGAAGTATTTGTGTATTTTTTTAACCACTTAACATAAATTAACTACGTTGCCTTTTTATTAAGTTCCTATCTTTTTTTCATGTGTCACTGATGGAGTTTTTGAGCGGTAAGTATTTGGAATTATATTGTTCGAGCCTCTGGAATTATAAGTCTGGCTTCAGGAGTCAGGCCAGGCTATGACTTAAGATCAGGTCTAAGCAAATAAGCTAATACTGTCTTCCATGGGACTCCCTGTTTTCTTAGCTTACATTACATTTACATTACATTTCTTTAACTTACATTGTCCAATTGTCATCATTTCTCTGGGACATTGTCAAAGCAAGAAGTGTTCCATTGCTGCTGGGGGAAACATAAATGTACATCTCTTCTAGACCAGCCATTCCCCAATTATAAAATTCTTTTTTAATTTTTTTTTTAGGCAATTGGGGTTAAGTGACTTGCCCAGGGTCACACAGCTAGTGAGTGTCAAGTGTTTGGTCTGAGGCCAGATTTCAACTAAGGTCCTCCTGACTTCCGGGCCAGTACTCTATGCACTGCGCCACCTAGCTGCCTCTGCCCAATTATGAAATTCTTAAAATATTTACAAACACTAATTTGATTCTTGGTACTCTTATTTTTAATTTATGGAATAAAGCAAGCATTTCCACAATATAGCATAATAAAAAGATGATTGCACATGAAACTGCAAGTCTATTATGTTGAACTTGCTATTTCTTTTAAATATATAATAAAGTTATCATGTAAAGGAAAACCAGAGCAAGAGCAGAATCTGTGTCTAGTCCCAGCAAGGGAATCTAGAACAGGAATCTAGAACAGACAAATCCTAATACTCTCTTCCTACATAAAGAGCAAAACAATCAACTTCAGGTACCCAAAATTGAATTACAGTCTTTCCTAACTTTTAAGCAACTTTGATAATGAAAATCTAGATTTATAGAAAATAAAAACAAAAGAAACATTCACTTTACCAAAAAAAATATTTTTTTGTCAAATTATTTATTTGAATACCAAGTCCTTACCCCAAACTCAGTGAGGACTTGACAAATGGATAAATAAAATAGTCAATTTAAAAAATCTAGGTTTACTCACAACTTTCAAGAATCATAACTATAGCCTAAAGTGAACTGCATCTGCATTAACCTAATGTCTACTTCTCATCAGGCAGATATTTACAAAAGAATTGCATTATTTAATCCAAAATCTTTTTTCTGTTTCTACCCTAAGACCTATGTCAAGAGCTAAATTCCTATCCCAGAAAATCTCCAGGCAAAACACTCCTTATCCAAGAATTATAAAATTCTTAAAACATTCACAAGCATCAATTTGATTCTTGGTACTCTTATTTTTAATTTATGGAATAAAGTAAGCATTTCCACAATATAGCATAATGAGAAAGATAATTGCATATGAAACTGCAAATCTATTATGTAGAGCTTGTTATTCCTTTTAAATATATAATAAAGTTATCATGTAAATTTCTTTTTTTCTTTTTTTTCCCTCCTTCCCCCCACCTCACCCTAGAGATGGTTACCCTTAGACACAAATATATGTGTATATGTGTGTGTGTGTGTGTGTGTGTGTGTGTGTGTGTGTGTGTAAAATCATTCTATATGGATTTCTATTTATCATTTCTTTCTCTGGATGCAGATAGCATCTTCCTATATAAGTTTTGTAGTTAATTTTGGTATTTATAATAGTCAAAATTATTTATTTACTCAAAGGTGTTCTTAAAACAATATTACCGTATACAATGTTCTCTTGGTTCTGCTCATTTTGTTCTTCATTATTTCATGCAAGTATATCCATCTTTTTCTAAGAGCATCACACTCGTGCTCATTGTTTCTCATAGCACAGCATTATTCTACCACAAACATATACCACAACTTGTTCAGCCATTCCCCAATTGACAGGCAACCTGGCAATTTCCAATTCTTTGCCACCACAAAGAGAGCTGCTATAAATATTTTAGAACATATAGGTTCTTTTCTTTTTCCCCTAATCATCTTTGGAAATAGACCTAGTTTCTGGGTCAAAGGCAGTTTAGCACCTCTTTGAGCATAGTTTCAGATTGCTCTCCAAATGGTTGGATCAGTTCATAATTCCACCAACAATGAACTGGTACCCCACTTTTTCCACAACCCTTCCAACATTTGTTACTTCCCCCTTCAATCACTTTAGCTAATCTTATAGGTGTAAAATGATATCTCAAGGTTGTTTTCATTTGCATTTCTCTAATTAATAATGATTTAAAGCATTTTTTCATATGACTATAAATGGTTTCGATTTCTTTGTCTAAAAACTGCCTGTTCATATCTTTTCACTATTTATCAATTGGGGAATGACTCATATTCTTACAGATTCAACAAAGTTCCTTATATACTTGAAATATGAGACCTTTATCTGAGAAATTGCCTATAAAATTTTTTACTCAATTGTCTGCTTTCCTTCTGATCTTGGATACATTTTTTGTTTTACTTTGTACAAAACCTTTTTAATTTAGTGTAATCAAAATTATCCATTTTACACCTCACTCTGCTCTCTCTCTCTTGTTTATTCATAAATTGTTTGCCTGTCTATAAGTCTGACAAATGATATGTCTCATGTTCTTCAAATTTTCTTGTCCTATCTCTCTATATATCTAGTTCATGCATCTTGGTACTCTTAATATACAACTTTTGCCTAATAAGTATAGCCCTTATAGACTCTAGGGGTCCTTATTCTATCTGCAACTCACATTGACTAGTCAGGTGCCTTGGGGTAAGCCTGGCTAGCTACATCTTCCCCTCTGAGTGCAGTAGTAAATTGATATGGTACTGGTAAAACGAAGCATATCATTACTGATACTCTCCCTACAAACAAAACTAGAAAGCAATGAAGCTGGAGATGTACTGAAGAGTGGTTCACTGACCCTCCTTTAAAAAGTTCTCATACTGTCCCAAAGGAATTTCTCTAAAAGGCTTCTGGACCTATTTCTTGATGAGGCAGTTTATACTCTTTGCCATCTCATGCTGTAAGTGATTGAACTCTGTAAATATTTAATTTCTGTAAATTTCAATGTACATAGTATGTATCTTGATATAACCATGTATGTATCACTACATGTTCATATATTCTATTTGTTCATTTTATTAAAATTTTTGTTAAAAAAAATGAAAAGTTCTCACAACAATTACTCTGAGAAAGAACAGATACCACTACCTGGAAAACATCACCTCCATCCAAGAACAATGGTGGGCAATGATGACAATATAGGGCATACTCTTCACAAAGAGAAGAATAATCCCTGTGAATAGTCTATATTTGTCAAGTGAGAGAGGTCAAAGCAATGATGGATAATAATACAAATAAATAAAAGCATCTATTAATTCTAAGGAATCCCTTTTCTTTTTTATGTTTTCAATAATATTTCCACAATTGGGATTTAGCAGCAACATCAATAAGACTGATTGGTGTATAATAAGCAACAGAGATCAAAAATCATTCTGTTTTAAATACAGCCACCATGATATTTTCTCGATAAGCAGCTGGAAAGAGGCCCAAGTTACTGGTAGCTAAAAACAGAGTGGCTAATAGGAATCTAGAGAATAAATTTCAGCTAAAAGTATTTGCCTAGGGCCTTCTTATTTTTTTGGAAGTAGATCAATACTTTCATTTCAGAGGGAAACTGAAAGTCAATGGAAAACAAATCACTAATCATAGGAAGTGACTACTAAATGCTTTGAGCTTCTCAAGAAAAAAAGTAAAGTGAGGTACAATAAAAGTATGGTGATAGTACTAAAGGGGATGAGAATGGGCAACAGAGATCTCCACCTGTTTTCTTGACCTAATGGTGTCTCTGAGAGTCACTATTCACTTTCCATATTCCCTTGTCAGAAGAAAGCTGGAGCCAAAAGATTCTGCATTTCTTGGCACATTTGCAGCTTCCACAGATTCTTCCTATGAAACTAGCTGATGAATGCAGCTTCCTTATTTCAAGGACAACCAGGATTTTTCAGAAAGTGATCTTGCACTTTCATGAAAAGATTTACAGAATTGATGTAAATTCCTATTTCCTTCCTTCCTGAGTCTCTTATTTATTCTTATTAAATTCTTTGGCTGTCAGACCTCATCCCGCTTATATGGACTCAGTATAAGGAAGAATTTCTAACAAGCAAAGCTATCCCAAAATGAGATGAGATGCCTCTGGAAAGTAGTGTGTTCATCATTATTGGAGCTCTTTAGGCAGAGACAGGTGATCACTCAGGAATTTCATAGAAGGGGCTCATTCCTCAGAAAAACTATTGGATTCATTCATCTCTGAAATAATTTTCTTTTTTTCTAATTAAATTTTATTTTCAGATCCAAATCCTCTCACCACCTAACTGAGAAAGCAAGAAAAACAAAAGCTCTATTACAAACATGTATAGTCAAGTAAAACAAATGTCCACATTGGCTATGATCAAATATAAATATAGATGGTATAGCTATAGATACGTCTTGGGAACTCTGATCAACCCAATGACCAGCCACAATTCTAGAGGACTCAAGTAAAAATATGCTACCTACCTCCTGACAGAGATATGATAGACTTAGAAAACAGACAGAGACATAGATAGACATATCCATATCTATCTAAATCTATCTGGATGGACTTAGAGGATACTCTAAATCAGTATCTATCTTGATTTCTATCTAGATATCAACATATATAGCTATATCAATATTTATATAAATATTGATATAGCTATACATGTCTCAGTCAGTACTCTGAGTCCATCACCTCTCTACCAGAAATTGGGTAGCATGTTTTATACCTATGTAAGTTTTTCAGAGTTGTTTGTCTTCACATTATTGCTGTTATATTAATTGTTGAGTTCCTTTCTAGCTTGGGAATCAAACACTTCTTTTCATTTTAGAATAAGTAATCGATTGACAGTCAGCAGAAATAGATCCTTAAAGCCAGAAAAGGCTGGGTTCAAGTTCAATTGACTGCATGATGTTAGACACATAATTTTATCTCCCACTGCCCTAGGGAATTCTCTAATGAGACTCTAAGTTATAGAGAAGGTGCTGATCTGCATTGGTATCATAGCCCTCTATTACTTCTAGGATAAAATATAAATCCTCTATTTAACTTTCAAAGTCCTTCCAATCTTTCCAGTTTTCTTACACCTTACTCTCCTTCAGGTACTCTACCATCTGGTGACACTTCCTCCTGGCTGTTCTTCCCGTACAACACTCCACCTCCAACTCTGAGCATTTTCTCTGGCTGTCCCACATGCCTGGAACTCTCTCCCTCCTCATCTTCACCTTCTGGCTCCCTTCAAGTCTCAGCTAAAGTCTCATCTTCTGCAAGAAGCTTTCCTATTCTTCCTTAATCTCAGCACCTTCCCTCCATTTGTTTCACACACTTATTTGCATTTTTGTCATCCTCCAGTAGACTGTGAGCTCCATGACAGCAAAGACTATTTTTTGCCTTTCTTTGTATTCCAATATAGTAGGTGCTTAATAAATACAGGTTGACTGAGGAAATATATTCCACCACTGTATGGGCACAGTACTTATTACATTTCACCATAAAAGACTTTTTTTGTCTTTCCAAAATAAAGGGAAAATATCTTTGATACCTTAAGAAGAAAATCTCCCTTTACTTGGAATGGCAATATAATCCACAATAAATTGTAATACTTAAAAACAGAAATATTAATTTCATTTGGACAGTTCCTTGGATTTCACTAGAGTTAGCTCCACTAAAACGCCAAAACACAAAATTTGCTTCTAATGGAAATTCGCAATATGGACATCCTCGTTACTTGATATATTCTTTATTCAGAAGAAAGGTGACAGCCTCCCTTTTACTTGGTGCATATTATAAGTATTTTATGATTCCTGGTACAAAGGCTAGGCTGCAAGTCTTTCAGAGGAAAGCATTTCTTACTATTCCACTTTCACAAAAGGGAAAAATTGAAGGAAGAACATTAACAAAATTTACTTTGCAAAAGGCTAAAGGAAAAGAACATCCAGCAGAAGAACTTGGAAACTATTTTGAACGTCTTCCATAACTTATACTGTCTACACAAATAAAAGTACAAAAAGTAAAAAGCAATTATTCAGATTATTAAGGGGGGGAAATACTGTCACTACAACCAAGAACCTGCAGGAAAGAGGTTGCCTAAATCACATGCAATAAATAAATTTGTAGAGCCCTTCACTCTGTAGCTGCCCCATTCTACTTCAAAAAGCATCTGGGCTTTAGACTGAGAAGCAGGAGAGGTGTGCAGAGGAAGTGACATGGCATTTTAACAGTGGCAGGGGTCATGTCAGAGGGGGTCAGGGTCAGAGAGCAACATCAAGGCAACATAGCCATAGCAGGCTTTTTGTCAAGGACTGGCTATTGAGTTTAAACATCCTGCTTCATAAGCAATAAGCCAGTTGCAGCCAGAAGAGGTTAAAGGTCCCTGACAATAACAGGATAGTTAAGAATAACAAAAAAAAAAGCCCTGGACATGAGAATTTCTGTCTTTTCTGAACTCCAACTAGATCCCATGTACATTGTGCATGTTGTGAGTCCTGGATTCAGAGCTCCTCCAGAGTGGCTTTGTCTTCATCTAATGACTGGCCTTGCTGGATGCATGAATTGAACACTGTTATATCTTCTATACTTCTTTGACTGCCCAAAGGTGGACTAAACTATACATTTACTAGAACTCCTGGATTGGAAGCCCTTTACATACAGTCTGAGGACTTCTGTGGTCTATGAAAGCAA
Organism: Phascolarctos cinereus; assembly: GCF_003287225.1. Classification (NCBI taxonomy): domain Eukaryota; kingdom Metazoa; phylum Chordata; class Mammalia; order Diprotodontia; family Phascolarctidae; genus Phascolarctos; species Phascolarctos cinereus. The sequence goes on along the minus strand of NW_027556180.1, from coordinate 153,201,470 downwards.
TTCAAGAGATGTTTTATTATGATCTCTTAGAATTATGTACAGTTAATTTGTTTATTGATTCTACAGAATGGGAATTGGAACTGGACTTTGATTTCATTAGCATATGGAACTCCCAGGTGAGGAACTTCCTACCAATGTGGGTTGAAACCTTCTATGCAACTTATAATTTTAGAGATTAGAGAGCCTAGAACACTGAGAAGCTAAGTGATGTGCCCAAGATAACACAACCAGTATGTATCAGAGGTAGGATTGAAACCCAGGTCTTCCTGGCTTTGAGACCAGCTCTCTATCTTCTATACTACACTGATTCTCCAAGATTCTATATTGAGAGTAAACAAAACTACATCCAGTTAAGAATGTGTGTTATAGGAACAATTCTAGACTCAGCAATTCCCATCTCATAGCCACCAACATCCCCATATATGAAGTACTGAATAAAAAGTAAGAGATTCTCAACCAGAGTCTGTAAAGTTGTTTTTAAAATATTTTGATAACTGCATTTCAAGATAATTGGTTTCCCTTGTAATCCTATATATTTTTATGCATTTAAAAACATTATTCTAAGAAGGGGTCCACAGCCTCGAATAGACTACCAAAAGCATCCAAGATATCCAAAAAATGTCAAGAATCCCTTAATGGCACCTTTGTTCTTTATTTTGGCATGAGGTCACCTATGAACTAATGACCACCTTTGTAGAGGATTAAGAATTTGGGATCTGGGAAATTAACAGTAAATGTTTCAAAATCCAGCCAAGGGCATGACAGCAAACTCCTAGCTTTATGAAAATAAGCCCAATCAACTTACAAGGTCAGCCATTGGGTATCAGGATTCCTTCTTCTTTTTTTTTTTTTCATCCCTTATACATAAAAATCATTACTCAAATATCCCAAAGTACATCTCTGGGAGATAACAGTCACACCATATTGCTCACAAATCATTGCCCCAGAACTCCTAGGAAGGAAGGAAAACTGGTGAAATTATCATTGAAATGTATCAGAGATAGTGACCTTTCCTAAGTGAAAAGAGGAAGCTAGAGTGCCATCATTGTTGCTACCAACACCCCAAAAGTTAATCTGTAACACAGGCAGTCATCTCAGTTGCTAATGGAGGACCACCTCAAGATGTAGACCTGAGAGTTTGCGATATCCTCACATAAAGCAGTTGACTGTGAAAAAAAAATCTTTGCAGCAAGTTCATCTCATAAAGGTTTCATTTCCAAGATATATAGGAACTGATTCAAATTCATAAGAATAAGCACCATTCTCCAATTGATAAATGGTCAAAGGATGTACACAGACAGATTTATAAGGAAGAAATACAAGCTACCAATAGCCACATGAAAAAAAAATTCTCCCAAATAACTATTAATTAGAGAAATGTAAATTAAAGCCCCTCACACCCATCAGATCAGAAAAGTTGACAAAAAAAGGATAATGATAAATGTTGGAAGGGTTTCAAGAAAAACAGGAACATTAATATAACATTGGGGGAGCAATAAATTGGTCCAACCACATGGAGAAATAAAATGGGGCCCATGCCTCAAAAGTTATTAAGACAAAAAGGCTGTATATGTACAAAAATACTTATAGAAGCTCTTTTTGAAGTAGCAAAGAAGTGGGAAACAAAGAGGGTGTCCATCAAGGATGAACCTTGGAGAATTACTAAACAAATTATGATATATGAGTATAATGAAATTCTACTATACTGTAAGAAATGGAAAGATGGTTTCAGAGAAACTGGAAGATTTATATGAATTGATGGAGAGTGATATGAATAGAAAGAAAAAAATAATTTATACCATAATATCAATATTGAAAGAACAATTCTAAAAGACTAAGTACTCTAATCAATGAAGTAATCAATGCTATTCATACAGAGGTTATGGACTAATATGCAGAATTAAACATGCATTTTCAGACATGGCCAATATGGGGAATTTGTTTTGCTTGACTATATTTATTTGATACAAGGGGTTTTATTTTCTTTTATTTTCCAAAAGGGGTAGAAAGAAAAAATAAATGCTTGCTAACTAGAAAAACAAAAAAAAGTAAGAATCCTTGGGCTAAAAACAAAAATCCCCATCTCCAATCTTCTTAAGGATTGCTGGTTATTTTTAGTTATTTCTTTAAGTATATTCCTTTTTATTAGACTGGCTCTTCCCATCTCAACCAGGTTGGAAATGCAGGGCTACTGATGGTCCCATTCCCATTATTGATTGGCACAAGAGCTCTAACTTGCTCTACTTCTAACCTGAGCCTGTTCACCCCTTTTTCTGGTGCCCCCCTGCTCCTAGGAACTAACAATATTGATGTCAGATTTAGTTCAGATACCCAATTGGCTTAGCCCACTGCAGATCAGAACTCCTGAACTCTAGCACTCCAACACTCATCCTCCCAGTAGCTGAGATTACCAGGCATTTACTACCATGCCTGGCTATTTAATAATATCTTTAATAAATTTGACATGAATAAATTTTCTGAATGGACTTGCTTTTTACTTTCCTAGAATAAACACAAATTTACTTTAGAGATGCATTTTCCTACTGGAAGTGGGAAACAAAATGGGTAGATTCTTCTTTTCATTCTAAGTAAAATCATATAGACCTAGAAGATAGCACTAATACAGCATAATTGTCTGCTTCAATGGAGAGTTGACTCTTCTGTCAAAGTCATGTGACTGGTACTCCAGCAATAGCAACTTTAAGAAGGAGGCAAGGTTTGCCCAAGGGGGATTTATCACAACACTCCTAGAAGAGGAATTGGCACTTCCCTACAATGGGAGGAGAAGATAAGGGATGGAAGTTCATCCGCTCAATGAAAACCATATAGACATTAGGTCTCTAGCATTTCTGCCTAGCAGAGTGGATGTATGTAATTGCCGGGGTGAATGTGGGATTCCACAGGACCAGATCCTTTTTATTTTTTTGCTATACAGGATCATGTGAATAGCTTTCAGCATCACCTGCTGGTTAAAGGCCAAATTCATCATATCACTTTTCAATTCTCCTTTTTTAAATTGTTTATCTGTAGATGCAGCCAAATAACTGAAAACAAACTTATAGACTATGAGAATAGATCAGATAAAAACTCATATAGAGTCATAGAATCTCAGAGTTGGGAGAGACTCCAGACATCATTGACTTCAACCTGTTCCTGAACACAAAAACCCTTTGCAACATTCTTCCTTAGAAAGCATCCAAATTGTACTTGGAAGGCTTTAGGTGACCTAGAATCTGCTATTCCCACTACTGCAAATTGGGACAATTTCCAATAGTTGGGAAGTTTTTTGTTTTGTTTTTTTCCTAAGATAGAGACTGAATCTATCTCACACAATTTATAGGTTCATAGGTTTGGAAGGGACTTGAGCAGTTATCTAATCCAAACCTTTCCACTACAAAATAAGTCACATAGTTGGTAACTACTAGAAAAATAATTTAAATCCACATCCTCTAACTCCAGATTCAATATTCTTTTCCCTGTACCATTAGTTTTATTCGTTAGACTGTGTGCTCCTTGACAGCATGGAACGTTTTTTGTTTTTGTTTTTTGCCTTTGTCTTCCAAGAGCATAGCATGGAGCCTGGTACATAGCCGGTACATAGCTAACACATATGTAGTGCTTACTACGTACCAGGCACTGAGCTAAGTGTTTTACAATGGTAATCTCATTTTGATTCTTACAACAACCCTGGGAGGTAGGTGTTATTATTACCCCCATTTTACAGATAAGGAAACTGAGGCATACTTGCCCAGGGTCACACAGGTAGTAAGTGTCTGAGGCCAGGTTTGAACTCAGGGAGATACTTCAGGCCCGGCACTCTATCCACTCTATCTATGCCATGTAGCTACCCATATATATCTCATATAGGTATCTTTCATGGTTTTATATTTGTTTCATTAAAAAAGGGGGCAAAATCTTCTTACTGTGCAATAAAATAAGTATTATACTAACAGAGTGAGCATTGGTCTGATATATCATGAATATAATTGATGCAGTTGCTGAGTTTTTTGTCTTTTTTATAGTACCTATGGTTTTTTAGGGGGATCCATATGCCACTACTTGGTTTTGAGCAATCTCTCATCAAAGAATCCACCCACCTTAGTGCCTATTCACTTCTAAATCCTCTAAGCAAATTTATCTTTCACTAATTCAATTACAAAGTTTATATATACTACATGATCAAAAGTAATGAGTTTTCTTTTTTATCACTTTTCCGGTGTATCTGTTTAAGAGTCTCATCTGATGTGTGCAATATATGCATTATTGTTTTCAATCAAGACAGGGAAAGGAGAGCTGACTCTAGAAATAGACACAGGGGACAAAAACTGGAGAATTTCTACAATACTGTATATAATCACATGAATGCCATAATGAAGATATTTTTTTCTAATGTAATTTCCATGCCACAAATCTAACAAGGCAAATGTTCAGGGTAAAATTAAGAATTACTTGTAAAAAAAAAATAACCAAAACAGCACTGTGATTTCTTCTATTAACTTGGCATTATAATATGATATCTCTAAACCATTATGTCAAGACAGAGGAATAGAAGGAAACAGGTCAGGATGAGATAAATTGTTTCTCACAACTATATTTAGAGACATAAACCAATTAGAGTAGAAAAGAGTATCTCTCTATATCACTGAGCAATAGTCAAAGAATATACATATTTTAAGTGCCATATTTTCAAAATTATATGAAAAATATTTTGTGTTTGCATTATCAAGCAATGTTTTACATTTCATACCCAAGACAATTGTTCTTACACTGGTATAGCCTCTCCGTTCCTTGCCTCTTTAATCTATCCTATATTCTGTAGCAAGAATTCAATCCAACAAGTAGTTATTAAGCACCTACTACATGCAAGTCAATCAACAAGGCACCTACTTAAAAACTAATCAACTTACACAGGGCAGCTAGGTGGCACAGTGCACAGAATGACAGGCCTGGAGTCAGGAAGACTCATCTTCCTGAGTTCAAATTTGACCTCAGACAATTTACTAGCTGTGTGACCCTGGCCAAGTCACTTAACCCTGTTTGTCTTAGTTTCCTCTTCTGTAAAATGAGCTGAAGAAGGAAATGGCAAACCATTCCAGTACCTTGGCCAAGAAATCCCCAAATGGGGTCACAAAGAGTCACCTGAAACTACTGAGCAACATGTGCCAAGCTCTGCATTAAGTGCTGGAGATTCTATGATAGGCAAAACAGGGGAACGAAACCAAAACCGAAATGGTCCCTCACAGAGGGTCCTCAAAGAGGGATCATCTTCCTCAACCTCCTGAGCGTTCTGTATAGGAGTGAAACTCGTTTTAATGGAGATCATCCTCCTCCTCCAAATGGCACACACTTTGCTTAGCTTCCCTAATTTCTTGCTATACTTTGGAATAGAGATGTCAAGCACATGGCAGCCCACAGGCCATAGGCAGCCCACAACACTCCTGAGTGAATAAGGAATAAGATTAAAAAGTAATTGGGAAATATTTAACAAAATAAATAAAAATAGAATAAAACATATATAATAGTATGTTTTAAAAATAAGTCAATATGCAGCCTGCAGAGATCCTTGTATACAGTTTAGTGGCTTCCATTTCTATTTAGTTTGACACCCTGCTTCAGAAGATTTCTCTGGAAAACCTGCTTAGCAGCACCCATGTGACCTTTTCTAATTCCCAGTATTCACTTTTGCTTTTTCCCATTTGATTTTTCTGCCCATTTTTTTTTAAATTTTAGGATAGTAGAAAGTTAAAGTTGAAAGGCACCTTAGAAACCATCTAATCCAGTTTTACCTATGAGGAAACTGAGAGTGGTCAGATGACTTGCCCAAGGTCATACAGGTTCAATGCCAAGACTTAAACACAGGTATCCTTACTTCAAACTTTCAAGTACTATATAAATACAAATACTTACTATCAGAGAGGGTTAATGAGGAGACTGGTCAATTTGATAAGGTGCCAACCTTCCCATCATTTCAACAATCCTATTGACCATATCTTCTTGACAGATGTGAGTTTTGTTTGGGACTTTCATTTCAGTGCCTTTGTTGGAAGATATAGACATGTCCATCGACATACCCATCAATTGGGGAATGGCTGAACAAGTTGTGGTAAATGATTGTGATGGAATACTACTGTGCAATAAGAAATGATGAACTCAGTGATCTTAGGAAAAACATGGAAAGTCTTGCATGAAATAACAAAGAGTGAAATGAGAAGAACCAAGAGAACACTGGATACAGTAACAGCAATATTGTTTTGAAGAACGACTTTGAGTGAATAAGCTATTTTGACTATTATAAATATCCAAATTAACTATAAAGGACATATGAAGAAAGATGCTATCTACATCCAGAGAAAGAACTGATAAATAGAAGTATGTATAGAATAATTTTACATATATTTTTACATATATATACTTATTTGTGTCTAATGGTAGCCATCTGGGGGAGGAAAAAAAGAAATTTATATGATAACTTTATTATATATTTAAAAGGAATAGCAAGTTGTATATAATAGATTTACAGTTTCATGCACAATCATCTTTTTTATTATACTATGTTATGAAAATTCTTATTCTATTCCATCAATTAAAAATAAAATAAATAAATTGGGGGGGGGGAAGCACCACTGAAATCTCCTGGGCCAGGGTACTTGCCAATCTGGCTGGGGGAGAAGAGAAAAATTTGATCAGTTCAGGCTACTGTAGATCACAACCACCCCCTCTGTACTGAGTGTACTGGATCTATAAAGGGAATAGACAGGTGGTGGGCTCTAAAAAGAAGTCCAGAGAAAGCTGTAGCAGATAGATGCTGACTTTGGCTCCTAAGAGATGAAGCCTATATAGCAGCACAGTCTTCCGGGGGTCACCACACACACACACACACACACACACACACACACCTCAGTCCAATAGATGACAGCCCTAGAGAAGCAACATCAGAGCCTCTCAATCCAAGAGATGGCAGTAGCCAGGGGCCATGATAGAGTAGCATTTGATTCTGAACCTTCTAGTTCCTGGACAGAGCCATGGAGAGGGTGTGGCCAAACTTCTCAGGCTAAGAGATGGCAGCTGGGGAGAGGGTAACTGCACAAACATGTGGGAGAAGTCCTGCTTCCTGGAGCATTTTTGAGAGCTCTAAGACATAGCCTTCTAAAAGAAATAGAGAAGGTCTTGGACCAACAGAGGAAGGGGATAGAATAAAAAGAGAATCCATGCCCAAACTCTCAGAGACAAGAGGGCTAAGGGGCAGACCTTGGCCCAGAGCAGCTAGCAGAGCAATTATAGATAGAGTCACAATCTAAGAAAATAAACCTGACCCTCCTTTATTACCACAATTATTCTGAAGATTGCAGGTAAAACACACGGAAGGTTGCCTATCCAGGAACCTTAAATTGATTTTCCTTAGTAGGGAATGGGAGGGAGAAATTCTAAGCCCTTAGGGTAATATTATAAGGTTTTTGTTGTTGTTTAGTCATTTTTCAGGCATGTCTGATTCTTTGTGACCCCATTTGGGATTTTCTCGGCAACCATACTAGAACGGTTTGCCCATTTCCTTCTCCAGCTCATTTTACAGATGAAGAACAGAGGCCAACAGGTTGAAGTGACTTGCCCAGGGTCACATAGCTAGTAAGTGTCTGAAGCCAGATTTGAACTCAGGAAGATAAGTCTTCCTGACTCCAGGCCCAGCACACTATCCACTGTGTCACCTAGCTGCGGCCATTTTGTAAGGCTAGAGGCCTATGTAGATTCTCTGGGGTGAAGGTGGCTCTGAATAGAATGTTAAAGTGTCATCTTTTTAGCTTTTCCCAAGCTCTTTTTCCACTGGAAAAAAGACAAAGTCCTTAGGGTAGTTTTGTAAGCCTGGAGGCTACTACAGGTTTCTGGCCTACAGATGGGACTTACCAGAAAGGGGAAGATAATGATATTAAATGTTTATGGACACCTGTGAGTCTTTTGTTTTATTTTTATTGTTCTGTGGCGTAAAATACTGGCTGTTCTATCATCATTATATATTGTTATCTTGAGTAGTTGCAGAGAAACTAGGAATCCTTTCACACATGTCAGACCTAAAAACAAGCTATGCTATACAATTTCCAGAGTAAACTCTGGGCGAGGTCAAAATGAACCAAGGAGGTATGATTTGGAAGTAGGCCCCAAAGACTGAACCTTGCCAATATAAACCAAGAATTTGAAAGGATCACGAAAGGAGCAGAAGCAGCAAGGCACACAGACTGAAAGACAGAAGGTAGCATATTTCAGGTGTGTCAAGTCACTAGTACCACTTTGACTGCTACCTTGCTTACAACCTTGACAGATAGAGTCCAGGACTGTGAGACGAAGTCCCAAGAATAGCAGTACCCAGACCACCAATCTTACTTCCAGTCTGGCATCCACAACCATTTTGCCACCATTGACCAACTGCCACTTACAAGTAGGCAAAGCTAAGAACTCCAATAAAAGTAGCACTGCCCCTCAGACCTCCATCCCTGCTTTCAACCCAACCCACATAGATATGCTCAGGGGACTTATGGAAAAGTGCTATGGCAACTGCATCCCTACTGTGCGTCAGCCTGGAGTTCCTTGGTAGCTACAGCTAATGAAGACTCAGAGAAGAGGGTTATCATCACCAGAGTCCTTGGCACTGTCAAATGATTCAACATCAGAAATGGAGATGGTTTTATAAGTGGAAATGACACTAAAAAAAGATGTATCACTGGATCTTTCCATCTGATTTGCAGCTGAGACCTCCTACATGTGTGGCCTTCACATTATAACATGAGCTCTCCAACATCAGAGGCTGTCTTACTTTCCTGTTTGTATCCCCATATTGCGCTTTACACATAGTCATTGCTTAATATTTTTCCATTCATTCATCATCATCTTCTGAGTCTATCTGTATTTTCTCAATATATAAGATGAACTAAATTATAATTTAATTAGTTTAATTAAATTAATTCATAAAAATTTTTGAGATACTACTGTGTGCAAGACATTGTGTTGGGCAAAATATAATAAGACATGGTCTCTTTTCCTGGAGCTTTACATCCCAGAACATCCTAGTAGGGGAAACACAATACTACATAAATAACTAAGATTAGAGATAGAATATAAAAATGCCATAAGTAACCTTCAAAGTATGCGGTTGTTCCAAAAAAGAACAGAGAACAGCTTCTATCTGTCTTTAAAAATCACCTATTTTTCTAGTGACAGGGAATAAGGTAAAAAGGCCTGGAGGTATTAGTAGCTATCTCAGAGGTAGAAAAACCCCTTGACTGATAGAAAAGCCCCTTCTCCTTTTGCAAAGCAAATAAAAAGAAACTTGTCACACTACTAAAAACTCCACTGAGGTTCAAGGCCACATTTCCCTTCCTTTACTTTCTCTGATTGGATTAAATGGTATTTTGTTGTTATTTATTATTAGTCCTTCCTTCTAGAAGAGGACCAATGACATCAGGAGGGTGATGTTTTGACTTGCAAGTGAATTAGATTTAAGTGAGGCAAAGCTAAATGGTATTTTAAGGCTGTAATTAAAACTCTGCTTTTCCAATTTTGTACTAGTCTTTCTACATTTAATTGTGTTTTATACTACAGGAGACAAATTATCTTTTCTTTCTTCACAAATGAGAATTTGAGCTTTTTTTTTGTACCCATTTGCCACCAAGTGCACATCAGAAGATGAATATACTGGCAGGAGGTCAATGATAGTTAAGGGGAAAAGAGGCCTACTCCCAAGCCATATGACAGACCCAGCTGAAGAAGCTTACCTAACTCAAGTTACCATGGTAAACCATGCTAATGAAAAATGCCTCAATTCTGAACTCATCACTAGAGGGTGATTAGGATGTAAATAATTGTGAGATATGTAGGTGATAATGTTTTGCTACTCCAAGAAATACAATGAAAAGCCTTGTTGTACAGTGGCTGCCAATAGGTATAGCCAGATTGTTTATTTTATCCAAGCCCTAAAGCATTTTTTAATAGAAGCTCCTGCTTTTTCATTGGTTCTTCCAGTAAACTTTCATTGTGCTACATCAAAAAATGAAACAATTAAGGCAATTTAAAATTTAAATGTATTTTTAGCAACTAGAGCGAAGTCTGTCATTTTTCTCACTGTAGGGTGTGTGTGGGGTATATCAGTTAGCATCTGTTCTCAGTAATTCCTCCAATCAAATTACCACCATTTGGAAACTGCAGAGAAATACAGTGTTTTGTGAGCCATGATCTATCATTTTTAGCTATTCCAAATATACAAGCCTAACCCAAATTAGGGATTCTATACTCCCAATTACAAAAATTCCCAGGTTCACAAAGAACATTGAAAAAGAAAGAATGTGGAGTGCTGCTGAAACATAGGTCTCTTGCTAAAGCTTTTCTCCTTGCCGAATGCCAAGAAGCAAGCTGCAGTGCCCTATCATGGGGTTTCTAGCCTGCCTGGGGAAAAGAGAAAACACATTTGTGCTGTGGTTTTGAAATTAAGGGAGCAGAGCCCTGGGGGCACCTGGAAAAACAAAGAACTCCAAAGAGGAGCAGCTCTCCATTTCTGATCCAGTATCAGCAAAAATTCATTTGGTACTTTTTTTGGTCTGAAGTACTGAGTGGAGGTGGGGAGGACTAGAAAAGAGGGAGGATAGAGCATCCTAAAAAGATGAATAATATGTTGTCCCTGACATCAAGAAATTTATGTTAAGGAGATATAACAACTGCAACTAATATTAATAACAGAGGCCTAGAACAATATCTGGGAGTATATTAGAATGATAAACGTGCAAACTTCATGCCATAGATGCCTATGACATGAAAGTCCTATTGATCACCCATTTCTACCCATTTTATTTTCTACCATTTAGCAGCAAATGCTTTTCTAAATTAATTTTTTTTATTTTTTAATGGTAATTCAGCATTCACGCTAGGAAAGAAAACCCAAAACACACACAAAAGCTATATATCCTAACAGGATTTGTTGAAATATATTCTTATAGCTAACCTAAGTTGAAGGAGTACTGCAAACATCCACTATGTGGAGTCTTTGGTTTAGCGTTTCTAGTTGGATTTCCACTAGCTATCGAGGTTCCCTCTAGTGTCAGATCAACTTTATGGAGGTAAAAATATCAAGGATGATTTTCTAGTTTTTCTGATTTTTATAGGAAAGGTTCATCTCTGATATGCATCAATGATGTTTCACCATTTTTCCTCACTTTCCAGAGTCCTAGGGTAGCAGCTGACGGAAAACAAAATGTAATTACTTCTGCTTCCAGATCTATGCTTTGGGATCTTTGAGCATTGTAACTGGTTGAGAGCAAAGGAGAGAGAAAAGGAAAAGAAGGAGAAGGAAGAGTCTGGCTTACCATATGGCTGACTGTAAAATTATTGAAAAAATTCCAAATATATATAAAAATATATATGACATTTTTTCTGTAAATTTCCAAGAGCCTAAGGAGTCATCCCTTGCAATGGAATTGGAAGTCTTAAAGCTGAAGAGATAAAAGAAGTAAATAGTCAAGAGATTACGAGATTATTGCTCTTGCTTTTATTCAGATCATCATTCTGTTAAGAATGGTGGCCCCATGGAGTAGGATTGTAATGTCCTTAAAAGAGCAACTAACTTTCTCTTCTACATTTCTCTCTTGTCCTGCTACTGATAGAGGGGTCACTGTATCTAATCCTCTCAGTCAGACTCTGTTCTAAGAGGTACCACAAGATAGTGGAAATAATGTTGAACTTTAAGTCAAGAGAAACCTGGATTTCAATCCTACTTCTGATACTTACTAGTTATGTGACCATGGGTGAGTCACTTTACAACCTTGACTCTGAGTTTAAAATGAAGGTTTCATCACTAAAGTATCTACCTCTCAGAGTTGTGGAAAGAATCAAATGGAATAATTTATGTATAACCCTAGATCCCATTGTATATGAGTCTCTTTAAAATTAAACTCTCTCCTCTCCCCCTACACACACCTCATTCAGCGCTTTGGGTCAGCCTCTACTCAAAACCTTTTACCAGACCAACTAGAAGACACATTAGTTCAAATTAAAATACACTTAATTAAACAACATAGCCAAATAAATTACAAGTAAAAATCTTCCCACTACACAGAGGTGCCTACATTCCCACCAATTATGATAACACCCATGAGAGAAGAAATATGCAAAGGCAACATATGTGGCTGGGGAAGATATGCAAAGAGGGTATACCCGCAGCCAGATGGCATACGGGTAGCCAAAGGTGGGAGGGGGGTACTTATGTCCCAAGAGCAGCTTTTCCATGGCTATTCATACATCTGGACACCACCCCCACAGAACTACTTTTCCACCTCCAACCTATTGTTTGCTGAACCCTCAAAGAGGCACTAACATCAAAAACTGATATGATGCTATTCACAAACTTTGGGTAGCTGGGCTCTATGGAGGCTGGTACTGTGTAGCTTCCTCTACTGGGCTGCTCTCTGTTGGACCTCTGCTGAATTGCCATTTCTATGGGGCCTCTGTCCTACAAAGAGGAGCCTCAACTCTTTGAGACTCAACCTACTTCAGCTCTCTTTTTTTTTATGAGGCCAAGCCCCAGTCAATCAGCAAAAACCAGCCAAGGCCTCAGGTTTAGATTTAATCTGCCATTTGAACTCCTTTCCTTTTCCTCTGCCTCAGTTGCCACTCCCTGACTCCAGGCTACAACTTGACTTCTTGTTGCTCATGTCCAGCTCTTCATGATGCTATTGGGGTTTTCTTGGCAAAGATACTGGAGTGGCTTGCCATTTCCTTCTCCAGCTCATTTTACAGATGAAGACATTTTACAGATGAAGATGAAAACAAAGAGGGTTAAATGACTTGCTCAGGCTCACACAGCTAGTAAATGTCTGAGGCTAGATTTGAATCCTTGAAGAAGCATCTTATGCACTCTGGCCCAACACTCTATCCATTGTATAATCTAGCTGCTACAACTTGACCTGCAGTGAGAAAAATTCTTTTCATCTACATTGGACCCTATCTTTTTCTTGAAGTCCAAGAAAATTAGCCTAGGTGTTTCCAACTGAATGGATTGGCTAGATGGGGCTGATGTCCAACATTCTTGGTAATAATAAAGTTGCTGCCCAGCTTATGTGTGCAAAGCATGTTGCAAACTTTATATTGCTGTACGAAAATTAACTATTATTATTACTCACTTCCAGTTACTTGCCTGAAGCCAGATCTGTTGAACTCCCAACACTGTTTAGACCCTGGGCATCCTTCCAACAGCCACAGCTTAGTTCTCCAGGAAATGCCAAGCTATATCTTTTGTTCCACATTACTCAGTGGAGGACATTTTATGAATGGATACCTCTCTCTCTCTGTCTCTGTCTCTCTCTTACACACACACACACACACACACACACACACACACACACACACACACACATATACACCCTGACACAAACACCTTGGGTTATATCAGCATTTCTAGATCCTTAAAAGTGAAACTATAATGAAACTTCTTGGCCAAAACTGATGGTCTAATAGAGTAGCATGTACTGAATTTGACTTCTGCTATTTTTCTATTTACAATAAGCGAACTGACAGTAATCTCTGTAGTGGTGACTTCAATACCCTCTGTGTGTCTTTTAATCTTTTGCCGAAGTCATCACTATGCTGCCTTTTTTTTTTCCTCCTATACCTTTGTCTGCTGGCTTTATGACAGTAGCAAGGAAATAAATGGCTTTAACACCAGTATGCACATCTATAAATGAAAATTTTTAGGATCATATACTTTTTTAGCTTGACCTAGATTTAAAGCTGGGGGTTAGAGGATGTTCAAAGGGACCTAGATGAGATCATCTCGTAACCCCCCCCCATTTGTAAGATGAGAATAATCAGGCCCAGAGGGGAACATCTAGGGGTATGCTAGTAAATGTTTAACAACTAGTTCTTCCCCAAAAATGTTCTCCAAAAAAATTGTGCCCACAGCACACTTTTCAGTTTAATCTGCATTATTAACATTTTCTTCATCATGTTTTTAAGTCTAGACAATCAACAAAACAATAAACCTAACCCTTATTTATAGCATTTACCAATTTCCAAGGTATAAATATTCACATGAAAAATTTAACAATTTGATTAGAGCTGGCTCCAGCACACCATAGGAAGCATCTTGCCTGAGGTTACACAGCTATTTAGTGGCAAAACCAACCACCATTTATAATGTCATGCTTATGAAATAATTGTCCCTTTTAATACTATATCACCTAACAATTCATTTTTTAATAATATTTTGTTTTTTCCCAATTACATGTAAAGACAATTTTAACATTCATTTTTTTAAAATTTTGAGTTCCAAATTTTTTCCCTTCCTCCCTCATCTCCCTCTTCCCTAAGATGGTAAGCAATTTGATACAGATTATTTATGTGCGATCATATAAAACATATTCACATATTATTTGTGTTGTGAAAGAAGTACAGTTTGGTTTTGTGTGGTTTGTCCTTTGTTCTTGAAGAGGACCATGACATCAGGAAGATGATGCTATGATTTACAAGTCAATTGGATTTAAGTGAGGGAGGGCTGTGCAAAATCACCAGCCTCACTTTCTCCTGTGGCCAGATATAGATCAGGACAACTGGAGATGGTCCTGGATGCAGTGAGAGATCTTCACCTTTTTAAGCTAAGGTCTTTCAGAATTCTCACTTTAACTGAGGCAACACCCATTCAGTAATTAGGGCTGTTTGGTTTTAAACAGCCAATGAATGAAGTTAGGGGTATTCTTGGACTATGTGACTGTAGGCAAACACTTTAACCAGCCAGCTTTAGTTCTAGGTCTCAGTTTCTTCATTTGTAAGGTGAGGAAGTTAGACTCAATTATTTCTGAAGTCCTTTCTAACTTTAAATTTATGATCCTTTGATCCTAGAACTAATTCTACCCTTCAGCATCTAGGACACAATAATATAACACCATGGAGTCAGAAAAGAAGGAAAAATACTTTCTATTCTACCTCTCTATTTTCCATCCACACTAGTTTTAAACAAGGAATTGTATTCCTTTTATCCGATATTTTCAAAACGATGGGCATTGAAAGCAACAGAGGATAATATAGGAGAGATGAAATCTATTGAATGGTGTCCCCTAAAAATCACTCCTTGAATAATACATATTTTTCTGGGCATAATTTCCCTCCTGTCAGTGAGAGAGATTGGAAGATTATTCCTAGGATGTATCTTCAGAAGATGCTTTGCAATAGATCCACTCTAATTCATTCTGAGCCATGAATAATTACCCTTTTAGTGTGAACTTTTATCCGGAAATGTACCCATCTAATAGCAATATGATTATACCAGTTTGATAATGAGAATGTCATGTGGTCTGGCGCTCAAAATTCCAATATGTTATATCTATTGGTTCACCCTGTTCTGTTTTAACTCATCACTCTATCAGAGAAGAAAATTAAATCATCCTGACATGATTTGCTCTTCACAGAGTTATTGAAATTGCAGTACAATGCTGTTCTAGGTAACTGTAAATTGATTGTTGGATGATTTGTTCCCATATTTTTCCAGGTATACCAGGTAAGGGGACTGGTTGGCAATTATCAGAGTTGTCCCTTTTCCTTTTGAAATATGGGCACTTGACTTGTTCTTTTCCAACTTATAGAAGATGTTCTTGTCTTCTGTGAGTTCTCAAGAATAAATCACTAGCACTTCTGTGATAAAACCCATTAATTCCTTGAGATGGATTCCCTCATCCTTTGAAGGGCAGATGTTTGTCAACTATATGTGTCAGAGCTGTCATAAATGAGAATATATTTCACTAATAAATGTGAAATCTCCTGGAGAAGTTCAAAGAGCTACACAAATATAAGGTCTTGTTACTATTTGTGTTCAATTCAACAAGTATGTATTGATCACCTACCATGTCTGGCTGGCACTGTGCCATTCAAACCTATTCCCTCCAAGACAGGAAATGATAGAACTTAAATATCCTCCAGGATATTGTCCCTTGGGTTCCAAAAACTGCCATGCTCCACAGAGTCACAGGAAGGAATGAGCCCTCCCTAAAGTGATTGCTCTGACAGTGTGTTTGCACTTACCTTAAATAGTGAGCCAAGGCAGCTAAGAGGCCATCTAGACTAATCCAAATCTGAATAATGATCCTTGACAGGTAGCTGTCCAGCATCTGCTTAAAAACCTCCAATGAGGGAGAATTCCCTATCTTCCACTTTTTATTATTTATATTGGTTTTGAATTATTTTAGATGAATTGCTATAATTATATTAAATTCTAACTTTGTGGATGCAGAAGTGACAGCAATGTGAAAAGAGGGACGCTACAAAGTTAAAATTTCAATAACAGTAATGGTTGTCACACTTGGTCAGCCCCAAATCTCCAATGAAAGCCCTGATTCCTACTATAGAAAATTTGCAATACTGGGGAATAACCAGTAGCTGTCATTACTGTACCAATGCTTTAGATTCTTCTTGGAGTGGTACGCAGCCAACGCCTTGTTATCTTGTGGGATTTGCTGTTCACACCAACACTAGTTGACACATTGACAGTTCTGTCTGCGGAGAGGTCTTTCCTAGATCTGTCCTCTCTGCAGGTTTTTGGATGATAGGACTCTGCAGATTCTCATCCTTCACTTCAGTGAATGTCATCCTGCTAAATGAAGTAGCCAAGAAACCTTTCGGTTTCTTTAATCCTCTAGTGCAGAGTAACACATGTAATCCTGCCCCTTGCTCATCTTTGGCAGTGGTTTCATGAACATCTGTTGCCCGATTCCAGGAGCAACCTAGATGCCCTGGAAACTGTGGGTAGCAGTGGGCAGCTCATCTCTTTGTTCCCCTGTTAAAAGTTTAGTTGCTTACATCAGCTTGAGATCTAGAGCAGAGAAAGCTCAGAGAAGAGCTCCCAGCCAAGAGGCAAAGGGCAAAGTAGTTATGGATGGCACCACAAAGGAAAATGAAAAATGATGTTTGCTTGACCTTAAAGCAAACCTGAGTCCATTGTCTTGGAAAGGATCCAAGTCTACAGCTTCAGAGGAAGATAGGCTGAACCAAAATGTGCTCTGTACATAACAGCAGCATATCAAAGTATTTTCGGGGGGGGAGGGGAGAGAGAGAGAGAGAAAGAGAGAGAGAGAGAGAGAGAGAGAGAGAGAGAGAGAGAGAGAGAGAGAGAGAGAGAGAGAGAGAGAGAGAGATATTAGGGGTAAGGAAGGGTGGAAAAGGAAAAGGGACAATGAAAGTAGACTAGAAGTGAGTGATTGAGAAAACAGGATAACAGGACATGAAAAGAGAATCTCTGGAACTCTACTCTACATTAGGGAAAATCTTTAAATGTGTGTGGCAACATACAGGGTTATATGGAGCTGGAAGAGAATAAGAAAATATGATTAGTGTCATTTATTTTTGCCCAAATTCCAACTGGATGATGGCCAGAAGACTCATAGAGTGCCATGGATTCCCAGACTCTGAATCAAAACACAGTAGGAATATTTCGATTTACAGTTGAAAAGGTAGAAGAAAGGAATATTTTTAAGAGGCTTTCTAAATCTCAGTTCAAAGCAGAAAGCCTGAGGCAGGGAAAGGGAATACATTGATCTGGAATTGAGCCAGGCTGATTGCCATCTCTGTAGCTGGTTTTGTTTTCATTTGGGCTAAAAGAGTGAATTTTTAAGCATTTGCTTAACCCTTTTTTGTGAAGAGAAGGAAGGGGTTTGCTTTCACATTTGGGGTGATTTTGTTGCCTTGTTTGATGACTGTGAAATGAAAACTGTATTCTGCCCACAGCTGTGCAGCTGTTCATGCCAAATGGGCATTATTTGTAAGAGATGCTGTTCCCCTCTACTTCTCCCTTCTCCAACCCTCCCCACCCCACCCAACACTATTTTGTAAGATCCCTAGTGGAAGGCAAACAATACAGGAATAAAGAAATTTAGGCAAGTAGCAAAGAACTAATTCATGAAGGTTTAGCTCATGTGAAACTGGCCCAGCCACAGAGGATGTTTACCTAATCTGCTGTGTTTGAAAATTCTAGGTCCCCAAATAGAATTTTAGAACCAGAAGCTGCCTCAGAGATAGTCTAGTCAGTAATGAATTGCTTTATTTGGTCAGATCATTAATAATAATAAGGCTGTCTCACTCTATGAATATGTCAAATAAAATAAAACCAGGTAGCCTAAGATTTGTTTGGGGAACCCAGAGGTATTGAACCACACTGTAGCTGCCCACCGCTTACCAAAATAAAATCAGAAGATTTAGAGATGGATGGGACCTTAGAAGTCATGTAGCTCCTCATTTTTACAGATTATAAAATAGGCCCAGATATATTAAATGGCTTGCCCAAAGTTAGACAGGTTGTAAATGGCAGACAATGATTTGAAACTAAGCCCTCTGCCTATAAATTCAGTAATTTTTCCACTATATCAAACTGTCCTAGGCTGCTCTGGGTTTCATTAAATTCAAACATTTGTCAAGTGCCTACTATGTGTCAGGCTGGGGCAGGAGTGGGGGAGAAAGAGGGAGGGGAGAAGTAGGGGAGGCAAGGTAGGAGTATAAAAAACCAAACACAAAAAATTCCTAAATTCAAGGACTTTTACATTCTACTATTAGCTGACTTTTATCTAGGATTTTTTTTAAGGCAATTGGGTTTAAGTGACTTGCCCAGGGTCACATAGCTAGTAAGTGTCAAGTGTTTGGTCTGAGGCCCATTTGAACTCAGGTCCTCCTGACTTCAGGGCTAGTGCTCTATCCATCGCACCGCCTAGCTGCCCCTAGGGATTTTTAAGGTTTGCAAAGCATTTTGCATACATAATAAAGTTCATTGATCCTGGCCACAATCCTGTAAAGCAGCCTGATAGGACTCCCCAAAGTTTTAAACACCTCTAGCAATCAGCTTCCTTTGCAAACTTCCCAAGAACAGTTCTCACCATCTACAAGAGATTTGTTTCATGAACAAACTCTAATCTGGAGTGGGGAGGGGAGAGGAGATTTCACTTCATCTTTCTGGGTGGCTCAGCAGATAGAGTACTGGTCCTGAAGTCAGGAAGACCTGAGTTTAAATCTCACCTCAACTGTGTGACCCTGGGCAAGTCACTTAACCCCATTTGCCTCAGTTTCTTCCTCTGTAAAATTAGCTGAAGAAGGAAATAGCAGACCACTCCAGTATCTTTGCCAAGAAAACCTCTAAAATGGGTCATGAAGAGTTGGACATGACTAAACAACAACAGTAAATGTGTCAGGCACCATGCTAAGCACTAGGGATACAGAGAAGGGCAAAAGAGAGTTGCTGCTCTCAAGAAGCTCACAGTCTAATAAAGGAGACATGAAATCAACCATATACAAATAGGAGCACAAATAGGAGTCAGAGAAATTGGGTTCAGATCCCAGCTCTGATATTTATGACCTGTGCTACCTTAGGCAAGTCAGTTAAGTCTCACTGGTCCTCAGTTTCCTCAATTGTAAAAGGAGAAGGTTGGACTAACGGTCCCTGAGGTCTCCTCTAGTTCTATAAGACTATCACATGAGGAGATGTTAGGAAAGGCATCATGGAGGAGGCAGAACAATCTAAAAACTGAAAAGATTTTGGATCAAGAGATGAAGTAGCATGGATAAATGCACAAGTGAGAAAAAAGAAAATCAACAGAACAAGAAAGAAATTGAATTGTGGCAGACAATTAATTCAGTCAATTAATTAATTAATTCAATTAATTCCATCTAGGGTGTAAGGGGCCAATAACTGCAAAAAAATGCTAAAGCAAATGAAGCTAAATCCACACTGGTTACCAACTGCTGTAAATGAGACATGAAGTATAGGATAGAGAGAGAGAAAAAAAAACCCTGAAATTTCCTGAGAGTATATATAGATAAAGTCAACTTGGCACAGCAAGGGGTCTGCATGGTTCCTTTCCTGTTTAATAATATGTGCTCTATCCACAAAGTCAGCCACATTGCAGCCATCTATTCTACTGCTAAAAAATTAATTTTGAATCGACTTTACTGATCCTAAATAAATGGACTGTTGTATGGCTTTACTAGCACAAATAGTAAGTTAAAAATATGCTAGCAGTCCTATATTAACATTAATTAACAGCAGTAGACTGGAAATGCTTAGCATAACACTGGGAGTTACTAATGGAGCAGTGTATCTTTTTCCCCCTAGTATGAGCAGTCAAGAATCATGCATAATGTAGGAGTGTAGATTGCAGCTGGTAACAGCAGGCTAGATCACAGGAGATGATTTAAACTTCTTTTTATGATCATGAAGAACTATCCTTTCAATCAGACCCCAAAGCAAGGCCTATACTGCAGCCCTGAGGGGTGCAAAATCTTAATACAGAACAGTAAATAATTGTCCTGAGCAGTCCCCAAAGAAGTGGATTTTTTTTCCCTTTGTATTCAATCTATATTTATAGAGTCTAAGAGGAAGATATACAGTAACTCTGGCCTTAGATGTAAAATAAATTTCACTCAGTGACAGGTGAAATGTATTTAATTCATTGACACGTAGTTAAATGGCTCTGGGTCCAAAACTATCAGAAAAGCACAAGGAATTGATTCTTAGATATTGCTGGAGTACCAGGACTGGAATCAGGAAGACTTGTCCTTCTGAGTTCAAATCCAACTTCATATACTTACTAGCTGTGTGACCCTGGGCAAGTTACTTAACCCCTTTGCCTCAGTTTTCTCATCTGTAAAATGAGCTGGAAAAAGAAACAGCAAACTATTCCAGTATCTTTGCCCAGAAAACACCATATGGTATCACAGAGAGTCAGACACAACTGAAAAACAACTGAACAACAAATTTCAAAACTCTGAGATTCAGAAAAGAATAGCAATGATTAAAAGTGAAATCTTATTGATAGTTTTCTGTCTATTTCTTGGGATATTGGTCTGACTACTTGTATGTATGTATATGGTTTTTTTATTCTTACGGAGGGAAAGGAGTTCATTGGAAGAAATGTTTATGTATTCCTCAGTTACCTGATGTTTTTAATGTTCTCTCTCCCTACTGTTTCCTAGGGAGTGGAGGAGGGGGTTGCGTGCCTTCTTTTGAAATCTATGGACAGCTTAAATATTTAAAATTGTGCTTTACATGTAGGATAATAATAACAGCTCAAATATGCATGTCATTTTAAGGTTTACCATTTTCCTGGTAAGGAGGATGTGAGCTATGTCATATGAATATAAATATTTAGCTATTTTATTCATATAGTGTTGCAAGATTTGCAAAGGTTTTTACAATATGATCTCATCTAATTCTCACAACAACCCTGGGAGGTAGGTATTATTATTATCTTCATTTTACAGATGAGGAAACTGAGGCAAACAGATGGAACTGGCCTATGGTCACATAGCCAGTTAAGTGTCTGAGGCCACATTTGAATTCAGATCTTCCTGGCTCTAGGTTCAGAGCCCTATCTAACTAACTACCAATTTATTAGATGCTCAGAGAAATGAAGCCACAAAAAACAGTTCATGTCAGAGCTGGGCTTGACTGCTCATTTTCTGAATCTAATCCTAGGGCTCTTTTTAATATACATGCCACACTGTATCAAATGGAATATTGCTTAACCTTTTCCCTGAAGGTCGTTGCCTTAACACTGTGTAACAGTTCCTCAAAAGAGGCAAAGGAAAAAGGTATTTGATGTATAGTATGAATTAAGGAGAAAGCAGGTAATTTATTCTTACATGCAAGAAAGGAAAAAGAAAAAAATCCTCAAAACTACACATTGACAGAATAGGATGAAATAATTTAACTTATAACTACCAGTACAACCTGTTGGGAGGATAACACTTAAACCCCATCAGAACATAAAATAATTTGCAAAAGTGCTAATTAGACATTTACATTTCACCTCCATCTCACTATCCGAACAGCTGTCTTTGGAAAACGCAGCAAGGCTTGATCCAATTCTCTTATTGTCAGTAACTATCCTCACCAATAGCCCTGGAGCAGTTGCCAGGGGCTCCCCACTTGCCACCATATGACTCAGCCCCTGATGAGACTTCCAGACCTTTCTGGTTCACATGGTCCTCAGAATATTCATTCACTTAAGACCAAGAAAGAACAAACACAAAAGGAGCAAAGGCATGTAGGGGCCCTTGTGTAAAATCACCTATCAATTAATCAATAAACATTTATTAAGTGCCTACTATGTATCAGACACCATGCTAAACATTGGAGATACAAAAAGGCAAAAAAACAGTCCCTGCTCTCAAGGAGCTCACAATCTAACAGGGACCTAGTTGAGTCTACACTCTATATGGGGAGCAGTATTATCCTAGGTCTTCTGTGAGTGCATGGATTACTGGCTTAAGGATGGCATTCCCTTCCCCTGGCTTCAGCTTCTTTCAGAATCAACCAAATAACAGCATTTGCTAACCAATTACATCTGCCTTGGCTTTAGAAGTAATCAATTTTGAATAAGGTGACAGAGAGACTGATTTATGATTGATAATAAATCCCTATTAACATAAGGGTATTAACCCTACAGTCACTGGCTAATCTGAGGATTAAAGGAGAAGTTTCAATCCACCTTATCACAGATCCATTTAGAATGCCCAGAGCCCAGACTGGAGTTACTTGCCTGTCTTCCACTCCTGAGGTGAACATTTTGTAACACTGAAGACCTAAAGATCCTATAGCATCTGGTTCTCCAGATGACTGGCCATGTGAAGGGAACCAATTTAGGACAGCTTGTCCTGGACAGAAATGAGAGACCTATAAGGCTCTGACAACACTGCCCTAAGAAATGATTGGGTCCACCTAGTTCTCCTTCTCAAGTTAGACTCCAGAATGCTCAATATTAGATGAGGTGTTATAAAATTCTAAGATCAGAGCTGGAAGGGATTTTAAGAGATTTCCTTATCCAGCCCTAACTTTTGGGCTGGGGAATTATTGCCATTTTTCAAATGAAACAACTGAGACTCAAAGAGATATGAGGAACTGGTAAGGGGATAGGGGGATAAGGACAAGAATGAGGTAGAAAATTTTCTCTAATATAACCCAGCCCAAATGTAAAAGCACCTACTTTGTTCAAAAAGGAGGAAATAAGTAGAAAGAAACAGTGGAGACACTCTAGCCATTCAACGCCTCCCTTTCCCACCCAGAGGCACCACTCCTACCCCACCCAAGTCTATGTTCTGCTGCCCATTGGAAGGCCTCATGCATAGAACTTGTTGGTAGGCGCTTTCTTGTCCATTTCATAGATGTTTTCAAGCTTCTTTTTCATTCAATAGAACGGCAGCAGGACCAGGAATACCAAAAACAGAAGACACGGCACCACCAGCCATCAGAGCTGCCAAGATTTCAATCATCTCCAAGATGCTGCCTTGGACAGTGTGAGACATTGACACTGCACAATAAAGGGGTTAGACTACTAATCTCCAGGGTCCCTTCTGGCTTTAAATTTGCGAGCTGATGACCCTATGACTATGAACAATATTGGGAATGAAGAGAAGGAACACCAGGTGCCATGTCCTTGGTAGACTGATCTATAATTGAGATAAATAATTCCAGACATTCCAGTAGGGAGTCATCAGCCTTTTATGTCAGATACCCAAAGACCCTCCGGTGCCACTGGTGGGATCATGTGGTAAACATTCCTGGAGTTGTTTAAGGTCTCATCCAGAAGGAACATAGATAGCTTGGTAGCAGCTTATTCATCCAAAGCAAATGCAAATGAAGACCTAAAAATAGATCTAACAGCCAAATCATACAGTGAATAATTACTTTGACAGACCTGTGATCTCATCAATGCAGCCACTCACTCCACTGATGTAGAATATAGCCTCTACAAATCTTTTTCATTCTATATGACTCTCAGGTAAGTATAACTTAAGAGTTTCACTCAATATGCCAGAAGCCTTTACCTAGTTCTTTTGATATCTTAAAGAAACAAACATAGTACTCAGGGCTCTCAAAATCATTAATGAATCAAAGAGCAAAAGTGAGCTCTACTGACTTCAATACTAATGAGATCTTTTCTACCCAGGCAAATTCTGGTGAGCTGAGCTCATCAGGATCAACGAAGGGTGCTTTGTTCAGGAGGCATCATAACACGTTAACCTAAGAAGTCCTAGGATTATTTTCCCCTTCCTCTCTTAAAGTAATCTCTCCATATAGTATAGGGGAATATGTAATTCATCAGTTATTTGTCAGACATTAACCCAGCAATTATTTATCTGAGTACTAGCAAGCAGTCTTACTGACATACATGGAGGATAAATGACTGATTCCTCTGGGGCACATATCTAGGATCATATTATCATAGAATTAGGGGTCATCTAGTCCAATTGTCTTACTTTACAGATTAAGAACCTGAGTCCCATAGAGGATAAATGACTTGCTGGAGGCCTTGTAGCTAGTAAGCGACAAAGTCAGGATTTGAATTCAGGTTCTCTGACTCCAAATATACACTGTTTCCACTGTACCATGTTACCTCCTAGAAAGTATCTGCAAAGGAGTTTGAGTTCTGACCTTCCCGGCTCCAAGTTTATCACTATATCTACTCCACCTGGCAATTTTAAATTTGTGAGCTGATGACCCTACATCTATGAACAATATTGGGAATGAAGAGAAGGAACACCAGGGGCCATGTCCTTGGTAGACTGATCCATAATAGAGATTAATAATTGAAGACATTCCAGTATGAAGTCATCAGCCTTTTATGTCATTTACTTTTAATTTTTATTTTACCTTTTCAACTAAGCCTAAATGGAGCATGATACAGTGTGGATAAGAATGGAGTATAACATGGATATTTCTTGGGCTTTGTTGAGAGCTTGCTACTAGATATTGACCATTTTAGGATATCATCTAGCCATAAATGATAAAGAGCAGTAATTCTGGGCACAGCCTTATAGCCTCATCCAATACTATCAATATAAGGACAGTCTAGTTTATAGTTTTCACAAGATTTCCTACTAAAGGACTTTTGGGGTTTCCAGATGAGGAACCTTAACTCATCTAATTGAATTAGTTCAACTTATTCCCCTTATCAAATTTGGCAAATTACCATGGTGAATCCCATGATGAAGCTCCTTTGAAAGGGGACACAACCCTTAGGACAGAGATGAGAGGAAAAAATTGTTATGCCAAGAGAGTCAGGGGATCTGGATTTAAATATCAGTTCTGATGTTTACTAGGTCCATGACCGTGGGAAAGTCACTTATTCATTTGATAAACATTTATTATGTACTTACTATGTGCCAGTCATTGTGCTAGGTACCAAGAATACAAAGAAATAGGAAACAGTCTCTGCCCTCAATAAGATTACATCCTATAGAGAGAGTCAACATGTATATTTTAAAGTATATACAGATTAGATACAAAACAGATTCCAGGTAGTTTGGGGAGGAAGGCCCTAGAAGACGGAGTTACATATAGGAAGCGATCTCTGAAATGAGTCATGAAAGGAATGAGGAATTCTACGCGTCTGAGGCGGGGAGTGTGTGTGTGCATTGCAGGCTTGGGGAGATAGTCAGATTAGAGGCATGGAGACGGGACGTATTCCCAGATGTGAGGAGCATCAAGAAGCCAGCTTGGTGGGATTGTAGAATGAAAGTGAAAACAGAAAGGCAGATTGAGGGTGAGTTGTTAATGGTTTTAAGTGAAAAACAGGAGCGCTAATATTTTTGCCCTAGTTGTAAAATGGAATTACTAGCATTTATTGAATAGGGAAATTATATAGTCAAATCAGTACTCAAGGAAAATCACTTTGGTAACAGTTTGGATGATGGACTGGAAAAGGAAGAGATTTTATGCAGGGAGACAATTTGGAGGCTACTGAAATCATACCAATAAGAGGTGATAAAGTCACCTTTCTGGGCTTCGAGTTTCCTTATCTGGAAAATGGTGATAACAATATTTACCATACTTACCTTACAGGGTTACTATAAGGAAAGCATTTTGTAAAACTTCAAGCGTTATATAAATATATGAGCTATTACTGTCCATTCTACAGAAATGGATGTACTAAACAGCTAACCATGACTGCTCCTTCTCCTCCCCTGCTCTCACCACATCCTCCAATGTGTGGGCTGACACAGCAACCACCACATGCCTTCCTGACTGTCCACGCTCTAATCCAGTGCTATCAATCAGTAATACAAAAAGTTCTTTTGTTTCAAATGTCTTTTGTTAACAGAGATTGACACTCCTGCTGAATTCTCCGTTTCTGTCAATTCTTGGAGTGTCCATTTGAAAAGGCTCCTCCTGAAAACTTTTTAAATAAAGAAAGTTTGGTAAAACCAAGTATACATATACACAGAAAGGTTATGTCAGATAACTAGGGGTCAAATCCTATTACAACTAATGAAATTGGCCGTTTATTTCAAGCCATATTCAAAGAACAAAGCTCCAATATGAAAGGATGGTGATCCCTTAAAGCTGGAAGGAGCCAATCTTACAGATCACTAACCCAGTCTTCTCACTTTACAAATGAGGAAACAGAGGCACCAAGAAATAAAGTGATTTGACCCTGGTTACAGATAGTAATTAGAACAATTTGGATTTGGACAGACCTTAGGAATATCTTGAAATGAGATTTGACCTACATTTATTCTTAATAATTAATATTATTCTTAACATTAACATATATGTTTAAATTGTCATGCTCAAATATCCCCCAGATATCACATCCCTCCTTCCACAAAATACTTAGAAAAAGGATCACGGAAATAGATGCAATTTGCTTTGGGCTCATATGGTTTGAATATAAATTTTGATCAAAGAAGAAAAAAATCTTATAGATCTTGCTATAGTTTAGACACACCTGCTAGGAAAGAAACAAATGAATTCAGAAATGGCAGCAAAGGTGTAGCTAGATGGCATTCATCTGAAAATGATCTGGGAGTTTTAGTCAACTGTAAGTTCCATATAAGTCAACAGTATGATATGGCAGTTAAAAAGCTAATAAAATCTTAAGCTACATTAAGAGAGTGATGCTCAAAACAAAGAAGATGTCAGTCCTGCTGTACTTGGCCCAGATGTCATCTGGAGAATTGTGTTCCATTTTTAGCATCAGTTTAGAAAAGTCATTGGTTAACTTGAGAGTGTCCCAAGGATTGCCACAAAGTCATGCCGGGTCTGAGATTTCTAAAGAAACTAAGAATGTTTAGCCTAGAGAAAAGAAGTATTAAAGGGGACATGAAAATTGAAGGATTATCATGTGATAGAGGGCAGGTTGATGGTGCAGTTGATAGAGTGCCAGGCCTGAAGTCAAGAAGACTCATCTTCATGAATTCAAATCTGGTCTCAGACACACTAGCTATATGACCCTGGGTAAATCACTTAACCCTATTTGCCTCAGTTTCTTCATCTGTAAAGTGAGCTAGAGAAGAAAATGGCAAACCACTCCAGTATCTTTGCCAAGAAAAACTGTAAAGGGGTCATGAAGAGTCAGAAGAGTCCAGCTAGGTTGGAATGATCAATCAAAGAAGGATTAGATTTAGAAACTGTGAGTAATGATTAGAAGTTTCAGATAAGCAGATTTAGTCATGATATGACCCAAAAAAAATCTTCCTAGCATTTAGAGACATCAAAAAGTAGGATAGGCTACTTCACAAAGTGGGTTCCTCTTAACCAGAGTTCTTCAAGCAAAGGCCAGACTCTTTGTTGGTAAGAGGTGATTTTTGTTCTGGTAATTTCATTTTCCATCAGCAGTTCTTGGTTTAAATTCTCAAACATTATGCCTCAACCAGGATAAGTTAGTCACCAGAAATCTCTTTACTACGCTGGTTGACTCGGTTTTTTATATTCCCCACCCCAACTCCCTCTGTTGCCCCTCTGTCTAATTGGAGGGCTTGAGGATAGAGCAAGAGTCCTCCCAAAGCCTTCCTTTTCAGAGAGCTCAGAACTTTGAGAACTTTCCAGGTAACTGTCCATTTTCCATCAACAGCTCTGCTGGCTTTCAACTCCACTGGCTACCCCCCATTCCTGCCCCCATCTTTTTCAGTTGCCATTTGTTTGTTATCTTCCCCAGCTAAATTGTAGGTTCCTTTAGGGCAGGAACTATCTTTCATTTTCCTATTTGTATCCCTAGCACTTAGTACATAGTTGGTACTTAATAAATGTCTATTGAATTTTTTAAAAATATGAATTAAAACAGATGGTCTCTGAAGTTTCTTGCAACCCTGAGAGTCTTTGATTCTGTGAAAAGCGTGGGTTTTTATTTCACTTCATTTTGTTTTGTTTTGTTTTGTTTTTGGTGATGACTGGGTCTCACCATCATTTTCAGGCTGGAAGCACAGTAGATACTTACAGGCCTGTGTTTGTATCTGACTTGAGCCAGTTCACCCCTCTTTAGGTAACCTTGTCTCCCTCCCTTTTCACCATAATGATTCCTAATTTAGTGCACACTCAACTGAGTATAGCTCACTGCAACTCAGAACTCCTGAGTTCAAGAGATCTGCCAGACTCAGCAGTAGCTGGAATTACAGGCATGCACTACCACACCCCGAGTGCCTGTGAATGTAATAATGTCATTAACGGTAATAACCTCCCCTACTTCCATAAAAATCATATGAACTGAGGCCTTCCGTGCATGCTGTAGAATACAAATGCCTACTGGAGAGGTCCTAGGGAAGTTAAAAAGTTTAATTTCTGAATCCTGCTTTTTTTTAGAATACTGATACATACAAATGGAAACATATCGCTCTATCCTGATTTTACATTACATTCTCCCACGCATACATTCTTCACTTCAGCCAAACTGGCCTATTTGATGCTCTCCATACCTATCTCCTTGCCTCTGTGTCCATTCCCCCACCCCATCCCCACCACAACCAGAATGCTTTCTTTCTCTACCTCCATCTCTTGGAATCTCTAACTCTCTTCAAGGCTCAGCCCAAAGGCCACATCCTACAAGAAGTTTTTTCCTAATTCTCCCAACCTATTCTTAGTGACCCCCAATGCTTTTTATTTTGTAAATATTTTGCAAGAGATTTACAAAATTTACCCAAAACCATTAGTAAAAACTGGCTTAGCTGTGTACATGTTGTTTGGCCCCAACCCCTGCCCAAATGAAATTTAAGCTTCTTGAGGGTAATTACTGTTTATCTTTGCCTTCATATCCCTAGAACCTTGCACAGTGCTTGAACACAGAGCAGCTGCTTAATATAAGTGTCCATTGAATTGAATTAAGTGTTTAATGACAATAAGTTATGATACATTAAAAGTATATTAGAAAATATGAAAAATAAAAGTGGGACAAATAGAATACCCATAAGATGATTATTAACATATCACACAAAGATCACTTTCTAATGCCAATATTCTCATTCCATTCCATTTAGAAAATGTTCTCACTCATTTTGCTTTTGCTTTATACATTCTAACAGAATTGAAGCCTAATATATGGAGAGGGACAATCTCTAGGCAGAAATTTATAACCAGTGTGGGTCTTCATTCCCATTTCACCCGGCCTGTGATCAGAGAGGATCCTCACTGCCTCAGAAGCAAATAAATGGCAACAGGAGGAGAAAAAAATAAAGTGATCATTTTCAACCACAGTTAACAGATTAGCATCGAAGGACCTCAGATGCTATGTAGTCCAAACTCCTCATTTTATATATGAGGTTGTGATTTGTGTAAGGTCACATAGGTCACAAGCATCAGAGGGAAAATTTGAACCCAACTCCTCTGACTCCAGAGCCTGTGTTCTTTCCATGGTACCAAGTTGCCTCCTAATTTGTACCCCCTTTTACTGCCCCCCAAAACCTAAAAAATAATACTTATATTTTTATAGTAGTTTTATGAAGCACTTTCACATTCATTAACTTACCAATAGAGTATGGATCAATTCTCTACTGCTTGTGCTAATTTTGGCCTGACAATTAACACCAAGCAAACAGAGCTCCCCACCAGCCACACCACACCATCCATACATGGAACCATCAGTTATACCAAATGGAGAAATTTTGAATGCTGTAGACAAGTTCATTTACCCTGGCTGTATACTTTCCAGGAATGTACACACAGATGATGAGGTTGATGCATACATTGCCAGAGCTAACTAAGTGTTTGGGAGGATATTAAGGAAAAGTGTGGGAGAGAAGGGGTATTAGGATGCCTATCAAACTAAAAGTCTACAGAGCCTCATTGTTGTATACCTGTGAAACCTGGACAGTCTACCAGCACCATGCCAAGAAATGGAATAGCTTCCATTTGAATTATCTTAGGAAGACTCTTAAGATAAGGTACCAGACACTGAGGTCCTTTCTTGAGCTGAACTGCCAAGCATTCAAACTCTCCTGCAGAGAGCACAATTCTAAGGGCTGGCCACATTGTTTGAATGTCAAATGTACACTTACCTAAAAGACTATCTTATGGAGAACTCACACAAGGCAAAAGCTCACATGGAGGTCAGCAGAAACAATACAAGGACACTCTCAAGGTCCCTCTAAAGAACTGAGACATGGGAGACCCTGGCACAGGACTGCCCACATCAAAGAAGGCACTGTGCTCTGTCAATAGCAAAGCAGAATAGCAGTAGCTCAAAAGAAAGGTGAGATGCACACGTCTCTACTCTAAATGTTCACGTGGACGATTTGTGCCTGACCTGTGGTAGAACCTTCCTAGCTCATGTCGGTCTGATCAGACACAATAGAACACTTGGTGTATTTGAGGCCAATGCAGTGATATCATTTTGGTCCTCTTTGAGAATGAAGGACAACAACCAATCAATCAGCATTATCACAACAACCTAGTGAAATCAGGTGTCATCCTCAACTCAAGGGGCTCCCTATTTAGCCTCTTAGACAAAATATCATCTCTCTATTTGACTTTTGCAAAGTCCTTCACAACCTATCTTTTCAGTCTCATCATACATTACTCCCCTTCCTGAATGCTGGGGTCTGTTTCCCACACATGGCACTCATCTTCCCTCTCCCTGCCTTTGCAGTGGGCAGCCCCCCATGCCTGTAATGCATTCCTTCCTTACCTCCTTATAGGATTCTCTCTTTCTTCAAGTTGTAGTTCCAGCACCACCTTCTACATGAAGCCTTTCCTGATTCCCTCCCCTTCCTTCAGATGCTAATGTTCTCCCTCTCAAACTAACTTGCATTTGACTATGTGGACAGTTAGATAGCATAGCAGATAACAAGCTGGATCTGGAGTGAAGATGACCTGTGTTCAAATCCTCAGACATGAAATGAGCTGTGTGACTCTGGGTGATTTACTTTATCCCTCCTGTGTCTCAGTTTTCTCATCTGTAAAATAGGGATAATAATAGCACCTAATGCCCAGGGTTGTTGTAAGGATAAAATGGGATAATGTTTATAAAGTACTTCGTAAAACTTAAAGTGTTATATAAATAACTATTATATTTGTTTTACATTTATTTTTGATATATCTACAGAGGTATATCTTGTCTCCTGCAATAGAATATAAGCTCTTTAAGCGTATAGATTGTTTCGTTTTATGTGAGTGTGTGTGTGTCTATATCACGATTACCTAGTGCAGTACCTGGCATACAATAGAAGTTTAATAGATGTTGTTTGATTGATCTACAATTTATGGGCAAAGAAACTGAGGAAGGGCTAGAGAGATTATGAGACTTTGCCAAGTTCCACTAGATGGAAAAAAGTCAAGGTCAAAACTTCATTTCAATTTTCTTGCCTCTATTTCTAGCATTTTTTCCATCCTAGTACTACTTTTACACAGATCCCCTGCTGTCATGGGCACAGAAACCCAATTACATTCTTCACTTGGGTTTCTCCTCTTCAGTCAACATCTAAACTATCCTTTTGATTACCATCATTTGCTTCTGATATTATTCATTATACATTATTCCCCTTCCTGTATTCTGTGATCTAGCAACCTCTGTTCCCCATACATGGTGCTCCCTCTCTCATCTCCATGACTTTACATTGGCAACCCTCATGACTGGAATGCATTCTCTCTATTGAAATTTAATTTTTTTAACACACATAAATCATCAGCATTTCTATATATTACCACAAAGCCCAACAGCAAAAGATACAAAG
Organism: Phascolarctos cinereus; assembly: GCF_003287225.1. Taxonomy (NCBI): domain Eukaryota; kingdom Metazoa; phylum Chordata; class Mammalia; order Diprotodontia; family Phascolarctidae; genus Phascolarctos; species Phascolarctos cinereus. The sequence continues at coordinate 153,169,529 of NW_027556180.1, read as the reverse complement.
ATAAATTTCATTTAAACTTACTGTACACATTATAAAATATTTAAGAGTTTACCCACCGAAATAAACCCAGGAACTATATGAACACAATTACAAAACGCTCTTCACACAAATAAAGTCAGATCTAAATAACTGGAAAAATATCAGTTGCTCATAGGTAGGCCAAGCTAATATAATAAAAATGACAATTCTACCTAAACTAATTTACTTATTCAGTGCCATACCAATCAAACTACCAAAAAATTATTTTATAGAGCTAGAAAAAATAATAACAAGATTCATTTGAAAGAACAAAAGGTCCAAAATATCAAGGGAATTAATGAAAAGAAATGCAGGGGAAGGTGACCTAACCATTCCAGATCTTAAATTGTATTATAAAGCAGCAATCATCAAAACTGCTTGGTAGTGGCTAAGAAATGGAGTGGTGGATCAACGGAATAGGTTAGGTAAGCAAGACACACTAGTCAATGACTACAATAATCTACTATTTGATAAACCCAAAGACCCCAGCTTCTGGGATAAGAACTCACTATTTGACAAAAACTGCTGGGAAAACTAGAAAACAGTATGGCAGAAACTAGGCATAGGAAAAAATCTTACACCATATACCAAAATAAAGTCAAAATGGGTTCATGATTTAGATATAAAAGCTGATACTATAAGCAAACTGAGAGAGCAAGGAATAGTTTACTTGTCAGATTTATGGAGAACAGAAGAATTCATGACCAAACAGGAGATAGAGAATATTACAAAATGCTAAATGGATAATTTTGATTACATTAAATTGAAAAGTTTTTGTACAAACAAAGCCAATGCAACCAAGATTAGGAATAAAGTAGAAAATTGGGAAATAATTTTTATAACCAATATCTCTGATAAGAGCCTCATTTCTAAAATATATAGAGAACTAAGTCAAATTGATAAGAATATAAGTCATTCCCCAATTGATAAATGGTCAAAGGTTATGAACAGGCAGTTCTCAGATGAAGAAATTGAATTCTATAGTCATATGAAAAAATGCTTTAAATCACTGTTGATTAGAGAAATGCAAATCAAAACAACTCTGAGGTACCACATCACCCCTATCAGATTGGCTAATATGACAAAACAGGAAAATGATAAATGTTGGAAAAGATGTGGGAAAATTGGAATACTAATGCATTGTTGGTGTAGTTGTGAAATGATCCAACCACTCTGGAGAGCAATTTGGAACTATGCCCAAAGGGCTATAAAAATGTGCATACCCTTTGACCCAGCAATAGCACTTCTAGGGCTGGATCCCAAAGAGATCATAAAAATGGGAAAAGAACTCACATGTACAAAAATATTTATAGCAGCTCTTTCTGTGGTGGCAAAGAATTGGAAATTGAGAGATGCCATCAATTGGGAATGGCTGAACAGGTTGTGGTATATGAATGTAATGGAATACTATTTTGCTATAAGAAATGATGAGCAGGTGGACTTCAGAAAAAAACCTGGAAAGACTTGTATGGACTGATGTTGAGTTAAGTGAGCAGAGTCAGGAGAATGTTGTACACAATAACAGCCACATTGTGTGATGGCTAACGTTGATAGACTTAGCCCTTCTCAGCAATGCAAGGATCTAAGACATCTCCAAAGGTCTCATGATTGAAAATGCTATCCACATCCAAAGAAAGAACTATGGAGTTTGAATGCAGATCGACATATCATTTGCTACTTTTTCCTTCTGTTTTGTTTTGTTTCCTCTTTCTGGTGGGTCTTCCTCTTGGTTCTAATTCTTCCTTACAACATCACTAATGCGAAAACATGTTTAATAGGAATGTATATTTATAACCTACATCAGATTGCACACAGTCTTGGGGAGGGAAAGAGGAGGAAAAAAATTTAAAACTCAAAAGCTTATGGAAGTGATTGTTGATAAATCAAAATAAATTTTTAAAAACTTTTTAAAAAAAGAAATTTACTTTTTTTCTAGAACCTGGGAATTAGGTTCTCTAGACCTTCATGCAAAATAACCTGTGGTAGCATGCTAATGTGAGAGATTAGAGGAAATCACAGAATTTTGGAATTTCAGAGTTAAAAGGAAAGTTATCTAGAAAGGAAGTTATCTAGGCCATTCCCATAATTTTACTGATGAGGAAATTTAACCCAAAAAGAGTTAGGTGACTTTCTCAAAGCCACACAGGCAGTTAGAGGCAAAATTAGGAGTCTTCTTCAGGACCTCTCTATCATTCCTCAGACTTGATGTCTAACTACAGAGAATCAGCACAGTGAAATTTCGGAATAGATAAATGGGACAGGAGGCTAGCCAGAATGCAGAAAAAAAGATATTTTTGGACAGCCATGGCCTTGAAGTACCCTGCCAATCACACCCCACTACATGAATCTCTACAAGGCCAGTTCTGCTTGATATTATCATTCATCCTACACAGTAATCTTTATTTTCCACAGTGTAGATTTTACTGTTTCAGTACTACATTACGCATATTTTAAAGTATCTATGAATCCATAATCATTCAAAACCATTGATTGTAAGTGACCACTTAAGAGCTGACTTTCTCTAGTCAGTCATAGGATGAAAGCAATTTAAAGCGAAGAAATTTGTAAAATAACATGGTAAAAAAAAAAGTAGCAAGAAAACATTTCCCTCATAAATCCTGTGGCATCACAAGCATGAGTTGCTCTTCTAATGTATGTTCTCTGGAAATAGATGTTTCTTATATGTGTATTCTCCACTCATGGGCCCTGTGAGACATATCTATCTCTATAGACTCGCAGCATCTCCTGATAATGTGATAACATGACTTTTGCTAGCCTGGCTGCCTCCTGGCCTCACTTGGGATCTAGTCTTTATTAGGACTTTTAGGTATTGAATTTCTGGTCTCAGGTCAACTCTAGGTTTGGTTTCATTGGGCACATGGTTGTAGAACTACATTTTGCTTCCAGCATTCTTGCCTGAGATGTTCCCTCTTAAAGGAAAGTTAAGCTCTCCCCCTTCTCTTTTAGTTTTGAGTCCAGAGGTTTAGGCTTTAGATCTTTTAATGAGGAAGGAAGACTTTCACATGCCCAGTATCAGGCTAGGGAAAAGCTCTTATTTTTCTCCACAAGGAAGAGACTTTTCAGTTCCCAGAGTTGTAGCTGTGAGAGATTTTTCTTTCCAAAAGGAGAATCTTCATCTCCAGAGAATAAGTTCTTTTGGACATAGAATAGCAAGCAATCTAAGTAGAGCCTGAAAATTTTTAACTTATCTTTGAAATTCACCTTACTGCTCACCAAGTAAAATGTCTGTCTATAGTCTCCATCTGACTTGAGGTAAAAATTCCTGGCTATACATTACTCCCATTTAACTCCACATGGGGAACCTGAACCATGTAACCCACTGAGAAGGAACAGAAAGACTTTGCCAAAGAAACTCTGCAAAATTGATGTGAATATGAAACAACTGTTTTCTTCTTGCTCCAAATTCTCTGGTTCTATCATATAAATGAATAGAAAGGGGGAAAGCAAGAACAATAATAACAAAGCCAGATTAAGTTGCTGCTTGGCATCAACCTCCACCATAATTCTTTGTTCCAAATTCCTGCATTGATTTTGTATGTGGCCAGCAACAAAACCCTCACATTTTGAGATATCCAACACTTCAGACATTGAATTACATAAGAGGCATGACATATACCATAGTGAAACTCTGTTGTCTCACATACTTTAAAAGGATTTATGTTGACAGAGACTGAAATATTTTGGTCTCATATAACTGAGCGATTCTTGAGGAATACTTCAAATATATGCTTCCATATTGTGCCCTTCTATAGCGATACTAATTCTCACTAATAGATTTAATCCTAAAAAAGGCACAACTTTTTTCTCTATGTATAAGCAACTGAAAAAAAATTATAAGAATAGAATGCAGTAATTTAATCAACATTGCAAATAGAACAAATATTCCTATGGCAAATATTCCCTGTCTTTGTAAATAATCACCTCAGAAATAGAGAATACCTATTTTTAGACAGCTCTAAGCTAGGGTTACTTGGCTCACTACATGTACCAGTCATTCTTAACATATTTTAATTGTTTTTGTATCAATATAGAAACACAGATTTTTTTTTAATGTGAACTATTAAGGCTGATAGTATGAAATCACCCAAATTTAAGTTTGAGTATCTTTTCATCATAATGAAATAGCAAAAGTGAATTTTTTCTACTTATGCAGAATCTTTTCCTTCTTGATAGTAGGAATTATTTTATTTTTTGCCAATGCCTAACAGAGTGCCTGGAGCATAATAGACACTTAATAAATGTATGTTGATTGCTTGATTGTCTGTAGCAGAAATTCTCTCTAAAATAGTCCATTCAGATCACACAGTGCTTCTCAGGCTGGTAGCCACAACCACCTGGGATTCTTGAGATTGCTGAAAGGAAATATTAGAGATTAATATTCATAGCCCACTGAGGGGAGAAAAAGGTGTGTCCTAGCAGTGCTTTCTGAAATATAGATATTGTTGCCCCAGTCACTTTGTGTCCTTTTATTCAGCTTTCCTTCCTCTCATAGCAGTCTAATGCTACTTGCCTTAAGGGTTTCCCTCTAGCCCTGCCTTCCTGTTTTCCAAAGTGATGCAGAAATGAATCACTTTGGCTTTTTTAGGGGACAGAGAAGAGTATATGTTGAGACAGTTAGAGGAGCCCTTAGGGAGTTAATAGATTTTTAAAATTCAAGAACCATTGATACAGCAAGTTACTATATATCTGCACATGTTGCCATGAACATTCATCAATGACTATCCAAAATTAAACAACTATGCTGACATTTCTAAATCTGAAGGATAGTTTATTTAAGTGTTTTCACTGAGAGCTGGCTGACACAAAAGGAATTTGAGAAGATGAACAATAATTAGCCTGGAGAACAGATAAATAAGCACTTTTTTTTCATTTTTCATAGATTAACATATAATATTTTATGTTATACTATCAACCATTTATGAAGAGTATATCCACAAGTTAAATAATTCATATAGTTGAATAAAGAAATTTGCCCATAGATACAACTTATTAAATTAGAGTGCAATTGATAGGAATTGACTATTTGCAATAGATGCCACATATGAATGTTTATCGCTAGATAATACGTACCATTGTAAGAGGACCAAAAAGTCCAAGAGATACTCTTTTCTGTCATGACATTATATACATAAGGACCACTTAAGGAAGTGCCCTTTCTCCCACACTTTTCAAATATTCTACTTCCTGATCACTTACACATTCCTGTACCTTTCCCAAGGTCATAGTGGGTTAAAAGAAACAGCATCATACAGTAGGAATTGAATTCAGCAAACTTATATTAACCTCCTACTATGTGCAAGGCACCACACTAGGCTCTGTGTTAAGAAGATGAGAACCAACACAATGCATGCCCTCAGTGAATTTATAATCTAGTTGTTGGTGTGTTGGTTGTGTTTGTCCTTCATCCTTTCCTCTCCTCTCCTCTACTCCCTTCTCTTCTCTCCTTACCTGAGCTTCCTTCAGTGATGGCTATACGGCCAGGCAGGAATCAAGATCAATGAAGAGCATTGCCATTTTGGGGACTCTTGAGCTCAGGGGTCCTGGGCTATTTCTACCAGGGTCTTAAGTGAGGTCATGGTGGTTTGACCTACCTGGTACATGTCGTCTTCTGGCTCTCTATCAGATTGTTTTACCATTTCTGTTAGGCTGGTGGACTGACCCAATGGTGGTAACTGGTTGGCAGTGGGTGTTGGCATTGTTGATAATAGAGATTTCAGTGTAAATATGGGGGGGGGCATTGAGGAGCTCCTTGTTAAACATTTACCAACACACCCCTAAATATATTCCAAAACTGTCCAACAAAAATGTTTTCAGAGATGGGAAAATTATTATTGGTAAATGATCACTCTTCTAGTAATTATGAAACCTGTAAGGAATTTCCCCAGAAAACCTACAAAGATCCATTATAGGGTACAGTAACTATCACTTCACTATGAGGAACAAAGCTGAAAACCAATGAACCTCAGATGAGTTAGCAATGATGTCAGTAACTCAGCTTTTTAATGGTACATTTAGCTTGTGTTTAAATTAAAAGTGAACTCCTTGGAGCGTTCTGTAATTGTTAGTACGAGAGTTCATTATTATCAGCATCATACCATCTCAACTGACAAGTCAACTAAGTCTTTTGTTTGAAAGAATAGTGATTACAGTAATATATGAGTTTTTATTGTATCTCCCCTAGTCAAATTTTCTAAGCCTAAGAACTGACCCACTACAATGTCCCAGTATCTTGGGATCCACTATTATATAATCCTGGTAAAGGGTAAAACTAATTTCCAAAATGTATAATACATTCAGCCCAGCTGTTAAATGTAATTATTTAAACTTCATTAGCCACAGCTCACTAGTTCCTGGCATTATATGTGAACCCAGTACAATGAAATGCCATTAAATTACCTGCAAAAGAAGACTTAACAGGTACTTCCACAAGTAAAACTTGGTATAACTACAATTGAGATTACTGGATTTGTGTTTGTGTGTGTGTGTGTTTTGTTTTTTGTTTTTGTCCTATAAATTTCCCCTTGACATTGAAGGGCTGGAGGAAAAAATGATTAAACACCAATTAAGCGATAATGTCCCTAGAATTATGCATGATGATGACTCAGAAAGCACAAGCTGGTAGAGAAAGATAATTTTTTTTAAAAAGTGTTGAAAACAAATACTGATCTAAGGTTAAAATTCTTGGTTTTAATGTGACAGACTAAATAATCTATGTACTTTACAGAAATTGACACTATTGCTATTGTATCAGAGATTAGTATTCATTCATTCAACAAAGATGAATAGCAATTTCATCTTTGTACACAAAGGAGAATAAGTTGATAAAGAAGGACCAAGTAAATACTGTGGTATTAAGTACAGAGTCAGAAATCGTGAATCCATAGAATCCATCATTATTCAAGTTAGGAAATGGAGGCCTAGAGATGATAATTTACCCAAGGTCACACAGATGGTAAGAGGAAGATCTGGAATTCAAATCTAGGTGCCCTGATTCTAAATCCCTCATTCTTCTCACTATACCATACTTACTATACCATGTACTTACTTAGACTTCAAATACCTGCTATTTATGTGGCTTTAGAAGGAAAGAAGGAAGGAAACAACAACCTTTTTTTTTTTGCTTTTTCATGAGGCAGTCAGGGTTAAGTGATTTGCCTAGGGTCACACAGCTAGTGTCAAGTGTCTGAAGCTGGATTTGAACTCAGGTCCTCTTGACTCCAAGGCTGGAGCTCTAACCACTGCGCCACCTAGCTGCCCCAATAACATTTATTAAATGTCTACAATGTATCAGGCACTGTGCTAAGTCTCTATAAATATTATCTCATTTGAACCTCATGACAATTCTGGAAGGTAGGTACTATTAATATTATTCCCATTTTAGTTGAGAAAACTGAGGCAGACAGTCTTGTCCAGTATCACAAAGAAGTAGTAACTGTCTGAGAGGTTGGATATGAACTTAGGTCTTTCTGACTCTAAACCCAGCTCTCTATCCACTATGCCACCTAGCTGCATATGGGTAAATACTCCTGAAACTCACTATTTCATAGAATCATAGGATTTTAGAGCTGAAAGGGACCTTAGACATCCAGCCACCTCATTTTGTAAATAAGGAAACTAAGACCAAAAATGGCTAGTTAGTGCCATACTCCTGATTATAACTGTGGTTTTCTGACAGTCCAAGGGTCTTTCCACTGCCCCACACTTAGCACAAGGCTAGAAAACGTATTCAGATATCTTATGGGCTGATGGTAATCTGGGTTAGCTCTTTGGGGGGACTGGTACCACACAGAAGTGAGTAGTAGCGATTAAAGCAAGAGTAAGAAGCTAAAATAACATACATCTTTGCCACAGTTCACATACTCTATCCTTTTACTATCTAAATCATTGTAATAGAACAGAAGTCTCCTCTGGTTAGGGGAGGGGGCAGGCCTACCTTTTCTTGTGACATATTATCTCTTTTCTAGACTTGCTCCCTCCCTTCTGCTTAGCACTCTCCCCAGGACCTATCCTGACTAATTTTTGGAACTTTCACATATGGAATATTTTATGCTAAAATCTTCTAGCGTTCCAGTCAGTACCCATCTGCTTCCTGTCTATAAGGTCAAGGGTACTTCTCACAGAATTTTTGACCTCCTTTCTCTACCTGTTGTGGCCTATAAACAGGGGTATGCTGGAGTCAGCTCAAACCAGCTCTCAAAAAGCCAATTTTGTGAATATTTACACTTTGGTTCTTTTTTTTTTTTTAGGTAATTGGGGTTAAGTGATTTGCCCAGGGTCACACAGCTAGTAAGTGTCAAGTGTTTGGTCTGAAGCTGGATTTGAACTCAGGTCCTCCTGATTTCAGGGCGGGTGCTCTATCCACTTCACCACCTAGCTGCCCCAATATTTATACTTCGGAAACTGGCAAAGCTGTAAATCAGCTGGAAATTTATTTATTGTTTTGTTGATTGTGTAGATTAAAGAAAATGATGGGGGAAAATGTTAACAATGGAGACTTATCCTAAAAGTGTATCTAGCGTCCTTTTATTTTTTTTTCATAGTCATTCATTAACCATTTACCAGCACATTCCTGAGGTGATATAGCTCATCTCACCTGAGGGCTTATTCCCTGATGCTGGCTGAGTTGTAGATGTAACCTGTGGCTTCTAGAGATCAAGTTGTATCTTTATCTCTTCATGGTAAAAATAAAATGGAATCCCCCATTCTCTTAGGTGTATCAAGTCAAGCCTTACACTTTCTCTAGCTTACCAAATAAAGGTTTATTCTCTTTAGTATTTGCAAGCTAATTAGTGTCATCTGTGGAAACCTGTAGGTCACCAAAAGCATTTGGACTAATACAATGATCTTAGACAGATATTTGTCTGTGTTACCTTCAACCATCTCCAAAGACTGTGGACACTTTGGATAAGTGTAGCACAAAACCAAACAAAAATGGTGGCCCAGCCTTTACTTTCTCATAACCTGGCCAAACTCAACCAACAAGAGGCTGTCGGATCTACTCTGCTATACAGTCAGTTTTTTTCTTCTTCCATTTTGTGGTGTCACCATAGAAGGACAAATAACAGAGACTGGAAGAAACAGAGAAAAGTCCTTCTGCAAATGAGATAATCTGCCTCAGTCAATTAAAATTTGACCTTAATTTTTATCTATTCACTATGGCTCTGAATAGAGGTCAGAAGACAGAGGTATTGGACTTCAAAAATAAAAAGGTAGTTTAGTTCGATAAGTTGAAACAGATTGTATGTGGATGACATCAGCCTTTGTTATCTAATTATAGCATCCAAGCATTAATTTGCTGTCCGAGAAGCAAGCCCTCATGCAGATCAAGGCAGAGATGCATATTGTGGAAGAAATAAAATCAGTGAAACTGAGTTGACTGCTGTGTTCACATAATTTTTTATTACAACAGTCAAAATCTATTTATCTTTGCTATCTACATAAAAATAGACTAAAGCAGACTTTGAAAGTACCACCTGATAGGTGTTACAAAAATAAGTGGAAAGATATAAATAGATTGCTAAATTATCATACAAAACTTCGTCTTCCCCTTTTTTCTTATTTCCCACTTCTTTCTTTCTCTCATGCGGACTAGTGTATGGGGCAGCACAAGCAGACTGGGATGCTTGGCACCTAGGCATTTAAGGTGTAGAATTTTATATATATATATAGGGCAGCTAGGTGGTGCAGTGGATAGGTGCTGGGCCTGGAGTCAGGAAGACTCGTCTTCATTACTTCAAATCTGGCCTCAGATACTTATCAGCTGTGTGACCCTCAGCAACTCATTTAACTCTGTTTGCCTCAGTTCCTCATCCATAAAAAATGAGCTGGAGAAGGAAAGAAGGAATGATTTCTATGGCCACTCCAACATGCCAAGAAAACCCCAAATGGAGTCACAGAGAGGCTGTCATGACTAAAAAATGATGTAAAAATGACAAAATTTAGATAGATATGTATCTGTGTGTGTATGTGTGTACACGCTCATGTATTTGGACATAGCCACTGAGAGAATTGGTTTTTGTTGTTGTTGTTGCAACATATTTGTTACAAAAAATTTGCTTTCTTTTTTGTAGGGTGGAGAGTGAGAGGACAAAAAGGTAGGTTTCTGTTAATTTTTTTTAAAATAGAGAGGTGGGGGGCAGCTAGGTGGCACAGTGGGTAGGACCTGAGTTCAAATCCTACCTCAGACAGCTATGTGACTCCGGGCAAGTCACTTAATCCCAATTGCCTTACCAAAAAATAAAATAAAATAAAACAAGATAGAGAGGTAGGGGATGCTACAGATGTGAAATGCTTCATAAACTTTGGATGAAATCACTGCATTATTCATTTTACTTTGATGTTTTACTTAAGTTTTACTTAAAATTTACATTTTACATGTGTTACAAGAGACCTCTCACTAAGCAAGTAATCTGTAAATGTAGCAAACAAAATATAGATTGTTTTTAATATGTAAAAATGAAAACAATGAAGAAAGTAACCTGTGGTTGTCATGTCAAAGCAAAACACACAGAAAGTTTTACGTAAAAAGGAAAATGTAAAAATGTGAAAAAAATAAATGAATTGAGGAAAGGTTGAGAGATATTAATTATATGTTTGATTGAAGGAATGAATGAAAAGCATTTAAGTGCTTACTCTGTAAAGCAGGTATATTCAAGTCTTTTTTATTCTGTGACATGTTTGCAAATATTAAAATGTCAGTCTGCAACAGGACCTAAAGGGGTAAGTATTTGGAGTCTGATCAGGAATATTTCATAGTGTAGGGTGGGATCTGTCTCCCTGGAGCATTTTTTGGGGATGACACAAAAGTATCCTGAAACTTGTCAAACTTGCCCCCTCCATTACTACATTGAGTAAAACTTACATGGAAAACCCCTCCTTCCATCAGAAAGAACCTAAAAAAATATCACTAAGGATTACAAACTCCTGAGCAGAACACCAAAGACCTTATACGGGAAAGGGTGGTATGTTCCTCAATGTCACTAAATTAAAATAGAAGATTCAGAAGAGAATAGTAGATGTGCAAAGTGATTGATTTAGTGAAGAAGAATCAGAGAATGGGATTTAAAATCAGAGAATAGGATTTGGATTTCTGAACCAGCACTTAAGATTTAAATATGATCATTACTTAACCAGGGATGTACTGTATATTAGGTAGCCCAAGAAGAATATATTTGAATGAGATGTATTTCTGTACCCAACTGTATATTCTTCCATCCTTCAACAAGTTCAAATGAGAGTAACATTCAATTGTTTCCCACTTCTCCTAACCCTTTCCTCCTTGCTTGCAGAGACTTCTATTTCTATACCTTTATTATATGTGACAATTTTCCCCACCCCTTCTCTCCCTCCCCCCACAAATGTATTCCTCTTCCCCTCCCTATGCATTCTTCTTTTAAGATCATCAAAATTTGATAGAACTACTCCCAGGCCTTCTGTCTAATTAGACTTCTTCTATGACCCTTAATGATGATAAAGTTCTGATGGGATACAGGTATCCTCTTCCCATATTAGAATGTAAACAGTTCATCCTTATTTAACCCCTTATAATTGCTCATTTATTTTTACCTTTTAATGTCTCTTTTGATTCCTGTGTTTGTATGCCAAAATTTCTCTGCAGCTCTGATCTTTTCATTCAGAATGCTTGGAGGTCCTTTATTTCATTAAAGATCTATTTCCCCCGCCCCTCCCCCAGTAGGATAATACTCACATTTGCTGGATAAGTGATTCATAGTTGTAAGTTTATATCCTTTTTTTTCCTTTAAAGAGCTTTTTTCCAAGCTCTTTATTTCTTTAAAGTCATGGCTGTTAAATCTTATGTGATACTGACTACAACTCTTCAGTACATGAATTCTTTCTGGCCTTAGAGAAAAAACCACTTGCTGAGGAAAAAGTTGTTCAAGGTGTCTTGTTTTCCAGTAGCTAATTAACATATGACTCTTATAAGGACTTTGAGTTTGATAGCTGGGAAGCCCTGATAGTTATAACTTTTTATGACTGAGAATTGTTTATTGCCCGTCTGTAGCAAGTCTGACAAAAATTAAACTTTAGCTGCTCATCCTAATTTAGAGGAGAGTCATTTAATTCAAGGAGAATCTGCTTTGAGGCAGGAAAAGATAGAACAAGCAAAGGAAGTGGGAGTGGGTAGGAAAAGGAATCCAAAAAAGCAAATCAAAGACAGGAAAAACAGAGCAGAGACTGATCCTTGCTGCCTGAAAGAAGCAGACTGGAGATAATCAGACCCTAGTTGAGCTTAACTGAGTAGAAGACTTCATCTGATACTTCCCCTTACTTCATGAAAGGAATAGCACCCAGATGAAAGGATGGCTCATAGAAAAGCAGCTGAACTGATCATTGAAATAAGAGCTTAGAGCCTTAATTGCCCCCAAGAGTAGTACAATGGAGAAAGATAGTTTTTGCAACTATAGCTGAGAGCTGACCTGGTTGGAAAAAAAGCATTAATGCTAGTAGCTGATTGGAGGAAAAAGAATCCTAGACTTTATAACTCAACTGATTGATAGGTATAACCTCCCTAGAATTCCTTATTTCTTCAAAGCAGCCTAGCCAGGTTTTTTCAAGGGTCAAAATAATAACTCCACAACTAGGGGTTTTGAACTAGGAACAAAAAAACCTTCCCCCTAATAAAAAAAGGGGGTGGGAGCAGGGGAAGAGGATATGACTGACTATACTAAGCTTAAGTAGTCCCCAAATAAAAATATTAACCCAGTGCCACAAGATTTAATTTGGGGCCTACAAACATAGCTTTCCAAAAGGGTTTCATTATCTTTTGTGAGCAGCAAAGTAAACAAATTTCTAGCTCTTTGCTCTGAAAAGAGGGCTACTTGACCAACATTCAAATGAAGTAGCTAGTTTATGCAAATGTATTGTTTTGTGCCTTTGAGGTCTCTGGTAACTTTTTTTTGTTAAGTAAATGTGGGGGTTTTTTTCCTTCTCTTTGATTCTTTACCCTCTCTTTAAACCACACTGTGCCAATCTACTAAAGATAAGCTACTCAACTTCTTGAGAGGTTAAAAGAATAACAAGAATCTGCGTGACAGCCCTCCTAGCTTATTTTGTGTCTTTTCATGAACATAATGTTCAAGTAGCATATCAGTACAGGGGTAACACTCTGAGGATAAGATACTATCTGATTATTTTTCCACATGAAAGTTTTATGATATTGGAACAACAGACTTATCACAGAGGAAAGGGATACCTTATCTTAGGTGTAGTGAATGTCCCCAGGCCTGATTGTCTCTAGCATCATTCAAAAGGAGAGACTACATTTATAAGATGCATGAGCAATGGACATGGTAACATTACCAGGAAAGGACCATAATTGGTAAGTAGCATATTACCAGACAAGAGATTTTAAAAACAGATATGGGCTAAGGGTAAGTACACTTGAAGATGGGAAATGTAATCCAAGAAAAGAGACAGTAACAAAAACCAAAGGCCTAAAGTCTATCCACAAACGTCCAAAATTTGAGCAAAAACACAAACAGTATCAGACATCCTAGTTTGTACTCCTTTGATATGAATGCGAGAAATATTTACTATTTGATTATCTTCTTTGTCAGTTGTGTTGCTTCATGTCTTAATTAAATGCCTTTGGGATTGAATCTGTCTCCTGAATGGCCTAGCAAGGAAGAACAAGATTGCATTAGAGGAGGACTCAGGAATTGAGGTGAATAAGCTTTTACCCATAACTGTCACACTGAATCTAGGAGTAATGAAGAATATTACATGAACAAACTTGAATCACTCTTCTGATCAAGATATGCCAAAGTTTTGAGACAAAGACCATTGGTAATCCACAGTTGACTATAAATGAACAAGCAAGAGTGTGTTTGATACCTGGCCATGAAGAATGTTAGGGCCATGGATCAGAAGAGAAGCCCTCTGGCATTGTCTGTTGAGGTTCATTCCTCTTGTCAGAGTTCCTCTACCAGAAAATTGCCAGTTCTATACATTCAATATCTAACCTCTAATCTACTCCTGTCCAGAGTATAAATGGAAATATGGAGTTGAAGGATAGGGCATCTTCACTAAAGTCCTACTGTGAAGCCTAATAGTGATATAGAGATTAGTCTAGGTTCTCAAAGGCTGTAGGTTTGGCAGACTCAAGTAATTTAAAATGGATCTCAGACCTGTGTTACCCCCCTTTCCTTACCCAGTAACAGAAGAAAAAAAGTAGGCTTTGGTTGTTAATAATAACACAATTTTTAGATTGTCCATAAAAATTAATTTTAACAGTCAGTTCTCTAATATGACATGTTTGTCCAATGATGGAAAATTTGACACATTGCCAGAAAAAAAAAAAACAGAAAAGACTATAGAACTTTAATAGAAAACTTCAACAACCATAATAGAGAGCTACTTAAAGTACACAGGCAAGAATCACACAGCTTGAGAAAACACAGGTAGGTTATGTTTGGTAACCATGTAAGGAATGTCAATATCAGTAAGATCAAGTATTGAACTATTAAGTGAATGGGACATTTGACAGTAGATTTATATTTCATTGCATAGAATAATAGACCTGGTAGGATCCTTGGAAATCATGGAATTCAAACCCCTCATTTCTAGATGAGGAAACTGAGAGTGAAATGAGACAATTTGAGACAGGGTAGAATAATGGATAAAATACTGGACTTGAAATCAGAAAAACTTGGATCTGAATCTTCTTATCCTGAATCCTCTTACATATGCTGTCATAAATTACTTAACCTCTCTCAGTCTCCGTTCACTTATCTGTAAAATGGGGATAATAACATTTGCAATAGCTACCTCATACTACTATGATGATGAGGCGTACATGAGATAATACATGTTAAGCATTTTGCAAGCCTTTAAAAGCCATTCAGCCAAAAATCTTATTTCAGTTTTAAGCTTTAACAGTTTTTGGGACACTCCAAATACATGTGAGCTATGATGATGATGATGATGATGATGATGATGATGATGATGATAAGGAGTCTTGTCCCCAGGTCACGTGGCTAGTCAATGCCAGAGCTAAGATAAGAACCTAGGTCCTTTGACTCCCCATCAAATGGCTTATTCAAATAGTATTGCACTATAGAGTTGGAATCTTAAGATATAACAGACTTTAAAGAGTGAAATCTTTTGTTGCTGTTATGTCTTCTTTTTTCATACATCATTATAAAGGATGAGGATAAAGGGATGGAGGGGTGGGAAATACAGCAGGGAAGAAGTGATATAAAAACAAAAGCTATCTTTTTTTTAAAAAATTCTCAGTAAAAATTTTTTTTTAAAGAAACCATAGAGGTCACCCATTTTAACCTGTTCCTGAAGAATAAAGCAACATTAGTGACAAGTGATGGTTCTGCTTGAAGATCTTCAGTGAAAAGGAATTCACTACCTCTCAAGGAAGTTCATTCTATTTTATACAACTAGAAGTGTAAGGAAATTTTTCCTTTTGTGGATCTTGCTCCCTATAACTTCCACCTAGTCATTTTACATCGATCCCCCAGAACCATATAGAACAAGCCTAATCACTCCTTCACTTAACAACCCTTAAAATAATCTGAAACAGATCAAGTCCCAAATCTTCTCTTGTCCTAACTAAGCATACTCAACTCCTTCAACTAATCCTCTTAGGGCATGGTTTTCTGTTGCCTCTCTACCCTAATCAATTTCCTTTGAACATACTCCAATTTGTCAATGTCACTTCTAAAATGTGCCATCAAGAACTGAACATATGACTTCACATATGGTCGGATTAAAGCATAATAAAATAGGAATATGACCTCTTTTATTTTGGAGGCTTTTTATTAAGATAATAGCTAATGTTAATACAGCACATTAAGGTTTGCAAAATGCTTTATATATTTGATCTTCATAATAACCTTCTGAGATAGGTGCATAATTATCCTCATTTTACAGATGAAGAAACTGAGTCTAAGCAAAGTTAAGTGACTTGCCCAGGATCACAGTTAAGTGCCTCAGGTAGCATTTGAACTCAGGTCTTCCTGATTCTAAGATCAACATTCTAGTCACTGTGCCACCTAGGTGCCTAGGCTGCATTCATTTTTTTTTTTGCCTGCCACATCCCATTGTTGATTTGTATTTAACTGGTAATCCACCTGAGTCATAACCACCTAGACACATTTCCCCTATATCGAAACTTATGCAGCTGATAATTGAACCTAAGTGAAGAAAATGCCATTAATCCCTATTAAATTGCATCTTATTAGCTTTGGCTGAACAGTCCCAGACTGTTGGGATCTCTCTGGATCCAAGTTCTTTCTCCCATCTAACATGTTAGCTATCCTTGAAAATTGGAGAACCATTCCACCTAAGCCTTCATTCAAGTTTCTGTAAAAGCCCTAACACACCTGCCTCCCATTCAGGAAACCAAGAGAACATGGAGAACACAACCCACACAGGCAGACCCCTTGGGGAGGCTGAGCTAGCTATGGCTTCCCAAGATAAAGTCCACAGATGCTCCTGAAGGAGTGCAACAAAGTGCTAGAAGCTTTTTGCTCTAGAACCTTTCTCTTGACCTGCCTTGTTTCCCATCTTCCTGATTTAATGCTTTAGCACTCAGTTCTGATTTCCATCTCTCCTCTTGTATTCCATTGTCTCTCTGCTCTCTCCTGCATTTTGATAAGTTACACAGGTAGGTCCTCTCAGACTATCTGGCAGACCTGTGGTTGCCCTCTTCCCCTACAAATAAGCCCCAGCTTCTTTGTGAAGAAGTCTTACACAAACATAATGACTGACTAGCCCCAAGGCCATGGTACTCTGTCCCCATGTAGGTAACCTATGTGGAGAGACCTTAACTGCCACCCTGGAAGATTTTTTAGCCATTTCAACTACTAGAGGCCTAGATGGAGGGATACTAAGACATAGAATCATTCTATTTAAGTTAAAAGAGATCTTGGAGATCACCTAGTCCAGGCCCTTCATTCTACAGATGAGGAAACACATAGAGGTAGAGTGCCTTGCCCAAGATCATACAAGTTGTTAACTAGCAGAACTAGGATTCCAGCCCAGGCCTGATGACTCCAAAACCTGTGCTTTCTCTGTATCAGTTGTTTTTCAGTTGTGTCCTGTTATTCACAACCCCATTTGGGGTTTTCTTGGCAGAGATACTGGAGTAGTTTGCCATTTCCTTCTCCAGCTCATTTTACAAAAGAGGAAACTGAGGCAAAGAGGGTTAAGTTAATTGCCCGGGGTCACACAGCTAGTAAGTCTGAGGCTGGATTTAAAATCAGGAAAATGAGTCTTCTTGACTCCAAGTCCAGCACTCAATCCACTGTGCCACCTAGAATTTTTACTATACTGAGTAAAATATTGAACAGAACAGAGCCCTATAGCATTCTACCTCACTCTCCACTAACCACCAGGTTGATATCAAATTATTAGTTAACACTCGTGGGTTTCCTAATCCCTCAAACTTCATATACCCTCTCTGAACTCTACTCTGTTTATAGCTTAGATGTATCTGGTTATTTACATATCTCACCCATTAGAATATGAGTTCCTTGAGGACCAGGACTGTTTTTGCCTTTCATTGTGTGCCCAAATCAGCTTGCATTTATTAAGTGCCTACTATGTGCCAGGCACTGTACTAAGATCAGGGGACACAAAAAAAGTTAAAATATGGTCCCTGTTCTCAAGGAGCTCAGAAGCTAACAGGGGAGATGGCATACAAACAACTATGTACAAACAACATAATACAGAGACTGGCACATAGTAAGCACTTAAATATTTAATGATTAGGATATGCAATTTGAGCCTTTTTTTTAAATCAACCTATCATCTCTCTGACTACCTTGCTTCAAACTGTTAGTATAGCATAGAAATAGGAATTGCTGCCTTTGACCTCATAAGGAAAGTGAAGGTCATAGATTTAGAGCCCTCCTACAGCAGTTTGAGTTTTTCCTCTGTAGAAGTAACATAGTTTTGGATGGTGGAAATAGGAAAAAGGAGAATGGAAAACTAAGGTCATATGAGGTAGAATATTTCAGATATAATCCCAGGAAATAAGGCACCACTTATTTACATTTCTACCCAACTTTAAAATTGAATAATGCAGTAGATTAGATGAAACTTAGCTCAGCACCATATGGAAGTACAATAGAATAAATACAATAAGGGATGATAGAGTTGTTCCTAGAATAATTATCTACCATTAGGAAAAAATATTTTTAAGCACGATTATGTGTGATTTCTTCATTATACAGTCTTTTTTATCTAAACTTGCTCCAGCTTGCAAGATCTTTTATAACCAGAAGTTCCAAGACTGTGCACCAACAATCCTGCTGTGCAAGAAAAACCACATTTGAAAAAAAAATCAGAATTCGTTCTTCCAAGTTGTCAGAGAACACTTATCTATGTAGTTCTCTTTTTTTCTATCCAGTAAATCAAAGAAAATATTCTGAGGATATGAAATCACTTTGATAACAAATGTTGTGGAAAGATTTTTATAAATTAAGATTTATGCAGATTGAAAATCAACCCACATTCAGCCTGAAAAGAAATGGCGGTAGCATAGAAGTTTATAACCCAGCCCTCATGAAAATCTGATACTAGTCTTAGAGGAGAGAGTAATCCCTTCTAGAAAGACAAGCAAAGACTAGGAAGTATATTGAAAAATAAATTTTTGGCAATCAAAAACAAAGCAATCACCTGCTCTGCCCAACATTTAATAGTAAAAAATCTCTTAATGACTGTAATGACGACAAGAGCGATTTACGTAAACCTTTGGAAGGAAGCCCCCTGAGAAAAATTCCCAAGGGTGAGAAAAATTTGTCTCAACTTCAAGGCTAAAAAGATTATGTCTTCTCTGTGACTGTGGGTAGCCCATTATACTCAGTGAAGTCGTAAAGGAAGAATTAGATTAAAAGAACTCAATGAAACTTTGTTAACCCTAAATTCCCTCTTCTATTTTCAAAGTATTCCAAGGGGTTGCTGTTCAGAATCTGTACCAATAATGCTGGGAAAAAATTTATACATTGGAAGAACTCACTGCCTTCGAAATCAATGGCATGACTCTAGTCCAAAATAGGTGTGGGAAATTGAAATTTCTGAAGTAAATAACCAAGTATCCTTATCCCATTCTTTCAATATATATTTGATACCTTTACATTTGTGGTGGTGGTGGTGGTGGTGGTGTTTCAAAACTATAATTTCATTCATTGTGTTGGAAGTTCCCATAAAAGAAAGCACCACAATGCAGTTTAGTAACTGTTCCAACAACTGAGAGCTGGGGTGGAGAACCTGGAGGCTGGAGAGCCACTCTTGGCCCTCTAGGTCTTTGGGTGTGGCCCTTTGACTGAATCCAAACATCCAGAACAAATCCTTTTAATAAGGGGATTTCCCAAAGACCGGACCAAAATAACTGAACAAAAAATGTTACCTTGAAATCTGACTCCACCCTCAGAGTGTCCTTCTAAAAAGTCAGTTTAATGTTTTCATAAAATTAATTTCAGATACAAGGAAGTACAATTATATAGACTTGAAGTAGAAATGGGGGTTGTGAGAGATAGGTGGGGCAGAGATTTGTATACAAATAAGAAAACATCCAGAACTCTCTTTTATTTTTAATTAGCAAATTTTACACTGTGACTACTGAACAATCTTTTTAGGAAACAGCCAGAAGTTAGAACTGCTCTTATCAGCCAAACTAAGTTTCAGAAAATGATCAAAGAAAGTCACACCCTTCCTCAGGGCTAGCTACCCCTTTGAGGAGGGATGAAGAAAGCCATTCTTTCACCATTTTTTGAGTGTTTAAAAGGCTGTCAAGGTTTGAAAATCTATTAGAGCCATAGAATCACAAAAATATTTAAACTGGAAAGAGCCTTAAAATTTATCTAGTCTAACTCCCTCATTTAACAGATAAAAAAAATGAGGCCCATAGGGGATAAGTGACTTACTTAAGGTCACGGAGTTATTTAAAAACCAAATATCCTGTCTCAGAGTTCAGTTCTCTTCTACTACCTTATCCTATACTAGATAGCCCAAGTGCCTTAGGACTTAAATATTAGAATTAAATATAATTGCATAGGTTTCAAAAGCTTATTTATTTAATATCCCTTATTTCATATAAGAAACTCTTAAACTGAACCTATATACTATATATTTATCGAACCATAGCTGAGAGGAATGTGATAGAAAGTCAATACGAGATGATTAAAAGCATTTCTGTGCCTGAGGGTAGACCCAATTGAGATAGATAGCATTCATTTATAGTAAACCCAATCTGTGGGGTTGTATGGTTTTGTAAATTTTCTGCTGGGGAAGAAACTTAAAGGGTATGCTCAAATGCTTTGAATTTTAGTTTATGCAGCAGAAGGGAAGGGAACCAGCATTTATATTGCACCTACCAAGTGTCAAGTACTGGGCTAAGTGCTTTTACAAAGATCTCATTTGATCCTCACAATAACCCTGGGAGGTAGGTGTCATTATCAACCCATTTTACAGTGGAGGAAACTAAAGCCAGCAAAAGTTAAGTGACTTGCCTAGGGTTACACATCTAGAAAATGTCTGAGATTGGATTTGAATTTAGTTTTTCCTAAGTCAAAGTCTAGTGCTCTCTATCCACTGTCTCACCACTTTCTTTAGACAGAGGTGGTCTGTAGAAAGTAAAGGTCAATATCAATAACAAAACCAACAGAAATCATATGATTATCTCAGTAAATGCAGACAAAGCCTTTGACAATATACAATAACCCTTCTTATTAAAAACATTAAGAGCATAGGAATAAAGGGAGCTTTCCTTAAAATGATAAGTAATATTTATCTGAAATCATCAGCAAGCATTATCTGTAATGGAGATAAGCTAAAAGCCTTCCCAATAAGATCAGAAGTGAACCAAGGGCTCCCATTACCATCTAAATTATTTGATATTGTACTAGAAATGTTAGTTATAGAAATAAGAGAAGAAAAAGAAATTGAAGGAATTAGAATAGGCAATGAGGAAACAAAACTATCACTTTTTGCAAATGATGTGATATTATGCTTCAAAAATCCTAGAGAATCAACTAAAAAACTACTTGAAATAATTAACAACTTTAGAAAACTTGTAGGATACAAGATAAACCCACATAAAACATTAGCATTTCTATGTATTGCCAACAAAATTCAGCAGCAAGAGATAGAAAGAGAAATTCATTTAAAATAACTGTAGACCATATAAAGTAGTCTACCTGCCAAGACAAATCCGAGAACTACATGAACACAATTATAAAACACTTTTCACACAAATAAAGTCAGATCTAAACAACTGGAAAAATATTAATTGCTCATGGGTAGGCCAAGCCAATATAATAATGATAATTATACCTAAATCAATCTATTTATTCAGTGCCATATCAGACTACAAAAAAAATCATCTTGCAGAGCTAGAAAAAATAAAAATTCATCTGGAAGAACAAAAGGTCAAGGATATCAAGGAAATCAAGGAAAAAAATGTGAAGGAAGGTGGTCTAGCCATATCATATCTCAAACTCTGTTATAAAGCAGTAATTATCAAAACAATCTAGGACTGGCTAAGAAATAGAGTGGTAGATCAGTGGAAAAGATTAAGTACATATTACAGTATAGCAAATGACCTAGTAATCTCTAATATATGATAAACCCAAAGATCCAGATTTTTGGAACAAAAATTATTATTTGACAAAAGCTGCTGAGAAAACTAGAAAACTGTCAGAAACTAGGTATAGACCAACATCTCATGCCATGTACCAAAATAAGGTCAAAATAGGCACATGACTTACATATAAGGGGTAGCAAAATAGAAGAGCAAGGATAGTCTACCTCACAGACTTATGGATAAAGGGAAAATTTAAGACCAAAGAGACTACAAAGGGTATTACAAAATGTAACATAGATAATTCTGACTGCATAAAAGTGAAAAGTTTTTACACAAACAAAACCAATGTAACCGAAATTAAAAAGAAAGAAAACTGAGGGAAAAGATTTTGCAGACCTCTGATAAAGGTCTCAAAAATGAGTCAAATTTACAAAAATACAAATACAAATCCCCCAATTGATAAATGGTCAAAGGATATGAACTGGCAGTTTTCAGACAAAGAAAGCTATCTATAGTCATATAAAAAAATGCTCAAAATCACTACTGTGTGGTACAGCGACTCTAAATCAATTAAACTCAGAGACTTCTCAAGGTGGAAGCAAAAGTTACTTTTTATTACAATCTCAAGAGAAGAGCATCTGCTCCCCAGGGACATTTCCAGGAGGAGAGAGGTGAGGCACAGAAAGGAAAATGAGATTATATATCCTAATGCAAAAAACCTCTACCCACCACTATGCCTTACTCCCATTGGCTGGGGAGACCGGCTTACATTCTAGTCACGAAAATTCAAAGACAAAGAACAAGGAAACAATGCAAACATACATGTCCTTATTTAGTAAATCTAATGCTGACGCAGCAGTGGTGTGGTGATCAGAAGGGAGTTTAGGGCCGAATTCCCATGAGTTATGTAATTTCTAGGAAACCGAAATTTACTGCAATTTCCCCTCCCTAACCCCTTCCCACTTATCCCAGAAACAAGAAAAGGTGGGAAGCTTTTCAAAGGGCAAGCAGTTCAGGTTGGGGGCAGGTTATTTTTTCTGCTAAGCATTTAAAAAAAAAACAGGGTCTGAGCAGGGGAGGGTTTTGAAAGCAACAATCAAGAAATATTAACAAGTATTGATCCCCTGAGAGGCTTCACTTTTGAGAGATCATCTCTCACACTATTGATTGGAGAAATTTAAATTAAAACAACTCTGAAATACCACCTCATACTTGTCAGATTGGCTAATATGCCAAAAAAAAAGGAAAATGATAAATGTTGGAGGGGATATGGACCAATTAGGCTATGAATTGGAAATTGAGAGGATACCCATGAACTTGAGAATGGTTAAACAAGCTGTGGTATATGATTGTGATGGAATATTATTGTACTATACAAATGATGAGCAGGATGACTTCAGAAAAACCTGTAAAGATTTACATGAACTGATGCAAAGCAAAGTGAGCAAAACAAGGAAAATGGTATACACAGTAACAGCAATAATGTATGATGAAGAATTGTGAATGACTTACCTAATCTCAGCGACACAATGATCCAAGATAATCCCAAAGAACTCATGATGAAGTACGCTATCTGCCCCTAGAAAAAGAACGATACTGTCTTAATACAGACTGAGCCATGGTCTTCCTTTCTTTCCTTCTCTCTCTCTCTCTTTTTCTTTCTCTCTTTCTTGTACAAAATGATAAATATAGAAATATTTTACATGATTATACATGTATAAACTATATTGGATTGCTTACCATCTCGGGAGGAGGAGAGAGAAGAGGGGAAGGAAGGAACGGCAGAATTTGGAACTCAAAACTTTTTTTTAAAATGTTAAAATTTTAACACGAAGTTGAGGGGAAAATAAAATATTATAAAATGAAAAAAAAAGAAAGTAAGGGTCACATGGCAGGCCAATCAGGTAGCCTTTTTGAGCAAAAGAAGGTGGCCCCTAAGTATGTGAAAAAAGAAATCAGCTATCTTCCTTATGTTTAACCCCTCTAAAACACTGATTGACCTATGAAGTTATGACCAGCCCTTGACAAATTCTGGAATACTAGAAGTTAGATTATCTCATTAATTCTGAAAAAAGGGAAAACTCCAGACAAAAGTATAGACTTTGGATAATGAAACATACTACCTCAAAAGGTACTATAGGCAGAAAAAAAATTTAAATCCTATATATAGGTTCAAATATATATGTTATATTTAGTCATTTCCAATTCTTCATGACCTCTTTTGGAGTTTTCTTGGCAAAAATAATGGAGTGGTTTGCCATTTCCTTCTCCACCTCATTTTAGAGATAAGTAACTGAAGCAAATAGGGTTAAGTGATTTGCCCAGGATCACACCACTAATAAATGTCTGACGCCAGATTTGAATTCAGGTATTGCTGACTCCAGGCCCAGCACTCTATCCACTGCACCACCTAACCATCCTCAAATATGTGTGTGTGTGTGTGTGTGTGTGTGTATGTATATATATATATATGTATGTATGTATATATATATGTATGTATGTATATGTATATATGTATGTGTGTGTGTTCATAAATGACTAATCAAAAATGGGAAACTAAAGTATGAGGGGTGGGGGGTGGAGGTGGAAAGATAGTCTTAATTTTTTTATGCTTTGACACCTAATAAGAAATAACCATGTCCTCTTACTTTTCTCTTGAGATTGGTTTAAGAGTATGCCTCCTTTAGATTTAGCAAACCTGAGTAAGTGGCCAAAAAGAAAAAAGGAAAAACCCAGAGTCTCTGAAATGTGAAAGTAAAGACTTTTTCACGTGTAAAGGAAACATTCCACCCATTGGAAATCATCTAAGCCTTTAATAGCATATGGAAAGGCCAGCAAAAGCAATAAACGCCCCCCACATCACTGATTCTGTATTTTTGTCCCTAGCCACACATCTGCATTGACCTAACAAAAATCTCAGAAATGTAACTAGAGTGGTCACCATGAGTTAGGGTGGGGTCTCTCACTGTGGGAAAGCTGATCTGAATCAAGAGAACTTGTCAGACAGGAGAAGTTAAGTTTCTCCCATCTCCTACCTGGAAATGACAAATCTTAGAGCCAAGGCCTTGAGGGATTGTTTCTGCTGACAGTCTATGTCCTTACTGAAAAGAGCACTAAAATACTCCACCTGGTAGACAGTGGAGCTGCCCATCAAAGAGCAAGTTCTGGGAGTCCAGTGGATCAGCCTTTTTAGTAGAGATGCCAAATTCTGAAGAGCGAAATAGCCAAGCAATCTGCCTGGCCCAGCCTGAAGAAGCTGAGAAATCTGCCTGAGCTAGCCCAGTAACAGGAGAGAAAACAGGAGATATCTGCCTAATCTCTAGCCCAGCAGCAGCCTGATGAGGAGTCAGCTCAGTAGCCTAGCAATTTATTAGGCCCAGGCCAGCAGTGATCAACTCATCCAACCAAAGAGCTGTGATCTTAGATGAACCTGCCTCACTGAGCAGAAAAGCAGCTTCTGCATCAATAACACTATATCCTTCAGTAAATTTTGCGAAGACTTTCTTCGGAAAGATAGGACATTGTGGTCCTGTTGTTGTGGAGTGGTGACTTGCCTTGTCCATGTGTACCCCACCTCTTTGCCTCAATACCATCGTACTTTAAGTCAGTGCCTACTCTCCTCCACTCCAGACTCTGCGTGTAGGTATAGGAGAGTACATTCTAGGTTTGGGAGAAAATGTTTTATAACTACTGTCACTTGTTTGAGAAAATGTCTTTTTTAAAAGTTAACTGATCTACTGCTTGATTGTTAATAGAAAGCACATTGATGAAGACCTACAATGTATTACATTATCCCAGGGTTTTCCCTAGGATCCAGAGGTACCTCCTCTAGGGCCCTATCCTGCTAGTGTGATTATAACTGGGAAAGTTACCCAGAGGGATTGCTATATCACCATTAACAAAGCAAGGAGCTAGAATCTGACATAATTTTTAATATGTTATTTCAGCTTGCAAATCTGTATTCAAGTCAATGTTTTCTTTTGAGTTTCAGATGTCTAAAGTAAAGACCATTCTTATATATTTACATTGGTAAGTTTTTAAAGTTAATCATGTCTGGTAGGATAGAAAATATTAATTGACTTCTTGGATTTATATTGCCCTTTTCCTTCAGAAAGCTCAAGGTAAGAAAATGAGAAAACTTAAGTGGAATATTCACTGAAAACCAACCATATTGTAGATGCCTGATCAATATTATACAGCAATCCTTTAAATATAAGTATAATTTATATATATATATATATATAATTATATATTACATATAAATATATAGTTATATATAAATATAAGTAAAATTTATGCTTGATCAATACTATACAATGAACCACAGCAATCCTTTAAATATAAGTAAAATTTATCAGCTCTAACTCATAATTTAGACTTTTATTAACTGTGCTTCCCACAAACACAGATACCTCTGATAAATCATTTTTATTTGACCCCAAATAATTTTGGGAAGCTAAAGAAATAAAAGCCAAGCCATAGCTAAGACAGCATGGTTAACTAGGCCATAGGAAAATGGCCATAGGAGGACATAGAAGAGTATCTTACAAGGGTATGCTAGGGCTAGCTTGAACCAGTTCAGGAGAGCTGGTTGTTAAATTTTCAGTGTGAACATTTACACCTTGGATATCAGCAAATTCTACAAATTAGGCCCTGACTTATTGTATTGTTGATTGTTTAGACTTAAGAAAGTAGTGTAGAAAACATAAAAAATGCAGATAAAACTTAAAAGTGTCATTGCATTTTTTACCTTTCAGAGAGCCAATTACTGAACATTTACCAACACACTATTGAATCTTGATATCATTGCTATGATAAAAAAAAAAAACTTTTCTTGAAAGAAATTCTTAAAATGTCAATACTTTCCTACAAACACCTGTTCTGGCTCTCATACATAATCAATCTATTTTTGTATTTTCAAGAAACTCAACAGGTATACCAGGTTCAATTCTACACAAACTTGAAAACTGGAAATTGGGTAATTGTTTCTCTGGGTAGCAGCTGGATATTTTCTAAAAATAATAATTTACATTATGTTGTACTCAGGCTTGGATAATTTGTCATTTAGTACTTTGTAGAAAGGCACAAAAACGCTGAAATACTGTTTCTTGCATGTATACTCTACTAAGTGCCTCTCTGTTCACAGCATAGCTTTTAAAACTAGGGTTTAAAAACAAAAATAGGCCCACCACTTACATAAATACAATTTCTAACCAGCCGCTAAATGTTTGAGTACTTCGGTTTGCAGAATTGTATCCTAGTCAATGTTTTCTTTTTAAAATGAAGGTGATTCATTAGGCAGAACTTGGGTTTTTCTTAATGTTGTATGAAATGTAATTTATCCAAAATAATACGGAAATTTCAGGTAGAATCTTTTCTGGAAAAGAGTTCTGTTTTTAACATTCTATCAAAAACTGTGGAAAGGTCAACATGAAAATAAGACATGGTTGTAAAGTGTTTTAAATTCATTTACTATGAAAAAATGTGAAAGTAGAAAGCAGAGATGACCTTGCAAGCAATCAGTCAACACATGTGCTAAGTTCTGGAGATACAAAGACAAAAGGGCGGCCATCACTGTCCTTTAGGAAATTACTTCTAAGCAAGGGAGACACATACACACACACACACACACACACACACACACACACACACACACACACACACACAGAATATAACAAGCTGATTTGGGTTGATTCTATATAGTTTATACACAGAATATAACAAGATGATTTAACAGATGAAAGAATCAGGAAGGACTTAATGTAGATTTGGGTTGATTCTATATAGTTTATACACAGAACGTAACAAGATGATTTAACAGATGAAAGAATCAGGAAGGACTTGATGTAGATTTGGGTTGATTCTATATAGTTTATACACAGAATATAACAAGATGATTTAACAGATGAAAGAATCAGGAAGGACTTCATGTAGATTTGGGTTGATTTTATATAGTTTATACACAGAATATAACAAGATGATTTAACAGATGAAAGAATCAGGAATCAGGAAGGACTTCATGTAGATTTGGGTTGATTCTATATAGTTTATGCACAGAATGTAACAAGATGATTTAACAGATGAAAGAATCAGGAAGGACTTCATGTAGAAGGTGGTACTTGAGCTGAGCCTTAAAAGAAATTGAGGGTTCTCAGAGATGGAAGTGAACTGGGAAAACATTCCAGGTATGGAAGACAACTAATACAAAATCCGGAGGCAGGCAGTGGATTGTCACACTTGAGGAACAATAAAAGGCAAATTTGACTGGATTCTAGTGTATGGAAGGGGGGTAATATGTAAAAAGTCTGGAAAGGTAAGTTGGTAGAGGTTGTAAAGGCCTTTAAATGCAAAATATAGGCATTTATGGTTGATCTTTGAAGTGACAGGAAACTATCAGAGTTCTTCAGGAGTAATAGAGTAATGTGAGCAGCTAGGTGACATGGTGGATAGAGCACTAGGTTTGGAGTGAGGAAGACTCACCTTCATGAGTTCAAATCTGGCCTCAGACACTTACTAGCTGTGTGACTCTGGGAAAGTCACTCAACCCTGTTTGCCTTGGTTCCTCATTTGTAAAATGAGCTGAAGAAGGAAATGGAAAACTTCTCTAGTATTTTTGCCAAGAAAACCCCAAAATGGGGTCACAGAGAGTTGAGCATGACTGAAAAATAAACAACAAGAGGTCAGAACTGAACTTTATGAAAAACATGGGCAGCTGAATAGAAAAAGGATTGGAGTGGAGAGAGACATGAGGCAGATAGACCAATAGTGCAAGCAAGAGAGATTAAGGACCTTAGCTAGGAAAATGACTATGTGAACAGAGAAAAGGGGATGGATATATGAGGTGTCATGGATTTGGCAGCTGATCGGATATATAGGATAAAGAGTCAAGGATGGCACCAAGGTTGTGACCTGGGTAGCTAGCAGAATGGTGGCACCCTAGACAAAAATAGGAGTGTCTGAAAGAAAAATGGGGGGAAAAGAAAATGTGCTCAGCTCTGGACATGTTGAGCTTGAGATGCCCATGAGACATCCAGTTTGAAATGTCAAATTAAGTAGCTGCCAATGCCAACTCAGAAGAAACAGTAGGGCTGGATATATAGCTCTGGGAATCTTCAGCATAGAAATATGAATTAAGCCCATAGATATTAATGAGGTATGTGTGAAAGAGAGAGTAACTAGTTAAGACAAGTGCCAGAACAGAGCCAAGATGTACATGCAAAATTAAGGGATAAGATATGGATGGTGATCCAACATAGGAGACTGAAAAAAAAAATGGTCAGATATAGGAGAACCATAAGAGAGCAGTGTCATGAAAACCCAAAACTGGGTTTTGCATAATGTGAATGCATAAATTAATGAATTCAAAAGCATTTATTAAGAGCTTACCATATACTGAGCAATGTGTTAAGCTCTGGGGATATAAACACCATAATGATGAAAGTCCCTGATCTAAGGCACTTATATTCAAAAAAGGTAGAAAGGACACATATAGGGGAGTGGTGGTCAGGGAGGGAAATTTTGGTTGGAAAGTTATAAGAGGATGAATGGATGAATCAAAGGCAAGTAAATTGATACACCTTTTCCAGGAGTAATAACAGAGTTGATGTGATTATGGTTGTAGAACTGGAGGAGATGGTGGTAAGTGAAGAGAAGTTTGGGAAGGGAAGTAAGGTGTGGCTTGGGCTTGGACCTACATGTAGTAGGCAACTGAGGCAATTGCCATACTAGTGCAGGAGTTCTGTGTTTGAAAGGGTTAAGTTCTCTAGGGCTAGCTTCTGAACTGGGTGGCATATATAGCTTAGGGAAGAAAGGTTTAAAATAGCTTCTGTGGGGAGTGGGATAAACAAACGATTAGGAAATAGTAAAAGAATTGACTTGCAACTGCAAGGACTCCATTGAGATTAAATGACATAAATGTGCCTGTGGACACAGTCAACACAGTTGCATGTCCTTTTCCAGCTCCATTCACACAGAACACAAGTAGGAGAAGAGGAGGCAGATAGATGGTGTAAGTAATCCAGGGTTTGGTTTTGGTAAGGCATGAGTGGCAATCAACCAAGGCAGTAAGAGTTTGGAAAGCAGAGGACAACATGGAGTTAAACTGGGGTGAGATTGGGAGGGGAGGAAAGTAAAACCAGAACAAGGGAGATGGCCTAGGAAAGTACTGAGGAGAGGAGGTATTACAAGTCACTGTGAGAACAAAGATAAGTATTAGGAGGAGTAAGAAGAGATAGAATGACAGGCTATGATAAAATTGCTTACCTTCTCAATGAGGAGGAAGGAGAGGGATAATGGGAGAGAGAGAATTTGGAACTAAACATTTTTTAAAACGAATGTTTAAAATACATGTTTTTACATGTACCTGGAAAAAATAACACGTTTTCAAAAAGGTTATGATCAGAAAAAGAAATTTCAGAGTTCTTGATCATGGAAATGGAGCAATTGTTGGTAATGACAGTGTCATGGGTGGTACCATCTCCACATATAGTGAAGTACACTGGAAAAGTAGATCACAGGATTGGATAGATTGAGGAACTGGGAAATTAGAGTGTTTGAGGGTATATCAAGATGTTTGTTTAAATCCCTCGATATAATGGGAAGATGAAGGGAATAAACATTTATATATCACCTGCTATGTGCCCGGCACTATGCTAAGTGTTTTTTTATAAATATTATCTCATTTGATATAAGGGTAGTAGTTGGGGTAGAAAAAAATAACTACGAACCACATGCTGAACTTCTCAGGAAAGGAGGAAGAATGACTTGAAGACCAATAGAGAACAGCCACCAGGATCTGTCTTGGGTAATACATTCGGGTAGAATAAATCTCAAAAGAATAAATATTGCTGAGTGATGGTGGCAGAGGGAAAGTCCAGAAATGGCAGTGAGGAGCAAAGAATATTCTGATACCCTAGGACTAATGTGTCATGTTGTATGAGAAAAGGTGTAGCCAGCGCCAAAGAGTGTGGCTAGGAATGCAAAGTATTTGTGGTGATCCAAATCTGTGTGACTGCCAGCAGATGGAAGGAGCATGAAAGAAAGAGGGGCTACAATGAAGGGAAATTTGTTAATTATGAAATTATCATTCCAGAAGACTCAGTAGATGGAGTGGTAAGAGCCTAGGGGTAGGGTTAAAATGGATGGAAAGGAAAGAAAAAGGCAGTTGGAAATGTGAGTCTAGAGGTCAGCAGACCTGGGCTGGAAAAGTAGATTTGAGAATAATCAGCATAGAGATAATGATTAAAATCTATGGGAGTGGATAAGATCACCAAGTAAAGTAGTATAGATGGAGAAGAGGGCCCAAGGCAGAGCTCCGTGGGACACCCACAGTAGATGAGTGTGACCTGAATGAAGATCCAATAAAAGAGACTTACAAGGAGTGGTCAGATAGGTTAAAAGGAGAACCAGGAGAAGAAAGTAGTGTCCAAAAAACTTAGAGAGAAGAAATATCAAGAAGAAGGTGATTGACAGTGTCATAGAATGTAATAGAATTATTACTGCTTTGGCAAAGAATTATGAGTATGAAGAATTCAGAAAAACATGAGAAGACACGAAAGTGATGCCAAGTGAAGAAATCCAAACCAAGCAAGCACAATAAATACAAACATGTAAATAAAGAAAACACTAAGCAGTAACAAAACTTACATCAGGGAATGTATATATTATACATAAAAATATATATAATGAAAATATATATATTTTCAGGCATGACCAATGTGTGAACTTGACTATTCTTGTCTTTTATAAGGGAGAGCTTCCATTTTTTGTGGGGTTGAGGAGAGTTGTTCAGGGGGCTACAGAGGTAGTATTTGTGATAGCCAAAAGAGAAAAAGTGTGTCAATGAAATATTCAAAAGTAGACAGAAGTCAGTAGGCGTAAAGAAGAGCACTCAGACATGTGGACAATATGAATACTCCCATATTAAATTTAATCTATTCATCTATCTATATATCTATCTATATTTTACAAATCAGGTCTTGGTTTATTGTTTTATTGATTTTCTAGACTGAAGAAAATGACAGAGAAAATGTTAATAATTCAGATTAAACTTAAGAGGATGTCACCATTGTTTTTCCTGGATTACCAATTTAGAAATTAAAACATCTTAACATTATGAAAATAGTTTTGACTTTTTGGACCCCCAGAAAGGGTCTCAAGGATCTCCAGGGATCTATGGGTCACACTTTGATTACCACAGGTATAGATGACCTTAGTGGTCCGTTCTAACTGTGACAGTCTGATTTCTACCACTGTTTTACTATAGCCTTTTATGGCCTTCAAGTATATTAACATCACAAGGGTCCTATATGACCCATTTGGAGATTGTTTCCAGATCTCCCCTTCGGCCTGCTCTGCCTAAAGCCAGAAAAGAGTCTCAAAGAAGGCTTATCCATGAGACTCCAATTTCATTCTTTTGGAGAATATTCTCTCTCTCTCTTTTTAAATAATACTTTATTATTCCCCAATTATATGGGGTTTTTGTTGTTGTTGTTGTTGTTGTTGGGGTTTTTTTGCTTTTTGATGAGGGAATCGAGGTTAAGTGACTTGCCCAGGGTCACACAGCTAGTCAGTGTCAAGAGGCCAGATTTGAAATCAGGTCCTCCTAATTCCAATGCTAGAGCTCTATCTACCATTCTACCTAACTACCCCTCCCCAATTACATGTTGAGACAATTTTTTAACATTTGCGGTTTTTTTAAGTTTTGAGTTCTAAATTCTATTCTTCCCTCCTTTCCTCCCCTTCTTTCAGACAGTAAGCAACCCAATATAGGTTTACATGTACAATCATGTCAAACATTTCCATATTAGTCACTTTGTACAAGATGACTTGAGTTGAAAAAAAGAAGAATGAAAGTGCACAAATCCTTTAAAACCAAACTACATGAAATAGAAAATCTTAGTTTCATGTACAACTCCCTCTGTTCTTTGTATATGGAAATGTTCATGTTTCCTGATGTTTATCAAGTTCATAATAATTTTTTTTAGAAAAATGAAAATCATGACAACACTTACTAGCTGTGTGACCCTGGGCAAGTCACTTAACCCCAATTGCCTAAAAATTAAAAAAAAAAGAAAAAGAAAAATGAAAATCAGGTATTTTCTGTCTCTACTTGTCATACCCAATGCTTGATCTAGTGTCTGATTTGAGAGAAATTTGTAAAAAATAGTAAAGCCTGATCCAAACATACCATGGTCATTCACTACCATGACTGAAACTACTCTCTCAAAAGACCAGAAATTATCTCCCAATCACCAGGTGCTATGACATTTTTTCAATGCTTATTGAAATCTCTGCAACATTTGACATTGTTCACCATCCCTTACTTCTTCAAACTCTTATCCTTTGATTTCCTGGGCCCTACTATTCTGACTCTTTATGATAACTCCTCTTTCTCTTTGACCCATTGTCTCCTTCTATGCTTCAAGTGTGAGCATGCCCCCAAAGTTCTATTATCAGTCCCTTTCTCTCTCTATCTTCCTTCCCTTAGTAATTTTTCTGTTCCCATAACTTCAACTATTGCTTCTATACAGCTGACTTCCAAGTCTTTATCTTCAGCTCTGACCTGTCTCCCAAATCCAGGCTAGTCGATCTTTCCAGCTGTCTGCAATATATTTCCAGTGTTACATTATTTATTAAAAAAAACCAAGTTAATTATCTCTTTAGCTCCAGATCTAAAACCAATTCTACCTGATTCTCCATTTCTATTAATGCCACATTCCTGGTCATCCTGACTCAAAATTTAAATTATCTTTTATTCTTCTCTTTCCTTTGCTCCCCACTTTCAATCAGTAAATAAATTCTATATATTCTTCCTTTCCTTCCTTTGACCACCGTCTTAGTTCAAATCTTTATCACATTAAACCTATATTATTAAAATAGCTTCCTAACAGATCTCTCTGCTTTCGAACTCTTCTCCCTTCCAATCTATGTGGCACAGTGAGATTACATTAACATTCTTAAAGCAATATTCTGATCATGTCATTGTCCTGAATTCCACATTGCTTACAGAATAAAGTCCAAGTTCCTCCCCTTTGGGAGGTAGTGTGGTTTCATAGAAAAAGCCCTAAACTTGGAGTGACTGGACCTGAGTTTGAATCCTAGTTACTACCTCTGTGACGTTGGGCAAATCCCTTAACCTCTACTGGCTTCAATTCTCTTATCTTTAAGAAGAGGGAAGTGGGCTAGATGACCAATAAACTCACTTATAGCTCTGGACCTAAAATACAACTTTCCCAAGCTTATCATCCATTAATTTCTCAACACAAACCCCGTGCTTCAGCTAATGTTTCATCACCACATCCCATGTTTATACTTCTGAGACTTTGCTAATGCCGTGAGAGAAGCTAAGGGTGTTGCCATGGAGAAAATGCTACACTTGGAGTAAGGAACACTTGAGTTCAAATACTGCTCAGAACTTACTATGTGACCCTAGACAAGTCATTTAACTTCTCTCAGCCTCAGTTTCCCCATCTGTAAAATAGGGATAGTAATAGCACCTAGCTCCCAGGGTTAGAGCAACAATCAAGTGACATAATATGTAAAGCACTTTGCAAACCTTAAAGTGCTATATAAAAGTGCTACTATTATATATTAAATTATATGCTAATATAATTTAATACATATTAAAATATTAGATATTAAAGAACTACTATTATTGTTATTATTAGTATTATTCTCTTTTACCTAAATATCTTCTGTCCATCTTCACTATTAAAATCTGGCTTATCTTTCAAAGCCCAGCTTGAAAGCTTCTTTTTCCAATATTTTCCTCCTTATCCTTCAGCCAGAAGTGATTTTTCCCTTTGCACTCTGACAGCACCTGTACTGTTCATACAGTGCTTGTCAAACTCTTTTTTCTACTACAGATGTCAGCATATTGTCATGGAAAGATTTGGGTTTGGAGTCAGAGGACCTGGATGTGAATCTTAGCTCTGTTACTTAACACTGGATAGCTACTCTGAGCCTTCACTTCCTCTGCTGTAACACCAGTAGATTGGGCTACATGTATGTGGGGGGGAATGTTAAGAACCTGCGGCCTTGGGACCACATGTGGTCCTCTAGGTCTTCAAGTGTGGCCCTTTGACTGTTCAGGGCCATGCTTGAGAACCTAGAGGGCCACCAGTGGCCTCAAGGCAGAAGGTTCCCCATCCCTGGGCTAGATGATCATTAGGACATGAATCCAAGGATCCAATATTTCTCTTTATGTTATATCTCTCCTACTAGACTACTACTGTCAACTTGAGAACAAGAACTCCCTTTTCTATAAGAACTTCCCTTCTATATGTCCATCCTAAATAATACATTGGGACATAGTCAGTGTCCAACCAATGTATGTTGAATGAATGATATGGGACAGGACAGTTAAAGAGGAAATAAGCATTTATAAAGGGCCTACTTTATGCCATGTACTGTGCTAAGTGCCTTTTACAAATAATTATCTCATTTGATCCTGACAGCAATCCTGGGAGATTAGGGCTATTAAGACCCGTTTTACAGTTAAAGAAGCTGAAGCAGACTGAGGCTGTGATTTGCCTAAAGTCATACAACTAGTAAATGTCTAAGGATGAATTTGAACTCAGGTCTGTCCCAATTCTAGGGCTAACACTACCACCTAGACCACCACTGTATCACCTAGCTGCCTCTAGATTGTGGAAAATACTCTCTGACCAAGTATAGTACCATACTGGGACCTACACAATTAGGAGGCAACATGATGATACTAGTACAAGTTTGTGGTATTTGGTGGAAATATATAGCATAGATAGGAAGAAAGACGAGTCAGCAAGCAGGGGAATTTGTGAGGAAGCTGTTGTAATAGTCTTAAGTTTATTTAAGGTGATAAAAGCCTGAACTAGAGTGGTAAGGGAAGGAAGAAAAGGAGGAATAGACAGGACTTGTTTACTAATATCAGCTTCTCAATCTCAATTCTTCCAGTGAAGATAATATAATAATACTTAACTGGTTACCCTACAAAGTATACTAAAAATAAGAGGTATTAAGTAGTGAGCCATAAAGGTTTCTAGTTTGTTCTAAGGTCCCAAACGTAATAGACTTCTCTTAATGACTTAAGTTAATTTTTCTTTTTTAATTTCAACACTGCATTATCATAACAAAACACCATTCTGCTCCCTGAGACAGGTTATAGCAGGAAAAACACTGGAACCAGAGTTGAATCCTGAATCTGTTATTTACTTACTGTGTGACCTTGGCCAATTCCCTCTGTCTCTGAGCTTCAATTTTTTATTCTGTAAAATGGTGGTAAGGTCTGTATTACTTTCCTCTTAGAGTTCACATGAGAATCAAATGAGAAAGTAAATAACAGGTATAAAAAATCTCTGTAAATGTTTGCTACTAGTGTGTCAAAAAGAGACTTTGTCGGGGCCAGCTGGGTGGTGCAGTGGATAGAGCACCAGCCCTGAGTTCAAATCTAGCCCAGGCCAAACACTTGACACTTACTAGCTGTGACCCTGGGTAAGTCACTTAACCCCAATTACCTTAAAAAAAAAAGACTTTTTCATGTTTACCATTCTACCATGAAAGACTATATATTTATTACAGAGGAGAGGGAGCATAGCAGAGATGTATCAAGAACAGCAGATAGAATGAGAAATTGGAGTAAGAAAATTATGAATTCAAATCCTGCCTCAGAAACTTACTGGTTATGTGATACTAGACAAGTCACTTAACCTCTCTTGGCCTCAGCTTATCATCTATAAAATGAAGGGGTTGGCCTAAATTGCCTCTAAAGTCCCTTCCAACTCTAGATCTATGACCTAGATTGAGTTCCTTCCTTCAAGGCCCCAGCTCAGGGTCACCTTCTTGATGAAGTGTTTCCTGATCCCCTAATTAAAACATTATTACCCTTCTCAAATTTTCTTACATGACTTTAACTGGATGTCTCTTTCCCCCTTATTACTTTTTACCCTATATTATGTACAAGTCATATTTCTTTATTAGATTTTGAGCTCCTTTAGGGCAAGAATAGGATTATTTTTCATGTTTGTGTAGAATCTGGGGCCACTAGAAAAACCTATCCCCGGTTCAAGGCTCCTTTTGTTTATCAAGGTGTACTGGTTAGAATGTTTCTTCCTGCTGAGTAGAGACTGTCCATCTTTTAGAACATAGCTCTAGCTAAGTAAGATCCATCACATTCAACCAAGGAACTATTAAAGCTCCTGGTTTTCATGGCTTCTTTCAAGACTCAGCTCAAATACCACCTTCTGCAGGAGGGCCTTTCCTGGTCCCTGCCTACAGCTAGTGCCTTCCCTCTGAAATTACTTTCCTTCTGACATGCATACTATCTTATATGGATGTAGTCATTTGGATGTTGTCTTCCCTCATTAAAACGTGAGTTTCTTGAGAGAAAGAACAGTGTCTTTGCTTTTCTTTATATCCCTAGCACTTAACACATAGTAACAAAAGGTTAGTAAATTTTTGTTGACTGGCTCAATTAGAACTCATCCGTCTAAAGCTCTCATTTTACAGATAAGTTTCCTCTCAGTTACATGACCTCCACCAAAATTCAAGTCCGTATCATCTCTCACCTGCATTACTGAACTAGGTTCCAATTTGAATTAATAGTTTTCAAAACCTCTCCAAACCGTGCCACACAGCTGAAAAATAATCTTCATAAAGCATAAGACTGACTTCCACTCCTCTACTCAAGAAACTCACTGGGACAAAATACAAACTCTTCAGCTTGGTATTAAAAGTCCTTTCACAGTGTCTTAAGGTTTGTTGCTGAGTTAAGCCCCCTCAGAGTTGTAAGAGAAACTGTCACTCTGAGAAAGAAGTTGCTTCAGTTTTGAATAAAACAAACTGGGAGATATGGAAATAAAAATTGTTGTATGATTTGGGAGACAAATACAGGACATGTTGGTGAATGTTTACAAACTGGCTCTAAAAATGTACACATGACACATTTTTAAATTTAATCTGCATTATTAAATTTTTCTCTATCACTTTAGACAATCAACAAAACAATAAACCATGCCATGATTTGCAGCATTTGCTGATTTCTAAGGTATAAATACTAACATCCAAAATTTAATAATCAGCTTTCATTAATGAGCTGGCTCCAGCAAAATTCTGGACAAATACAACTTATCTGATTATTAGACAAAAAATGAGAATTTGATTATCAATCATAAACTGAATTGGGGCTGTTCACAGAGAAGATCCAAAGTTTGAATCAAGAAGGATAAAAGAAAAGAGGGAGAAGTGAAAAGGGGATATTTTAGAACTGTATAAGCTAAGTTTGAAGTTAGAAGCAATAGATATTAGTTGTTATTGGTGAGTAAGTTTAGCTGAGAAGAACTGATTGCAAACAGAGAACCACAGAACTCACTCAAAAAGATCAATTAGTTTGGCTGAAATGTCACGTCCAGAGAAGTGTCAGCCAAGCATAGCGAGTATCAACTTTTGTGAGCAGTTCCTGAGACAGAAAGAAAGCACTGAAGTTTACAGTTGTAGAGTTGTGACTTACCTTAAATACATGGGTTTTCCTCATTTATGTGCCTCCGGGCAAGTTTCTGTGTGTATGCCTATTCTTCCCCCCAAATACTGAGTATATTAATAGGACAGTCCAGTTTAGGTATACGCATGGCTTATATTTCTTTTTATGCTATTGCTTCATTATATGAATACCCATGATATTATTCTTTATTTCCTCCTTATTGTTAAGTAAATGTTTAAGAACTAAAAGTATCACTGTAAGGAACTGATGGTGAAATAGAAATGCACCATTGGAGGTGTGAGAGAAGGCTTAAATGCCAGAGTGATGAGTAATGGGAGTTTATTTTCCTTCAGCAAGGTTACCCTTAGAACTTGGAAAGAATTGGAATGTAACTTCTTGGTCGTAGTCATTCTCTAGGAATCTAGACTTGCTATTGTAAAAGTGAGTGATATAATTATATGATTTTTTTAACTTTTATTTTTGATATGTAATCAATTATGTTAATGGTTTTCCTTATATTAACCGTCTCTGCCTTCCTGGTATAAATCCCACTTGGCCATAATGTATAATATAATCTTTGTAATATATTGCTGCAATCTTTTAAGTAGTATCTTTTTTTAAGATTTTTGCATCCTTATCCATTAATGAAATCGGTCTATAATTTTCTTTCTGTGCTACTCTTCCTGGTTTAGGTAACAGTATCATATTTGCTTCATAAAAAGAATTTGGTAGGATCCCTTCTTTGCCTATTATTCCAAATAATTATTTAATATTGGAATTAGTTGATCTTTAAATGTTTGATAAAATTCATTTGTAAATCCATGGGGGAAGGAAGAAAAAAAGGAGGAAAAAAAGAAATTTATATGATAACTTTATTATATATTTAAAAGGAATAGCAAGTTGTATATAATAGAT
Source organism: Phascolarctos cinereus (assembly GCF_003287225.1). NCBI lineage: Eukaryota > Metazoa > Chordata > Mammalia > Diprotodontia > Phascolarctidae > Phascolarctos > Phascolarctos cinereus. The sequence continues at coordinate 153,130,560 of NW_027556180.1, read as the reverse complement.
TTGCAGTTTCATGTGCAATCATCTTATTTTTTATTATACAATGTTATGGAAACGTTTGTTTTATTCTATAAATTAAAAATAAAGTAACTTTTTAAAAAAGTGAGTGAGATAGCCCAGAGAGTGAGTAGGTAGGTGACCACATGTCCATGTTGGAGGTATGAGATTCTACTGTCTTACATAAACCAATTATATACATTTCCAGGTTTATTTTACATTGCTCACCTTAAAATATCATACCCATTCCAGCCAAAGTGGCCTATTTGTGATTCCCTCCACTTGGCATTACCATATTCTGCCTCTGGGTTTTTGCAAAGGTTCTTCCCCATGCCTAGAATGCATTCTCTCCTGAGTTCTACCTTTCAGAATCTCTAGTTTCCATCAAAGGCTCAGCTCATGTGCCAACTCCTATGGGAAGCCTTTCCTGATCTCCTGAGCTGTTCAAGCTCTTCCTCCTCAAACTGTATATACCTATGTGTTTATACGTATACCCCTGGAAGAATGTACCTCCCCAAGAACAATGACCAATTTCCTTTTGTCTTTGTATCCTCAGGGTCTAGCATGGCACCTTCAACACAGCAGGAACTTAATAAGTGCTTTTTGGATTAGACTGTCACCTGTGGTCAGAAGGGCCCCTTCTCACAAGTAGCTCCACTCTGGACTCTCACAGAGCCTGGATTCATCTTGGAATTGGCCTGACCCCAAAGAGAAGGAGTCAGGCTTCTCTCTACCTTTTTTTGGGGGGGCAAGGTAGTTGAGGTTATGAATTGCCCAGGCTCACATAGCTAGTGTGTCAAGTGTCTGGTCTGAGATCTGATTTGAACTCAGGTCCTCCTGACTCTAGGGCCAGTGTTCTATCCGCTGCACCACCTAGCTGCTCCAAACTATGTCATAGGAAATTTTTTTTTTTGGTAAGGCAATTGGGATTAAGTGACTTGCCCTAGTCACATAACCAGCGAGTGTTATGCGTCTGAGGTCACATTTGAACTCAGGCTTTACTGACTCCCGTACTGGTGCTGTATCCACTGCGCCACCTAGCTGTCCAGGCTTCTATTGCACTCTCAGCTTGTTATGACTCCAGCCCAGACTATGATTCCAAGGAAAAGGTCTAAAATAAAGCCTAAGTATGGCTCATGTCAAGGGTCTCCTGAAAATGGATTAAAAGGTCTCTTCCAGAAACGGTATTCAATATACAGAATGAACATCAGTTATAGGACAACTATTTCTTTCCTCCACTACAAAAGAAATGTTTAAAATAAAAAAGATTCATGATCCTGAATCAACAAATACTCAAAACATAAGACAATAATCGAACACACCTATTATAGGAGGTAAAGACAACACTGTGGGACTACTGAACAGATATTCACATTCACCTAGGATCTATGCTATCTAAGTAACTCACAAGGTACAGATCTTCTGGCCAGCCAGCAAGTGGACTTTTGGTCCCTTCTGGTTCAAGAATATCCTATTTACATTTCTCTTCCAAGAAGTGATAGAGTTGCAAGAACTATCTTTTGCTGGTTAGCCAAGCATCCACTGAAGAACACAAGAACTCTTGAGCTCATAAAGTGACAACGTCCACTTCTCAGACTCACTTGGAAGTTTGGTGACCAGTGTTCCTTATTTATGTGCAATGTAAGTTCCTCTAGGATAGAAATTTGTCATTTTTTCCCAATCCCTAGCACAGCGCCTTCCACATAACAGTTACTTTTTAAAAATTAAACTAAAAGCTCCTAGCTTAGGGATCATGGAGAAGATAGAACATAACCAAAGTTAGAAAGGAATAGGATTTCAACTGGGGAAGATGTCAAGGAAATATATTCCCGTCATGGGAAACCACATTAGGTTAGAAAGGACAAAACAAGATATGGAATTAGATATGGGATACTGGTTTAGTTGGAAAGTAATAGAGGTTTGAGAGTAATATGAAAAAAGACTGGAAGGGTATGTTAGAGAGATTGTGGCAGGCCTTAATAACCAGGACATAGAGTATGTATTTTACCTCATCATCGATGACAGGGTATCACTGGGTTGCAGGTTTAACAAGTGGCTTTCAAAAAAAAAAGTATGGCAGGACACCCTTTTAAGTTTTATCTGCATTATCAACATTTGCTCCATCACTTTTTTAAGTCAAGAAAATCAACAAAACAATAAAGTAAGTCCTAATTTCTGGAGTTTGCCAGTATCTGAACTATAAATGCTCAGAATGAAAATTTAACAAACAGCTTTGTTGGCTCCAGCACACCACTGAGTGCAGTGATGCTATCATATTTGTGCATTAGGAAGATGACTCCAGAAGACAGGGAAATCAGTTAGGAGTCCAGGAGAGAGACGGTGGCTGCAGAAAATGATTAAAAGAGATCTTGTAGAGATACAGTCACGAGGAGACGGCTGGTAGGTGATAGGGAATCATTGAGAACTTTAGAAGTTTTGCACCTGGATTGCGGAGGATAGTGGGTGCCACCAACAGAAAGGTGGGAGAAGTAGCTGGATTGGGAGGAAGAAGACCATGAATTCAGTTCTGCACACGTGGGGCTGGCCATTCATAACTGTCAAATGGACTTCCGGATGGAGGAAGAAGGGATGGCGCAAATGTTGGAGCAGAGAAGTTGACAGAAGACGCAGAAAAGAGAGAAGGGGGGAGAGAAAAGGAGGAAGAGGCTGGAAAAAAAAGAACTTTTTAAAGCTTTGGGGGAAGAGAAATAATGGGTGACAGAGAATGCTGGAGGAGTGGGGAGGACTTGATGAGTAAAGCTACCACGCTTACACAAACCCAGGGCCTGCTTCCCAGGGTTTAGGAACTCTCTCCTTCAGCCTGCTCCTTCCTCTTCCCCGCCCCCTGGCCCGCCTTCATGCCCAGCTCCCCAAGGTGGCTTCGTCCGCTCCTCTTCCTCCCAGAGAGTCTGACCCCTCCCTCTCCCGTCTCCCCAAGGCCCGACTCCCTCCGGCATGATGTCACCGGCGAGTTTGCCAATGAGCTGGCGGGGGGCCGGCCGGTCGCCTAGAACTGACAAGCTGCGCCAGCCAATCAGAGCGCGGAGGAGGCCGGACGGAGGAGGAGAGAGGGTGCGTGTGTGTGTGTGGATGCGTGTGTCCGCGCGCTGGTGGAGGGACTCGCGGCGGCAGCGCGCGACAGGGGGCGGGGGGGAGGGAAGTGGCGCGCGGGATGGCGAGCGAGCGGCCCCTCCCCCCTACCCAGCTCCGGGGCGCTGAGAGCGGCCGGGAGTTTTCGCACCCGGGAGGGAGATGCCACCCTGGCTCTGGCTTGTTGCAGGTAACGCTCGGGGCGGCCCCCGGAGCTAGTGGCGGCGGCTCCTCCGGGGGATTTGTAAAGGGGGAAGAGTTGGGGTGAAAGAGGGGAAGGAAGAGGAGCCCCGTGCTCCTACCCCGCAGCCCCCCCCACCCCGAGTCTAGGTGGGATGGAGGGGTCGAGGACTGCATCTGCTTGGGCTGCAGAGGGGCCTCTGCAAGGGCTTGGGGAGGGGGACAGTCTCACCCATTTCCCGGGGCGCTGCGCTTGTGAATTGAATGAGTTGGGTTCCAGCCCTACTCATCCCCTTACTGCCCACCAGCTCCCCCAGGGTGAGGGGCTTGAGCTCTTGAGAGCCTGGGCAGGGATTAGCGAAGAGTTTGAGCCGCGGTGGTCAGAAGGCACTGGCCAGAGGCCACTGGAGCCCCGGTGCTAAGCAGTGCATGGTTCCCTGGGACAAAGGAAGGAGTGGAAGAACGCCCTGCGTGCCACGCTCTGGCTCGGGTCCACGGCAGGAGCTCGGCTGGGGTGAAGGGGGGCTCCCGCTTGCAACCCCCTCCCCCTCCCGTTTAAATCTCCCCGCCTCCCCACTTTGAGCCGGACAGCCGCAGAGACTGGCTGAGTCCAACCAGGACACTGGCGAACCCATCAGCCACCCGCCCCATCCCACCTCGTTCCTATTGTATTCCTTTCCTCTACCCCTGGAGGGGAATGGCCACCTGGTTCTCACCGGTTTTCCCCCAGTGAGGTTTCCTGGGCCATACCCCAAAGCTACTGCATTATCTTGAGCACTTCATATCGAGAGCTGGCAGAATTTGTGATGGATAAAACCCAGGTGCTTGGCCGATTGCCCCTGGGTTAAAGGGTGTGCAAGCTGAAGGGGTGCACAGCAGCCAGATATGATAAAGCCCCACCAGAAAACAAAAACAAACAAAAAATAAATACAAAGGAGCATGCTTACCAGGGCTTACAAACCAGTGAGTTATAGGTGTGGATTTGGACTTTTTGAAAAGGAGAGCAGGTGCTGCCACCATCTCCTCACATCAGGCATACGCTGCATGGCTCCTATTTTGTTTCAGTGTAGTTGGGGTTTTTTGTTTTGCTTTTGTCTGTCTTCATAGTAACAAGACAATGTAGAATTGTCTATCCTGCCATAAAAATTATTAAAGTGAGGGTGCCTGTTCCATTTCCCACTGTCCTGGAATGAATAGATGAGGTGAATTATTCAATTTCTTAAGAAACATTTATACTAGTGGACTGACTAGTTCTCCTCCCTTTCCATCTGCTCATCCCATTCTTATACCCACAAGCAATGCCTGTCTTGCCGCTGATGGAAGTATAGTTAAATGATGCCAGCCGACTGGGATGAGAAAATGGCTACAAGCTAGCAAGCTGGAAACTTTCTGGGAGAGTTGAGTTATGGGCAGCTGCTTCATTGTGAATTGTTAACGACGTAGTTCCATGCTGTGTGGCATTCATCTTTTTATTAAATTTAAAACCATGAGTGTGATTATGAGAGAAAGAAAAGTTGTCTTTTAGTTCAGCACTGCTTGGTGAAGGGTGGGTAGATAGAATTTTCTCTAGCTTTGACAGAGCTGGTGATTGTGACAACGCAGACAAGAAGGCAGTTCTTCAAGGTGCCCAATTGACCCCAGTAACGAAGAGCCACAAATGAGCTTCACTTTTATCTTTTATTTACAGATGATGGAAATCACTGATCGTATTAGAGTGATATTCTGTTTCAGTGAGATGGCTCTCAAAGACTGAAAGACCTTTCCACACCACAAACATGAAGATTGCCCTGTAGTTAGGACAGTGACCAATTTTTGCAGGCACTGTCATTGTCTGGGCATGCACTTCAGTTTGACCATTTCTGATGGCTCTTCCTCAGGTTGGTCCTTCTGCTGCAGTCCATAGTGCTATCGGATTTGCTTGAACCTTTTCTCTCACCATCAGCATTACTCTATTTATAGCAAATGACTTACCTTCCTTTTTCTCATGGAAGATCAAAACTCTACTCCCCTGCATTCCTCTTAACTTCTCAGCAACATCATCTACTCTTTCCTTTGGTTATGGAAGAAGAGTTACCCTATTCCCCATTAAAACAAATTCTTCTATTTGTATCCTTAATTCCAGCAGACCTTTAGGATCTTGCTGTGAGTTCTGACCTACCTTCAGAGTTCCAGGTGTATGTATTTACAGGCCATCTCCTCCCACCCTTAAGTTTAATATATCACAAAATGAGGTCACTTTCTTTCCCCTTAACCCTGCTTAAGGGTTTCCTCCTTATTTACCTGTTGCTATTTGTGGTACTACCAGCTTTCACTCAATCTCTCATGTTCATAATCTGGTTTACCCATTCTCTTGCCTTGATCTATAATTAGTCATCAGATCCTGTCAATATTACCTCCATAATATCTCTTGCATCAGGCCCTCCTCTCTTATCATTTCTGTCATCTTTGCAGATGAAACATCTATGTGTTGAATCCCCCATTAGAATGTGAACCCTGAGAGTAAGGAACTGTCTCACTTTTCTCTGTGCATCTTCAGTATTTACTACAGTGTTCTGCACGTAATAAGCTTTTCTCATTTAACTTTCATCTTTAGAGGTCTTCATTACTACCCACCTAGGCCACCATAATAGCCTTCTTATCATCCTGCTTCCATTCCCTTCTTCCTGCTACTGTCAGGATTATCTTGTTCTCCTAATGTTATTCCTTCTCGGAAATCGTTAGTGACTCCTTTTTGCCAGCTAAGTGACAGTTCAAATTTGACATGAAGTGATCTAGAGCAGTGGTGTCAAATTCAAGTAGAATCTCTGTGTTGTATTACATTTTTATTGATTTTGTTAAACATTTCGCAATTACATTTTAATCTGAATCAGGCTGTACTGGGTAGTTTTACCCTTGAGTTTGTCACCTCTGATCTAGAGCCACCTTTCTAGCCTTATATCACCTTAGTCCCCTTCCTGTACAGACTACTCCAGCCATGTTGTACTCTTTTTCCTTGCAATGAACTTTGCACTTTCCCACCTCCATGTGTTTACTGATGCTGTTATCCCTCTGCCTAAATTTTGTATTTCTGCAGCCTTCTTCCGTGCAGAATTTCTATCCAAATTTTAAAGACAAACTCAAATGCCAGGTTTTCCCCACCAACTCACCCCACCCCCAAAATCCCCAATCTCCCTAGTCAGAAATAACTTTCCTATGCAGAACTCAAAGAGCATTTTGTTTTGTGACTCTAATTAGTGTGTAGTACAGTTTATCACAGTTATCTGTGGTTTATTCTCCCAAAAGACTGAAAGCTTCATGAGGGCGTGGATAATGCATTATCTAAACTTGGTCTTCCCTAGCACAGGCACATAATAATGTTTGCCAAACTAAATTGCTTAGAGATACATATTATCTCTGACTCTGTATTTGTACCTTATATCTTAGGAACTGTTACAAATCTGCCATTTGAGCCTGTTGTATTTTTTTAAATTCACATTCCATCTACAGCCAGATTCTTACAGCTCTTTCTCCTGATCCAGAATCAGAGAATCTGGATTCAAATACTACCTCATACATTTACTCAGCATATCACTTAGTCTCCCTGGGCCTCAGTTTCCTCATTTGTAAAATGAAGGGGCTGGACTAGATGATCTCTGAGGTCCTTCCAGCTCTAGGGCTATTTTCCCCTGATCTTCTAAGTACTTTTTAGGTCTTCCTTTTTCTTTCTGTGGCAATTCTTCTTGCATACTTTATTCTAACAGTTACTTCCTACCTATTTTCTGTGCTTTCCTCAGTATTCTATACATTTTCCTTATATGTAATTACTAAATAACTTTACCAAATACTATTTATTCTAGCACACTTTCCAGTAATGACTTAGAGGACACCTGTTGTGTAAAATGTAGCTCTTCATCATCTAGACTTGAATCAGGCTTGAATCTCTTTGCAGAGAGAATCTAAAACTGCTCTTTTTTTCCTCTCACCATCAGCATTCCTCTCTATTTACAGCAAAATAAGTTGATATATAGAAAGAAGCCAGGTAGCCCAGTGAATAATGTTGGACTTGGAGTCAGGGAGATTTTAGTTAACCTCTCTTTCTTATTTGTGAAATGGGGATAATAGTAGCACTTAATTCGTAAGGTTGTCGTGAGGATCCAGTGAAATACTGTATATTGTATTTTCATTTATTTTGTTAAACATTTCCCAATTACATTTTAATCTGGTTTAGGCTGTACTGGGTACTTTTGCCCTTGAGTTTGACACCTGTGATCTAGAGCCACCCTTTCTTTCTAGCCTTATATCACATTACTTCCCTTCATGTAGAGGACACTCCAACATTATCTGAGGAACTCCCTGGCTTCTTTCTATATGTCATCTCATTTCATCCTCACAACTCTGTAAGGTAGTGCTATTATTGTCCACATTCCACAGATGAGCAAAATGAGGCTAAATAAGTGACTTTCTTAGAGTCACATACCTAGTAAGTATCTGAGGCAAGGTTAGAACCCACATCATCCTGATTCCAAGTCAAGCACTCTATCCACCATAGCACATACCTTTATCCTCTCTCATGTTCTTAAACCACATGTTGGCCCTTTAACTATTCATTGTGGGAACCATCAGAAAGGAACTGTGTTTACATTTATGTTTTGTGCATCTTTTAAAATGCCGTTTCTAATAATAGTGCTATAGTGATTGTGTCTTTAATTTGATTTGTTCTTCTGTAATGTAGTTTTATTATTTTGCTTTTTCTTCCTGGTTTGGTTTGCTGCTTGTAAGACTTCTTCATTCCTCAAGAAATTCAAATAAGAACTAGTTATTTAAGTTTTCGCTTTGGAAGGAATGTTGGCCCACACCTAGGCCTTTCCACACCGTTCCTCAAAGATGTATTTGGCCTTTAATTATATTCATGTAAATACGTATACATATTATTGTTGTGGTTCAGTCATGTCTGACTCTTCATGACCACATGGATCATACTCTCCATAGGGTTTTCTTGGCAAAGATACTGGAAGGGTTTGCTAGTGATTTGCCCAGGTCTCACAGCTAGTAAGTGTCTGAGGCCAGATTTGAACTCAAGTCTTCCTGACTCCAGGCCCAATACTTTATTGGTTGAGCCACGTAGCTGCCTATACACTCTCACTCTCTCTCTCTCACACACACATACACGCATATTTATATTTGTATGCGTATATGTATATGCATCTATACACATAATATGTATGTAGATACATATGTGTCTATGTATGTATGTATATATGTATGTGTGTTTGGTTAGTACTTGTGATTTCATTGTTAAAGAAAACTTCATTGCAGAAACTCCCTCCACAGATGCAAATCAATAATTCATTTGTGACTTAACCTCTTCGGGTCCTAAGAAGCTCCAAGACTATCTTAGCTACATTACATGTATCATCTCATTTGAACCTCACAACAACCTCAGCGTGGGTGCTATTATTATCCACATTTTATAGGGGAGGACTGAGGCTGGCAGAGGTAGTGTAACTTGCCTACTTGTCCCAGCTGATTTGTGTTAGATACCGGCCTTGAGCCCAAGTCTTCCAGAGAAGCCCTCTGTTCATTACACAGCACTACCACATAGCGCGTTCAATTTTTTTCATAAAGACCTTTTATATTCACCTATATATTCAAAGTTTTATAGTCACTTAGTGTTCAAAGATTTATTTATTCAAAGATTCACTTATCTATTCAAAGACATACAAATTTGTAGTCACATATAAAAAGATTGTGGTGATTATAACTTCTTTCTTATGATTTACTTTCAAATGCTTATTGCTGTTGTGTTAGTAATCCTTCAGTTCTGAGGCCACATTCATTTATTTTGTATTAATTTGAGAAGTAACAACTTCTTGACCCTGTGCCTTGAGAAATAAAGTATCCATGTATCCATGGTCTTCAGAAGTTAAAGAACAAAAAAATTATATATGATAGAACATTTTGCTCTATTATTATAACATGATATTGACATTTAGTTAACAGTATATTAAATGCTGTAGCTAAAGTGACTCTTTTCACTTAACTGGGAAGTAGGTTATGATAGATTGAAAACCAGTTGTGAGATTAGAAGACCTGATTTTCTAGTCTTGGCTCTGGCACTTAATGCATTTGTGACAAGTACCTTGTAGGCAAATACCTTGTGACTATGAGCTGCAGCTTTCTCGTATGTAAAATGGAATTTTTAGTAGTTACACTGTCTAACAAACTGTCTCGTAACTAAAGTGCTTCATAAAGAATGAAATGCTATATAATAATAATTATTATTATTACAACATCTAACATTTATTTAGAACTTTAAAGTTTGTAAAGTGCTTTATAAATATTATTTCATTTGATCCTCACAACAAACCTATGAGGTAGGTCCTATTATTGACCCAGTTTTACAGATGAGAAAACTGAGGCAAATTTGCTTTCCCAGGATCACACAGCTAGTAAGTGACTAAACCAGGATTTGAACTCAGTCCTTCCTGAGTTCTTCCAAGTCTAACATTCTATTCTCTGTACCATGTAAATGTGGATTATTATTATTATTAAGAGTTATATAAGTGTTGACCTCAATTTATTGTTCATTCATTTGTCATTTCTGACTCTTCTTGACCCCATTTGGAGTTTTCTTGGAAAAGACACTGGAGTAGTTTGTCATTTCCTTCTCCAGCTCATTTTACAAACACAGAAACTGAGGCAAACAGGGTTAAATGACTTGCCTAGGGTCACACTATTAGTAAGTGTCTGCAGCCAGATCTGAACTGAGGAAGATGAGTCTTCCTGGCTCCAGACCTGGGGCATTATCCACCACATTACCTGGCTGACCAGGTTAACCTTAATACTTTCCTGTGTACTTCCATACTACAGTAATATAGTTTCATAGCCTTCATAGTGATTTTTTAAATCTAAAGTCAAAATTTTCATTTTCATTTTTCTACCAAATTAAATAATGGTATATCTTGACTATATGGTCTTTTAATAGTGTAAGGAAGCAGTAACTTAAATAAGTTGAAGCACAATGCCATGGGCATGGAGAGTCTTACACAGAATTTGTAGCTGTAGTGTGGGTACCTGAGAGATGATTTACCCATTCATTGCCAGGAGGAAAGATGAGGGAGGTAGTAGCTGGAATATTGCCTGGCAGCTCTTATAGCAGTCAGAATGGTTCAAGAGATTGACATTAAATGAGAAGCCAAGCCTTTCATCTCCAGTTGTAAATCTAAACCTTTCTCAGGCTGCTAGAAATTAAAAGGTGTTACTATCAGATGATGAGTCTCCTGTCTTGTTTGATCTCCATTAATGAGCTCAGTAAAAATAAATGTCTAGAGTAAAGCTGTCTCTGTTGTTGGACCTTTGTTGACTCATTAATTCTGTAGTTTGCAGAATTAGCATAGGAAATGAGGATTTAACAGATCTAAGCTATCTTCTCAAAATAAGCGGGGAGGTGCTGGTCCTCCTTCAGCTGCTCAAAGCTTAGAGTAGAAAGACCTAAATGTGGGTTAAGTCCCTTTGTTGATCAAGAGAGTGTAATCAGTTCTGAAACTCTTATTCTACCAAACTATTCACAGCTTCTATGGAGGATCACATAAAAAAGAAAGAGAAGATGGGAATCCATTCCTGCCCTTGATCTCATTGTGGATAAATCCAAAGAAAGAACCCAAAGAAGAAATAAGGGATAGGTGCCATTTGTAGTGAGTTGATATTGATTTGGATTAAGCTCTAAGGGAATATGAGGCTTTTATGAGATTTATAAGATGCAGTGTGGGAGATCATGTAATCATAGACTTGACCTGGAGGTCATTTATTCTAACCTCCCACTTATTGCAGGAATCTTTTCTCCAGTGCAGCACAGTGGAAAAAGCACTAGAAAGAGCTACAATCTTTAATTCTAGTCTCAACTGTATTTCTAACTAGATATGTGTCCTTAGACAAGTCACTTAAATTCTCTGGGACTCAGTTTCCTTGTGTGTAAAAGAAGAGAGTTGAACTTGGTGATCTCCAGTGCTATGGCTTGAACAGTCCATGAATACCTGATAGCTTCTGCTATAGTACCTGCCTTCTAAGGTAGCCCTAGTTATTTCCTTTTTTCACCCTTAACTTTGAAACAAAATCTCTTTATGGCGTGTCCTTTATCTGTCCTTTATGGCAAAACAGACATCCACTCTGTCACTATAGCCTGTTGGCTGTTATGCCGCCCCTCAGTTCTTTATTACAGATTGAACATCACCAATATTTCATCTATTTTGGCTGCAGCATTGTTTTTAGACCCCATCACTCTATTAATAAGTTTTTTCCAGACACACTCCTTTGTCAGTCTGTCTTTTGGCATAAGTTCTTCTCAGCTTGGCTCTAACCAACCATTCCAGCCTTATATATTACTCCCATTTATGTACCCTTTTAGTTTAGCGGAACTGACCTTTTTATTCCTCATACATGATACTCCATCTCCTTTGTTCATGTCTTTTCCCAGGCGGTTCTACATCTACCCCTGCCATGCTTGGAATACCCCCTCTCTTCCCACCTTAGCCCCTTAGGATCCCTAGTTTTCTTCAAAGTTCAGATCAGGGGCCCCTCCTAAATTTGTCATTTCCTGATACCTCTCTTCTTGCCTGTGAGGCTAGTGCTTTTTACTCCAAAGATTGTCTTGTTTTTATTTTGTATATACTTAAATGAATTCATGCCATCTCCCCCACATAATGTAAGCTTCTTTTTTTCTTTTTTTTTTTTGTGTGGGGCAATCAGGGTTAAGTGACTTGCCCAGCTAGTAAGTGTCAAGTGTCTGAAGCTGGATTTGAACTCAGGCCTTCCTGACTCCAAGGCCAGAGCTCTATCCACTGTGACACCTAGCTGCCCCCCTAAAGAACCCACCTTTCCTTATTATTCATCTTTTTCTTTTTTCTTTTTTTTTTTTGGCGAGGCAGTTGGGTTTAAGTGACTTGCCCAGGATCACACAGCTAGTAAATGTGTCTGAGGTCAAATTTCAACTGAGGTCCTCCTGACTCCAGCACTGGTCCTCTATCCACTGCGCCACCTAGCTGCCCTTAATGTAAGCTTCTTGAGGGCAAGTCTTGTTTTATTTTGTCGTCAGTGTTCTCGGTACCTGGCATAGTGTCTGACACGTTATGGGCATTTAGTAAATGCTTGTTGATTGACGATCTTTTTCTTGCAATTCCCACTGCTACCATTGGAGTCTAGGCTGTCACTTCTATATGCCCACAATAGCTTCTTAACTGATCTTGTTGTTTCTATTATCTAACTATTCCAATTCTTTTTTCTTACTGCTGCCAAATTAATCCCCTTGAAGCAAATGTCATCCCCTTGCCCAAGAATTCAGTGATTTTCTGTAATCCATTAGAGTAAGTCTGACCACCTAGCAAGGAATCCTAGGTCTTCTATCACTTTATTCCGCCTTGCTAAGGCAAGCTTATTAACTCCCTTTTCTCAAAAAACAAAAACAAAAAGCACCACCTTTTAAGCACCTTTTAAGACTGCATTGATGTCAGTTATAGACTAAAGTCCTACACCATGCTTGTTCCCGACTTTGTTCACTTGTTCTACATTTTCTCTCTACAAACCTAAATCTTACACATCTTTCAAGACCTAATACTAGTCCCACCAATTCCACAAAAACTTCTTTGATTACTCCATTCAAGAGGAGGGGTATCAATATCTGAATTCCTCTAGTACTTAGGTAATACTACTTATTTCAGGACTTACTAATCTTAAATAGTTATCTTTTTATGTGTATATATCTTGTGTCCCTAATTGGGTTACAAGTTCCTTAAGGGTAGGAATGATGTACTCTACTTTTTTTTAATTTCCAATGGTGAGTGCTGTATTTTATATCTACATATGTATGGAAGTATATGTATTTCATATATGTGAGTATGTCCATAAATATACATATATATCTTCATTTCATTCATTCAGTAGTATCCACTGTGGTGGATGAGGAGTGTCCTTTTTGGATGAGTAGAGTGTCCTTGTTTCCCAACATGGGCTATTCTCCTCCCTTTTCTCTACCTATGAATCCTTTTAAAAGATCGAGTTTACAGCCTCCTTCTATGAAGCTTTGTCGGACCAATCCAACCTCCTCAATTGAAAGTTAATCATAAGCTGCCTTGGCCGTTTTATATTGAGCTGTAATTTATCTCCTATGTTATTTGGGTTTTTATGTGATTCTACCATCTACTCATTGTTAAGGGGATTCGAGTCCGTGTTGGTGGTGGGAGTATTTGTTTCGGTTTCATGGTGTGTTATGGCAGCACCGTCTCAAAGAATTCAGTCAGGCCACCTCTAATCCAAGTATAGGCATTTATTGAGGATTGATGCCCAGCAGAAGCAGGCTAGGTCCCGCCACTTAGTAAGACTACACAAGCAAATTTATAGTGTAATGATGCTGATTACACAACAGAAATTATGAATATTAAAAAGGCAGGAGGGATTTGTTAAGGGATTAGGTAATGGGGGAGGGGTCCCAGCCATGGTAAAACTGCACGTGCGATTACCCACAATGCATAATTTGGGGGGCTTATATGTATGATAATAATATTATAATAAGCCTCTCTACATCATAACGTTGCCCTAGGTCAAGCCCTACTTAGGGAAAGGCCCTTCTATTGTTTTGGGGTGCACATCCTTCTCAGGCATCCTAGTGGTGCTGCTTTCTGATTGGCTGACTGTTGTGGTCCTGTCTGAGATTAGATGGTAATTGAATGCATGGACATGTTTGTTGATTCTGTGGGAAATATGAGGAATGGTCTGGGGTCAGTGGCTAACTAGAGGCAGTGGCTGGGATCCCATCACATGGACATGCGTGATGTTTCTGTGAGAAATATGAATTCATGGACATATCTGCTATTCAGGGAGCAGTGAGGCATATATGAGGAAGTTAGGGTATTGAGTCGGGTTGGGGGAGGTAGTGGCTGTATTGAGTCTGGGGGCAGTGGGCCTGCTGTTCAGTGGGGCTAGGAGCAGCTTTATTAGGATTCCATCATGCTCACACCAATAAAATGATAGGTCATTGAGGTATCATGATATAATTGAAAGAGTGCTGGATTTGGAGTCAGAATTTGGGTTCAAATCTCAGCTCTACTATTTACTATCTGGGTGGCCTTGTAAAAAATTTACTTAACCTCTCTGGTTCTCAGTATCTCATTCATAAAATTAGAATGTTGGACTTGATAATTTTTAGGTTTCTTCTAGCCCTAAATAAAATTCTAAGAAAGAAATAATTTTTATTTTTCTTACTGAGAACAGGGAACATATACATTTTTTTCCCTTACAAAGCCCTTAGTTCAGTACCTTACAAACATGGACATTCTGTTGATTGGCTTAGAAGGGAGGTAGCTAAATTTTTTTTTAAACTGGCTATAGGACTTTGTGGTAATGAATTTATTGCCCTAATAGTTGGTTAAAATTGTCGAGTCCATTGAACTTTTGTGATTGGACCTTATATGTTTTCTTGTCAATTTAATATATTCACTATAAAAATGCTCATAATATAAAAATTTTGTGTATTTATTTAATTTTTTGTATTTCTTTGTATATTTATATGCATTTACCTAACAGTACCATTTATTATCTGTTAAAATACCTGTTATATGTCTTACAGATTTCTAATCAGCATAATGCTGGAGCGTCAACCTTGGAACCAACATTTTTCAAAATGACTGAGGTGGATGTTAATTTGGATCAAGTCATACCAACAACCATTATTCCCACTTACTGGGCAAAACTCCTAGTGGCATTTGTTTCTTTTGTGTGCTTTGCCCATAGTTATGATGGAGACTTTGTCTTTGATGACTCAGAAGCCATCGTCAACAATAAGGTTTGTGTCTCACTGTGACTGCTAAACTGATGTTAATAACCAAACTTGACCCTAAACACAATACTTGTTCTCAATTTGACATTTTCTTTATAAAATGATCTTTTATTCTTTTCCGATTATATGTAAAGACAATTTTTGACATTCATTTTTAAAAATTTTGAGTTCCAAATTTTCTTTCTCTGTCCCTCACCTCCCCCCCTCCCCAGATGGTAAGGAATTTGATATAGTTATACATGTTCAGTCATGCAAAACATATTACCGTATTAGTCAGACATAGACCCAAAGAAAAAAAAACATGAAAAAATACAGAAAATGAAAAATAATGTGCTTCAATTTGCATTCAGACTCCATCAGTTCTTTCTCTGGAGGTGGATAGCATTTTTTATCATGAGTGCTTTGGAATTGTCTTGGATCGTTGTATAATAGCTAAGTTATTCACAATTGATCATCATATAGTATTGTTATTATTGTATACAGTGTTCTGGTTCTGCTCATTTCACTTTGCATCAGTTTGTATAAGTCTTTCCAGGTTTTTCTGAAATCAGTCTGCACACTCTCGGTTTCTAATTCTTTGCCACTGCAGAAAGAGCTGCAATAAATATTTTTGCACAAATAGGTCTTTCCCCCCCCCCATTTTAAAAATCTCTTTGGGATAGAGACCTAGTAGTGGTTTTACTGATCAAAGGATATGCAGAGTTTTATAGCCTTTGGCCATAGGTCCAAATTGCTCTGCAGAATCAGGATCAGTTCACAGCTCCACCAATAATTTATCAGTGTCCTAATTTTCCCGCATCTTCTCCACATTTATCATTTTCCTTTTCTGTCATATTAGCCAATCTGACAGGTGTAAGGTAGTACTTCAGAGTTGTTTTAATTTGCATTTCTCTAGTCAATAGTGATTTAAAGCATTTTTTCATATGACTATAGATAGCTTTGATTTCTTCTTCTGAAAACTGCCTGTTCATATCCTTTGTCCATTTTATCAATTGGGGAATGACTTGTATTCTTATAAATTTGACTCAGTTCTCTATATGTTTGAGAAATGAGGCCTTTATCAGAGACACTTAACTGTAAAAATTATTTCCCAGCTTTTTGCTTTCCTTCTAATCTTGGTTGTGTTGGTCTTGTTTATGCAAAACCTTCTTAATTTAATATAATCAAAATTGTCAATTTGATATATTTTCAGCTCTTGGGGGACTTTTATCTCTAGTGATTGAATGTTTTCCCCCATTAGTTTCTGAATTTATTTTTGATTATGCATAAAATATAGTTTAAAATTTGGTGTGAGAACAC
Organism: Phascolarctos cinereus; assembly: GCF_003287225.1. Classification (NCBI taxonomy): domain Eukaryota; kingdom Metazoa; phylum Chordata; class Mammalia; order Diprotodontia; family Phascolarctidae; genus Phascolarctos; species Phascolarctos cinereus. The sequence goes on along the minus strand of NW_027556180.1, from coordinate 153,114,191 downwards.
AGTGTGCAGTGGATAGAACACCGGCCCTGGATTTAGGAGGACCTGAGTTCAAATTCGGCCTCAGACACATAACACTTACTAGCTGTGTGACCCTGGGAGAGTCACTTAACCCCATTGCCTAGCCAAAAAAAAAAAATGAGCAGTGTGATGCCCTTTCCACTTCTGCTGGAGTCATAGGACCATAAAATTAAATCCAGAAGAGACCTTAGATTGTATCAAGTTGGTCTTTGTGGTTTGTTTGTTTTTTCTGCATAAAAAAGCAGCTAATTTTCTGCTTAGGGTCATGGAATCATAGATTTTGAGCTGTCCTTAGAGATCACCAAGTCATCATCCTTAGACCTTTACAACCTGCTACTTTCCAAATTTCCCTATTTATTCCAAGGTCAGTGGAAAAAATTGAGAAGAAAAGGGTTGTGGGGAACGTAATGACTGCCCTCAAGTATGTGAATAGTTGACATTTGGAAGAGAAGAATCAAGCGTGTTTTACTTTTCATCAGGAATGGGACTAAGAACAAACTTTTGGATGCTACAGAGAGATTTAAAGTTGATTTAAGGGGGGAGGGGGGAGGAGCTCCTAACAGTTACAGCTATCCAAATGTAAAGGGCTGTCTTGGGGGCTTCTGAATTTCCTGTAAACAGAAGGTGATAGATAAGTGGGGGTGGGATGGATAAGTGGACAAGTCTTGTAGAGAGACATATGGACAACAAAGGAGTGGGTTAGACTAGGTGAGCTCTGGGGTCTTTTCCAACCCTGAGTGCTTCTATGACATCACTTCTAGCCTCTGCAGCTGTCAGTCAAGCATGGCCACAGCTCAAGTGCTTCAGTTTATGTGAAAAGTGGTATGACAGTGGGAAAAGTTGGGAGCATGGCCATATGGCACCTACTGTCATTGATGTTAGGGCGTTTCATGCTGACTGCTGCAGGTGAAAGTGTCGTGAGCCATTCCTGTTGCTGTGTGACTTTCACACATTTTGTACCTTGAGAATCCAATTGGCTGGATGTATAAGGTCCTCATCCGTTTTATTTATTAGTGGATGCTGAGTATGAGATGGAAAATGCTATGCTTTTTCTTCATCTGCCAATGAGAATCAGGAAAAGGGAAAAGTGGTAAAAAATAAAAATAAAAATAAAAAAATAAAGGGAGATAGAAAAGCCAAATGGAAACAATAGACATTGACTTTGAACACATTTAGAAGGGGTCATCTGGACTTGAAACCGAGTCCCTTTTGAACATCAATAAATTTCGCTACTGGCCTACATTGTTTCTGTTAAATCTAGCTGTACTCAGGAGAGTTTTTGTGTCTTGAACTACAAGATAAGCTTTAAGAAATACTTTCACCTACCTTTGCTGTGGAAGCCTACATGCATTTGTGTGGCATTCCCTTGGAAAACTTAATGAACTTTATTAAAAACTCATGGTGAGGAATTCTTCTAAGTGGGAAATAAATGTTGCTTTTATATTCCTGAATTGTTTCACAAGTTGATAAATCTCTTCATGAAAACAATGGTGATTTGTGAAAATGAAGTAAATTATGGGTGCTGTAGTAGCTTAGAAAGAAGTAAGATGCATTTTTTCCTTTCTTTTTTCGGAGTGTGGGTAAAGATAACAGACTACACCATTGCTGATGTTTGTTTTCGGTACAATTCCTTCAATTACAATTTTCCTCCAGTTCATCCAGCAGCTACTGACAGATGTTATTGCTTCAGCTTATTTAAAAAAAGTAAAGAAGTGAGAAGGAAAAATTAAGATTGTGGCTGCAGGCAAGTAAATCAAATTAAATCAGTTGTTTAAATAACCTCACTCTTATTTAGATATAATGCTTTTTTGAAAACTAGAAGAGAGTTGATTTTCAAATTAATTTTTTTAAAAATTGTGTTCTTTCTTTTGGTTGGATTTTGGTGATTAGGCCTCCCTCATAAAAAATATTAACTAACTGCCAGGGCAGAAAAACATTGGCCAAGAGACGAAAAAAGGGCAAAGTGTTCCTTGGCTTTATTAAACTAGATATTTCCAGTTCTTTTCTTTGTGAGATGCAGCAGGATGAAGTCATTTTGTATATCTACTGAGCATTGTTTTGCCAGGGTTTTCTAGGGCACCATACTGTGCCCCTTTTGTTAACTTGCTAGCCCCCCTTTTCTTTCCTGTTTAATGAAAGATACTCTGTTCGTTGGCACAAAGCCTACCATAATGTGAAACAGGCTGTTACTGGATTTTATTGGTGTTAAGGACTCTGTTCCAGATGCTTCCTTAAAGTGTTGAGCTGGTTTTTTTGTTGTTCACTAGGATGCTTTTCTTCAAGACGTTGAGTTAGCAGGAATCTCAGGCATAATACATCTTTTACATAAATCATTATGTAGAAAAATTGACCTTTCTTCAAGTATTGCACCCTGCTGTGTATAGACTACAGCTAATCAAATATTTAGAGATTTCTTAGGTAGTCGTCTTCTTTTTAGACGGGAGAAGTAGGCTATATAGAATCTTTTCTCAACTATGTACCCCCATATTTGACAACTAAAGTAAAGGAGGCTTTTGAGTTTTGTTTTCAGGTAAATCCACAGTAGTGTATAAATTGTGTATCTTTAAAATTTCTGACTAATTTTTATGTGAGCCAGTTCATCAGGCTCATAAGGACCTTGGAGCAGTTGTACTTAGAGGCAGTGAAATTCAGTCACCAAAGATAGTATTAAATAAACAGCTCTAGCTTTAAGTACATTTCCTATTGAAGATTCCCTTCCTTTAACATAGCAAACAAATAGTTATCAAGTGTTTAAGTGTATATGTACCCCCAAAAGAATTCATACTAATTTTCCTCTGTAAAAAAAAAAATCCCTGATTAACATTTCTTTAGCTTCAGCATTTTGTTTTGTATTTAAAATTATACAACACCTTGAGGTTTCCTTTGTTACTCTTATAGGGAATCTAGGGGGTCCAGTGGGTAAAGCACTGGCCTTGGATCCATTTGGAAGCAGACTTGAGTCCTTGGGCAAGTCATTTAGCCTCTCAGGCTCAGTTTCTTCATCTGTAAAATGAAGATAATTTCGCACCTAGCTCACAGGGTTGTTGTGAAAATAAAACCAGATAACATATGTAAAGTGCTTTGCAAACCTTAAAGTGCTATTTAAATACTAGTTGCTGTTTTAATTATTATTATTAGCTGATTAGCTGATTTATAAGAATCCCTTTAGAATTTTTAAATGTCAGATTATTTGAAAGAATTCTCATTCTCTCTATATATATTTGTAATACAAGTGCTTACATAGTTAGGAAACTTTAAAGTATTGTATAATTTGGGGTTATTAATGAACAAATAGGGATTTTAAACTTTGTGATTTTTTTATACTTTCTACAACTTCTGTGGATGAGCTTTTTCCCCCCATAATCTACTGAACACTCAATAATGAAGAGACTTTAAAGAAAACAGGCTGCCCTCAAGAGAAGTAGTTTACTCACATAGAGAATTGGAATTATATTGATGAAATGTTTTTGGTAAATGGACCTCAGATTATTATGTATGTGATTTAAATAAATTGCTTTATTAATTGAAGGGAATCTAGGGAACAAGGAGTTACTCAGCCTTGAAACACCAAACTATTTGCCTACCTCTTTTCCTATGTCTAAATACTTATTTCATTGATGGGCCAGCTCACTAGAGAGCTGTCCTTTGTAGCAGAATTTCTGAATGAAAGCACTTCTTTGTCATGAAAAAAAAAAAAGCAAAAAATTAAATAAGTAAAGGCCCAATTAGGTTAAAGTTGCCAAAAAGCAACATTATTTTCTTTCTATCTAGAAAGCAAAGATCTTATTTGATATAAGAATATGGAGTTATAGTCATTTACCAGACTTTGTCATATTTTTCATGTCTTTTTGGTCATGCATACTTGTTAATCTATGTATGACACTTTCTGTGTGTCTTTTTTTACTCATATCTTCATGAGAACTAAAATTTTGTAGTACCTTTATGTTTTTATTTAGCATTTATAAGATAGATATGGCATATATTATTCCCACTTAACAGATTAAGAAACTGAGGCACAGAAAGGTTAAATTATTTGACTAAACTACCTAATAGGAGATCTGTACTCTGAAGCAGTAGACTATAGTTCTCCTAACTCTGCACTATATTCTTTTCATTGCATTATTCTGCTTCTATTTCATTAGTATTCTGATTAATCCATTTAGTTTATCTAAGCCATTTTTTTTACCCCAAGAGTATAATTCATCATCTTATGCTTCTTAAAAATGTCACGATGTGAGAGTTACTCTCCCCATAGAAATCACATCGTGACATTTATTAAATGATAACTATTCATTGCTTAGATTAGTAGGATACCATGTTGTAATAGAGCACTGGATATGGAGATAGATAATAGGGGTTTGAGTCCTGCATCTGCCAAGGTGTATGTGCTGAACAAGTCACTGAGCTTCCTTGGGTCTCAGTTTCATCATTTGTAAAATGTGGGGTTTGAAGATGATTCCCTACTCTAAGATTCTGCCCATCTTCAAACCCCGTGATCCTCTTCTTAAGGATCCGTGTATTCAATTCTGATTTTTTTTTCCAGAGTAAATTCTTAGTTGTTATATTTAGTGATGTGATCAATAGCTTATAATTAAGTGATCTTTCCCATGGGGTTTCATTAATTTTTCATCACTAGTTTGCCATTCTTTATCTTTGCTTCTCTTGTCTAGTGTGGTTTCCCTGCTCTAGGAATAGAAAAGCAGCAGATTGTTTTCATTGTACTTCATATAAAATATGTGGACAGAAAAGCCGGATACACTTTTTTTTTACAAGCATTCAGAAGTGCTAAATTTCTATCCTAACACATCGCATCTTCCAGATGCTGTGTGCTGTGTAATGAGAAGAATGCAGCAGATCCTTACCTATTTCAGTTGAGGATGGGACTAAAAAAAATATGATGGATCAAATTCTGATTCCCTTTTCTGTATCTTTTGCTATATTCATCACTCCCTCTGAAGTCTACAAGTATTCTATGCACAGAGGGAACATGTCAGGTATGAAGGGGAATTAATGCTTAATTATTGTAATGTCTTATGTTTATTGAATGACAATATGAAAACTCCCTGGGTAGAAACCCAGATAAATAGTAGTTTCTTTTTAATGTCTTATTGAATCTTTTTTGAAACTTCATTGTCACTTCCTAATAACCTTCCCCCGTAGAATCTTTTTTTTTTAATGAAGAAAGCAGATAGGCAAAATAAATACAGCAACCATCGCTCACAGTATATGCAGTTTTTGCATTTGTAGCCTACTGCCTCTGTCAAGATAAGTGAATATAGGGGGGCAGTAGGTGGCGCAGTGCATAGAGTACTGGCCCTGAAGTCAGGAGGACCTTAGTTGAAATCTGGCCTCAGACCAAACACTTGACACTCACTAGCTGTGTGACCCTGGGCAAGTCACTTAACCCCAATTGCCTAATTAAAAAAAAGAGAGAGACAGAGAGAAGTGAATATATTTCACCAGCAGCCATTTGGAAATAAGACTGATTAACATCGAATTAATATGAATTATGAGATGTTGTAGTGTTTTTTTCCCCTGTACTAGGTGATCATGGTGCTTTTTCTTTTGATTCTACTTTATTCTCTCCATGTTCATTCATATAAGACTCCCCAAATTTCTTTGAATTCTCGATATTTGTCATTTCTTAAAGTGCTATAATATTCCATTAACATTAATAAACCAAAATTTGTTCAGCCGTGCTTCAATTGATAGGTATATCAATTAACATATTTTCGCTACCATGGAAAGAGCCAGTATGAGTAATAATTCGTTCCCTAAGATGACTTATTTTCCAAAGGGTGTGTTGGTTTTCGTTCTTGATAATACATACCCCTCTTAAATCTGTTAACAAGAATTTGCAGGTGTCTGTTGATTGAGCTACTGCTCTTCATGTAGTAACTGCTTTGGGTATGCCAACCCTTATCTTCCTTTTGAAAGACCAATCTGGAACATTCTGTGACATGTTTTGGGTTGGGTTTTTGTTTTAAATCTGTTGTAGGACCTCCGAGCAGAAACTCCGCTTGGTGACCTTTGGCAGCATGACTTCTGGGGTAGTAAACTCAGCAGCAACACTAGTCACAAGTCTTATCGGCCACTCACCGTCCTAACTTTCAGGTAAGCTGTGCTGAAACACACAGTGATACTTGGTTGTTCCAAGTTTCCTTTCATGCTGTAAGATAATTTGTGTGGTGTTTTTCACATAATAAGTATTTTTAAAGTAGTGGTAAAATGAATGAATGATAATTCATGTCTTATTCCAAGGTAACGATAAACCAATTGGAGTGTTGGCTTCTCTGTTGAGAGGATATTAACATATTAATGGAGCTCTGAAGCAGCTGTTTTTCAGACATTTGGAACACACAGCATTTGGCCTGCAGGTCATAAAAACATCAATAGTATATGTATGTAGGCAGACTTTGAGTCAGCATTCTATTTATAGTTCCACATGAGAAGTTTAGATATGCTAGCTGTAAAAAAAGTGCAGTATTCCCCCACCAAACAAACAAACCCTTGACCAAGCATTGTTGTTGTTGTTCAGTTGTGTTTAACTCTTCGTGACCCCGTGGACCATAGCATACCAATACTGTCTGTGGGGTTTTCTTGGCAAGATACTGGAGTGATTTGCTATTTCCTTCTCTGGTGGATTAAGGCAAAGAGAAGTTAAGTGATTTGCCCAGGATCACATAACTAGTAAGTGTCTGAGACTGGATTTGAACTCGGGTCTTCCTGACTCAGGCCCAGCACTCTTTCTGCTGAGCCATCTAGGTGCCTCACTAACAAAGTATAAGCAGCTATTATTTTCATTACGGTAAGATTATTCACTTCATAGAGATTGCTCTACATTTTTAGTGCATCTGTATGAGTTTATAGATCATTTGCTACTTACTAGAGAAACATAAAACTAAAGTTTTGAGTAACTGAAAATTAAAGATCAATTGGAAATTAAAATCTCAGAAAAATATGAGTCATTTGGAAGAATGTTTCAATTTCCTGAAAGAAAACCCCCCCCCAACAATTTACGCACTTTTAGGGGACACAGTTAGCTTATGCAAGCACATGTACACACACAGAAGACCAGTATTTCTTCCTTCTAGATGCTTATAAGTAGTATTTCATAAACTGGCATATTCTTTTGATTAAATTCTCAATTTAATTACCCAGTATCATCTTTATATTTTGAACTGCTCTCTTAAAACACCTAGTTTTCTGTCTTTTTCATTTCCTTTACTTTTTACCTTCCTTTATAATAATACCCTTTCCTTCCATTTCCCCTGTGCAACTAATTCTGTTCACACTTTTTTTGTTCTTTGAATCAACAGATTTTTTTCATTTTTAAAGTATTTTTATCCCTAAATACACAAAGTATTTCTTCTTACTTTGACATTTTTACTTGCAACCATTTTTCTTTGAGTTGTCTTAGCTTCTTTGTACATATGCTTTCTTGAATCTAACCCAAACATCCTTTGTTTGCTGCAGGATTAACTACTATTTATCTGGAGGTTTCCATCCAGTGAGTTTTCATATGGTCAACATCCTCCTGCATTGTAGCATTTCTGTCCTGATGGTTGATGTCTTCTCAATATTATTTGGTGGTCTACAGTATACCAGTAAAGGAAGAAGATTAAACCTGGCTCCCAAATCGTCCCTTTTAGCTGCGTTATTTTTTGCCGTACATCCAGTGCATACAGAGTGTGTAAGTACTTACCTGTTGCATCTCCTTTCATAAAGAAAGTTATAAGAACTCAACTATTTACATATTTCTATCCACTTTCATAAAATGGTCATTCTGTGATTCTAAAGTGGTGGGTAGTATACTCTGCCATCTTCATCTGCCGTCTGCCAAATACGAAACAATCAGGAAATGTATTTATTAAGTACTTAAAACTTCTTGATAGCAAATAAATCAAAAGTAAGCTTAAGAAGTAAGAACTTCCAAACGTTGTTAATGCTAACTCCTTTGGCTATTTTAGCAACACTAATTGTAGTGATGTGAATTTCCATATTCAATAATATGGAGTTCTTACAAGTATGTGGTTATGGTTAAAAATTGCTTTTAATAGAATTCATTTTCTACTCAAAACAGCCCTTTAGAATAGTATTATTATATCATATCATAATAGTGTTAGCATTATTGTCCCCATTTTACAGATGAAGGAACTAAAGATCTATAAAATTAAATTGTTTGCCTGAGGTCATATAATTATTAGGAGGCAGCTTAATGGCTCAGTGCATAGAACTCTGGGCCTGGAGTCAGGAAGACCTGAGTTCATATTTTGGCCTCAGACACTTACTAGCTGTATGACCTTGAACAAGTCACTTAATCTCTGTTTGCCTTAAGCCACTGGAGAAGGAAATGGCAAACCACTCCAGTATCCCTGCCAAGAAAATCCCATGGACAACGTTGGCATGCTATGCTCCACAGACGTGACCGAATCGACTGAATGCCACCAAGAAGTTGTTAACAACATAGTTATTTAGTGTATTAAGTAGGACTCAAACCTAGGTCTTCAGGTTTCAAGTCATATTCTTTCTTTGTTTATTTTTTCCTTCCTACTTATCTAGGAATATGGATTTGTAGGCATATGTAACATATTTGTTTATGGAATTTATATATTTCATTTTATATTTTTTATATATGCTATTATGGATCAGCTAGGTGGCACAGTGGGATACAGTGCTAGGCCTGGAATCAGGAAGACTTATATTCCTGAGTTCAAATCTGGCCTCAGACATGTACCAGCTGTGTGATCCTGGGCAAGTCACTTAAACTTGTTTGCCTCAGTTTCCTCATCTCTACAAATTGAGCTGGAGAAGTTAATGGCAAACCACCCCAGTATGTTTGCCAAGAAAACCCTAAATAAAGTCATGAAGAATTGAATATGACTGAAACAACTGAACAACAACAATATCTATTATTCATGTTATTCTGCTTGTACTAACATGAATCAGAGATATAGAAAGAGTGCATTTTTCTTTTCTCCTTGCTTTCCTTAATAGGTTAATTATCAAATTTAATTGGGCCTGGTCTTGTCTGGCAGTATAATTTGCCATCACCTCATCAGAGCAGCTGAGAGTATCTAGATTTTAACTATAGGTTAAAGATTATTTTGTGACTGTGTAAAGCATTTAAACCCTCCCCAGCTGTCTTATTTCTAAAGCACCAGTCGAGACAGCAATCCTGGAATGAGGAGCTCTTCACCATCCTTGTAGCTTGGATCCCTGGAACAATCCTAAAATCAATGGACCCCTTCCCAGAAATAATGCTTTTTTTTAATATAAATTTATTTATTTTTAGTTTTCAACATTTACTTCCACAAGATTTTGAGTTCCAAATTTTCACCCCACTCGCCCCTCCCCCACCCCAAGATGGCATGCATTCTGAATACCCCTTCCTAGCTGCCTCCTTCTATCTCTCCCCACCCTTCTCTTATCCCCTTCTCCTTCTATTTTCCCATAGGGCAGGATAGACTTCTGTACCCCATTTCCTGTATTTCTTATTGCCCAGTTGAATGTGAAAACATTTTTTTTATACATGTGTTTTTAAAACTTTGGGTTCCAAATTTTCTGCCTTCCTCCCTCCCCACCCACCCTCATTGAAAAGGCAAGCAACTCAATATAGGTTATACATGTGCAGTTATGCAAAACACTTCCATAGTAGACATGTTGTGAAAAACTAACTCTATTTCCCTTAATCCTATCCTGCCCCCCATTTATTCTATTCTTTCTTTTGACCCTGTCCCTCCTCAGAAGTATTTGCTTCTGATTACCCCCTTTCCCAATCTGCCCTCCTATCATCCCCCTGCTCTCTTGTCCCCTTCCCCCCCTATTTTCCATACCCAATTGAATGTGTATGTTATTCCCTCCTTAAGCCAAATCCTATGAGAATAAGATTCATTCATTCCCTCTCACCTTCCCCATTTCCCCTCCACTGTAAGAGCCTTTTCTTTTCTGTTTTTTTGAGATAATTTACCCTGTTCTACCTCTCCCTTTCTTCTTCTCCTAGTATAATCTTCTCTCATCCCTTAATTTTATTCTCCAGATATGACCCCTTAATCTTCAACTCACCTTGTGCCATCTACCTATCTATCTATCTATCTATCTATCTATCTATCTGTCTTTATATATACATATAATTTTTCCCCTCCAACTACCCTAATACTGACAAAGGTCTCATGAGTTATAAATATCATCTTTCCATGCAGGAATGTGAACAGTTCAACCTTAATAAGTCTCTTATGATTTCTCTTTCCTGTTTACCTCTTCATGTTCCACTTGAGTCTTGTGTTTGAAAGTCAAATTTTCTATTCAGCTCTGGTCTTTTCATCAAGAATGCTTGAAAGTCCTCTATTTCACTGAATGACCATTTTTTCCCCTGAAGGATTATACTCAGTTTTGCTGGGTAGGTGATTCTTGGTTGTAATCCTGTCTCCTTTGCCCCCTGGAATATATTACTCCATGCCCTGCGGTCCTTTAATGTAGAAGCTGCTAAATCTTGTGTTATACTGATTGTGTTTCCACAGTACTTGAACTGTTTCTTCTGGCAGCTTGTAATATTTTCTCCTTGACCTGGGAACTCTGGAATTTGGCTATAATATTCCTAGGAGTTTTCCTTTGGGGATCTCTTTCAGGAGGAGATCTGTGGATTCTTTCAATTTCTATTTTGCCCTCTGGTTCTAATATATCAGGGCAGTTTTCCTTGATAATTTCTTGAAAGATGATGTCTAGGCTCTTTTTTTGATCATGGCTTTCAGATAGTCCAATAATTTTTAAATTCTCTCTCCTGGATCTATTTTCCAGGTCAGTTGTTTTTCCAATGAGATATTTCACATTGTTTTCTAATTTTTCATTCTTTTGGATTTGTTTACTGTGTCATGATTTCTCGTAAAGTCACTATCTTCCAATTGCTCTATTCTAATTTTTAAGGAAGTATTTTCTTCAGTAAGCTTTTGGACTTCCTTTTCCATTTGGCCAATTTTGCTTTTTAGGGCATTCTTCTCCTCACTGGCTTTTTGGACCTCTTTTGCCATCTGGGTTAGGCTATTTTTTAAGGTGTTATTTTCTTCGGTCTCCTTTAGCAAGCTTGTTGACTTGTTTTTCATGATTTTCTTGCATCACTCTCATTTCTCTTCTCAGTTTTTCCTCTACTTCCCTTACTTGCTTCTCAAAATCCCTTTTGAGCTCTTCCAAGGCATGGGACTGATTCATATTTTTCTTGGAGGCTTTGGATGTAGGAGCTTTGACTTTGTTGTCTTCTTCTAGGTATATGTTTTGATCTTCTTTGTCACAAAAGTAAGATAATATAGTCTGACTCTTTTTGTGCTGCTTGCCCATGATCCTGGCTAATTACTTGAGTTTTAAAGTCTATGTTAAGGTAAGAGTCTGCTTCCAATGTGGAGAATGTATTGTCCCAAGCTTTGGGGGTTTATACAGCTGTTTTCAGAGATACTTGTAGGGACCTGTAAATTTTCAGTTCTTGCAGGGTGGTATGATAAGGGGCAAGGTGTTTCCTCCTTTCCTATCCTGTGCTCTGGTCTGTTAGTGACCACAAGCACTCCTTTCTGTCCTGGAACTGTGAAGAAGGTTTCCTCTGCACTGCCACTACAAGCTCCACCATGCCAGCACTCCTCCTTGCCCCAGGACCGCTGCCCAGAACTGTGACCCAGATCCATGCGTGGGCAAAGCAAGAGATTCCTCCCTCAGCACTGGCAAATAGATCCCTGCAATCCCCCTCTGATCAGCCACTCGATTCCCCCTCAGGCTGTGGGCTGGATGCTCAGGATGCAGCCACTGCCCCGGCGCCTGCACTCTTGAGCTGACTCTGACCTAGCTCCTCTCCAAGCACAGAAACAGACTTTTCCCACTGACCTTCTAAGTTATCTTTGGTGTTTGTGGGTTGAGAGGTCTGGAAGCCTCCACAGTTACCTGTGATTCAGTCCTCTGAGGCCTGCTCCAGGTTCACTCCACGCCACAGTGCGCTCCTCTCCCCGCCCGGCGCGATACACCTTTCTGATCAACCATCAAGGTTGTCTTGGGCTGGAAATTTGCTTCACTCTGTCTTTTTGTGGGTTCTGTTCCTTTAGAATTTGTTTAGAGTTATTTTTTATAGGTATTTGGAGGGGTTTGGGGGAGAGCTCATGCAAGTCACTGCTTTCACTCCACCATCTTGGCTCTGCTGAACAATTCAAGTATCAAGGAGCCAGAATAATGCTTTTAAATGCATCAAATATACTACAAAGATTACAAAGAAACTCCAGGAATTTTGATGCTTGGCCAGTAGAAATGATGGGCAATATAGCCAAGGGAGCCTTATTTAGCTGGAGGTATTCTCAGTGCCAAGCCTCATGGACAGTATGGTCCTTGGGGTTGCAAAGAGTTGGACATGACTAAATAACTGAACAACAACAACAGCAATGGGGTTCTAAGAGGCAGAGAAAGAAATGAATCTGAGGAATTCAGAAACATGAGAAGACCTGGATGAACTGATTCAGAGCAGAATGAGAAGGATCAAAAGAACATTATATATACAGTGGCTTCCCCAGTGAAACTGGAAAAAAAAATCACTGAAAAGAAGGCCAAGCTTAGAGTAACTGAAAAACCTGTACTGGTTCTGGAGAACAGAAAATGAAGCATGCTTCACTTCTCATGGCTGGGAGATACTTGGACATAACACGTGGGCAGGATGTTATATAAGTTGTCAGATACAGTTATCATATCCAGAATTCTTGACAATTGTTTTCCTTGGTTTTAAGAGAGAGTTCCATGAAGAAGGGGAAGAGGTTTCTTTTTTTTCCCAGAAATAACTGTGGTATAATATTAGAAGGTATCATACTTTTGAAAACTTTTTTTTTAAATGTACTTTAAAAAATGGACACAGTTGCAATTCTAAGCATCAGTTACTGTTTGCTATTGTTCTCTACTGGCATGATATTATGATTAAAATCAGAATTTCAGAACAGGAAGGTTCTTTGGTCATAATCTAGTTCAGTCCTGTCTTTTTATAGATGGAGAAACTAAAGTCCCCCCAAAAAAGTAATTTTCCTAAGGTCATATTGCTACTATTAGAATTAGAATTCTAACTCCAGCCATCAAGGAAAGGGGCAAAAATGGTTTAAATTAAAAGTTATTCTGTGCCCAAAAGGGTGTAAAAATTGCATACCCTCTGATGTAGCAATACCACTACTAGGTTTGTATCCCAAAGATATAAGAGAAAAAGGAAAAGGACCTATATTTACAAAAATACTTATAGCAATTCTTTTTGTGGTGGCAAAGAATTGGAAATTGAGGAGTTCCCCATAAATTGGGGAATGACTGAACAAGTTATGGTATATGATTGTGATGTAATTCTATTGAACTGTAAGAAATGATGAGAGAAGTGGGTTCAGAACAAGGAAGACTTATATGAACTGAGGCTAGTGAAGTGAGCTGAACCAGAACATTGTGCACTGTAACAGCAATATTGTTATGATGATCATCTGTGAAATACTTACCTACTTTGATCAATCCAAGAAAACTCCAGAGAACCCATGAAGAAAAATGCTGTCTACATCCAGGAAAAGAGAGAAAGAACTCGTGACCTTAAATTGAAGAATACTTTTTTCACTTATTTAATTTTTCTAGTTTGTTTGTTTTTGCAACATGGCTAATATGGAAATGTTACATGACTTCACGTGTATAATTGATATAATGTTGCTTACCTTCTTAATGGGTGGGAGAGGGCTGTAGGGAGAGAGAGAATTAGGAGCTCAAATTTTTTTTTTAAATGAATGTTAAAAATAAAGTATAATTATTTAAAAATTTAAAAAAGAAATTAAAAGTTATTTTTAAGGAAGATTAAATGAACCTAATTCTCAGCTCCATAGGCTGTTGTGAACCCAATTAGAAAAACTCATTGTAGATTGACGTGGGAAGAACAGAATGTTTTCCTAGCCTTTGCCTATGCCCTTTTGTACTGCACTTGACCATAGTATGTGAGGGCTTGTTTTGGAGTAGCCTGTTTGGGGACAGGAGTATCAGTGCTCATGCTTGAGTATTTCCTGAGTAACACTTTCTGGGCCGTCCTGTGTCTACATTAGCCCGCTGGGCACAGGATGTCACTGGTCTGTAGTGCTGCTTTTTAGTGAGCTCTACAACACTAATTCAGCTGAGCTATTGTTAAATATACTTGGCACCAACTGTATTAGCCAGTGGTATTCAGGATAGGGTAGCTGGGGATGGGAATTAAGTTTCCTTTTGCACATATATGACTTGGTAAAAATTACAGAAAACCATATGTAAGTCTTTGAAAATTATTGCTTGGGCTAATGGCTTAAGGGAGTCTTGTCAGGTACATTTTGGGGCTAGATGACCTCTGAATCCTCCTTGAAATTTAGCGATCATTGAGTCTAACTAGCATCTTAATTTTACAAATGAGATTTTACTTTTCTCTACCCCCAGTGGTACTCAGCATGAAGTGTATAATATTTCTGCTTCTTTTAAAGTTCTATTCTATATTCAGCTAAATGACTTCCTGAGTACAATATAGTGAATTTAACACCTTTCAATAAATTTATGAACATTTAATAGAATTTCTTTTAGGGGTGCAGTCTATGACAGAAAAAATGAGATTTGATTAAAGAAGCAATCTGGGTTTGTTGGGGTCTGTTTATTATTTAACAGCTGCTTGTTTATGCTTTTTTTTTTGCATTAGAAAATTCAGAAAACTTCAGGACCCCACCCCCACAGGCTGAAAACTGCTTTGAAAGTTTAGACTTAAGCATGTTCTTCCTTGCTTTCTTTGTTTTCTTTCTTCTTTCCTTCCTTCCCTTCTTTCTCTATCTTTCCTTTTTCCTTCCTTCTTTCTTTTTCCCTATATGTGCATATGTGTGCGTTTATATATATGTATGTGTACATAGATATACACACAGACTATGTCTCATTATGGCTTGTCTCTGTTGCCTAAGTTGGAGAATTGAAACACAAAGCCTTGAACATGGGTTCACCAAGAAAGATTATAGACCTTCAGAGCTAAAAGGGAATTTAGGTAGACAACCTGTATGGTTAGAGGATTACAGACCATGTTATGGGGTTTAAAGGAATGGGGAATTTTTAGCCTGGCGAAGAAAAAACTTGTGGGGAGCAAACAGTAACTCTCTTCGAGTGTTTAAGGGCTTAGACTTGTTTGTTTGACCCTGGAGAGCAGATCTAAGAGTAATGAGGGGAAATTGTGATGGAGAGAAATTCAATTTGCTTGATCTAAGGAAAAGCTTTATAACCACTACAGTTGTCTCAGTGCAGGACAAGTTGCTTTGACAGGTGGTAGGTTCCCCAATTCTTTGTGTTTGGAGGTATCCAAGCAGAGTCTCAGTGACCACTTGTCAGGATCGATGTAGAAAGAATTCCTATTTATGGACCTATTTGGACTACATACACTTTGATTTTGTGATCTTTGAGGTCCCTTCTAACTCTACAATTCTGAAATCAATCCCTTCATTTCACTGATGAGAAAACCTAAGGCATCATATCTTGTTAGTGCAAAACCTAGGCAAAAAAGCAATCCATTGTCCTTTCTGCTACACCAAGCTTTCATCCCTAATGAACAAATGTCATGCTTTGATTCTAATCACAAAAATGTAACCTTAAACCATCAGAAATTAAACGAAGCATTGAAGAACTGGCAGTATTCTGATTTTAATAATGTCTTATTTATATTTTGGCAAGTTTTATGGTTTAAGCACTTTTCCTCACAAATAACTCTGTGAAAGGAGTAATATAAATGTTATTAGCCTTATTTTATAGATGGGACAACTAAGGGTCAAAGAGGTAAAGTCAGTTGTCCAAGCTTACAAAGCTAGTGAAGTGTGAAAGGTAGAACTTGAACCAGGTCTTTTGACAAAAAGCTTTTTCCAGTAGATTGTACTGCTTTGTAGCTCTTTGAAAAAACTTTCAAGTGCTGACAGTTGTTAAGTGTGTCTAGTCATACCATTTGGGGCCTGCTAAACACTTGCAATGTCCCCAGGTATCCTATGCACCTGAGAAATATAGTAAAGTTGTTAGGTAAACATCCTGGGCTATTAGGGAGAACTTTAGGGTAATCCAGGCTACAAGAGAGAAATGGTTATACATAACTTGGTTCAGCCTGGAAGATTCCTTAAAGACCTCGGTATTGATCATGATACCTACTGCAATGTTTTGCACACAGTAATTCCTCAGTAATGATCTGTTAATAACAATAATACTAGCTAACATTTATATTGTGCTTACCACTGTGCTAAGCAGTTTACAGTTATGTCATTATATAAGGAATGCTTATTCCTGCACTATCTTTGTCACACTGTAGGCCCTAAGACAAATGTTCAAACTTAAGTGGGAAGCCACATTCAAGGCTGTTTAGAACAAACTTCTGTGAAAAGGAACTGTTTTGCTGCTGTAACAACAATGTTCAGCTTCCAAGGCTGCTTTTCCCCTTTTTTTATCTCCCTGCCCTACTCCCATTTCAAATGGGATTTTTTTAAATGAGCAAAATTAGGACCACCCAAGATAGCAGATGGAAAGACAGCTTCTCAAAGACTTTCCAGGGTCAGCCTCTATTAGGCAGCATTGTTTTCTTCAGCTGTTGGTCACACCATTTTCATGGGTTAATGGCTTTAGGACACAATGTTGCCAGACTGAAAATTATTCTTCAGCTGCCCTGGTATGAGGAGAACAGTGTACTTCTATGTGTATTTATCATACTGTTTACAGTATGCTGTTTACATTTAGTATGGGAATATAAAAGTAGGTTGGCACATTCTGAGTTTGCTGAGTTTGAAATAAGTTGGTATATTAAGACTAAAAATATTTTCACATACAAGAGTTTTCAGTGAATGACGTATATCTAAAAGAGAACCCAAAAATTTATCAGGCTGTTGAAAGTTTTACTGAGCTACTCTTATCCACAAACTCCTACAGGTAAAATAAATGAAGTTAGTATTAAAAATATTCAGTTGGCATACAAGTCTTATTTTTATAATTTCTTAATCATCCAGCCTCTGATGGGTCATCCTGCTATGAAAGTGACCTAGTGGTCTCAAGACTTTACCAGCAGAGCACAACCTCTAGCAGATCTGACTGAGCTGAAATAGCTTCAAGTAGGGGACTGGGGATGGACTGTATATTCTCTGTCTCAGATCAGCCTAGCTAAATGTGGAGAGGTTATGAATTTTTTTAGCCACAGCAACTCATAAAGACCACTTACTAAAGTATTCAATGGCTGTGATTTCTGTTAATAGGAGTGCTTTATCAAATGAAATCATGGCTCTTTCAAGTATGTGCCAATGTGGAAGGCATTCTGTGATGGAACTAGTAGGAAGAAGGGGAAAAGAAAGTCAAGGAAGAGGGAGGGGAAGGAGAGTCTTAAGTGGGTCAAGCCATTTGTGCCTCAGGCTATTTCTGTAAGGCCCAGGAGCAATTTGCTGATGTTGGACAGGAGATCCATAGGTGGGGCTACTCACCTGAGACCCAGTTGCCCTGTTCCTGTCCTAGCTGAGAAGATTAACTAAGGTCTCTATCATCAATCAACAAACATCAATTAAAGTCCCTACTATGTGCTGAGCACTGGGAATAGTACAAAGAAAGAATGAAACATTCTATTCTCAATAGGAATTCATTCTGCTTTCTAGGGTAGTGCCCACTGCTACATTATACAGATCAAGAGTTGGCAGTAATCAAGCATAACAGAAAATGGCAGATCCTAGGGACCTTTTTCAAAGTTTCTGTGCTCTTCCAATAATGCCATAGTGCATTTCAAATCATAGTGAAATGTTATCTTGCTTAAATGATAAAGGATAACATTTTGCAAATATTTTCCTCCAAAAAAAGATAAGCTGCTATGTCTAGGTCTGGCCACTAAGTAAAAATTATGCACCCACATTTAGCTTGGACAAGGTTTAATTACTTTGTGTATTGTGTTCACTCAAAGTAACTGTATGGGGAGGGGGAGCAGTTCATACCTAATTTCACTCTACTAACCCTTTTCTCCTTCATTACATTCTAGGCTTTTATGTTTCTTATTAAATGGTGGAGATTGAGGCATATGTGTTGCCCTTAAGGAATTTCCATCAAGAGTATATAGGTTAGCCTTAAATAGGCTTAGAGATAGTTACTACCTTTAAAGGACTGTTTTAAACATTGTTTTTCTAAGCTTTTGGTTATGATATTAATATGTAATAGTTGTGAACATATTCTTCATTTTCAGTGCAACTTTAATGTTATTTCCTACTCCCTAAGCTCTCTGTTAACAGTGCATCATATCTTATGTTTTAGTCTCTAGAAAAATTAAATTAATCTTAATTTTACTACCCCCATTGATTAAAGAGTCAAAATTTGATAATGTCAATAAAAGCTTTGTTACTTGAAATATTGGGAAAATAGAGTATGTCAATCAAGAATCTCATTGAACTAAGACTTGTACTTATAAATAGACTATATTATGAATTAACATGAGTCATTTGAAAAGAACTAATTAGATAAACTGTCTTGGAGAAAGTATGATGGAAATGCAAACATGTTCTGCCTTAACATCATTAATTGGCTCCACAAAAACACAACTTTTGATGATGTTAGAGAGGGTAGTTCTGTATATACAGTGTTGTAAGTGGGTGACCAGTAAATCATGTTACAGTGGCACTTTGCAACATTCTGGGTGGTGTGGAGGGAAAGAAGGAATTAGACAGGGGTGCGTGGGATGAGTGTATTATGATAATAATATTATTGTAACTGTGTTGGGTGAAACAGTGTTTTGTGGCATCCCTGTACACATAAAAAATTTCTTCTGGATCATTTAGCTAAGTTAAGAGAGAGTAGCTTGGCTAAGAATAGAGTCCGTTGGATGATAAAATGCTGGGGGAGGTTTGGAGTAGGAGATATGAGGTTCCATTTTCTTGCCTAGTATTTACCAAATACTTCTGAAAGTTTTATTTTCAACTCCATAAGTGACTTTGATCTGAGGATACTGAAGTAATTTAGATGCAACATCAGATTTGCATTTCTAGCATTACCTCTCTGACTTCTTTAAGGAAAGCTTTATAATCATGTCATAGTTCTTCAGGTCTATTTCTGTCTATTTTTCTCATTAAATTTTATTTTTGAAATATTTTTCATTTACCATGAACTTTCTTATTCAAGATTTATGTTAGAGGATATCAATAGTGCCAGTTTCCAGAGCATTCTTTTGGTAAATGCTAGATAAATTAGCTCCCTCAATATTTAAACACTTTAAAGTGTTTTTCAGTAGGTGCATGGAAAGCCCATTTTCTTCTGAAAGTAAATAAATCTTATCACTAAAAGCTGAAACTCCAAATGATTGTAAGATACTACCATAAAATGAAATAATTTATCAGAACAGCGTTGCTATAGTTTTTGTTTCATGTTGCTAAGTAATTATATTTACGATTTTCCCAAGATTAGAGTTTTGAAAATGTATGTTGTTATGAAAATCTTTTTTCTCTCTTTTTAAGGTTGCTGGTATCGTTGGCAGAGCTGACCTCCTGGGTGCCCTCTTCTTTTTGCTATCTTTCCTTGGCTACTGTCAAGCATTTAGAGAAAGTAAGCATTGTTTACCTTTTTTTATTTTATGTCTTATTGGTAAATTTTTATTCAGTTAAACTGAAGTTTATTTGATATACATACCTTATAGGCTTTCTGAAGTCTAGAAAAAACTCAATTTTAGGGAAAGGCTGCTCTAATAGAACTGCATGATTGAAAGGAACCTCAGACATCATTTCTAATAGCTCCAACCCAAAGCACGAATCACAACTACAAATGCTCAGCCAACTTTTGCGTAAAGACTTATAGTGACGAGGAACTTGCCACTTAGTGAGGCAGACTTATTTCATCTTTGGATAGCTCTAATTGTTAGAAATTTTTTATATTAAACTGCAATTTCCCTCTCTATGAATTCTACCTTTAGTTCTGGTTTTGTCCTCTGGGGTGAAGCAGAACAAATCTAATTTTGCTTCCATATGATACCTTCAGATATTTGGAGACAGTAGTCAAGTCTTCTTAAAGTATTCCCCTTTCCAGGCTAAATGTCCATAGTTCCTTCTACAGATACTCTTACAGCGTGGTTTCAGGTCCTTTCATTTTCCTCATCATCCTCTTCTGGGTACATTTCATCTTGTCAACCTTCCTTCTAAAATGTGGCACCCATAATTGGACATGGCATTAGAGATGTTGTCTGACAAGGTATACTAGTAGCAGAAGCTACTTCCCTTCCTGTGGTGAATGTACTTCTAATAATGTAGCATAAATTTGCATTATCTGACTGTCATATCATTTCTGACTGTCATCCCATATTGATGATTCATGGTGAATTTGGAATTGACTAATCCATAAGATGTTTTTTTTCATTTGAATTGCTTTCTAACAAGATCTTCCCCAATTATTTGTTTATACAGTTGATTTTTTAACCAAATGTAGGGCTTTTTACCCTTAATCAATTTCATCAGCTTTGCTTTAGCCCGCATTCTTGCCAGTCTTTTAGCTATCACTTCCAGATTCATGTCTGCAAATTTGATGTGCCCTTTATGCCTTCCTATAAGAAGTCATTGACAAAAGTGATGAACAAACCGAGGCCAAGGACAGAGCCCTGTGATGCTCTACATGATGGATCCATTATTTATCATTTCTTTGGGTCTGTTGAGTCAGCCAGTTCTGAATTCACCTTGCCGTTGCTGTCATGCAATATGCTTTTCTTCCCAACTCCCTTACTTCTCTTTCAGTATTTAGTCTGTTTCTTCCCTATTACTCTTTCATTGAAAGTATTCACACAGAGGCAGGATAACCACTTTTAAGGTTTCTTTTAGAGAGGATTCTTTCTTAGGTAGGGATGGTCTATGCGATCCCTTTTAATTCTGAGATTGTAACTTAACAACTATATGAAATTACATTGGGAATAGATCCTTAGAATAATGTATACTCTTCAGTTAAATATTTTTGGTACCATTACTAAATCAGTTAATTTTTAAAAATTGTATTTTTTCCCCTCGTTTTATTTTTAGTTTCATTAATTTATTGTGATTTATCAACAATCACTTCTATATGCTTTTAAGTTGAAAATTTTTCTCCCACTTCATCCCTCCCCACCCTCCCCAAGACGGCGCACAATCTGATATAGGCATTACATTTACATACCCATTAAACATATTTTCACATTAGTAAAGTTGTAAGTAAAAATTAAAACCAATAGGAGGAACCATCAGAAAGAGGAAACAAAACTCAACTGAAGGTAAAAATTAGTGATAGTGATTCGACTTCCATAGTTCTTTCTTTGGATGTGGACAGCATTTTCCATCCCAAGGCCTCTAGAGATGTCTTAGATCCTCGTAATGTTGAGAAGTGTTCAGTTTAACAATCTTAGTCATTGCATAATGTGGCTGTTATTGTGTACAAAGTCCTCTTGGTTCTGCTCACTTCACTCAGCATCAGACCATACAAGTCTTTCCAGGTTTTTCTGAAGTCAGCCTGTTCATCATTTCTTATAGCACAATAGTATTCCATTACATTCATATACCACAACTTGCTCAGCCATTCCCCAATTGATGGGCATCCTCTCAATTTCCAATTCTTTGCCACCACAAAAAGAGCTGCTATGAATATTATTGTACATGAGGGTCCTTTTCCCATTTGTATGATCTCTTTGGGATATAGCCCTAGAAGTGCTATTGCTGGATCAAAGGGTATGCACATTTTTGTAGCCCTTTGGGCATAGTTGCTAATTGTTCTCCAAAATGGTTGGATCATTTCACAACTCCACCAACAATGTATTAGTATTCCAATTTTCCCACATCTTCTCCAACATTTATCATTTTCATGTTTTGTCATGTTGGCCAGTCTGATAGGTGTGATGTGGTACCTCAGAATTGTTTTGATTTGCATTTCTCTAATCAATAACGATTTAGAGCATTTTTTCATATGACTGTAGATGGCTTTAATTTCTTCATCTGAGAACTGTTCGTATCCTTTGACCATTTATCAATTGGGGAATGGCTTGTGTTCTTATAAATTTGTCTTAATTATATATTTTAGAAATGAGGCCTTTATCAGAGAGACTGGTTGTAAAAATTCTTTCCCAATTTTCTACCTTCCTTCTAATCTTAGTTGCATTGGCTTTGTTTGTGCAAAAGCTTTTCAATTTAATGTAATCAAAACTATCCATTTTGCTTTTCATAATGTTCTATCTCCTGTTTGGTCATGAATTCTTCCGTTCTCCATAGATCTGATAGGTAAACTATTATTCCTTGTTCTCCCCAGTTTACTTATGGTATCAGCCTTTATATCTAAGTCCTGAACCCATTTTGACTTTATTTTGGTCTATGGTATGAGATTTGGGACTCTGCCTAGTTTCTGCCATACTTTTTTCCAGTTTTCCCAGCAGTTTTTTTCAGAGTGCGTTCTTATCCCCAGAAGCTGGGGTCTTTGAGTTTATCAAATAATAAATTACTATAGTCATTGACTACTGTGTCTTGCATATTAAAATTGTATTTTCTTATAATATTGTGAAAAGAAAACTTCAAAAATGTTTTTATTACTAAAAAGTCTTGAGGAGAGATGCAAAAAGAATTAGATTTCTAAGCCTGAACTGTTCTTTAAATGTCATGTCAATGTATATAAATTAAGTCTTCTTATTAAAACTGTTACCAGAATTTTCCAGATTCAAATGACTGTTTAGGAACGCAGAAATTTACATTGGAATTGTTTATTTTTTTTAAAAGATGGTCACATTTTACATACAGTCTGATATAATTTAGGTCAAATCACGTCTCCCCTTCTACTTATGGATGTTAGAGTAGAAGAGGTCTGATGAAACACTGATTTTATCCAGGTTTGTCAGTTCCATCCCTAACTTTCCTCATGCCCCAGAATGAGTCAGATATATATATGTAGTTTCAAGACTAGATCTTTGTCAAATAATTTATTTCTCTGGAACATAAATATGGAAGATAGGCATGAGATTATCTTGTTTTTATTCTTCCTTTTGCTCATGGATCTCCTCTTAACTCTTTTATCTTGGTTCCCAAGGAAGAAAGTAAGTTCAAGCAACTAAGAGTCAAGAGACTTTAGTCACTATTTGTTACATCAAAATAAAGTATGTTTTTTATGTTCTTCAGTGAGGTATTGCAAATGTAGCTAAAGGGTCTTACTCCTCTACTGTCTTCTCCCAAAAATTCACCCATGGTCTTCCCAAATTTTTGCCCTTTGTGATGGTGAGGCTTTGAATCTTTGCCCCTCACAAAAGTTTCATAACTCAAACCACTGATTACAAGAACCTTTTTATGACCAATTTTACCTCTACTGGGATTATGAAGCATCACTTTAAAGGAGACTAGCTAATTACATGACTAATCCAGTGGCAGGCACATTGTGATTATGAATCACTGATAATGATGGAAAAACTCTCTACCACCCTTTTCTGTTAAATGTCAAATATTAGTACTTTGTATTCTTGAGTTGTGAATTAAATACATAAAACAGTCACATGAGATGAAAGGTTTACCAGTAGTCACCTTTTTCTTGGAGAAAATAATTCAGTCTGTTGTCTTTTCTCTGGAATAACTGTAGATCAATTAAATGTTTTATTAATTTTAAATTATGTCCTTTCTAAAGTAATTATCAGATCATCTAAATCTATGTCAAGGAGAATATATAAGGACTTTTTAATGAATAGAAAGCAGTAAATAGAGATTTAACATTTGGGTTAGATCATCTGAGAGATACATTTTAAATCTCTCCCTTGGTTAGTTGACACTAAAATAATCAGAAATGAAATAATGTGGTTCTTTGTTAAATTCTATTTTGGAAACTAGGTAAGTAGCAAGGTAAAGATTCTTTCATCTTTAGGTATGACTATTTATCATTAAAATAATTTTTCTTTTAAATCTATTTATATTGCTACTCTCTGAATCTTTTTCTTTTCAGAAAGATTTGTTAATCTGATTAGACATTCCTCAGAACAGAGGGACAGTTCTGTGTAATATGACTTGGGAGGGAGGGGAGATTGTAAGCTGCTAGATAGGGGTTGGAATTCTTACACTAAACCTCTCAAGGAAAAGATGTTAATATTTTATAATTCAACTCATATTCCTTGAAAATGAATAACCTCTTTTCTAGTGTACTTTCTGAGAAAAGAAAAATTAAACTAAAACCCAGTCTTTGGCATTGTTGCACAGTTAGTTTCAAGTCTCTTGCAGCTATTAGCACCTCTCTCCGTGGAGAATATAAAGCTTTAGGATGCTGTAGGGGTTCTGCATTTCCTGAAGAGATTTATTCATCAGGACATGTGGTTACTAGACTTTTAGGCTTATTTTCTGAAGGCACAATGGATATCCTTTAACTCTGTTCATGTGCTAGGAAAGTTCTGAATTACAGCCACAGTGTCATAGTGGTTTTGCTTTAGAGTTAAAAAAGGTGTGTAAAATGTGAGTACCTGATGCTACATGAGAGTAAAGTGTGGTTATTAATTTGGTTTCCATTGCTATTTCCATTTTGGACTCATTATTTTCGTACCACATACTACTGATAAAGCTATACATGTAGCCTGACTAGAGTTGCTCCATTCCTCTCAATGGAGCCTCTAGGTTTTACACAACTTTTACTTTTTAGCAATCCATTTTTAATTAATAAGTTTTCTAATAGAGAATTAACTGTGGCGTTCTAAACATTGAGCCATTGGAATAATCTCTAATCTTCATGGTAGTGTTCAACCCCATGTCTTTGACAGGTCCCTAAATGTTAAACTCATGAATATGAAGTGTGTCTTCCTTCTACAATAAATGCCTACAGAGTTCATTGTGGTGGTCCCAGTACTTCCGGTTTCTGTTATATTTCTGCTAGATCTTCTGGGGCCATTTTGATCAAAGTCAAATCATTTATCTTCTTTACCTATTTCTATCACAGCAGAGTTGCATCTAAATTCTTTTTGCAGATTAATCTATATAGATTTTCCATTTAATGTTCTTGGAGTTGATTCATAATTTTCAAAATAATTCCATGAGTAGGTTTTGGGTTTTTTTTTTACTGGCTTCTTGTTTCATAGACTAAAGGGATATTTTAAAACTATGTTATTGGCTGAGCAGTGGGCATCATGCCTAGAATCCCTGTGCTGGGTGATAGCATATTCTTCCATAGCAACATGCTGGACAGTAGCTGTGGTTTGCCACAAGGTGTTCTGAATGGAGCCCTCATCACAGGGCTGCTTAGTATTCATAATGGAAAGGAGGCCAGCGAATATGAATACTAGATGTTGCTTAATGTTTATTGGGTACCCATAATAAATGACCTGCTGTTCATACTTATTAGATTGAAGCATAAATTAAGGGAGAGATCCAATATTAGCTATAGACAAGCTTGAAATATAGGGAGAATAGAGTTTTATAGAAGAATGAATTATTTGAAGATCATTTAAACTAATAACTTAACAAGTAATTTTAAAGCTGTTCTAGAGAATGAATTCCTTTCTGGTAACCTCATTAAATTCCTTTAAAGAAAAAGAGGAGATGACTATATTGCAAGCCTCTGTATCATTTTAAACTGGCTGTATTTATTATCAAGCAATTTTGTGTTAATCTTCTGGAATCCTGGCATTTTCATCAAATGAAAACCTAGTGAAATAACATTTCTAGGGCCCTGCCCTTTTTGTGAGTGTTTAAATGGGATGTGTGCCGGCAAGATCCTTCACAACAGGATTTTATGAAAAGGAAATGTTTTACAAAGGAAGCTTACCTCTCTTTGATATAACCTGTAAAGAAGAAAGCTTAACTCATTGTAAAAGAAAATTTAAGAAAAGGAAGTTCAAAAAGTATATTCATTACAATTTTCACATCATCTCCCCAAGGAAAAATAAAGTTTTATTGGCTTGGATGAAATATCATCTCAACAATTGCATCTGTCTTGAAATCTCATTTTTCAGATAGAAACATTTGTACATTTCTATGTAACAGTTCCATGTTTGGACTATCAAATTGGCTAAATCCATTATCCCTTTTCTTTTCTAAGCAAATAGTCTAAAAGTTCCACTTACTGGGCATATACGACAGGATCTGATTTTATCTAGTGGTAACTATTTGCCTCAGGAGAAGAGGAATTATTTATGACTGAGAGCATTTTTTCTTCTTCTTAACCTTTTGTTTTTCTCAGCAACTCTAAATCTTGGTGTCATTCAGTATTTTTTAAATGATCTAAGATAACAAGTAGTCCCTTAGAGAGACCCTTAAAATCCATTCTGAACTCAGCAACACTCATACACACCAGTAATATAGAATAAGCTAAAATGTGTCAGCTCTTACTCCCAATATATTGCTTCTCCTATTTACCTTTCTTGGTTAATTATCTATTTATTTTGATCTTGAAGTTCTTAAAAGCAAAACATGTACATATAGTTTTTAGATTTTTCCCCTTATTGTCATGGATTTTCTGGTACTGGTATTCACGTGGACATTGTCTTCACTCTGCAAATTGCTTTGGGTTATAGTATTGCCTGCATTTCCCCAAATGATCTTGCACTCAATGAGAATAGCAATATCCAATTCCCTTCACTGTAGGCTTAGAAGCACTACTTGGGCTGTTCCAACTTTCTGAACAGGAATCTGATGCTCATTGTGTTTCTTTGGCATTTCTACAGTCATGGCCATCTGTTGGGGTGGCATCCTTCCCACTTACAATATGATGTGCCAGTTTCAACTCGGCATAGGTGCCAACTATATATTGGTTGAGAAGGGTATCTTGTACAATATGATACTTTTTCTGAAAGAACTTCCCAGTGGAAAGCAATGCCAAATCAGGGGCACATGCTTCAATGAATTGATCACATCTTTTGGCGCTTGTTGGTGTTAAAATTGAAAAGTACCTTCATGTTGTTTTTTTCCTGTGTTCCCACTCTCTATCACCCTTTACCTCAGTCTACCTGAATACTGACATTTCCCCACATTAAACCAGAAGTAGATACTCCCACACATCACCATTTTCTAAGAGTGGCTCCATTTTTTAAGCATTGAATCATAATCTGGGAATTTCCAGGACTTCTTAATTAAATATACCTGAGGAAAATATCCTTTTAAGGATCATAGAGCAATTGGTCAATAGTTTGCTTTCAGGAAGGAGAATATTGGCTTGGTTTTTTTTTTCCTTTTCTACTGGTCCGATGGAACCTGAACTTTATTAGGCAGAGGTGGAGGAAGAAGATTCAGAGCAAAGATAGTCCTGATATGTTTTTTTATGATTCAGATGTACACAAAAGTAAGTTCTGTGGCTTGGGAATTCCTCTCTTAAGAAGGATAGTTGTGAAAGCACATGAAGTAGAAAGAGAAGATGTCTCTCTCTAATTGGAATAATTTCTGTTGCACTCAGGTAACATTATACTTGATAATTCATATCACATTAAGAAATGAAATTGTTTTTCTAAATTCATATTTGCACTTCTACTCAAAACAGATTTGCAAAGAAAAAGATTCGCATTATTAGTAATTGTATTAATAAATAAAGTGAAAATAGGATTTTCATGTATTGCAAAGCATCATTGTCCTTCCAGGAAAGTCTGACCTAAAAGTCAATAGACTGTTTCTGTTTCCATGATTCAGGGTGATATAATGGTTAGGTTGCCAAATCTTTGTAAATTCGACTTTCTTTTCTCAAACAGGTTAGGTGAAATTAAAGTTATACTATTATGAAATAGTTGGTGTAAATCAAATATATTATAGCACAGTGCTTAGTAAATGCTTGTTGCATGTTGCCATTGCTTTACTAGGATGGTCAAAGGTGGATTTATTTAAACATGGAAATTTGATTATTAGAATTCAAATAACATAAACTTCCCAGTGAATCTCTTCCTAAAGGACGAGAAGATGAGAAGGGCGAAATGGAAATTTATCATCTTGGCATTGCTATTCAAGGAATATTGAGAGTATAAGAACTCAACTAATTATTTCTGAGTTAAGACCTGCTTTTAATTCATGAACTAGGAACTTATTCTTTTTGATTGAAAGCTATTGGCTTATGAAAATGTTGGAAAAGTTGTGAGCCACTCACAAACAAAAAGCAATTTAATTTAGTTTTCTAAGGATATAGAAATATATTTTAAAGCCAGTTGTTTTTAAAATTGAGAACAAAGAATGCAAAAGTTTATTCAATATATAATAAATTAGCTCTGCATTTTAACCAGTTAAGAGGAAGAGGCTAGAAAAAAATATGTTGAAAAATATGTTTCACTACATATGGACAATAAGTTCAACCCAGAATTGTGGAAGAAGAGGTCTTGGATCATATTTGGAAAACTATATATTGCTTTCAGTGATCCTAAGCCATTCATTGCTGCAAAAGTCCTTCTTAATAATAGCTAGTGTTTATATAGTGCTTTAATGTTTGTGAAGTGCTTTACAAATATCTCATTTGATCTTCACAACAACCATAACAGGTAGGTATTATTATTGTTCCCTGGATTACAGATGAGGAAATTAAGGCAGACAAGTTAAGTGACCTTCCCAGAGTCATATAGCTAGTAAGAGTCTAAAGCCTGATTTGAACTTGGGTCTTCTTGACTACAGGTTTAGTGCTTTCTCCACTGCACTACCTAGCTGCCTCTGGGTAAATAATTCTGAGATTCAATACTACTCTTGTCTTGGTGATGTATATGGGAAGAATCATACAGTACCATGATCTTGAAAGAATCAAAATGGCAGGCGACTCACAGAGTATGGAAGGATGTGTAGCAGGTGAAAGTTGGCTACATCAGTGACATTAGCATAGAAGTCAGAATTGAAGCATCAATGTGACTGGAAAAGGAGTTAGTCCAGTTATATAATGGACATTCTGAGAGCTTCACTGACATTCAATATAATAGTAAAAAAAAATTTTTTTTAAACATAGGCTTCGAAATGAAGCTACTGATTATTAAGGTATATCCTTGTCTTAGTGTGGAGGACTTTGTCAAATTCTTTATAGCTTTTCTAAATTTCTTTGTATCTTCTGGTTTTATTGATAATGAGAATGTCAGCAAGGTGGTAGTTTAGTTTTTCTTTCAGTGTGCCAACTCCTTGGGCATTGGATAGAGATCATCTAAAGAGTAGAACATTCATTTTTTTTAATTTAATTTTTATTTATTAAAAATTTTTATTTGATATTTTAATTTTTCCCTAGTTACCTGTAAAAATAATTTTTAACATTCATTTTTAAAACTTTGAGCTCCAAATTCTCTCCCTTCCTCCCTCCCCATCCACCCTCATTGAGAAAGCAAGCAATTTGATACAGGTTATATATGTGTAGTCATGTAAAACACTTCCATAATAATCGTGTTGTGAAAGACTAACTTTATTTCCCTCCGTCCTATCGCGTCGCCCATTCATTCTATTCTCTCCTTTCACCTGTCCCTCCTCAAAAGTGTTTGCTTCTGATTACCCCCTCTCCAATCTGCCCTCTCTTCTATAAACCCTAGTTCTCTTAGACCCTCCTCCCCTACTTTCCTTTAGGGTAAGATAGATTTCTGTACTGAGTGTGTATGTTATTCACTCTTTAAGCCACTTCTGATGAGAATAAGGTTCACTTATTCCCTCTCACCTCCCCCCTCTTCCCCTCCATTATAAAAACTTTGTTATTGCTTCTTTAATGCGAGATAATTTATACCATTCTACCTCTCCCTTTCTCTTTCTCCCAGTACATTCCTCTCTCATCCCTTAATTTTATTTTTTGGATATTATCGCTTCATATTCAACTTACCCTATACTCTCTGTCTATATATACTCCTTCTAGGGAGGAGAGACTGAAGGAGGTCAAAAGCAAAACATTAGTTAGGGGGGGGAAGGAGAAAGGAGAAAGAAAAGCATAAACAGGGGAAAAGAGGATGGAGAAGAAGACACAGATAGTAATCATAACTGTGAATGTGAGTGGGATGAACTCTCCCATAAAATGGAAGCGGATAGCAGAATGGATTGAAAACCATAATCCTACAATATGTTGTTTACAGGAAGCACATTTGAAAAAGAGTAACACATACAGGGTAAAGGTAAAAGGCTGGAGCAGAATATATTATGCTTCAGCTGAAGTAAAAAAAAGCAGAGGTAGCAATGAGTGTAATGGAATACTATTGTGCTATAAGAAATGATGAACAGGCTGACTTCAGAAAAACCTGGAAAGACTTGTATGGTCTGATGCTGAGTGAAGTGAGCAGAACCAAGAGAACGCTGGACACAATAACAGCCACGTCATGTGATGACTGATAATGATAAACTTAACCCTTCTCAGCAGTTAGAGGATCTAAGACATCTCCAGAGGCCTTGTGATGGAAAATGCTATCCGCATCCAAAGAAAGAACTATGGAAGTTGAATTTCTATCATTTTTTTCTCTTCTGTTGAGCTTTGTTTTCTCTTTCTAATGGTTCCTCTTATTGGTTTTAATTTTTACTTACAACTTCACTAATGTGAAAATATGTTTAATAGGAATGTAAATGTATAGCCTATATGAGATTGTGAGCCGTCTTGGGGAGGAAGGGGGAGAAAAATTTTTAACTTTTTTTTTTTTAATTTAAAGCATATGGGAGGCAGCTAGGTGGCACAGTAGATAGAGCTCCGGCCTTGGAGTTAGGAGAACCTGAGTTCAAATCCGGTCTCAGACACTTGACACTTAACTAGCTGTGTGACCCTAAGCAAGTCACTCAACCCCCATTGCCTCACCAAAAAGAAAAAAAAATAAAATAAATTTAAAGCATATGGAAGTGATCGTTGTTAAATCAAAATAAATAAAAATAAATTTAAAAAAAGAACATATTCAGAGCAAGGTAACTATGCTGTTGAGTCCAGGCATGTAACTTTAACCTACAGACTTTTAGTGGGCACCAGCTAATTCCAAAAGTACATCCTGTTTCTTGTTTATGAAAAGTCCTGATTATTGTGGGGTCCAGGGTATTTGTCCTCAATTGGCATATATCATGTAACTAGGTAAAGTATCTCAACTCAGTTAAACACAGCATAATTTGGAGGCTGAAAGTACCTTCTCTGAGTATTCAGGATGTGTGAGCTTTGTGAAGACAGTGGACTGGGCTTGAAAAATTCCATCTCAAGGCAGTCTCTCTTCCGCCATCACAAGGCCTTTTTTGTCACTGTGCTCTGTCTACCTGTCGTACTCAGACTGCTTGATTACTTAGCTACTCTTTTCCTCCTCTAATAGTATAGTATTCTTGCTACTTGGGTCACCTCAGATTTAGAACAGCTGTAGGAGAGCTAAAGATGTGTCTTTTTTGCCCATATGATATTCCTAGTATATTTTGCAATAGCAAGGCATCACAGGATTGTAAGACATAATATTGAATCTTGCATTTCTCTGATAAGCAAAGCTTCTATACATAGTTGTATATACTATTTACAGAGACTGGGACCATCTGCCTCTTCAAAGGAAGTACCTTCTTTAGTATCCGTTTCCCTCCCTAGATGATGTCCTGATTGTAGGGGAGAGGAAAGAAAACCCTTTATACACTGTCTAAAGTTGCTCCAAAAAGTTTTGTGAAGTTACCCCTGCAACCTTCTTGCATCTAGTCACTCCACTGGTGGTGAGAAACCCTGGTGCCGGTTCGGCAGGTCTTCAGGATAGATTCTTATCATTCCCATCATGGTGGCAGGAGCAACTTCCTCCAGGAGTCGCCTTAATACCAGATGGACCCCCAGAGATCACAGTAGGAGTTCCTTGATGTGATATGTCAGAATAACCTGTGGGGTGACTGATATCTTAGAAAGAGACAGGTTGCCAACTTTCAAGTCTCATGTGAAGGAGACTTTGTTGCCAGGGCTACTCTTGCTCGCTTCCTGAATATGTTTCTGAGCACATGCTAAGAATACCAAAACCTGAGGAGTAGAAATCCACATTAACAAGAGGGTTAGTTCTCATTAATTGTGGGTATCAATCAGCAATCATTTATTTAGTACCTACTATGTGTCAAGCACCATTGTAGGCATTAACAATATGATGATGAAAGTGACAGTAACTGTTCTCAGGGAGCTTGCATTCTATTGTGGGAGGCAACCTGTGTGTGTGTGTGTGTGTGTGTGTGTGTGTGTGTGTGTGTGTGTAATGCAAAATAAATACAAGACAGTTTAGGCAATTAAAGGAATTAGGAAACCCCTTGCATAGAAGATAACACTTAAGCTGAGTCTTGAAGGAAATAGCAGATTCTTTATAAAGTGGAGGGGAAGGAGGGAAAAACATTATTGTACAATGGCACAGTGATGGGAAATGGAGCGAAGTGTGTGAGGAGCAGCAAAGGTGACCAGTTTAGTTAGATCATGGATTGTGGAAGGGGAATAACATGTAATAAGTATATGCTTATGTATAGTGTTTCTACTAAGAAATAAAAATCTAGGAAAGAAACTTAGACTGTAGACCTGTAAGAAACCTTAGTGATCAAACCCCTTCATTTTACAGAGTAGGAAATTAGACCTAATTATATGAAGTGATTTGCCCCTAAGACATAGGGTAACAAGTAAAAAGATGATGTCACCTGGCTCCAAATTTGGAGTTCTTTCTACTTCACTTGCCTTCCAAAGACTGACAGAAATTCTTGAATAGTAGTTACCCAAGATAAATGTCTCGGGTTTCTTTTATCATTCCTCATGGTGACAAATCTTTGAACTGCCCTGAATAACTTATATAATTTATCTTAATTGACAGGTAACAAGGAAGGAACTCAGTTTTCTACATTCTGGGTGCTGCTGAGTATTCTTTTCAGTGCTGTAGCTATGCTGTGTAAAGAACAAGGGATCACAGTACTGGTAAGGGCTCTGAAATAGAAACCCATCTCTGATTAGTCATATATGTCTGCCAATTGTTTCAACTCTCATGTTACTGCTGCATTGTGACGTTGCTGCCCACGGATGTATGCTGTTATGACCCATTCTGGCATTTTGGTGAATTTTTTTCAGCCACATATGTTGAGTACACCCACCAAATTCATTTTGGGCTGTCAGTTTAGAGAGTATATTTCTTCATGCCCCAGTTACTGAGAAACAATTTAATTTATACTTGTCTATAGTATGTTCTTTTCCCATTCCTTATTGAATGACACTCTGAGATGCAAAGCTTTTCTTTCTCTCTACTAGATTTGAATGCCTACTCAAAGTCATGATTCTTTCTGGAATAACCAGTTATGGTCTTCCAGTGATCATGGTGATTACTTCAGATAGGGAATTGGCCGTAAGCTGTAATTTGTAAGGAATGATCAGCAAGAACAGTTTAGATTTTAAAATAACACAGATCCGTTACAAATGTCTCAAGAAAAAGAGAGTAACTGCCTTGAAAATGTGATTGTTGCCTAATGGACTCAAAACTTTTGTGACTGATCGGTGGCTCTTTAAGATAATTTTTTCATCATACTTATTGTAGCAGTAATACATTAAAGGCATTTTCATTCCTAGATTTGGTAGGTACAGTGAAACTTCCTGTATTTAAGCTAGTAGTGATGAAAGGTTGACGAGATTGGGTGTGTCACTGAATTTTGCCTTATGACTTTGGGCATAAAGAAACTCTGTGAGTTTCTTTATGTGTAAAGCTGACACTAGAATCTTCCTCTGTCCCCAATTTGTCATGTACCTTAAAGACCCTTTGTAAAGTTTAAGTTGTCTAGCTCTCAGCTTAGTACCTAGAAAAGAATCTACAACAATATTGCTTAAAATAGGATTTTGTACAATATTGCCAAACTATAACAATATTGCTTAAAAGGGGATTTTTGTTTTCAGAGGGTTCTGATCAACCTAGATATGTTATAAGTTCACTGACCTTAATTTAGAAATTGTAAATTTGAATTGTAATTGTAAATTTAGAAATTGTAAATTGTCTTGTATGCCATATTCAAAATACATATCTTACATTATCAAAGTGTTTTTGAAGATGATTCATAGGTGTGTTTTGGGGAGGAAATATAGCTACTAGCTTAAATTTTCAGTTACTTGGAGAAAATTCAACCTGAAAAAATCTTTAATAATTTTTAATTATTTGTAACAATGCTTTTTAAAAATTAAAACTATCATTTGAATTATTAAAATCTCTACTGTTCTAAGTAACAATATCTGTATAACCTGAGTGAGTGTGTAGAAAGAGAGCATTGCATAGTGGGTAAATAGCCACACTTGGAAACAAAAAGACTCAGGCTTCAAATCCTGTGACCATGAGCACAAATCACTTATCCTTTTTAAGCCTCAGTTTCAAATCTGTAAAATGGGAATTAAAAAAACCCATATAGTTCTTACCTCACAGTGTAAGGCTAATATGAGAATTATCAAAAATTTTATGTGAAAGATATGTGATGTGTACTTGAAGAGTTTTTTTTCCTGGTAGTGATGAAATTAGCTTATTCCTTGTGTAATTTGCTATTTTAGTTTTGTTTTCAGGTTTATCATCACTTTAATCATTCAGTTAACAGGCAGCTTAAGTGGTGGAGTCAGAGCACTGGGCCAGTAGTTAGGAAGACCAGAGTTCAAATCCAGCCTCAGACACTTACTAGCTCTGTGACCCTGGGCAAGTCATTTAACCTTTGTTTGCCTCAGTTTCCTCGCCTCCAAAATGAGGATAATAATAACACCTACCTCCCAGAGTTGTTGTGAAGATCAAATGAAATAATTATAAAGAGCTTATAGCGCAGTGCCTGGCACAGAGTAAGTGCTGTATAAATGTTAGCTATTATTATTGTTATTATCAGATAATCATTGAGTAATTACTGTATGCAAGACACTGTAGTAGGTGTTATGATTGATATTGAGGTCTTTAAGAAATCTTTTAGGCTGAGCCAAGTTATAAAAGAAACCAGTTTCTAAGTGTTGTTAAGGAAACCTGGCAGAAATTTTTTTAAAAAATTAAACAAGTATTCTAAATAGGTTGAACTATATAATACAACCCAAACTGGAAGTGGGATTAGGGGAGAGAAGAACTGCTATACTCTTCTCCTAGAGCAGAGGTTCCCAAACTTATTTGGCCTACTGCCCACTTTTCAAAAAAAAAAAATTACTCAGTACCCCCCTGGAAATCTACTTTCTTTAAACTTTTAATTTTTTTTTTAAAAATTGCATCATTTCAGATGGGGAGAAAATTTAGAACTCAATCTTGTGGAAGTGAATGTTGAAAACTAAAAATAAATTAATCTTTAAAAAAATTTTTTAAATAAAATAAATTATAGCATTTCAAATATATAATTTTTGAAATGATGCATCTTAAATTTAATAATTTATTGTAAATTATGGGGGGTTTCCATCATAGTTTTGACTTTGCAATGATGATGCAATATTTCATCATGTAACTGTATAGTATCGTATTATAAACAAGTCATTGTATGCACACGTTCCTTCCGATGCATGCTGGACTTCCCAACAATGCAGGACAGACTCACTTGCCAACACTTACTTGTCTGTGGACTTCACCACTGATTGGTTAAAACTTGCATTTTGTGTATTTATTTGGAAAATAATGTGATCACTGCGACTTTAACTGTGTTATACAACAGACAAAACATATACAAAGTTTTTCAAAATTTTTTTTAGCTTTTCTTCTTCCCTTATGCTTCTACAGCCCCCTTCTTTTTATTTAATACTCCCCAATTGCCCCCAAGGCTATTACTGTCCCCCTGATCAGTCCAGCACCCCTCAAGGGACAGTATCACCCACTTTAGGAAACTTTGAGAGTAACATCAGGAAAACCTTCCCCTGGCTGTTTAAAAGCAAAACCAGATAATGGAGTTAAAGGCACCAGGAGAAGAAGCATCTCTTCTGCCTGTCATCTCCTTCCTGGCAATTTCTGCCTTGTGATGTTGAAAAGGGGAACTACTGATTTGGAAAGGGGTAGAACTAGAGGAATGAGAAAGAGGTAGGACCTGGTTAGCTTCAATACAAGTCTATTAACCAACCAGATCACAGCACTGACATAGCAGTTAAAGAGAAGAGATGTTTGATAATAAGTTAAGTTTGAGAGTAAGTGAAATTAGCATATTGTCATCAGAATCTTTGTATTACTTCTGAGGAGGGACAGGGTCAAAAGAAAGAATAGAATAAGTGGGAGGGCAGGATAGGATTAAGGGAAATAGAGTTAGTTTTTCACACCATGTCTACTAAGGAAGTGTTTTGCATAACTGCACATGTACAACCTATATTGAGTCGCTTGCCTTTTCAATGAGGGTGGGTGGGGAGGGAGGAAGGGAGAAAATTTGGAACTCAAAGTTTTAAAAGCACATGTTTTTAAAAAAAATGTTTTCACATGCAACTGGGAAATAAGAAATACAGGAAATGGGGTACAGAAGTCTATCCTGCTCTACAGGAAAATAGAAGGGGAAGGGGATAAGAGAAGGGAGGTGGGGAGAGATAGAAGAGAAGGCAGACCAGGGGAAGGGGTATTCAGAATGCATGCCATCTTGGGATGGGGGGAGGGGTGAGAAATTTGGAACTCAAAAACTTGTGGAAGTGAATATTGAAAACTAAAAATAAATAAATTTATATTAAAATAAAAAAGAGAGAATCTTTGTATTAAATTATTAAATGCAAAAAAGCAATAGTGTAAATAGACACATTAAATAATAATAGCTTAGTAGCTATATAGTGCTTTACATACATTATCACAGTTGAGTCTCACAGAAACTATGTAAGGTAGATTCTGTTACTATTCCCATTTTATAAATGAAGAAACTAAGGGTAAGACCGGTAAAGTTATTTGCCCAGGGTCACTCAGCTAATTAAGTGTTTGAGACAGGATTTGAATTCAAGTCTTCTTAATTCCAAGTCCATCATCTTTGTATTTGTTTAAAATTTGTCTGTTCAGCAAGTTGGATACTTAGTTATAAATCTGGGTAGGCTTGACAAGAGCATTCACATCTTAAAGCTGTAGGAAATCTCTTGCAGCTTAAGCTGTATGACCAGGGCCCCTCAACCACTACCTAGAGATAGTGGGATCTAAAGTTCAAAGGCAAAAATAGAAAAGCAGGGGCAGAACCAGGATGGCAAAGTAAAAGCAGTGACTTGTGTGAGCTCTTCCCCAAACCCCTCCAAATATCTGTAAAAAATGACTCTAAACAAATTGTAGATCAGCAGAACCCACAAAAAAGACAGAGTGAAACAAATTTCCAACCCAAGACAACCTGGATGGTTAATGGGAAAGATCTGTTGCCCTGGGCTGGGAGAGGAATGCAGTTCAGCATGGCCTGTGCAGGCAAAGACCAGGCCTCAGCAAACTGGAACAGTGGACCTCAGTGAACTGAATCACTGGCAGCTGTGGCAGTTTCCAGACTTCTCAACCCACAAACACCAAAAACAACTCAAAAGGGTCAGTAGGAAAGGTCTGTCAGACCTCGATGAGAGAGGAGTGTGATATGGGCCCAGTCCTGGCGCAGCCCTGGGAAGGCAACTGCTTCCAGAGCTCTCAGCCCACAGGCAGAGTGGGGATCAAGCTGCTGATCAGGTGATTGCAGAGATCTCTTTGCTGCAACTGAGGCAGGATTCTCCTGCTTTGCCAGTGCTTGGATATGGGTTGCAGTTCTGGGTGGTGGTGCTGGGGTGAGGAGGAAGAGGTAGAGCTTGTGGTGGCAGTGAAGAGGGAATCTTCCTCACAGTTCCAAGGCAGAAAAGAGTGCATGTGGTCACTCACAGACCAGAGCACAGGTCAGGAAAAGAGTAAACACCTGCCTTTGATCACACCACCTCAGAAGAACTGAAAATTTACAGGTCCCTAGAAGTATCTCTGAAAACAGCTGCATAAAACCCCTGAAGCTTGGGACAGTACATTCTACACACTGGAAGCAGACCCCTTACCTTAACAAAGAGTTTAAAAGTCAAGTAATTTACTGGGAACATGAGCAAACAGTACAAAAAAAAAAACCACAACCTCAAACAATAGAATGTTACTTTGATTACAAAGAAGATCAAAACATAAAACCAGAAGAAGACAACAATGTCAAAGCTCCTACATCCAAAGTCTCCAAGAAAAATACGAATCAGTCCTAGGCCATGGAAGAGCTCAAAAAGGATTTTGAAAAGCAAGTAAGAGAAGTAGAGGAAAAATTGGGAAGAGAAATAAAAGTGATGCAAGAAAATTATGAAAAACGAGTCAACAACTTGCTAAAGGAGACTCAAAAAAATACAGAAGAAAATAACACCTTAAAAAATAGTTTAACCCAAATGGAAAAGGAGGTCCAAAAGCTCACTGAAGAAAATAATTCCTTAAAAATTATAATGTAACGAATGGAAGCCAATGACTCTATGAGAATTTGAGAAATTATAAAACAAAATCAAAATACAAGACAATGTGAAATATCTCATTGGAAAAACAACTAACCTGCAAAATAAAGCCAGGAGAGATAATTTTAAAATTATTGGACTCTCTGAAAGCCATGATAAAAAAAAAAAAGAGCCTAGACATCATCTTCCAAGAAATTATCAAGGAAAACTGCCCTGATATTCTAGAACCAGAGGATAAAATAGAAATTGAAAGAATGCACCAATCACTTCCTGAAAGAGATTCCCAAAGGAAAACTGCTAGGAATATTGTAGCCAAATTCCAGAGTTCCCAAGTCAAGGAGAAAATATTCCAAGCAGCCAGAAAGAAACAATTCAAGTATTGTGGAAACATGATCAGGATAACACAAGATGTAGCAGCTTCTACATTAAGGGATCAGAGGGCTTGAATATGATATCCCAGAAGTCAAAGGAGCTAGGATTAAAACCAAGAATCACCTACCCAGCAAAACTGAGTGTAATTCTTCAGGGGGGAAAATGGATATTCAGTGAAATAGAGGATTTTCAAGTATCCTTGATGAAAAGACCAGAGCTGAATAGAAAATTTGGCTTTCAAATATAAGACTCAAGAGAAGCATGAAAATGACAAAACAGGAAAATGATAAATGTTGGAGAGGATGTGGGAAAATTGGAACGCTAATACATTGTTGGTGGAGTTGTGAAATGATCCAACCATTTTGGAGAACAATTTGGAACTATGCCCAAAGGGCTACGAAGATGTGCATGCCCTTTGATCCAGCAATGGCACTTCAGGGGCTATATCCCAAAGAGATCAAACAAATGGGAAAAGGACCCACATGTACAATAATATTCATAGCAGCTCTTTTTGTGGTGGCAAAGAATTGGAAATTGAGAGGATGCCCATCAATTGGGGAATGGCTGAGCAAGTTGTGGTATATGAATGTAATGGAATACTATTGTCTATAAGAAATGATGAACAGGCTGACTTCAGAAAAACCTGGAAAGACTTGTATGGTCTGATGCTGAGTGAAGTGAGCAGAACCAAGAGGACTTTGTATACAATAGCAGTCACGTTATACAATGACTAAGAATGTTAAACTGAACCCTTCTCAGCATTATGAGGATCTAAGACATCTCCAGAGGCCTTGGGATGGAAAATGCTGTCCACATCCAAAGAAAGAAGTATGGAAGTCGAATCGCTATCACTTATTTTTACCTTCAGTTGAGTTTTGTTTCGTCTTTCTGATGGTTCCTCCTATTGGTTTTAATTTTTACTTACAACTTTACTAATGTGAAAATATGTTTAATGGGTATGTAAATGTAAAGCCTATGTCAGATTGTGGGCAGTCTGGGGCGGGGGAGAAAAAGGGAGAAAAAATTTTCAACTCAAAAGCATATGGAAAAAATAAAATAATTAAAAATAATTTTTAAAAAAAAGAAAAAAAAAGAGAAGCATGAAAAGTTAAACAGAAAAGAGAAATCCTAAGGGACTTACTAAAGTTGAACTGTTTACATTCCTACATGGAAAGATGATGCTTGTAACTCATGAAACCTTTCTCAGTATTAGGGTAGTTGGTTGGTGTGTGTGTGTGTGTGTGTGTGTGTGTGTGTGTGTGTGTATCTCAACAGAGGGCACAGGGTAAGTTGAATATCAAGGGATGATACTAAAAAAGGCAAATTAAGGGGTGAGAGAGGATTGTACTGGGAGAAGGAAAAAGGGAGAAGTAGAATGGGGTAAATTATCTCACATAAAAGAGGCAAGAAGAAACTTTTTCAGTGGGGGACAAGGGGAGGGAGGTGAGAGGGAATGAGTGAATCTTACTTTTGGATTTGGCTTAAGGAGGGAATAGCATACACACTCAAATGGGTATGGAAATCTGTCTTACCCTATAGGAAAATAGGGGGGAAGAGTATGGGGGGGAGGATAATAGAAGGGAGGGCAGACTGAGGGAGGGGGTAATCAGAAGCAAACACTTGAGGAGAGATAGGGTCAAATGAGAGAATAGAATAAACAGGGAGCAGGATAGGATAGAGGGAAATATATTTAGTCTTTCACAACATGATTATTATGAGAGTGTTTTGCATGACTATACATGTATAACCTATATCAAATTGCTTGCCTTTTCAATAAAGGTGGGTGGGGAGGGAGGACGGGAGAAAATTTGGAACTCAGAGTTTTAAAAATGAATGTTAAAAATTGTTTATATATGCAACCAGGAAATAAGATATACAGGCAAAGGGGTATAGAAATCTATCCTGCCCTACAGGAAAATAGAAGCATAAGGGGAAAAGAGAAGGGGAGGGGATGATAGAAGTGGGCAGATTGAGGGAAGGGGTATTCAGGATGCACGCCATCTTGGGGTGGGAGGAGGGGAAAGATAGGGAGAATATTTGGAACTCAAAATCTTGTGGAAATGAATGTTGAAAACTAAAAATAAATAGTTTAAATTAATTAATTTAAAAATAGAAAAGGAAAAATAAAGTTCAAGGAAAGTAGCAAAGGGGGAAAAACAATTTCTTAGAAGCTAAAAACACAAAACAAAAGCTTTGTGATGAAAGCATGGATTGTAATTAAATTCTAAGGGAATTATATAGTTCAGAGCCTGCATTATATAGTCATTTTGTAGATGTCTTATTGAGAGTGACATGGATCTGTGCGTATCTAGTAAAAGTAATTTATAAGATAATTTAGTCAGATTAACCCAGCTCTGAAGAATGTTTCCAGTGATCAACACCTCCTAGAACTTTTTGTGAGGTGAGTCAGTAGTATTCTCCTTTTTTTCACTAATAACTTTAAATTACCACTGGTTATTTATGTGCTGTCACTTTCTCTGGCTTAAAGTCCCATAATGGAGAAACCCAAGTAATTCAGAGATAATGTTATACTTACTACTTTTAATCTCCATTGATAATCGTGTATATGTTGTAGCCTCTTTACCTGAGTAAAGTACTTTACCCCTGCACTACCAAGGTAATAGTATGTATCTTTTTTTCATAAATTAATATATTTGTAGTTTTCAACATTCACTTCCATAAGCTTTTGAATTTAAAATCTTCTCCACTTCCCTCTCCTCCCCCCTCTTCAAGACTGCATGCTATCTGATATAGGCTCTACATATACATTCTTATTAAACATATTTTCACATTAGTCATGTTGTAAAGAATTAGAAAAAATGGGATGAACCATGAGAAAGAAAAAACAAAAAAACAAAAAAAAAGAAAGCAAATGTATGCTTTGATCTGCATTCAGAGTCCATAGTTCTTTCTCTGGATGTGGATAGCATTTTCCATCATGAGTCTTTTGGAGACATCTTAGATCCTTGCATTGCTGAGAAGAGCTAAGTCTATCAAAGTTAGTCCTCACACAGTGTTGCTGTTCCTGTGTACAATGTTCTCCTTAATTCAGGAATTCTTAACCTGAGGTCCTGTGAACTTTTTTAAAAAATATTTTGATAACTGTATTTGAACATAATTAATTTCCTTTTTGATCCTATCTATTTTATTCATGCATTTAAAAACATTATTTTAACAAGGGTATATAGGCTTCACCAGACTCCCAAATGGGGTCCAAGACTCAAAAAAGGTTAAGATTCCCCAGGCCAGATGGTATCTAAGCTCCCTTTCAGCTCTAATTCCTATAGCGCTATAAAGCATAAATACTGCCCAGGCAGGCCTTTGAGG
The DNA here is from genome assembly GCF_003287225.1 of Phascolarctos cinereus. Taxonomy (NCBI): domain Eukaryota; kingdom Metazoa; phylum Chordata; class Mammalia; order Diprotodontia; family Phascolarctidae; genus Phascolarctos; species Phascolarctos cinereus. The sequence goes on along the minus strand of NW_027556180.1, from coordinate 153,072,278 downwards.
GTTACAAAAATAGGAGCTCTATCTTCCAAACCTCCTGTGTAGTGAGGGAAGTGACAGATTGCCATATCTACTGAAGAGGTACTTCCAGGAGAACCCACTAGCCAAGGAGATGGTATGAAATTTCAGGAGATAAGCTTGTACTCAAGTCATTGATGTGACTATTATTGAATGTCTACATGGTATGGCAAAAAGAGTGCTAGATATGTAGTTAAGAAGGACATGGGTTTGAATGAAACCTCTGTTGTGTGTGTGGTGGGAGAAAGATGAAATGACTGAGTAAACAAAGGTTCAAGCTCCCAAGTTTATCAATTTATGAAGCAATGTATGCCAATTGCCTAACAAATGAGGACTAGTCACCTTCCTCAGCTTTGGCCTTGGACCCCAAATTTTTATACATTAAAAGCAATCAAATAGGGACAATTAATTAAAATGAAATAATAAACCAAGATACATTAGGTAATCTGATTTCTATTTGGAGGAAATATTAGAGACTTTCCAAGTTAGGAGGGGGAGAGCAAACAAGTACAATTCCCTGAAATCAGAAAAAGGCATCCCACTCCCCTCAAGATCTGTATGCAATCAAAGGAACATGGAAACAATAACTGATTAATCAGTATAGGGCCAGTTTTCAGATAAGACATATGGATTGCTTGAGATGTATAATTATGGGGGGAAAAAAACTCCTTACATCAGTCGTTGGATGTGACCAGGTTTCTGGTCAGTATAACCTAGGTCCTTAGTTAAGGGTCTCTAAGCAGCAGGTAGAGGTGGTCCAGCTTCCCAGTCACAGGGAGCTGGGTTCAAACAGTACAATAAGGTTTTCTCCCAATTCTCACAAATGAATAAAGTTTTCTCACAAGACAAAAGTTGAATTAGACCCATAATTGAATAGAAAGGGAAATAAGCTAGCTCCAGAATTGAGTCTCACAAGATAGAGTCAGTGTGGTTCATTCAGTTCCCACAATTAACCATTTGCTGTCCTAATCCCTTCAATTCCTTCAATTTCCTCATGCATCACTTATCTATAAGCCAGATCTGTAAGGTTTTTTTCACGTGTTCATAATCAGAATTACGTAAATCAGATTACAGATCAAACTACTTAGAGCGCTCACAACAGACTAATTTTTGGAAGGGAGATTTACGTAGAAAGATAACCAAGAAAACAAACACCATGAAACAAAAGGCCAAAGCAATACAATAATTATCATTAATGTTAACTAACATCAAGTCTCCTTATATCCTAGTAACCCATTCTAATGTCCATTTAAATATTACATTTTGAGTCCAGATGTTTCTTGTGTTCATCTGGTCCCTAGATATCTTTTCTTGGACAATCTGGAATAGGCTTATTCATTCTCATTCTCAATTCCATTCTCAGAGAATCTCTGAAGAGGACTCTGCTTCTCTGGTTCCAAACCATTTGTGAAGGTTCCTTGGATAATTCTGCTAAAATCTGCCAGTAATAAGACTTAATACCATTTAGTACAATCTCTTAAATTTGGTTTTCCAATAACTAGTTCATGTGATGAAAACCAGGTCAAACCGTATGGTTTGGGCTCTATTAACAACAGAGTTATAAGAACAACATCAAATTAGGAACCCACAATTCACTTGAAACTTTAGAGAATTTCAGTATTTATATACTACCTACTATTTTTATCTTTACCTAAACCCTGTACCTGATAATAAGAATTTTTTAAAAAAATTCATGAGTGTCTAACTTGTAAAATGAACTCTTCTGTCTTTTAAAATTGACAGCAAGGTAGAGCAGTGGATAGAGCACTGAGCTTAGAGTCAGAAAGACATGAATTCAAATGTGGCCTCAGGCACTTACTAGCTTAAGGAAAGTCACTTAACTCTGTTTGCCTCAGTTATTCATCTGTAAAATGATCTGGAGAAGGAAATAGCAAACCACTCTAGTATCTTTGCCAAGAAAACTCCAAATGAGGTCACAAAAAATTGGACGTGACTGAAATGACTAAACAAAACCTAATGAGTAAAACAAAAATCTTTTAAAGTTATTAGATACTTTTAAATGGGAAAATAATTTCATTTTCTTTATAATTATCGATATAATTATATGAAATCCTCAATCCAGTTCTGAGAACTTATTACTAAAATATGCTCAAAGCCTGAATTTCCATGCTAGATGCATTTGGAAGCTAATCATGTGTATATATATATATATATACATATATCTATGTATATATGTATGTATGTATGTATGGAGAGAGAGAGAGAAAATTCTTAGAGAAAACAATCTAATCCTGTTGCTTTCTCAAAATTTACTATTCCATTTAATGAGAAAACTTATATTATATCTTTGTCTTATTACTTTAATTCCCCTAATAATAATTACTCTAATTCTCCCTTCTGAAGGATGTTATCCCTATGTTATAATTTGATAACAAATACAGATTAAAATTGTAAGATTTTTCGTACTTGCATCCTATTATAGTAACTCAATGCTGAAATAACTCAGAGGTGTTCCAGTATCAATCTACTAATTCCACTGTTCACCTCCCCTTAGTATACAAATTCGCTATGAAAGGAAAAGGAAAGGCATAGTTGTAATTGTGTCAAGACTTGAGCCCTCAAGGGCACAGACTGATCTGACATATACCATAACAGGGGAAAGCTCCATATGAGGGAAAAGCTCTGTTTGATTCCAGGTATGAGTCATGATCAGGTAGTCACAGGGTATCAAAAGCCAGGCTCAGGACTAACCAGATGGGGAAATTGCTTGTTCATAAAAGAAATAGCACAATAGTCAAAAGGAACTTACCTTAGGCCATGCCAAAGTCTGCCCCTCAACTTTTTCTCAGGGACAGACATTCACCTGTAGTTCTTAGAATGCAGCATATGTCCTTTTCTGCTATTGCCTTCATGACAATTCAGACAGTCATTCTTGTAATCAAAACTCAAAACAGTAGTAAATTATAGTCCCAAGAGTTTTTACCTCAAATAGCAAAATTTCATTAACCACAACTTAGAGCTTGAATCCTATTAATTTCTTATGTTTCCTTAACAGTTACATTTCATTTATCCTTTACTTATAAATTAAAACTAACTACATTCTGGAGTTTCAGACATACAGCAAATACTTGATAATTGACTCATATTAATATATTGAAGTTACGTCTTTAAACTACCCTATACATTTTCATAATTTTTATGTGATGGTAAAAAACTTTCAAATGAAAATGTTATAGTAAACATTATTATTATCATTATTGTTATCTGTTTTAAAAAAATATATCCCATTAATTATTTAACAGTTTTAAATGTTTTTATTAAAATCTTTTAAAAGCTGAATTTATAATGTAACAGCATCCAAATTTAAAAAAAAAAGTTTTTTCTAACAGCATTTCTGTTATAATGGTTTTTCCAAATTTCACAATATAAGAAAAATTTAGAAATACATTAATAAGAAACACAATATTATACATTTACAATATGAAATAAAACTTATTACTAGTCAGATGGCATCAATTCAGTTGAATGCAGTTTTGAATTATTTTACATAGAAAAATAGTTTATCTTATTACCTTTGGCATTTTATACTAATCACATCTAAAATCTAGTATGCAATTACATTCAATTAAGAAATAATAATAACAATAGTCAACGTTTATATAGTGCTTACCATATGCCAGTCATTGTTCTAAGCACTTCACAGTCATTGTATTTCTTGGTCCCCACAACAACCCTGGGAGTTGGGTACCATTGTTATTTTCTTCCTTACAGATCAGGGAAGGAGATAAACAGAGACATGATTAAGATTACACAACTAATAAATTAATAAGAACAGAGTGTAACACAGGCTTCCCTGCATTTTTCCAGCTTTTTCCCCCCAGCACCTTTATTTGGGAACCTGAACTGAGATGAGAGGGGCTAACAGGGTCAGAGCGGGAAGGTCTCTGAGCTGGGGGAGTCATAGGAAGTCTTTGAGCTGAGAAAGTCACAGGCATTCTCAGAACTGGGGTGAGAGAAATCTCTGATCTGGGATGAGGGTGAAAGGGGGCAGTTGGGGGCTCAGGGAGTCCTTGATCTGGGATAGGAGTCAGAAAGAGATCTTTGATTTAAACAATCTTTCCTCTTTTCATTGTCGAGGTAGGGTAAATTTAACTGCAAACCACATACCTATTTTTTTCTTCGCTCTGGGATTGCTTTCAAACTATCTGCCTTCCTTTATTACACTAAAACAATAGGTCTGTCAGTCTTCAGGGGGGGAAGTAATCTAAGTGTTACCTCTTGCTGAATGTTTTACAGAATTTAATTCTTATTTTTCCTTAAAATAAATTCTACAGAGTGGTCCCCAAAATTCTCCCAGATATTTCAACATAAGTGAAAATGATTAATCTCTAAACTCCTTAATAATTAATCTCTAATCTCCAAACCTTCAAAACTTACTAAGATATTTTTTAGCAATTCTACAAACCAGGACAAAAGTTTTCCTTTCTGTGATTATCTCACTTTATCTCTTTAGTTCCAATGTGGCCAGGGTTGAAATGACAAAGAAAAAGTATCTTGTAGGGTTTTTTTTCTCTTTTCTTATAACCTAATCTCCTGCTGAAAGCCTAAAGTGGGAGTTAATCGTGCTTACTAGGACAATTGCTTCAAGTATGAAACTTCATTAATCTTTCCTCTCTTTGGCTTCAGCATTTTAGCAATTTTTCCAGCTGGTTGCATTTTCCCCTTTAGAAATCTTTTAAGGTAATATAATCTACAAACACAAGACAAGGCAGATATTTTCCTACATTTTACCAAGACATAAAAACATAGATAAAAACAATAAGAAACCAAAAGTTCATCTGATCAGAATAAGATTTTCAATGGCTAGCCTTAATTTTTTTTTCCAATTTGCAATAATGAAAACAGCTGAATTAGGTACAGAAAACAAATTACCACTTGGATCCCTTGTAGATTTATGTCAGATGTCACATATCTCAATAGCATACTGTTTAGTCATTCTTGTAACTATCAGAAGTGAAGTCCTTCACTACCAAAAGTTTACTCAGAGAGGAACCCACTGGTAGTTTACTACCACCGAAACCCATAATCCTGCCCCAAGGGAAAACTTAATTTTTAACTTAAATTTAATCTTAACTTAATCTAACTGAACTAAACTCTAAATTCTCCTACCCTGGGGGACCCTTCTCCCTGAGGGAAACTAACTTAACCTAAACTAAACCCCAGTTTCCCCTCTCCTGGGAGAACTGTCTCCTGGGGAAAACTAACTTAACCTAAACTACACTCTGAATTCCCCCCTTCTGGGATGTCTCCTGGGGTGAACTAACAACCTAGCTAAACCTTATCATAGCTCAGAAGGAAAAAAAGATCAAGAGCAAGAGTCAGTCCTCTGGAGTCAGGCTTCCATGGGAAGAGTCTGTCACTGAAAAATTAATCAGAGTACTCTAGGGAGTTTTTCTGAAAGGCTATTGGCCACAGGTTGGAGTACTGACTCAACCTAGCTCAGCTCACCAAGAAACTGGAGCAGGGGAAAGATGAAAGGACTGAGGAAACAAAGGTTCAATCTATTGAACATATCAATTTATTAAGCGATGCATGCCAATTTCCTAATAAATCAGGACCAGTCACCTTCCTCAACTTTGGTGCTGGAATATAAGAGTAGAGAACAGAAACCCTTGCCTGTTGCTTCCTTTTTCACGTTGCAAAGGTGAAAGTCATCTGTGTGTTACAGGTGGTATATATATATATATTTTTTCAGAAATAAGTGGATCCTTTCTGAAACACTTCCTTGATGACCCTAAATTTCTATATATACCATTTCCTATATTACTTTCATTAAAAACAGCAGATTTTGATATTAGTACAGTCACAGATGTGATAGATGGAAGATTTGATATAATGAAAATTTGACATACTAATTGATCCTAAGCTGCTGTCACATAGAATCATAAAATTTATCTTTTAAGAAATAAATGGGACCTTATCAGTCCTGCAGTCCAGTCCTCTACTTGCCTGGGTACTCATTTTACAATAGTAATAAAGTTGCATAGTGGTATAAAACAGAAAGACTTCTCCATCATTAATTAATATTTTTGTTGTTTTTATAGGGTTTCAATGCTGTGTTTGATGCCTTGGTGATAAGCAAATTAAATATTTTAGAAATTGTTCAAAAGGTACAACATAAAGACAAATCATTAGAGGTGAGTATGTATGTTCTCTTTAGTCAAGACATCCAAAATGTCAAGTACCACAGCAGATTAAAATTCCATTTTCATTATATTTCATGCAATTTTTATATTTTAAATTAATCTAGCTGCTAAAACACATCAAAGTAGTTGAGGCAAAATTGCTCTGCTGGTGTACGTAACTGCACCACGGCTACTGGGGCACTGCTGTAATCAATGTCAGTATCTTTGTTGTTTTTTTTTTCCTTTTAGAATATTGGATGGCTTAAGAATGGAGGCCTTCTCTTCAGACTGACCCTCCTGTTTTCTGGAGGGGCAACAATACTTTATATGCGCTGGAGAATTATGGGCACTGGGCCACCAGCCTTTACTGAAGTTGACAATCCAGCCTCTTTTGCAGAGAGCATGTTTGTCAGAGTGAGTCTGGAGTCTTGCCATTTGGATTTCTTTATTTAAAAAAGATTCCTGTTTCTTCATTGGTGACGAGTCCTTTAGGCCTACCTTTGATAGCACAGAGCTTATTTTTTAAGACTAATAATGATTATTCTAAGATTAGAATTATTTCTTGGCACCAGGAGTTTAGGGTAAGATACACCTATTTTTCCTTTCTCCTTTGTGACTGAAGGAAAAAAGGTATTCTTTCTTTTAAAAATTAAGATTTTCTTCCTGTCTTAATGGATTTTCATTACTCTTAATTCTCCCAACCCACCTTCACTGAAGGACATTGTGGATTGGTATTTGATGGCAGGAGACATTAGTTTTATCCAACAATAATGTGAAAACCCTTTAAAAATTATTTGGGCTTGCTTTATTTTTCTAAAACCCAAAAAGAGGAAAGAGGGAGGTGGTCAAATGGCAGATTTTATCTGTGCTATACACAGTAAGGAGGATTTAGGAACCTATACTAGAATTCCATTACAGGGAACTGCTTTCAGGGAACTAGAATAATAACCCTACTATTGACTTTTTATGTTACAGACAGTATATGTCACTGTGTACATGGGGAAATGGTTTGACCTCAGGTTAAAACAAATTGGCTTTTTTATACTGTTTCTTTTAAATGGGATTTGCTGCATTTTATTTGTTGAAATCTGAATGTAGTTTTGCCAGATTATAAAATACTGTCCCATGCCCCAAACAAATCTTCAAGATTTTACTTCACCCAGCCTTTTTCATTTTTAACAAGAAGTATCTTAAAAACCTCAAAGTGAAGGTAGGATTTATTTTTTTAAGTTCAGTGTCAAATAAATGTTTGTTTTCCTTTTGACTGACAGGCTATAAACTATAATTACTACTATTCAATGAATGCATGGTTGCTGCTGTGTCCCTGGTGGCTGTGTTTTGATTGGTCAATGGGCTGCATACCCCTTATTAAGTCAGTCAGTGACTGGAGAATAATTGCACTAGCAGCACTTTGGTTCTGCCTAATTGGCCTAATATGCCAAGCTCTATGCTCTGAAGACAGCCATAAGAGAAGGTAAGAGACAGTGCTGAATTTTAAACTCTACACTAGGTTGAGTCAACAGAACTTCGCTAAATTCAGTACTGATCATTTTAATGATTCAGTGGAAACAATATCCAGAAATACATGTTTCAAATAAATACTCATGGCGATTACTACAGTTTCATCCCAGTTTGGGCCTGCCATCAGCAGTGACTAGTGGGATGCAGACTTGGAGGAGGAGGTATGGATGGCCGCTTTATTTTTTCAAATCCCCATGAAGTGGCATTTTGAGATCCTTAACACCATAGGTGGTAAAGAGTAATTTGTGGTCAGAACAGAGAGTGTAATTGATGTATGTTGTGGCCATCATTTCACAATTCTCCTTTTAAAAAAAAACACTCTCATGAAAGCTGTAGTGATTCTTTCTGTCATCATGGTTTGATACAAAATAAACTGGTGTCCCAAAGAGATTATTCTTTACTGCTAAAAAGGTTATTGAGAAAATAATTGGAAAAAAACAATTGTGTTTTGTGAAGAAGAAAAGTAGGTTTACATCCTCTTGTAAGCAAAAGTCTTTTGATTGTCATCAAATTATTAGTTTCTCAAAATAAATGAAGTTCTGAGTTCATTAGTGCTTTTAAATTGGTTGTAATTTTAAAGAAAAACAAACTCATGTCCTCATGCAGTCATTTCTACAAGTGAAGTGATATTTTGTGAGTATCATAAGAACAGGATCCATAAAAGAAGGCCTCAAATTTGATCTGACTTATTAAGCACTCTGTTTCCATTGACTGTTTGCAATCATCTCTCTCACTCAGAAACAGTAGCCTATTTCCACAACTATATTTGAGTGACCAACACACTTAACCTTTGCTTGAAGATGTTGAAGGTGACATAGCCCCCATCAAAGAAAGACATAAAGCAAAATGCATTTGCATTTATCATATTCATGTAATCCTTATATGAAGTATGTTAGTAAAGTTTCTAAAATAATTATTTCTACTTAAACCTACGTAATTAGGTAACGTTTTTATTGAGCTCATTCTGTACTTAAATGGTATAAGATATCTTAAAGTTGTTCTAGTTAGTAAGCCTACAGAAATGGAAACACTTTTACTTAATTTATTAAAGTAATAGGATTTGCAAGCTTCAGTGTCATATGTTTGAAAGTAATCTTCCCAGACAATTAGTAGAAAACATTCCACCATAAAAAAGTTTTGGGTATGTTAGAGTACAATGGAAGAAAAATGGACATGGAATCAGAAGCCAGGTTCAAAATCTACCTCTTCCACTTAGTACAACCCCAGGGAAATCACTTAACCTCTGTAACCTTTGATTTCCTTACCTATAAATAGGGGATTAGATGAGGGGCCTTTGAGTGTCATGATGCAATGCTAATGGGTAAAGCTTCATCTGTCTGTTTCTTATATGCTAATTTTCTATCTTATATGCTGAGTAAAATAATTTTATCTAAATTATTGGTGGACATAGTATTCCAGGTTGCATGGTCCTAATAGCATTGGTTAATAGTAACTGACAATGTCATGTATTTTCCAAACAATATGTAATATTATAAGCTATACATTTTGCTAGCCTTTTGACAGGGAGAAAAAAGTACAGATATGATAATATGTTGTTTCATTTATACCACAGAGGATTAGGTTTCAAGTTTTGAAGAAAATAAAAGTCTACCATGAGGTTAAAAAAAACACCTCAGTAGTATCTCTTATTCCTTCCTTTCATTGCCAGATTAAACTCCCACTGATGATAATTGTCTTTGTACAAGTTTTCTGATGATGGTATGACATAGTCTTCAAAAGTGGTTGATTTAATACTTATAGGTTATGTTGAAAAGTACATATTTTTCTTCTGGTATAACTATTTTACTATTCTTTAATTTCTAGAATACTCACTTTGGGATTGGGATTTCTCATCATCCCATTTCTTCCTGCAAGTAACCTGTTCTTCAGAGTGGGATTTGTTATTGCTGAAAGAGTCATCTACCTCCCCAGTGTTGGATACTGCATGCTTCTAACATATGGATTTGGAATACTAAGCAAACATACTAAGAAAAAGGTATTATCCCTGAACTTTAATACAGTAGACAGTGGTGAATTTATTAGTGAAATTTAACACATTTCTCTTTTCTTTAAGAAACTCATTGCTGCTACTGTAGTAGGGATTTTGCTCATAAATATGGTGCGTTGTATTACTCGATGTAGCCAATGGCGAAATGAAGACCTGCTTTTCAGGAGTGCCCTGTCTGTGTGTCCTCTCAATGCTAAAGTAAGTTGGTTGACTTTTAAAAAAAAAATACTTAAGGGAAATCATTTAAGCCCAGCCGTCCCGTTAAGAAAACATTTTAGTTCTTTTCACACCATCAAGCATAGCACCATAGATTTAAAAAAATATTAATGTTTTTCCATAACTTTTGTAGTTACCCTATAAAATTCCACATCATCAAAATAGTCATTCAAAATTATTTAAATCCCATATTTTTAGTCGTGTGTCAAAAAATTATTTGAAGTACTCATTTCAGTTCAAATTGACTAAATTATCCATTGAAATTGTTGTAGGGGTGGTGACATTTTGGTGAAATGACCTAAAGGGAACTTAATTTACATATTCATTGCACTGAATTACATTAGAATAAAAACAGACTTTTGGAATTAGTAGGGGCTTTAGAGATCATCTAGATACTATCAAGGCCTAGAGCAAGAAGAAGAATTTTAGTTAAGGAGAATTTAGAAGTCATCTGGTCTAAGTTCAAAGGGATCCTAGGATTTAGGGTGGAAAGGGACCTTAGAAATCATCTAGTTCGATGTCATCATTTTATAGGTATGGCAACTGAGCTCAAGAAAGATGAAGTGATTCATCTCAGGCTATATAATAAGTGGCAGAGCTATGATTCCAACCCCCAATTCAAATCCAACTCCCTTGTTTTATAGATGAGGAAAGTAGCAGAGCAGTTCTCAAATAGAGGTCTTCTGACTCCAGTTCAGGAGATTTTTTTTTAACTAAACTGTGTTTCCTGATTTTGACCAGGCAAATGTCTAGTGAATAGGGAGGATCAGAATTCAGTTACAAAAACCTACATAAACTGCAGAGTGTTCATGTTTTTCATCATTTGCCATGTTTTACCCCTCATCCCCATGAATTATATGTTCTCCTCTAAATCTTTCAATATCTAAGATCAGGGGAAAGAAAAAAGAATAGAACAAAGGAAACCCTGTGATCTTCTCCTGACATGAACCCTGGGATCTGTACTATAAATGATGTATTTGTTTTTCTTCTTTCCCTTATCAAACTGTAAGCTCCTTGAACTCAGAGGCTTTTTAGAATTTCATCCTTGTATTCTCCGTGTAATGGCTAGGACAGTCCAAACATGTAGTAGGCATGTACCTACTTACTGAAGGTTGAAATAGAAATAAAAAGCATTTTAAAACATATCAGGAACAAAAGAAAAACTGTCTTTTAATAATATCAACAAATCCACAAATACCTGCTTTATATAAGACCTCCAACAAAGTGCTGTTTGTAGAAAGAGAATTTTGAAATATAAATAATGTATACCAAAGAGATATTTGTCCTACTCAGAAGAACAGACCTGGACTTTTAATACTGGAGTAGTTTTTAGTCTTCTGTTCTACCTCTCTGCCTTCAAGTAATGAAATGATTGAAATTACTTCATTTTAATTAATTAATCAAGATGAAATTTAAAAACAAGGAACAGGAAAAACCTAACATAACAAGGGAAAAGCCATCTACCTAGCTATGTAAGGCTTTTAATTATGTTCTTCACAACATTTTCATTGAAAAACATTGTACTTGGGCCTAACAGGTAGAATCTGTTTTCCTCCATCAGAGGAATCATAGGAGTCCAGTGACAAGGCATAGGTCAAGGAGACTGGTGATGGCCCTATAAGGATCATGGATTTAGAGCTGTAAGGGATCGTAAGAATCATCTAGTCCATAGCCTTTATTTTATAGAGGAGGAAATTGAGGTTAACAATCCTGAAGCAGGTACTTATGGGAATTATCCTTGTTTTACTCATAAAGAAACTGAGTAAGTATAAAATGTAAGTGAGAATTTCTTGATGATATAGATTCTGAAACACTGAAGTAGACTGTTAAGAGACATTGAATCTCAGATCTTAAAAACTATGAATTTTCATCTTCCTGGGGTGTCATAATCATCTTGCTGTCAAATTAACTTAAAGTTCTGTACATCTTTTTTTAGATTCTATCATATTCACAAGAAAACAGTAACTTCAGGTAGAATATGAAATTATGTAATTAGGTCTAATAAATAGTTGGCCTTTTTATGAACCTAAAGGAAAGCATAAAAGGTGCTTGCTTGGGCAGCCAGATAATTCAGTAGTTAGAGAACTGAACCTCATTTTAGGAAAACCTGAGTTCAAATTCTGCCTCAGACATTTACTTAGCTGTGTGATCCTGGGCAAATCACTTAACCTCTGTCTGCCTCGGTTTTTGCATGATAATAGCACCTGTCTCCCTGGAGTGTTATGCAGATAAAATGACATAAAATAATATTTGTAAGGCACTTTGCAAATATCAAGGTACTATGTAAGTGCTAGATATGTCTCATTTCAATGTTGAAAAATCTTTTTCATTATTCAATTTGAAGAGTTGGCCAAAAAACAATGAATTTCCTCAAACTTCTCTTTAATTTTATTTACTGACCTACCATTTTATTTTTAATGTCACTAAAAATAAATTGCCTAATTTCACAAATGTTAATAGATTTACTTTTCTATTTTAAAGGTACTAATCATTTAACTGCCCTTCTATTTATTCCTATCTAAGGAACTCAGATTTATTTGTAGGATCCATGTAATTCATCTTCATTATCCTCTCTGAATAATTTAGTTAGAGGAAAGATGGTATTCTCTTCATTCTCCAGAGTGGAAAACTGAGGCATCAAAAGTTTATTGACTTTGTCTATGTAGATTCCATAACAATTGAGCTGTGAAGACTACAACAAATCCACTAGATCATACTATCTCCTTTGTAAATTGAAGAATCTCATGATACTTGTATATTTGAGGTTAAAAGAAAATCCAAGTAAATTCTTGCATTGTACAGTATTGAAGTGTGTGAATAGTTTTTTAAACTAATGGAAAACGAATACATATGCAACATAACTTTTCTTTAAGCAAATTGTGTAATAGTGCTCCTTTTTGAGAAATTATTTTATGCCATAGTGGATAGAACACCAAGCTAGGAGTCAGGAAGAACTGAGTTCAAAACTGGCCTCAGACTCTTACTAGCTTTCTGACCCTGGTCAAGTCACTTAACCCTGTTTGCCTCAGCTTCCTCATCTATAAAATGAGCTAGAAAAGGAAATGACAAACCACTCCAGTATATTTGCCAAGAAAACCCCAAATGGGGTCATGAAGAGTCAGACATGACTGAAACAACTGAACAACAACACTGAACTTACAACAGGGTGATTATTGCAGACAAATTGGATGCTTAATAAATACTAAATTAAATTTTTTTCTTCATTTAACTTTATCCTAAAATTGCTGTTAACTTACTCATTTTGTTTTAATAGTTAATAATTTTGCAGTACATTGGAGAATCTATTTGAGAATTATCTTTCCCATTTTTCAAAAGAACCTAGGTTGGAATCAGAAAAAAGCATCATATATAGGAAAAACCACCATCAACAACCAACACTTGTGTCAACACAACTATACAAAAATAAGAAGGGTTTTTTTGTCCACAAAGATGTCAAGTAGTTATGTATGCATTTTGTGCCCCCCCTGGTGACTAACATAGATAGGCAGGCAAGTAACAGTCATTTATTAAGCACTTACTTGTGCTAAGTACTGGAGACTCCAGAAGAAAGTCACCAATGGGAGAAGGGGATCTTCCAAGGTGAGAAAACTGAAAGTCTGAGTGAGGTTCCAAGGTTAAGATTGCAGCATGATGTTGAAGTCCTGAAAGTCAGAGGTATACCTTGGAAGGGAATGAAAGTTGGCCAGCCTTGGCCCCTTCCCAAAATGGAAGCACTGGGAGGAACTCATCAGTGGAAGGAGACTGACCTGGTGGAGGAGTTTTCCAGAGTGAGGAGGCACATTAAATTCTTGTGGAATTTAATTGAATTTACTCATTCAGTGTGTATTATTAAGCCCGTTCTATGAGTGAGGTACTATGAGGGTGCTAAATATTTAAATTAAGTGTAGAAAGCAGGAGGGTATGATGGAAAGAGTATACTGGATTTAATATCAGATGACCTGGGTTCAAATTCAGGCTCTGCTACTTACTACTTTTGTGACCTTAGGCAAATCATTTCTGACCCCCAACTCCCCCATCCTAATTTCCTCAGCTATAAAATGAGGGGATTGGACTTGAAGATCCCTTCCAGTTCTAATTTCTAAAAGTTATTAAGAATTAAACATTTATTATATATCCATTTTCAACTCCAATTTAGTTTAATATTAGTTCTTTTTTTTTTCATTTTTACACATTCAGTTTTATTGGGTTTTTTTTCTATGTTACAAGCATTTACAGATTATTTCTGATTTGTGAGAGGTCTCTTGTATCTAAGACCAACAGTTAAGTACAACTAATAATGTGACAACCTTGTCTCATTCAACATTTCACATCTGTAGAATTCCCCCCCAACTCTCTATTTTCTCTACTTTTTTAGATCTAAAAAAGGGATCTTAGAGGTCTATCTAGTTTAGCCATCTCATTTTACAAATAAGGAAACTGATGCTCAGCAAGGTTCAACGATTTGCCTAAAGTCAATCAATTAATATTGTTTTAACAACCAGAGAGAATATTTAAATAATGTCTTACTTAAACACTGACCTTGAGTGATTTAGAAATTTCTTTTAATGTGTTTATAAATTTGAGATTCAGTTTTTGCAATAAATGTAAAAACTGATAACCTTTTTATTCTAGATTTTTATTATAATAGTGCATTTAACCATTTACACTTTTTTACTCTACATGTGCCATATTTTACTGAACTGTGTTAAGCATTTCAATTTCCTGGGCTTCTCACACTGGTTGCAATTCAGGAATTATAGGGAAAATTGAAAATTAAACAGATATCTTTTCATTTCTTTTAAATTTCATAGAAAAGAAAAACTACTCATTCTCTAAACACCCTTTTAATAAACTACCTGATAATAGGGTTGTGTGATTTGTGTGCAATATGTCAACCCAGATCTGTTCTCGCTGCTCAAATAATGCATGCTAAAATGGCATACATGCTAAAGCTGACCTCTGGGTAACTGTTTTCCAGCTCTTAATTATGGGAAGTGTTTGAGAGTACAAATTATGTTCAGGGTTCTGTGAGACTTTCAACTAATTATAGAGAGAGCCGTAGTTTTTATTTAAGAATTGTGATTTTTTTCCTTGCTTGGCGTTACGGTCTTTGGTGCTCTGTGCTTGCTACAGAAAGCTGTCTGTACTGCAGAGGGCAGTTGAACTCTTTGTCTGAGCTTTTTATTTAGAAAACAGAATTTCTCGTAACAAAGGAAAGCAGCAGGAGCTAGAGAATGGAAGAGGCTGGAGTCATGTTGAAATCTGAGTTGAGGCTGTATTTGTATTCTTGCTGTTGCAGCAACGGCAGTAGAGCTTGGCTTCAACTGCCTTCAGTCCCTTTGTGCTTGGTGGGATGTTGAAGAAACAACACCCAGGGCTGTGGGAAATGGCAAAATTATAAGCATTTAGAGCAGACTTTTAACAATGTCTGTTCTAGTGTTCGTTTTAACTGATTCTCTTCCAAGCTGCAATTTTAAGACAGTAATACCCATGAATGGATAGTAATTTATACCAAAAAGTTTAAATTATATATATGGTACACAGTAGTGCATACTCCTATCACCTGTGATTTGCCCTTGTTACAATGCCCTTCTTGTAGGATTAGGTAACAATACATGTATATGCTTTAGAAGATGACAGAGGATTAAAGAAAGAAAATGTAGGTCTTTGTTAGCTGTGTGTTCAAAGACCATCACACTACTTAATACCCTCCCAGAAAATTCAAATGTTTTGTGCTTTTTTTTTTTTTGTACCTTTGGTTTCAAAATCAGTCTAGGGAGACTCCCGGCAAGGAGTCCATCTACCAGTGCAGATCAGCACCTTCTCTATAATTCACAGTCATAAAGAGTTGCCTGGGTTGCCCATCATTATATTGCCAGCTTGTATTTGACAGGATTTGAACACAGGTTTTCCTGACTTTACAGCCAGTTATCTGCTACACTGTGCAATTAATGTAATGTAATTACAAGATAGATGAAACAGGATGTAGGCCTAAGTTTAAGACAGTTATAAGATAGAGCCCTGGGTTAATTCTAGTTTAGGGTTAGGTTGTTTTATTCCCCCAAAGCATTTCTGTATCTCATCAAAAGAAGAAAAATTTTTTTTTGCTATATTAGGATGATGGTGTGGGCCCATCCCAATAAATGCATTGACTGACTCCTTTGCTTACAGGTAACATACCTAATTATTTGTTTATTAAAGAGCTTCTTTAATATCTGCATCTATGTCCGTATAGTAATAGATTATAGGCCTTTAAAGAGCAGGGTTCATATCTAATTTGCTTTATACCTTAGTCCTTGCATTTAGGTACTCAATACAGGCATACTTGACCTAATGTTGCTGTGTCTCATAATATTTTTCGCCGACGGTGTTAAGCCATTATAACCAAACCCTGCCGTCAACATTGTTTAGGGAATTGCTTATTTATATCATTTCTTCCTCCTATGGAACTGATAGTTGTTCCCATGATGTTGTTTCCTTAATTGGCATATTTTTGTGGAACTAAGTAACAGTGTGAGGCAGTATATGCTTTAAATTCTTTATATAAATGTGTTTGTGAGGAGGATGATAGAAGCTTGGTTTCTTCTGGACAAATTATTTATTGTGTGATTAACTTAGTTCACTGATCTCTAGTTTTTAAAATAGATGTAATATATTCATGTCACCTTTGAGGTGTCCTCAAATCTGGGACCCTTGATAATGCTTCTCCTGCATCTGCTTTGTTTTCCTCTTTTTTTCCAGTGGATAGGAATATTTCCTATCTTTCCTTTGTTGTTACTTGTTTTGTTGTTACTGGAGTTTGTTGTTTGTTAGTTAGTTGTTAGTTACTAGTTCTTAGTAGGATAGAACTAGGAAGCAATGTGGTATAATAAAAAGGAATTAGAAATCAGGAGCCCTGGATACTGGAACTGGTTCTGCCACTAGAACCATGAAGTCTTAGAGTTGGGGAAGAACTCTGAGTTCATCCAGTCCAGTCAGCATCTGAATTTCTAATCCAATCGAAGCTTCATCAAATCATTATTCACATATTTGCACCAATGGAAAACTTAGCATCTTGGTCCATTTCATTTTGGAGCTTCTCTGGTTGTTAGGAAGTATTTTCCTTATGTGAAACTGAAATCTGCCTCTCCACACCCATTCATTATTTCTAGTTTTGCGCTGTGGATATAAACAAAACAAGTATCTAATTCCCCTTGAATACAACAACTCTTCAGATACTTGAAGAAAGTTATCATGTTTCCCTTTGGGTTTTTTTTTTAATTCAAGCTAAAATTCCCATTTCTTTCAATGGATCCTCATATAGAGGATTCTGTCCCTTCACTGTCCGGATTACTTTCTTTTGGGTAAATTTGTGCTGCTTAATGTCTTTTCTAAAATGTGTTAGTTACTCGGAACTGAGCCCAACATTCCAGATTTGTTTATCCCTGACCAGACCACAATATGGCAGCATTATTGCCTCCCTTGTTCTAGATGTTGACGTAGCCTAAGATCCTATTAGCCTTTTTAACTTCCATGTCAGTGTTGACTCACATTGTATTCCACTAAAAACCTCCCACTGTTTTTCACATATCACATGGAGTCACTCTTCCTCATCCTGTACTCTTACATTTGATTTTTCTAACCCAGATATAAGACTTTACATTTATCCTTACCTAACCTTATTATATTATTATATTAACCTGTAGAGAATAATTTAATTCAGAATTCTACCATACAGCTAGCTCCCAACTTTGTCAGCTTATATACAAGTTATCTATCCTTTCCCAAAATCATTAATGAAAAGATTAAACAGAAGAGCTTTTTTACAGGTTGACATTGATCCATTCATCTTTACTCATTGTGGCCAATTCAAAATCTACCAAACTATGCTACCGTCCAGACTATATCTTTTCCACAGAAATATTATGGGATATTAGTTGTATTTTCTTAGGCAAGTCATGCTCATTTCCTTGGGCCTTAATTTCCTCATGAAAATTGAAGATTGGACTAGATGTCCAGTGTCAATTTCAGCTCGGTGACCTATATTAAAAGACAGATAAGGTTTTGGAGAATTTGTCTTCTCAGTAGTGAAAATATACATTTTCATCATCAATGAGCATTTAACATTCAAGCATAATGGTAACACATTTTGAATTTTATGGATGAAAAAGACCACATATATGTGATTTTGAAAGTCTTGAATCAGATCAAAAGGAGAACAATGTCTTGGTGTTAACTTTCTTTTGACTATACTTTCCAGTTTCATGAAGAGTTTTAATGATATGGTCTTTTCTCAGTTAGCATTGCCAGGAAACAAAATACCAAGTGTCAGACTGTAATGGTTTAACTTTTAACAATTTTTTATGAAAGTTCATGAAGTTTTTTTGGTTACCATTCCTTCTGGAAATATCAATATCTTTTAAACAATATTAATGCCTTTCTTAAGCTGTAGTTTCTTTGTGTGGTCTTCCTTCTTCCAAACTTCACAGAAAGGGAGGAAAAAAATAAATAAAGGTTATGACAAGGATAAATTAAAGAACAAAAAAAAGCCAAGTCCAAGGATTCTCTCCATGCTTCAAGGACTTGACTAAATCCTGGCAACTCAGTTTTTAAAGTACTTCATGTCTTTACTTGAAAGAAACCATAAATTCTAGTGCTCTTGATAAGAGAAATCTAGCTGCCAATTGGTTGGTTATGATTTGTGGTTTGTTTGTTTCAGGTTCACTACAACGTTGGCAAAAACCTGGCTGATAAAGGTGACCAGATTGCTGCCATCAGATATTACAGGGAAGCTGTGAGGTAGGGAGAACACTACTTCACTGGCCTATTGAAATATACATATAGATGTGTGTATATGTGTGTGTGTGTGTGTGTGTATACACATATATATATGTGTATACACACACACACACATATATGTAATTATATGAGAGAGTCTATCAAATAACATGTAAACATGTACAGTATTTTATCTTCTCAGA
Source organism: Phascolarctos cinereus (assembly GCF_003287225.1). Classification (NCBI taxonomy): domain Eukaryota; kingdom Metazoa; phylum Chordata; class Mammalia; order Diprotodontia; family Phascolarctidae; genus Phascolarctos; species Phascolarctos cinereus. The sequence continues at coordinate 153,053,412 of NW_027556180.1, read as the reverse complement.
TAAAAAAAATTTAATTTTGAATGACCAGATTACAAAGTATTATTGCCATTTCCTGATTGCATAGTAAAAACACTAGGAATAAGTGGTTTTCTGTTTTTGTTTTTTTCCCCCTCACAACTCAGATTGAATCCTAAATATGTTCATGCCATGAATAATCTTGGAAATATCTTGAAAGAAAGGAATGAACTACAGGAAGCAGAGGAGCTATTGTCTCTTGCTGTACAAATACAGTGAGCATTGTTTACACCAGATTACAGCATTGACAAAAAAATCATTCCCTACATTCTGAGGTTTGAGATTTTTTTTTTAAATAATTTTCTAGACCAGACTTTGCTGCAGCATGGATGAATTTAGGCATAGTGCAGAACAGTATGCGGAGGTTCGGAGAAGCTGAGCAAAGCTACTGGACGGCAATTAAATACAGGAGAAAATATCCAGACTGTTACTACAACTTAGGACGTTTGGTAAGCTTGTGCTGTACATTTGGCAGAAGAATTTTTATATCTGTGTGCATCTGTGTCTGTGTAAGGTGTAGGAGTTTAATTTCTTTTCTTGAAGTTCTTTAATTTAAAAAAAATCCTTAAATTGAGAACATTTCTCATTTTACTTCATCAAAACTAATTGATAGAGAAGACAGATGCTTTAGAGAATAAGTTAAACTAGGAAAAATAGTGGTACCTATATCCTATGAAGCCCTTTCATCAGAGTGGCTTCTTGAAACCATCAGTTTCTTTTTTTTTTTTACAATTTGAATGAATAAAATCTTAATTAAAAAACTCACTATGTAACTTCTTTGTTTAATCTTTCCTTCATCATGAAGAAGCTAACTGTATTAATCAGTAATTTAATTCTAATGATATTCTCTTATCTACTATCTATAAATAATGATTTATCTTTCTGAAAATAGAAATAGCAATACTTGACTCAGGGATATCAAGTTAGCAATGAGTTCTTGTCTACAAAGTGCTTTAAAACTATTTGATAAAAACCAGGAGACATTTACTTATTGATTTATTTTTCAAGTTTTAAGAGAATATTCATGTAGGGATAGATACATTTTCCTTTTCCATAAAAAGTAAAACAAAAAAAGATCTCCATATATAAATATAAATATATATAATATATGCACATAACAAAATACCCATAGAAAACATAGTCTGCCTTTAAAAAGAAATGTTTAATGTTTCTTCCTTAGAATTTTATGTTAATTTTAACTTCCTATGAATCAAAACATTTTATTTTTAGTTCCCAACTCTTTGTCAGAGAAAATGGTTAAGAAAATTTATCATTTTGCCAAAACTAGAATATTATAGTCTTTTTTTATTGTGCAGTCAGTATATTGTAGGATATTAGACAGTGTCTCTCATTTATCAACTCAATATAATCCTGTGCCCTAAGGAGGATTATAACTACACTGATTCTAAGCATATAGTTATCTTGCCTTAAATATCTGTAGGGAAAAACTTATCAATCTCATTCTTACAAAAGTTCTTATCTAACCTAAATCCCCAGTGCTTTAAAATAAACTTATTTTTTCCTTCTATCTTTAGGGGAAAAGGAAAGCAGTTAAAAACTATTCTGAACAGAGGATAGCTGAAAAAAAACCCTCTTGTACTTGAAGACTGTTAGTATACATTCGAGCCTTGTCTAGGCTTTTGGTTTTTGGCTAGGGCACTTTGCTTTTGAGTTGCATAGATATAATTTGGACAGTGTTGCCAGGGTAGAATATAGAGAACACTTGGCAATAGTGAGGGGCTAAAGGGTCTAAGCTTTTGGAACAGAATTATGTATGTCATGAATTCTTATCTACCTCCCTACTTAAATAATAAAAACCGTATAGGTGTGCAGAATTGTTCCACATTCAAACAAAAGCTATTTTTTAATGAGGGTGGTGAAAAATAATGGAAATAACATTAAAGTAACAGAAGTAGTAAGACTAACTTATTTCAAAATATTTTATAGAAAGGTCTAAGTCATTTAATAGCTTTTTTTGCTTGCAAGCTTATATCTGTAAAAATGGGCTGATAATGTTTGTCTTGTATGTTTTTCATTACTCATGAGATTAAAAACATTTAAAATCTATTATATTGTAAAGAAATTCAACTTGTAGCAAAGTGTTTCATAATACTTATTTACTGGAATACTGAGGGCCTCATATAACTCTGCTTATAATATTTTTTATCTCCATGTTTATTTGTGAGGCTTTTGTATCTTTAATTCTAGTAGTTTTAGGAAAGCTAAAAGTTAATGTCATATCACTTCTGGAAATTTAATATTATGCTCCATTATTTTTATCAGCTTATCCCCTAAAGCATATATTTGGCTTGCATTTCAGTATAGTACTATGCTGTATGTAAGTATCCATACAAGTTGTTTTAGCTTTGGGGGAAGCTAACTCTTCCTCTTCTTTTAGGATGTCTCTAAAAGTGAAGACTCTGCCTATAGCTTTTCATCTTGGACTTTAAGGTCCTTTCACTTTGCAATTTGCGTTAACTCTCCATACTATCTCCAGTAACTGTTATCATTTCACTTCCTTGGAGTTGGGGAAGACAGATAATTTATGTTATATAAATTTTACTTAAGAGTCACTTCATAGAGAATCTAATGTAGAATATAAATTTTACCTAGCTATTTGATGGCTAGTATGTATTTCTCTTAGAAAAGCATCTATTATGTTGAACATATTGTTTATTAATTATGTTACTGTGAAATGATCTATGTCACCTACTGCCAGCTGTTCTTATTATTTAAAGATTTTGGTCGGCATTGTTGTTTTATGTTTTTTGTCTTGACAAATTTTTTTAAAATCTCATCAAAGCTTAACTTTTAGCAGTTATTGTGAATTCAAGAAGCTTGATAACTTAAAATTTCATTTCTTTAAATATTCTTTTGCCAAAAGAAACACCTTGAAAGAAACTTGTTGCTTTATCTTGCTTGATAACATTTATTTGTGTGGAGCAAGTATCTTTCATGAATTAGTTGACAGATAAATTCGTTAAAAAGAATATTATCAGCTAGCCCCTACACAAAGCCTTCCCTGTTTACTGCATAAGAAAGTTGTGTTTCACATATTTTCCAAAAAAATATTCTTAGATTTTTTTTTTCTACACCACTCTTCATTCTACAAAAGATTCTACTTTGATGCTTCATCATGTTGTGGAAGTAACAGTTCTCAAAGGCTATATTCGAGCACAGCAGGAGCTCTGTCATGTCCTTTAAAGCTGGAAAGACTTCCAAGTAAAAGCCTGGATATAGATTGTTGGTCACTGTATCTTAGTACCAAACTAGCTAACTTTAGAGAGGGTCATCCCAAGCAAGATTGTCCAACAGAAGATGAATTCTTTGACCATCATAACGTACTAAACTTCCTATATCTCATGTGGAAGACATAATGATTTATCTTCTTTCCCTTTCTGGAATAAATTATTTAGTGAAGACTTTTTGTAAGTTCTAATTTCCACATCAACACATATAGGGAATGTCATTCTCCATTATGCTGGCCTCCGAGCTTTTTTTGATCATGATACCCCATTAGTTTAAAAAAAAAATCATACACACTCCCAATATGTATGTGTTTATTTGCAAATTTTATACATGTACTTGTGTGTTATATACATTATAAAACATAAAACTGGATATTTTAAAAATGAAATAAAGATAAAATAAAAATAATTTAAATTGTAATTTTAATGGCATAAGAAACATTTATGCTTACTAAATAATAAATAGTCTTACATTATGTTAGTAGCATATTGATTATATTGTTACATTTTTCTTATTATGTTAGTAATACTTTCATTGATAATAATATTTAGTAAGGTCAACCGATGATGAACTTCTTATATTTGAATCCACATGCTTTTTTTTAATTTATTTTTTTTCACATGCCTTTTTTTTTTTAGAGAAAACAATATGATTGAATATTTTTAAACTCTAGATTTGGCACTTTGTGATACAGCAATTCTGGTTCTAAATTCAAATTTTTAAATTTAATTTTACTATTTATCACAGCTGAAAAAGATACTTCGTATAGATGTGCAGTTGAGAAGAAAAAAGTAAACTGTTGATTGTGCTTACTTAAAACATGATTCTAATTTTCAATTCTAGTCACCATTTATACAAAAGTTTTTATGAAAATTCAGCTAATAAATTTCTGTGTTCCTGATATCAGTTACTTGTTCTTGAAAACTAATTAAGTGTTGCATTTCTATATTTTTAACAAATGGGTTCAAAAAACACTGAAGCTCTTTGTTTGGAAGATTTTTAAGCAGGTTAGAAAATTATTTTTCCAAGTTTTTCAGGTGCAGGTATAAGTGTTTTTATAAGTAACACCTTGTAGAAGTATTTCCAAACATGTATTTGAAAAATGTTCTCTCCATAGCAAGCATTTCCTTCAAAAAGTAATTTTTTTAATCATTGTTAAAATGTTTCCTTTACCTTGAAACAACAGATTAAGTGAGTTTATTTTTTCAAAAATACTTGCTAAATATTATACTACCAATAACCACTTGTCATTATAAAAATATGGTCAGCAAATTGGAATGCCTTTTTAGTAAAGAATGTATACTTGATCATGAGATAAACAGCAAACTTCTATATACTAACAATAAAAATAAAGATAACCAACACATATAGTACTTTTAAAGTTTGCAAAGTGCTTTGCACTTATTATGTCATTTAATTGCAAAAATTTGGTATAAGAAGATTTTTTAATGATCACTCCCCATTGGGTTTCTTGTCAGATCTGATTAAACTATCACTGCTTTTACTTTGTAATGGCTGACAAATAGCTTGTTCTAGGAATAGAAGTGGCAACTCTACCATTTTCTTATCTGCTTAGACTCACATTATTAGTATTAGCTTCAATCAGTAGTTTCTTTGCAAGAATCTTTTTAAGCCACTTGCACATTTTGTGAGGGTTAGTTTGGTTAAAAGTAAATAATATAATGCATAAATCCATTTAACCAGACACTAATAAATTGTAATATATCACAGTATTCTTGAAGCAAACAAATGATTATTGACATCAGTCAATCTCTCCATTTGTAGAACTCCTTCTCTTCTCTCAAGATGCCTTGCATTCTATGTGGAACATGTGACCATCTGATACACAGATAGAATGAAGGTGCCAATCAATGTCAATCTCTATATTAAGTATTAACAATACTTATTTTTTCTTTTTTTTAATTAAAAATGTAAATTCTAATATTTTCTTAAAGCATTCTATGATTTGGTTCATGCCCCCATTCTAGATAGTAGTGATCTAGAAAAAACCAACCAGTAAGAAAAGAAATACATAGTTTCATAGATTTAGAACTACAAGGAACTCTAGAGATTAGTCCAAGTGAAGAAACTGAGGCCTTAAGGGTTATTTGGCATGTCCAGATTCATACAGCAAGTAAGGTCTGAGGTAGGAACATACCTTGATATCAAATCCACCACTCTATCCACTATACCATGCTGCTGAATTAATGCTTAAGATTTAAGATTATATAGTATAGGACTTCAAAACCAAAATTTTATCTGACTCAGTCTTGTTCCTCTCTGCTTTACTTTAATAAGAATTAAAACATATACTAAACACTTTGAAATTCTAAAATAAGTTCGTTCCTGGCCATGTTAATAAATGGTGTCATAGTGGCTTTTGTCCTATTGATTCATCCTAGTGGCGCAGTCCAATTGACTAAGCATGAAAGATTCTGCTGGTCATTTGCTTATGAAAAAATTGGGGTGGAAGGATTAATTATAATGCCCATGTGGCACAGGAAGGAAAGTAAATGCTGATTTAATTGAGATACCTATGTTTACATTACTTCTTTTCATTTTGAACTTTTCACCTAATTTCTGTCAGATAAGGGAGGAAATGCTGTTGCTTTAGTTTCTAAGTAAAGCTATGCAAGAAATTCTGACAGCACAAGTAAATGGGAGCTAGTAAATGTCTCCATAATTCATTAAATTTTTCTTTCCTTTGCATAATATGTCATTTATTTGCTATGAAGGTCATAGGGCAAGTCAAAATGTTGCTGTTGTCCCCATGAAAGGAAGACAGACTGGACAGTTTGTACTAGAATGTGCACCATCTTTAAATCTCAATAAATTACCATCACTGGCACCTTCACTAGAGTTAAAGAAGCAAAACTGCATTGGGATAAAGCCCTTATTAGAACTTAGTGAAAGAGTGCATGGGGTTAGAATCAAAGAAATCTCTCTTTTTTTTTCTAGGTGTTTTGCTTACCAGTTATGCAAATTAAGAGCCAGCCATTTTGAATTCTAATGACTGATTTAACAGTAAAATGAAACAGAAAACCTCCCACCCACCCCCCAAAAAAGGAATTTTTAATTTGAATATGTTATAGGCACCCAGATTATAAATTGGAAGGAGGGCAAATAGAGAAGATGAGTTTGGTTGGAGCCATACCTTATGAGATTTTTCCATGTGGAATAGAGAGTATGTCTAATATAAAACTCAACTTTTTTCACTTTAGTATAGAGCTAAAAGGGGAGCAACAAAACTTAAGATTCATTGACTAGTAACTAGACAAAATAACTTTTAACAAAGACACAAAGTTGATTTACTTTCTAAATAATATTATTGTATACTTTTACCTTGAAAAAGCAAGAAACTAGTAACTAATCAGTTCAACAAGTCTTTATTCAACATTCATTTATAAAATGCCTACTACATACAAGACCAAAGGCTTGAAGGTGCTAATGGATAGAGTCAGCCTCAGAATGAGGAAGACTTCATTCTTTCTCACCTCTGACAAACTAGCTGTCTGATCCTGAGCAAATAACTTATCCATTAAGTTAATTCTCCAATTCTATTACCAATTGCCCATCTTCATTGGTAGAAGTTCCTCACACCAGTGAATTCAATGCCTACTCTGTCTATACACGCACACATGCGCGCACACACACACACCCCCATTGCACTAGGTACTAGGGAACACAAAGGAAAACATTTAAAATGCTTACCCTACCCTCGAGCAACTTCGATTTCATTGGGAATACAACAGGGAAACAGAAAAATAGAAGGTAATATGAAGAGACAGAGAGCACTAATACCTGGGAGGATCAGGGAAGGCTTTGTATGGGAGGTAAAATCCTTGCTGAGCCTTACAGGAATCTAAGGATTCTAAGAGGCAGTGGTAATGAAAGAGGGCACTTTGAAGTATTCAGGATAATCTGTACAAAGGCATAAAGGTGGGAAAACTTCTGGGAACCACAAGTAGGACAGTTCAGTAGAAATACAGAGTGTGCTAAGGGGAGTAGTAGGAAGTAAGCCTGGAAGGGGAGGCTGGAGACAAATTGTGAAGTATTTTAAATACTAGTCAAACCTCTGCATTACAATATCAGTTCAGAAGTTATAAGATAGATGTATTGGAGAGGGAAGAATATTAGAAACAGGGAAATCAGCTAGGAGACGATTGCCATAGTCCTGGAGAAAGGTGATGAGGGCTTGAACAAGGGTGGCTGTCATGATAAGAGAAAAGAAGATCGATGAGACAGATATTGTAGAGGTAGAAATCTGACACTTTGCAGCATATATAGTATATGGAAGGTGAGGAAGAGAGAGAAGTCAGGACTCAATCAGGTTTTCAACTCCTTTCTATAATGTGAATATATATTTTAAAACATGGTGTCATTAAATAGGATTTTTTTTCATCTTAAATGTTACTTCAAAATTCAGCCTTCTATATTTTAATCCAGTCACAGAAGCTTAAAAAGGAGTAATGAAAACAAGAAAAATTCATTTAAATTGTTGCATTATTTTCAGTATGCAGATTTAAATCGTCCCCTAGATGCATTGAATGCATGGAGAAATGCTACTTTTCTGAAACCAGAACATACTTTGGCTTGGAACAACATGATCATACTGCTTGATAATATAGGTATAGTGATTTTTAACAATATGTTTGAACTTTGGAGAAAGTGGTTCTGTGTAAGTTCAAAATAACAATGCATAGTTATGATGTCACATAATAATTAAGAGCTATAGATGGTTCATTTGTTTTTTTAATCAGATAAATGTTTACTAAATGTGCCTTTCTTTTTATCCAATTTCTTGAGACATGTAAAATGGAAATTTTGAGAAAACTAAAATGCCTTTGTAGCATTGTAAAATTTAGGGCTAATTCATTCATTTATTTGAGAACTTTAGTCATCCATCCAGACATAGCCAAAAAACCATAAGTAAGGAGAAGTCCCATGAGCAACCAAAAAAAAAAAGAGATTTGAAAAAAAAATGTTGCAAAAATCAATATACCCAAGCTTGTGAACTTTACTTGGTCCCTTACTCAGTCTGTTCTTTCTATTTTAGGCACTGTTGTAACAGGCTTAGTTAATCTGATTTCCTAGCGCATAGGAAATTTGAATGGTTGGGAAGTTCAGCTGAAGGCAGGAACAGTGATAATAATTGTAAAGAATGATAGCTGGAAGCCTGATAAAGGTCTGTAACTACACTATAGCTTTTGGGGTCATTGCCACATTTGGGGATGCCCTATTCCCCAACATGTTTTATGTACTTCATAATTATTTGTGAGACCCCATTATTACAAGATTTCTGCATATGGCCCTGGCCTGATAGCAAGGGGGGAAAAGGAAACTATAAATTCAAAAAACATAGTAGGCTAAGAAAATTATATGTTGGAGTAAATGCTCACTACAGACCTAATAATTCTTACTGTATTAGAGAACAGTTAAGTAATTGATCTGATTGTATATTCACAGTGCCCCTGATTAAGAAAAGGTTAGATGATGCAAAGTATACTCTCAATAAGAATAAAAGGGAATATATAATTAATTTAGAAAAGATTCCCATCCAGATTTTTTTTTCTCATTTGGTAATTTAAAGGGGCAAGTTCAGTCATTTGGCTTATTCACCCATGATGCCCAAGTGGTTTCCCCGCTGATGCCAGATCAATAAGGCATTACTGTGAGAAACTATAAGCAGCTGAGGGAATTAAAAAGATAATCTAGTCACATAGTGTTCATCATTCAATTATTGCTAAAGTCATTATTAAGTTGATTTGGCAGTTCTTTAACAAGCTAACAGAGATCTTTTGAGTTGCATGTATTGGTCTGTGTCTCTTAGGTGAATAGAAATTGAATGTATATATGTATGTATATTCAAAAATATATTTAAAAAATATTCAAAGTCATCAGTCATGTTATTGGGAAAGACTTATTTGTAAATTTGTTATCTCTTCTAACATTTTGATTATAACTAGCTTCTGTAAGGAAACACGTTCATATTACTGCTGAAGACTATAACATATGCTTTAATCAAAAGCTGTATGAATAGTATCACAATTGGGATAAATTGCAGTGATCTTCCCCATTATGAGGACCAGTTTGTATAAATATTCTGCTCTCACCCTCCACTATGGATGTCTTAGAAAGTGACCACAGTGATGTAGACTCTTTAAATCTAAAGGGTTTTTTTTTTAAATATTTTGTGTGTTGCTTTTTAGTGTTCTTGTGGTCCAGCATAGCATAAAGAAGAGAGCTGGCCTCAGAGCCAGGACTGTCTCTCAATACTGTAGGAAATTCTTTTAAGACTAAGTTGTAAGGAAAGTACCCACCTGCATTATTAGAGGGAGTTCCACTACTGCTATTCCTCACAAGGGAATTGCCCATAACAGTGAAATAAAAGGTTCAGACCCAGTTCTTATCCTTTGATCCATATTCTCAAGTTCCTTAAAGTAACTAAATAACTTCTTTTTTTCTTGGGCAATTTTGATTTATTTGTAAACATTGTAATATGCATGACTTTTTTAATTACAGGAAGATAGACCAAAATACCAGAAAAAGAGTTTAAGGTGTTATTCATTTTGTTCTTTTTCTCTTCCTTAATCCTAGGTAACTTAGCCCAAGCTGAAGCAGTTGGAAGGGAGGCGTTAGAATTAATACCCAATGATCACTCTATTATGTTCTCATTGGCAAACGTACTGGGGAAATCCCAAAAATACAAGGTTTGTAAACTGTAGTTCACTAGGTTTTTTTGTACTTAACAATAGCATCTGATAAAAGCCATAAATATTAGTTTTGCTTAGTGAAATCCAAATGTAGGCCAAAATTAAAATAGATTCCATTCCTAGGACTAATTTCTCTATCTACAGATAACTGGACAATGGTACACTTGATAGAGCATAGTCAATTTTTTTCTGGAAGAAATTGTCCCAAAGGCAGATCTGTAGGCTGAAAAATAAGTATATGTATTTTCATGTCAGAGTTCACTGCCTCTGCCTGAAAGACAATAGACAGACCAAAGGAAGGTTCTATGGTTTAAGAGCCATGAAAAGGGCAGGCAGCAGAGGAAGAATCTCCCTGTCCTAAAGGATTGTCTCTAAATGTGTCTTACTGATAGTAAGACATATGCTCACAGTGTAGCTGCAGCTGGGCCTTTCTGGCACAAGAGTGCTTGGGTTTGTTTGTTTCCAAATCAGCCAGGGTTTTGTGTTTTGTGTATGGGGTGACATCTTTTACACAAAGATCATAACACAACCCAGGGTGCATAAATGGCCTACTTAGGATTTCTTCTTACTCTCCTCATCTGAGGTGCATGGTAGAGTAGCTGTAACCATTTAGATTCCTCACTTTAGAAAAACACACAGACACAGACAGACACACACACATACACACCCCACTTTAGCACCAATCCTGACACTAAATATAAATCCAAAATACACTGCAAAGTGAGATTGGGTCGTGGTCACAGGATTATAGATCCGAAGTTGGAAGGGACCTCAGAAATAGCCCAAATAAGGAAACTGAGGACCAGAAAAATTAAAAAACCTGCCTGACATCATTTTTGTGTCTTGGGCTCCTGTGACCATCTGGCAAAACCTGTGGACCTCTTCTCCGAATAATGATTCTAAATGCATAAAATAAAATATGTAGGATTACAAAGAAACCAGTTGTATTAAGTTACATTATCAAAATATTATTCACTGTATCTCAGTGAAGAACCCCTGCTCTAGAGCTAATGCCCTGAACCATGCTACCAGAGGTAGACTTCAGTTCTCAATATATTCAGGAGTAGTGTGCCTAACTTATGTTTTCCGTGGAAGAAGTATTCTTCTGTTTCAGAGACTGGGTATTCATCTTCTTTGTTTGCCCCCATGATAACTAATAGGGTGGAGAAAAAGGCATCCGCTCATGATATTTTTTGATTCTTTTTGCCTCTGTGGCATAAAGTCCTCAGTCAATATTTTTAAATTTGATTCCTTTTGCCTTTCAGGCACTGTGCACTTGGCACAACTCTTGGCTCATGGTAGGGGCTTGATAAATGTTTGCTGACTGACTGTTTCTGCCCTGTTCTAGAGTTATGCACTGTTCTAGTCAATCTGAATTTTCTGTCATGATCATAAATTTAGCCCTATTGCTCATACTTGTGATTGATAAAGAGTCACTATTGCTTCCCTGTGATTTGTTAATCCTTCTGGATTTTGCTCTGAACATACTTGTAGAAAAGGAAAAAAAAAGGTGAATACTTTCTGACTTTTGTTTAGGTTCATCTATGTAGTTATCTGTGTTAAGGTGGGTAAGTTTCAACCCAGAAGCCCAGCTACAATAAATCTTTTTCACTTTATGTCCTATGTAATCATTCTATTGTTATTTTTGTCATCTTAATGCCTCTATATTAGAGCTTCGTGCTTTTTGACATAAGCAGTATTTCTTTTGATTTCCACTTCACCTTGTATTTTTTTCTCAAGATGAAGTTGAAAATACTTTGTAAGGCAAGAACAAGAAGCCAGTTTTCCCATTTCTCTAAACATCTTGCATTATAAATATGCAGGGCATTGAGAAAAGACAATATAGAAGAGAAGGAATAAGAATCTTTTGCAAGGAATTTTAATGTGTACTCCATTGGGACAATGGATATGATAATATTTATGTGACTCGTATAACCATGGCACATAAGTACTTTGGCACTTATTAAATTGTTACAAGTTAAGAATTTGGAATTTTGTGAACATATTTATTATAATATAAAATTGTAATTCAATTTCCTCAGGTAGGTGGTACAATGGATAGAATGCCAGGCCTGGAGTCAGGAAGACTCATCTTCCTGAGTTCAAATCTGGCCTCAGACACTTACTAGCTGATGTGATCCTGGTCAAGTCATTTAACTGTGTTTGCTTCAGTTTACTCATCTGCAAAATGAGCTGAAGAAGGAAATGGCAAACTACTCCAGATTCTTTGCCAAGAAAACCCCAAATGGGGTCACAAAGAGTCAGACACAACTGAAATGACTAAACAATAACAACAAAATAAATTTACTGACAAATGCATCTACTGCTATTTTATCATCTACTTACTTTGTATTGTTTTTCTGTATAATGAAAGAGGCTTTTATTTTCATGTCATAGTATGGCATGATAATGAAGATTCTGGGAAGAAAGAATCCTTTCGCCACTAAGTAATTATAATGCTAAATAACTGTAAACATCAAAAATTATGTGAGCATACTCCAGTCTTATCCTTCTCGGAACTCTTATGACATCTATTGTAGGTACCACTAATTTTATTATTATCATTAGAATAACTGATATGTATATAGCACTTTAAAGGTTTACAAAATGCTTTACATAAATCTGACTGGCACTTCACAACAACTCTGCCAAGTAAATACTACAGATTGTGGAAACCGAGGTTGAAGATTTAAGTGACTTGTCTCTGGTTTTTGTAAAGGGGAGATAATGAGACTACAATATATTACTTTGGCAGATGTATAAAGTTGATTAAAATTTTATTGGTTTTCTCTTTCTTCACTTTAAAAGAAAGTTTTGTACTTACTTGTAGCACATGCTCTGGAACTATTCACACTTAACAAGTTGGGTCCCCAGAAGGTGATAGCTAATTCTTCCTTCAGGGTTCTAAGGAGCCAATTTTTCTAATTCAAAATAGCTCCAAAGCCCTTACTGTTGTACTTCCTCCCTGTGCTTATCAAATGATATAATTAGTTAGCTATACCTAATTAGCTTTAGAAAGGTTTTTTTACTAAGATGCTGTAGTAAGATTGGTTGGTACAAAGCATCCTCCCAAAAATCAGTGACACACTCACCCACCAGATGTAGTAATGTTTTAAAATAGGGGTTCTTATCCTAGTGTCAGCAAAATCTTTTTCAGAAAATATTTCAATAGCCATATTTCAAAATACTTTGTTTCCTTTGTAATCCCATGAATTTTATTTTATGCATTTTAATACATTCTGAGTAATAACAATAACAATTATATCTAACATGGCATCTACAATGTGCCTGATACTGTCCTGAGCACTTTACAAATATTATCTTGTTTTTTCCTCACAATAACCCTGAGAGGTAGGTGCTATTATTTCATTTCACGGATGAGGAAACTGAGGCAAACAGAAGTTAAATGAGTTGCCCATCATCACACAGATAGCAAGTGTCTGTAGCTAGATTTGAACTCAGGTCTGCCTGATTCTAAGTCCAATGCTCTATCCACAACACCACCTGCAGGATTTCCCCAGACTGCAAAGTGGTCTGTGATTCACAAAAAAAAGTTAAGAACCCTTGTTCTAAAGTATGGAAAGTTACATTAGAGTTGAAACAGAGGCTATGAAAACATAGCCCATTTAATTTGTCCCCATGAAGAAATACCAGATTAGTTGGCGTTTTTACCCAGCCCTAATCACTTTCCTGACCTCCAGTCTCATATTTCCAACTACATATCTTGAACTGGTGGTCCCCATAAACACTTCAAACACAAGATGTCCAAAATGAAACTCACCTTTCCCTCCAAAACTCCCTCTTCCTTATTTCTCTGTACTGCCATCCCCCCAGTCACTCTAAGTGTCATCCTCAACTCACTCTTCCTCCCCGTGTCCACTTTCAGTGTCCTATCGATGCTTCTTTTGCAGTGCCTTTCTTCTGTGGCTCCTTCTCTCCTCTCACACTGCTACCACTCTGGTGCATTTCCTCATGCCTGGACTATTGCAGTAGCTTCTTGGTTGGTCTTCCTGCCACTCTGTCACTCCAGCCCATCCTCCACTCAGGTGCCAAAGTGATCTTCCTCAAGTGAAGGTCTGACTATATCACTGTCCTGTTTGATAAACTCTGCTGGCTCACTGTTACCCCAGGATCAAATATGAAAGCTTCTGTTTGGCTTTGAAAGTCCTTCATAAACTGGATTTCTCCTCCTTTTCCAATCTTATACTATATTCCCCCTCCACATACCCTTAACGCTCTGTGATACTGGCCTCCTTGTTTTTCCTCGAACAAGACATTTCAACTCCCAACTGCATTTTCACTGATTGTCCCCTAGTGCCTGGAATTCTCTCCCTCCTCATCTCTGCCTCCTGGCTTCCTTCAAGTCCCAGGTAAAATCCTACTTTCTACAAGAAGCCTTTCTCTCATCTCTGTAATGCTTATGCTTTCCCTCTGGGATTAACTCCAGTTGATCCTGTATATGTCTTATTTGTACGTAATTGTTTGCATGTTGTATCATAAACTGTGAGCTCCTGGAGGACAGGGACTGATTTTTTGTTTTTGTTTAACATTCTTTTATCCTCAGTGCCTTAGCACAGTGTTTGGCACATAGTACGTACTTAATAATTGCTTCTTGACTTGAAATTGGTTAAATAGATGGACTAAATCTTACAATATAGGAAACTGTATTCCTTGACCTTTGATTTAGAAATGCAAATTACTGACTTATATTTTCTAACTCATGGCCTACTTTTTAGTTCCTTTTTGGTCGTGTTTCTCAAGTATAAGTTGATCTCTGCCAGTTCTGACTAAGAAATAGTAATTTCAGAGGTGTTAGTCCAAATTCTTTGCACCAGATGCTCAGGGATTATAGTATACAACAGCTTGATAAAGTTGTTCTCCCAGCAGATGATGAAAAGGTAGAGACAGACAAGAAATACGTCGGAGAAACAAAAATGGTGGCAAGAGAGAAAATAAAATTCAAGAAATGAAAACTTCAGAATAAAAATATTTAAGATTAATGTATACTATCTGCTTTTAAGTTTGTTAGGCCTTTTAGAACTTAAAATGTAAATTAAAAGTTTGAAAGAGCCTGTAGATATTACTATACCCAAGTTATTTGACAGCCTAAAGCAGGAGCTCTTAGCCTGGAGCCTGTGAACTTTTTTTTTTTTTGATGACTAAATTTCCGTATAATTGGTTTCCTTTGTAATCCTATGTATTTTATATTACGCATTTGAAAATATTCTGTAAAGGGTTCCATATACTTCACCAGGCTACTGAGAGAATCCATGTCACAAAGAAGTTTAAGAACCCCTGATCTGGATATTGTTTTGGAAAATTGTTGAGCATCCTAATTCCTTACCACTTTTGTCTTTATATCACTAGGGCCCAGTTCCTCGTTTAGAAAAGGGGGATAGTAATAGCAGCTATTGCACGGGGTTGTTGTGATTATCAAATGAATAACTGAAGTGTTCTGCATACCCTAGAGCACTATAGGAATGCTAGTTGTTGTTATTCTTTCCCTTGCTGCCCATCTTTTTTTTTAGCTAATGGGACTTTTCTTGATTGTTATGGGTTCTATAGATGGTTAAAAAGATGAAATGACTCTAACCCTTAATTTTAGAAATATGGAACTTAACCTGCCAGTGTTGGCTACTATAGAAAACTGCTTCATTTGCCACTGCTGTTCACAGAAACTCTAACTCTCTGTTGCTTTATTATTTCTAAACCCAGTCTTTCCTTTCATCCCTATGCTACCCACTCCTTTCTTTCCCTTCTCCCCCTGAAATACACACACACACACACTTGGGATTTTGGAATTGTAAATAATTCTTTTGTGTTGAAAACTGTAGAAATAGCAGGCAAAGTGCTCTTAGTCTGTCAGTACTGTGGCCCTCTATCCAGGTCTCTTTATGACCTTGTGTCATACTCTCACCATCTCCCTTTCCAACCTAAGCTCCAAGGATTCCCCTCCTTACCAGCTCAGTGGGAATCCTGCTACTTATACTTCAGCCAACACCATCACTACCACATTCATCTTCTCAAGAAGGAGTTTTGATCATTGGAATATTGTCATGGGTTCTTTTTGTTTGTTTTGGTGGGAAAGTGATGTTGGTCAGAATATAAGGGTCATAGGATAAAGAATAACTTTGCAAACCATGGGCCATGGAGGCTAATATGCTTTTTTGTTCTTGCTGTTAATTTTTCTTTTCAGTTCCAAATTCTCTCTTCCTTGCCACCCCTCCCCCACCCACTGAGAAGGCAAGAAATGCAATACCCATTATAGTTAATATGCTTTTAAATGATTTGTACAAGTACATTGCATTTTGACATCTCAATTATTTACTTAGGAATCTGAAGCTTTATTCCTCAAGGCAATTAAGGCCAATCCAAATGCTGCAAGTTACCATGGCAATTTGGGTAAGGTACTTTTTTTCAGTATGAATCTTACCATAGTGTAGTTTCTAATGAAGCAGGCTGATTTCTACCAAAGCAATATTCAGAGAATGATTGTTTCACAATTACTTGTCTGTGCTGCCCTGTAAAAACAGAAAGTCAAAAATTCATGCTTAAGGTTTTCCTCCATTAGGTTTCCTTCATTTCATTCTTGCAACCCAATGTTTCAGATTTTTAAACCTAGCCATGGTTGCCATGACCAATGAATTCATCACCAAGTAAGTAAAGGTTTTTATGATGATTCTCTGCACACTTACGCTGATCCCTAAGATAAGCAAGTCTATCAAGGAATCCATATTTGAAGCCTTTCCAGAAAGTAGACGCTACCAGAGTTGGCACTGCAGGCCTTGCTTTTGAGGGCCTAGTTAACCCCATGCTACAAATGAGGCATTAGAGCAGGACTTTTGTGGAAGCTTTAGAATATAACCTGTGTTAATTCAGAGACTTATATTTGTTGGATAATAATTATCAATCTAGTTATCTGTCCTTGCTACCTTATCCCATCATGGAATAACCATGAACTACTCTAGCAGATTAGATCATATTAGTTACATATTATAGCACCAAAACGATCAGGTTACTTTGGCACCACATGGTTCTCCAACATTTAAATAACTACAGTTCAGCATATTTGTAAACTATGTCAAGTTACACAGAATTGTAAAATAAGCAAAGTTCTTCTTAGATGTCTCAGTTATTCTCCACCTCCCATCTTCTTTGGTCCCTACTACTCAAGCACATAGTGGGTTTTTTTGTAGACCACCATTCAGATTCTCCCTCTATACTTTGATTAGCCTTACCCTCCCTGGCTACCCAGTCCATCATCAAAAGGTTAATTGTTTTGTTCTTTATGTTAATGGGTGTGAAGGCCTCACTCTTTCCAGGTAATCTTTCTGTTTTATGTGGGATCTTCTAGAGACTGCCTTCAAATATGGGTTTGGAGTTGAAAAAGGCCTTCTACTATGAATTTCAGGGTCAGGATAGGGAAGATGTTTGGGAGCTACTGGAACATTATGTTGCCCTTTAAATCATTCCAACATCTAATCTATATGTAGAGCTAGTAGCATTTTAAATTTGAAATTATACAAATGAACGATAACAAAGTTTTAGAACCAAATCCCAACATGTAGATTAATTTCTCTACCTTTTTATTGCCCAGTTATTTTTGAAGTCCCTGTCCTTCAGCTGACAGAATATACAGCCAGATATTGCTGTGCTGAGATAGCTAGAGAAACTTGACTGAAAAACAAATTCATAATACTTTATTGTGATGATAAAAATAACCACATGCCCAGACCTTTAAAAAGGATCAGAATTTAAGCACAATCTAGGAAATTCAGCACTAGCCTTAAGAAAAGTTTGTTCTATTTTGCCTTGTCTTTAACATAATTCCTTTATGTCATTAATATAGTCCCTCTTATTCTTTTTGCAGTAGCCAAATATTAGTGTTTCATTTAGTGCTAGGGACCAATTTAAAGACATGGGGGTGTCTAGAAAGGAATATTATTACTGAAGGTAATTAAGGTAAAGTAAGTTATGTGATACAGAGAATTTTCTTAGGTCTAGTGATTTTTTTGAAGTATCAATGCTGTGATGTATTTGAATGTTTTTTTTTTCAAGAAATGATTGAGTTTTGCAAATTATGCAGAAAGATTTCCAATAAAAACCGCTTCTTGCTGTTTCAGCTGTGCTTTACCACCGTTGGGGAAACTTTGACTTAGCCAAGAAATATTATGAAGTCTCTCTGAAGCTTGACCCTCTGGCACCAGGGACCAAGGAAAATTACAATCTACTAAAAAGAAAACTAGAACAATTGCAAACAAATAGTGTTTGATCATTCTTTTCTCTCGCTTTTTTTGTCCATGCATGATACAGATCATTAATGTCTTATGGTTATTTTTAACCATGTAAAAAAGTTTTAGTCATGGTGTTCAAATTTGGTTTTTTATATGAAAATAAAAACATGAAGATACAAAAAAATTATTTGCAGCACCAGCAATATGCTTGATGTTGTTTTTGCATTGGAAATGTATTTTTTCAATGAGCTTATAGATTCTAAAAATTCAATCCTAGGATAAAGTCATTTTCTAATTTAAAAAGAAAAATAAATATCTTGAGGTACTTTTAATTTCTACCAAACCAAAATTTGCAGTGGGGATGTGAAAAATAGTTAAGCATAAATGAATACTATGAAACAGCATTCATCATGATGGATAATTGGCAAAACTGACTTGAGAAATATACACAAATATCATAAACATCCTTTTATCTATATATTGATGTTTTTATTTAATGACAGAAGTGAATGAAGTTTTTGTATTTGATCTATTCTCTGTATAGTATGCTATGAACATTGAAAGAAATGCTTCTTTGTGTGTGTGTGTGTGTGTGTGTGTGTGTGTGTGTTTTAAACAAGGAAAGAATAATTGAGCCTGAGAATTAGAAAGTTTAGCTTCTTCCTCTGTTCTACATATTTATTTTCTTTAGGAAGAAATTGACTCATGCAATATTTGCAGATACCTCTATTTGTGTAGTAGGGCATTATGGACCATCCTTAATTGTTCATATCCACATAAAATCTCAAGTTAGCTTCATTTCTTAGGTAAAGATCAAGATCTCTCTTCTTTTTTCATTTATGTTTTAATTATGTTTGAGAGCTACATTCATAAATATGAATGGTACTTTGTTTCATTTTGTAATTTATAATCCAAGTCTATGCTTCTGACTAATATGTTGCTTTATGGGCTGTAGACATTGATATTCCAAAAGTAGTAATTTTCCTCCAAAAATAAGCCATATTAGTGGAGTTCTCTAGTAATTAGGAAGACTGAAAATCATTTAATCATACCCACTGTTTGCTGATTGGCTTTTTATTAGTCTGTGCTTCTTTTTAAATTACCATATTATATGCTATTGACCTACTGGTTCATACAATCTGTAATTCTTTATTCAGTAAAGTTGTTACATAAAGTGGTGTGAAGTTTCTTAATATTAAATTCAAAAAATATTTATTTAAGTGCCTGTGGTGTTCAAAGAATTGTGCTAGGTATTTTGGCTACAAAGACAAAAATGAACCAATATTTGCTCTCAAGGAACTTACAGTCTACTTGGGGAAGGTGGGGGTACAACATGTAAACAAGTAAATGTAAATATATACAAAATAATATGAAGTGAGATCAAGAGGAAAGAGTTTTAATAGCTGAGGGGAGTTGAGGAAGGCCTTGAATAAGATATGGCACCCAACCTGTGCTTTGAAGGAATTCCATTAATGAGGAACCACTTGTGAAAGGCATGGGAGTGTGGAAAATGTAATGTTGTGTACTGGGAATAGCTAATATAGTGTCCAGTTCAACTGAAATGGACAATGCCTGAAAGACGGTATGAAATTAATAATGGAAAGAGCTATAAACTTTGTCATCTAAGTTGATATAAATGGAAATCTGTGGCTGGACTATGCAAATCAACCTTGAAGGTCTTCTGGAAAGAAAAGAGTTTGGGGAGAGTCAGGCAGAAATGAGCCAAAACTTGCCTCAAGAAACAAGGAAATTAGTAACCCTCCATATAATAGTAATAAATTAAATCCATTTACAATGGGCTGCAGCTTTAATTTTCCTACTGAAACTAAGAACTTAAAGAATTAAGTCAGAATTTCCATACTGAGGAGACCTGCTTACAAATCTGATTCCTTCCAGTATAGCTTTTACTACTGTGTCACCTAGGATTTCTATAATCCCTTATTTCTTTCTAAAGAGACATCTGTCCAGAAAACAGCTATTCTTAATTTTATCAACATATTTTATTGAGGATTATGCCTCTGCAAACTTGTGGCACTTTAATATAGTTTTAATTTGGATTTGTTTTTTCCTAAGTGCTTCAATAGCAAAATGACCTTAATCCACCAAAATGAAATGTCATCCTTAAACTTGTTTAGTGGGAGCTAATTTTTAAAATGAGAAAGTCAGACATGGAACTGTGAACCCTTCAAGAAGTTTTCAAAAGAATTGGGTACAAAAGAATATGATTCATTCTGTAAAGTATATATTTGCATTTCTCTCCTATATTTCTGCCTATCGCTGTTATTCTTAACGTTATTATAAAAAGGTGTCTCATATGATGAGTTGGTATAAAATTTATATCTGTAAATGATAACCAAGTACTGCAGGTTTTTGGGTGTTTACATCGACCAAGTTTGATTCTGGAGGCAATCCTATGAAAATCATTTTGGCTCATGTTGCCCAGACTGGGAGTTCCCTCTGGAAAAGCACAAGAGATATTTGGTCCCTGAGTCTCCACAGACTTAGTTAAAAGATTTTGCAGATTTTGTACAGCACCCAGGGTGGCAATGCATACAGAACAGTCTTTATTCCACCCTCAGAGAAAATACTAAAAAGCACAAAGGACTCACTGTAGCTCATAAGTACTTGGTTTCTCTCACTCTCCAGTGAATCCTCTGCCGCTGGGCTTTCTACCCTGGTATCAAACTCATTGCCAGCAAAACTCAGAGTGAGCCAGAACCAGATTAAAATGTAATTGGGAAAAGTTTAACAAAATAAAATACAACATAGATAATGTTAATTTGTGGTTCTCAAAGTCAATATACCACCACCACCCCCTCCCTTTTCCCCCGGGGATCTGTTTCTGTTTGAGTTTGACACCACTGCTGGAGACTCAGCACCACTCTGGATTGCACTTGCCTGGGTAGGGAAACTAATTTGGGAAAACTAGTGTAGCCATTCCTTTCGTTAGTGATTTCCTACAAAGCAGCTATCCTTTTGGTACTGCTCTGAAAACTTAGATTTCTCCAGAAAGGAAATGTGGGATTATTAGGCAGATAAAACCCTATCAATTGGGCCTACACTTATACTCTGAGCTCTCCTCCAGCTCTAGAGCTATGGTCCTATGAATAGTAGTAGTGAAGGACAAAGGACATGTCTCTTATGCCCCGATATTGTGGCTTAGACTCTCCCACTGTTTCTTCAGCTTTAGGTCCCATATGTCCCCAAATCTTCTTTGATGAGTTGCCCAGGAATTCCCCTTCTCTCTTGCCAAAAGGCTGGTTCCCAGGAGATGTTTCTCTCTCCAAAAGGTTAGCAGTCTCAAAAAATTCCACCTTTCTCTCCAGAAGGCTAAATTTTGTAATTATGCTTCCCAGGATATCACTTCTTTCTAGAAGCTTCAGGTTCATGAATTCTACTTAATTTGGGGTTCCCCTCTCCTCAAACCAAATGGTTTTTACTTCCGTGCTTTTGCTTTTACCTCTCCAAGGCTAAGTCCAGGAATCTTTAATACTCCAACAGAGCCCCAACTGGTGCCATCTCTGTGACTAAGAATAGGATTGTTAGTCCTTAGAGGAACCAAAGCCTGCTCTATATCTGTGATCTCTCCTACAATAAAGGCATGACTCTGCAACTATTTCCTTTTTATAGGCCCACACAAAGAGGTAGCTCAGTCCTTCTAAATGGTCTAAGATAGTGGATCCCCAAAGAATAGTGTGTTAAATAGGTGTGTCCACATCCTACTTTCAGAGATGTTCTCAGTTCAAGAAACAGTGGCCTCTTACTGCCTCTAGAATAAATTTTTCCTAAAAATAATTTCTAAAAAACCTATTCCACTTAGTTTTTAAAAGCTTTTTTATAACCTTACCCCAAACAATCTTTCTAGCTCCATTGGACATCACTCTTTCCATCTTCATACTCTGCAATCTAGCCAAACTGGCCTCTCTGTTCTTCATACATGACAATCCATCTCTTCATGCTTTCGCACTGGTTTCCCACACCTGGAATGTACTTCCTCCTTAACTCTGTCTCCTAGAATCCTTTTCCCTTTGCCTTTCCTGATCCTTTTAACTGCTAATGCTCTCCTTTTTCAAACTGCCTTATATTTAATTTGTGACTCAGTGGTCATAGCAAGGCTCTTTTATCAACAACCCAAAAGGCTACTGTACACATGGACATCACCAGATGGTCAATTTCAAAATTAGATTAGTTATATACTTTGTAGCCAATGGTGAAAAAAGTTCTACACAGTTAAAACAAGACCTGGAGTTGACTGTGGCTCAGATCATGAGCATATTTTGCAAAATTCAGACTTAAATTCAAGAAAGCAGGGAAAACCATTAGAGCATATAGATATGCCCTAAATAATGCCCCTTATAAATATGGAGTAGAAATGATGACCAGATTTAAGGGATTAGATCTGGTAGATAGGCCTGAAGAACTATGAACAGAGGTTTGCAATATCAAACAGAAGGCAGCAACAAAAAATATCCCAAATGGCAAAAAATTGGGGAATGGCTGAGCAAGTTGTGGTATATGAATGTAATGTAATACTATTGTGCTATAAGAAATGATGAACAGGTTAACTTCAGCAAAACCTAGAAAGACTTGTATGGTCTGATGCTGAGTAAAGTGAGCAGAACCAAGAGAACGTTGTACACAGTAGCAGCCACGTTGTGTGGTGACTAATATCGATAAACTTAACAGTTCAAGGATCTAAGACATCTCCAGAGGCCTCGTGATGGAAAATGCTACCCACATCCAAAGAAAGAAATTGGAAGTTGAATCGCTATCTTTTTTTTTCCTCTTCTGTTGAGTTTTGTTTCCTCTTTCTGATGGTTCCTCCTATTGGTTTTAATTTTTACTTACAACTGCACTAATGTGAAAATATGTTTAATAGGAATGTAAATGTATAGCCATATCAGATTGTGCACCACCTTGGGGAGGGTGGTGGGGAGGAAGGGGGAGAAAAATTTTAAATTCAAAAGCATGTGGAAGTGATTGTTGATAAATCAAAATAAATAAAATTAAAAAAAAAAATTTTAAATCCCAAAGAAAAAGGAGAGCAAGAAAGCAAAATGGCTGTCTAATGAGTCTTTACAAATAGCTGAGGAAATAAAGAAAGTGAAAGAGAAAGGAGAAAGGGAAAGAAATACTCAACTGAATGCAGAATTCCAAAGAATAACAAGAAGAGATAATAAGGTTTTCTTAAATGAGCAATGCAAAGAAATAGAAGAAAACAATACAATGGGGAAGACAAGATCTCTTCAAGAAAATTAGACATCAAGGGAATGTTTCTTGCAAAAATATGCATGATATTGAGACAAAAATGGGTAGGGACTTAACAGAAGTAGAAGAGATTAAAAAGGGATGACAAGAATATCTTGAAGAACAATACAAGAAAGATATTAACATCACCAATAATCATAATGGTGTGATTATCTAGAGCCATACATCCTGAAGAATGAAGTCAAATGGGCCTTAGGAAGCATTGTTAACAATAAGGCTAGTGGAAGTGATGGAATTCCATCTGAGCTATTTAAAATCCTAAAAGATGATGCTGTTAAAAGTGCTAGATTCATTATGTCAGCAAATTTTGAAAACTCAAAAGTGGTCACTGTTTTGGAAAACATCAGTTTACATCTCAATCCTATAGAAGGACAATGCCAAAGAATGTTCAAGTTACTGAACAATCATACTCATGTCGTACACCAGCAAGTTTATGCTTAAAATTCTGCAATATATGGCTTCAGCAATATATGAACCCAGAATTACCAGCAGGCTGGTTTTTGAAGAGGCAGAGGTACCGGAGACCAAATTGCCAACATTTACTGGATTATGGAAAATCAAAGGAGTTCCAGAAAAACACCTATTTCTACTTCATTGATTATACTAAAGCCTTCGTGTGGATCACAACAAAATGTAGTAAATCCTCAAAGGATGGAAGTACCAGATCATCTTCCTTGTCTCATGAAGAAACTGTATACCTGTCAAGAACCAACAGTTAGAACCAAACATGGAACAACTGATTGATTTAAGATTGGGAAAGGAGTATGACAAGGCTGTATATTGTCACCTTATTTAACTTATATGCAGAGTATATTATATGAAATGCCAGGCTGGACAAATCAAAAGCCAGAATTAAGGTTACTAGGAAAAATATCAACAATCTCAGATATGTAGATGATACTATTCTGGTGGCAGAAAGTGAAGAATTAAGAAGCGTCTTGATGAGGGTGAAAGAAGATAGTGTAAAAGCTGGCTTGAAGCTTAACATTAAAGGTGTGTGTGTGGTGCAGGAAGGGGGTGCAAAGACTAAAACCATGACAATTGGTCCCATTACTTCTTTGGCAAATAGAGGGAGAAGAAATGGAATCAATGTCAGATTTTATACTCTTGGGCTCAAAGATCACTACAGACAATGGCTGCAGCCATGAAATTAAAAGATACTTGCCCCTTGAAAGGAAAGCTATGGCAAATCTGTACAGCATACTAAAAAGCAGAGACATCATCATGCTGACAAAGGTCCATGTAGTCAAAACTATAGTTTTTCCAAGTAGCAGTGTATGGCTGTGAGAATTGGACTGTAAGGAAAGCTGGGTGCTGCAGAATCCACACTTTTGAATTGTGGTGCTGGAAAAGCCTTTTGAGAGTCCTTTGGACAGCAAGAAGGTCAAATCAGTCAATACTTAAAGAAAGTAATCCAGACTACCCCTTGGAAGAACAAAGACGGAAGCTGAAGTTTAAATACTTTGGTCACATAATTATAAGGCAGAACTCATTGGAAAAGACCCTGATGTTGGGAAAGATTGAAGACAAAAGGAGAAGAGGACAACAGAGGATGAAATGGATAGAGAGTGTCAGGAAGCAACAAACAGGAGCTTGGACGGACTTCAGGAGATAAGAGAGGATAGAACCAAGGATAGAACATGACTGAACAAATGAACAACAAAAATTTTTTCTTTTAAAAATTTTCTGGATATCTTTGGATATCTTCTTGTCTTCTCACTTAGTATGAAAGTTTCTTACAAGTACTAATTGTTTCATTTGTTATATTTGCAACCACAGGTTTTAGAACAGTGTCCAGCACAGAATAGGTACTTAATAGATATTTATTAAATGATAAATTTAAAGTCCCAAACTATAAGCTCATCAAAGTCAGAGTTCTCCTGTTCCTCTAAATGTTTAAGGGTACTGTAATCTTGTGCAATGAGACTTTATTAGTACAGTATCATATCTATATTACCAGGGTGAAATTGTAATGGGTTCAACATTAAGTATCTAATACTGAACTGAACATAATAACTTCAAACTTTAACAGAATTTTTCATTGAAGATAAATTTAATTAAGAAAAAGTCTCTCAGGGAAGCTAGGTGGCACAATAGATAGAGCTCCAGCTTTGGAGTCAGGAGGACCTGAGTTCAAACCGACCTCAGACACATAACATTCACTAGCTGTGTGACTCTGGGCAAGTCACTTAACCTCAATTGCCTCATTAAAAAAGAAAGAAAGAAAGAAAAAGTCTTTATTTACACCAATACCAAAATCCTTCCTAAAAATGTCTCCCCAGCTTCCTGGACTTCCACTAATTAGAGATTCATTTTGGGTTAGTGTCCTTTTATCAGTAATTATGGCTTTCCTGCTTACCTAACATCCAGGTGAGATTCAAGAACTTAATGAGGAATAAATAGCCTTAGATAAGGCCAAGATGATGAGATAATAACAACTGATAGCTATATCCTATTTAAAGTTTACATTTTGCTTACATTATTACATTTAATCCTCACAACAATCCCATGAGGTAAGTGGTATAGGCACTATTATCCCCATTTTACAGATGAGGAAATTGAGAGGTAGAAAAGTCAACACGGTCACACAGCAAATAAGTACAGAAGCCAAACCCACGTCCAATGCCCTTTTCACTAAACCACACTGCCTCTCACGAGATGAAGGAATCAAACGGGGACAACAAAGAGAAAAAGGAGCAGGAGGAAGATAGCAAATGCTAAGGCTTTTAACTTCTGTAGCTTTCATTCCCAAGAACTTCTGAAGTTACTGTGCTTTCTGAACCTCCTGCTTTCAACCTATAGAAACAAGTTTTGATCTGAAAAGACAAATTGATTCAGCTTCTAAGTTTATTCTGCTGAACTGAAAGATCCAAAGGCAACTTTGGATTTATGTTTCTTTCACTTTGTCTATAAGTTTGATTATTTTTAACCAAGTACTTTCCTTATTTTCCTATTGTTTTTCAGAACTGCCTAAAGCTTTCTGCATTTCTAATGAAAATGTATTTTTCCTTCTAAGTTTATTTTGCTAAGCTAAAGCTATATGACAATTTTAACTTGTGTTTTTATAGGGCATTTTAAAGATTTATTGACAAAACAGGTGAATTTTAGTGTCATCAATTCCTGGTTACTAGTTGAAGATTCCACTGGAGGGAAGATCAGAAATACCGTTTTCTACAGCTTTCATAAATACTGTGATGAACTAGTCTAAGAAAGTTCAAACTGCCCATCCCCCTCAAAAAATAAGCCATAATAGAATACTTCATAGGAAGAAATAAGTTTATTTGACAAAATACTGGCTAATTAGGTGTGTAGACACAGCCCTGGGCCTGGCGTCAGGAAGACCAGAGTTCAAATCTGCCCTCAGATGCTCACTAGTTTTGTGACCCTAGTCAAGCCACTTAACGTTTATATATCTCAGTTTCCTCAATTGTAAAATGGGGATAATAACAATACCTACTTCACAGGTTATTGTGAGAATCAAATGACATACGATTTAAAGTGCTTGGCATAGTGCCTAGAGCATAATAAGTACTATATAAATGCTCACTCCCTTTCCTTACCTTTACCCTAGCTCATCCCTTAACTGTGTATATAACTTTGGCAAGACATAACATTTCCAAATTGATTTTCTTATCTATGTAAGATGTGTGTGTGTGTGTGTGCGTTTTCCATTTGACTTATAGATATATCTACATGAGTTTTGTCTAAAGGCAGTTCCCCCAAAAGGCTTTGAAAGATATCTCAGGAATCTCCCCCACCCTTCTCCAGGGGAGACTGATTCCTGGTTGGTGCGGACCTGGAGGTGGGGCCACAAGGCTGGCCACTCTCCTCTTCTCAGAGAGGGAGAACTGGACTAGAATGATATTTATCTGTTCCTCCAAATAATGCTAGTCTAGGGGAAATGACTTCATTTTTAGGCTTAAACTGCTTTCCTGGTTGCTATTCCTTTAAAGAGAAGGAGTGTTTCAAGCTTGTATCCAAAGGTTTGATTCTTTTCCCACTAAATGCTTATTACACAAAAAGAACATCACAAAAAAAAGAATAAGCTCATTTATATAGAAGTTTATACAGATTAGAATATATCAGATCATAGAGATTTAATAAGCTCTTCCACTAAGAGTAAGGTAAATCAACTCAACCAAGAGAGAATCCCAAACTCACCCAATGGGAAATTCCTCAAAGTCTCTAGGGAAGCAAACTGGAAATTACAGACATGTATAAGCACCTGCTCCTCTACATGCTTGCTGTTTCCCAAAGTGTCTTTCCCCAAGGGGCTGTCTTTGAAGAGAGCCAAGAATATGTGTCCTCTATGGAAGCCAGAAGAAACTCTTCTCTTCTAAGCTCTTGCCAATTCTGTCCCTCAGGCAGGCATATAGTATTAAGTAATCATTCTCTTCAGCAAAACAAATGCACAAGGATTGAACCCCAGATTACATTCATAAGATGAGAGAATCAAATGAAAGTTTCTATGGGTGCAGTACAGCTCCAAAGTTCACACTTAGTGAAATTCTCAACATATATTAGGTATGTTGATAGACACTAGTAACTTTATTGAATACTTAAATGATTAACCTCAATAATAGTATGTAAACAAGATACTAATTAAATAACTTCAAATTACTTTGCCTCTAATATTTCTGTATTTAAATACATTTTTGTATTTTAACTGATATTTACACCTAAACAGAAACATGAATGTTGACTGCCTATCTTCCTGGGTGTCAGTCTCCCAAAATGTGCCTATGCAGATAGATATCTAGAATTGATAACTGGGGTAACTCCAAAAAAGCAATGTTTGGTCACAGAGTTTACAGGCCAACAAAAATATTTATGGCCTAGTTATACATTTTTGGAATTTATCTTTATTGTGAGGAAGAATCACAACAAGATGAACCATCTCATCTCAATGGCTTTGGAGAACATATATAATTTCAAGAATAGATATTAAGTATCTCTTGTATGTAAAAAATTAAAGTCTTAAAAATACAAACCATCACAGGGGTCCAGCTAGGCAGCTCATCTTCAGAATATGAATTCTAGAAATACCAGAAGTGAACTTAATGTAAGTAAACTTGGCTTCGGTAAATTGACCTGCTAATCGTTTAGTGGGGGAATCTGATGAATTGCAGTCCCCTGAACTTGCTTATCTGATTGCAACCTGGAGTTTTCCTCCAAGAAAGAATCATGATGATCTGTAAAGGGGAGTATCTTGGAAAGTCTGTGGAGCATATGCAAACATTCCATAACTGGTTCCAGGTAGTTAACCACATGGAAAAGAAGAGACTCTTTGATCGTCTTCAGAGGCATTCAAAAAAAGCCTGTCAGGGTCAGCCCAAGTCCCTTTACTTCATTCCATCTTGGGGAGATTGTTGATTCTTTCATTCACAGCAACCAGCGAGAGATCAGTGAGGCAAAGGGAAAGGTCTTCTGAGAGCATATGAAGTCAAGAAACAGGTCTCCGTCTGGTCTTTTTAGCTTGTTCTCATCTGCTCTAGACAGAGATGTGCTGGAACCAGTTTATGCCAGCCAAGCCGGTTCAAACCAGCTGTTCAATTTTTAGAGTATGCACTTCCACCTTGGAAATCAGCAAATACTACAAAGCAGACCTTGATTTATTATTTTGTTGATAGTCTACACTTAAACAAGTGATGGTGAAAATGTTAATAATGCAAATTAAATTTAAAAGGATGATGTGTATAGACCTTGTTTGCAGAATCCATTGTTAAACATTTACCAACATACTCTTGATTCTAATTTCCAAGCTTGGGGTTTTCAAACTTAAGGAGAGGGAGTTGAAATGTAGGCTGAGTTTTGCAGCCAGTGCCACGTTGAAAGAGCACTTTTTCAGCCCAGGAAGGTTTATGGAGACAGACTGAGATGTCACTAGGTGGTTCTGATCTGAAGAGCAGAGTGCAGTGTCCCAGACCAAAGGGAAGCCAGCAGGTCAGTCACTCTGAACCTGCAGAGACCCCTAGTTACTGTTTGTTTCCCATAACTTGTTCCATGCCAGGGCCAGCATTCATAACACCTTTTCTTTGCCTTTGCTCCATGACCCAGAAATGTCTAGTGGGCAACAAAGCCGCTACTGGATGGCACTCCTTCCTGCAACTAGTGCTTGCGTGGGAATCACTTGAAATCTCTTTCTGGTACCCTGTGTTGGCCCTCTGTTAGTCCCTGGGTACTGGAATACTCCCAAAGGCTGCCACAGGGTCCTGGCCAGACCCCTCCCTAATATTTACAGAACTCTCCATCTTCCCAAGCTCAAGACTCAAACACACAAGACAATGATTCCGTAACATACAGAAGCAACGCCTCAAAGAAAAATGCAGCTTGGACACACATCCAACAAGAATTCCTAGAAGGGTTAATGCAAGAGTTAAAGAAGGGCCTAAAAATTATTTTAAAAACTAACTGATACCAGTAGAGGAAAGCATGGGAAAAAATGCAAAAGCTAGGGAAGAAAGATATGAAAAGAGAATTAATGGCTTGGAAAAAGAGGTTAAAAACCTTACTAAAGAAAATAATTGCTTGAAAATTAGTGTAACCTGAGCATTTCTGTACATACCCAGTTCACCTAACTTAGAGGCAATCTAAGTAGTATTTGGAGCATATTCAGATTGCCTAATGTGGAGGTCTCTGTACCCCTACCATATGGGTGGGTATAGCCTCATTTAATTGGTTGCCTTCCTCTTTAACTCTAGTGAGACTGAGCAAGTTACTTCTCTTTTCAGCTTCTCCTTCTTGCTGCAACCGGAGGGTGAAGGTCATAGTTCACCCACGGCATGAGCACTATCAACTGAACTCATGAGAAGGGAAGGGCTCCGTTACCCTGTCCTCCTTCTTTTACCACAGTTCTATGAAATGGGCCGAGGAGTGGGTGTTTCTTTCTGTTCTATATTGTTTGTCCTCAGTTTCAGGTGCCAGAGGTGATCCCCACTGGACTTATGAGTTCAAGGCATGGCATTGACCTTGGAGCCAAGATTTCAAGTGAGATGGTACATGTGAGAGAGAAGTCAAGGATGACACTTAGGTTGGGACCAACCGGGACTGGGAGGATG
Source organism: Phascolarctos cinereus (assembly GCF_003287225.1). Lineage (NCBI taxonomy): Eukaryota > Metazoa > Chordata > Mammalia > Diprotodontia > Phascolarctidae > Phascolarctos > Phascolarctos cinereus. The sequence continues at coordinate 153,022,875 of NW_027556180.1, read as the reverse complement.
GCGGTGTGCTTGAAAGTCCAGTGTGAAGCTGGAAAGAGAGGAAGATTTAGGAAGAAAGACAATGAGATAATGAAAGATAATTTTGGACATGTTGAGTTTGAGATGATTACAAGACATCTCGTTCATGATATCTGAAAGACAGTTGGTGATGCAACAAGATACTAGGCATGGCAAGCACCAAATAATATGAAAAGAAAAAGACTGTTAAAAGACAAGAAATAACTGGGTACCAAGGAGTTATTACAGAATTAGTCATATTCCAGTAAAAATAATTTCAGAATTCATTGAATTACTGAATTATTAATGAGAATTACCATAATAGTTTTTTTAAAGATTAAGTTTCCCTATCTCACCTAGCCTAGAAGTACTGGGGCTATTCATGGGACTCACGGTCTCACTCTCAGTGATCTTTGATCTACTCAATTTCTGACCTGGGCTGATTTGTCCCTTAGGCAGCTTGATAGCTCCCATACTCCCAAAGGCTCACCATGTTCATATGTAATTTAGCACAGACACCCCTCCCAGCACCATATTAATTTCTAAAAGGAAATTGGACATTTCTACAGTAGGATTATAGCATCTACTAGTTAAACCAAAGGTTAAAATTAGGACCAAATTAGGAGAAAGGATAAAACTGAAAAGACTGTGTATGTAATTGAAAAACTGAATGAAAAAACACTTATTAGCATTTACTATGTGCTATACATAACATTGGAGATACAAATGCAAACGTGAGACAATCTCCAGTCTCAAAGAGCTTACATCCTAAAAGGAGGCCACATATAGGAGAATGATAGCCAGGGAATGATGTTTCATTCTGGGAAGTCACAGAGATGGTTAGTGTAGCAATAGGATAGCCAAATGACACACCTTTACTTAAAGTAACAGTAGTACTGTTTTATTACTTTTCCTAAGTCAAGAAGTGGAGAAAAGAGTGGTCAATGCATTGTAAGAAGAAGGAGGATAAGAAGAAAGTTAGGATGAAGCATGGCCATGATGGCACCAGGCTACAGTGGGTTTTCATCAATCAGGACAGCATTGTCCCAAGGTGAATGTTCAAAAGCTGAATGACTCAGCTTCTCCAGAACATGCTCTCTGGAATTTCAGCTTGAATGACATAACTGCAGGGGGATACACAGCAAGGGGATGGCCTGGCTGATCTATGTTCTGGTCTGGAGCTAGCTAGATATACTGGGATCTTACCAATAAGCACATATTTCAAAAAATTAGAAATGGATACTAGTGAAGCCAAGAGCATCATGGTGAGCCAGGACAGGGGATGATGAAGATGTTACAAAAATAAACTCTGAGGGGCAGCTACATGGCACAGTGGATAGAGCACCGGCCCTGGATTCAGGAGGACCTGAGTTCAAATCCGACCTCAGACACATAACACTTACTAGCTGTGTGACCCTGGGCAAATCACTTAACCCCATTGCCTAGCTAAAAAACAAAAACAAAAAAAGAATAAACTCTGAACCACTCCCCAATTGATAAATGAGAAAAAGATATGACTAGGTAGTTTTCAGATGAAGTAATCAAAGCTATCTACAGCCATAGGAAAAAATGCTCTAAATCACTATTGATTGGAGAAATGCAAATTAAAACAACTCTAAGGTACTACCTCACACCTATTAGATTGGCTAATAGGACAGAAAAGGAAATTGACAAAGGTTGGAGGGGATGTGGGAAAATCCAGACACTAATGCACTGTTGGTGGAGTTGTGAACTTAACCATTATGTTGAGCAATTCAGAACTATGCCCAAAGGGCTATAAAACCATGGATACCCTTTGACCCAGCCATACCACTACTAGAAATGTATCCCAAAAGAGATAAAAAATAAAAAGGAAAATATTTATAGCAACTTTTTTTCTGCAGGCAAAGAACTGGAAATTGAGGGAGGCCCATCAATTGGGAGATGGTTGAACAAGTTGTGGTATATGGCTGTGATGGAGTACTATCATGCTATGAGAAACGATAATCAGGATGCTCTTGGAAAAACCTGTACTTACATGAACTGATGCAAAATTAAATGATTAGAACCAAAAGAACACTGTACACTGTAACAGCAATATTGTAAAATTATCAACTGGGAATGACTTGGTATTCTCAGCAATACAATGATTCAAGACAACTCTGAAGGACTTATGATGAAAAATGCTATCCATCCCCAGATAAAGAACTGATGGAGTCTGAATACAGATTGAAGCATACTTTTTTTACTTTATTTTTCCTGGATTTTCTTTTTTTGGTCTATGTTTTCTTTTACAATATGACTAATATGGAGATATGGAAATATGTTTTACATGACTATATATGTATTAGCTATATCAAATTACTTGCCTTCTCAATGAGCAATGTGCAGAGGGAGGGAGAGAATTTGAAACTTGAAATTTTAAAAATGAATATTAAAAATAGTTTTTATATGTAATTAGGGAAAAACAAATCACTAAATAAATAATTTTTTAAAAAAGAATTAACTTTGTGCTGTACTGATTTTGCATTACTGATTAAAACTGATCTGGGAGGAAGAGATAGTGATTCTGTGTCCGCACTTCCTTTCTACCTTTCCAAGCTGAAGCTAAATGTACTTGCCTATTATTTATTCATTTTTGCTGCCTGCTTATCACTGAATGTTCATTTGCACTTTGAGCTTTTAAAATGTGATAAACCTGGGCTGAACCAAGATGGCGGAGTAAAAGCAGTGACTTGCTTGAGCTCTCCCCCAAACCCCTCCAAATACCTGTAAAAAAAATGATTTTAAACAAATTCTAGAGCAGCAGAACACACAAAAAAGACAGAATGAAACAAATTTCCAGCCTAAGACAACCTGGATGGTTGATAGGAAGGTCTGTTGCTTCAGGCTGGGAGAGGAATGCAGTTCAGCATGGGCTCTGCAGGCAAAGATGAGGCCAGAGTAAACCTGGAACAGACCTCAGGAGACTGAATCACAGGCAATTGGGGAGGTTTCCAGACTTCTCGACCCACAAACATCAAAGACAACTTAGAAAGTCAGTGGGAAAAGTCTGTTGGAGCTGGGTGAGAGAGGAACATGGTCCAGTCCTTGTCCTAGCCCAGCTCCCTGGTGGCAGCCAGGGCAGCAGCCAAAACAGCAGCAATTGTTTTTGGAGCTCAGGGCCCACAGATGGTGTGGGGATTGAGTGGCTGATCAGAGGGGGATTGTAGGGTTCTCTTTGCTGGCACTAAGGCAAGATTCGGTTGCCTTGCCCATACTTGAATCTGGGTCGAAGTCCTGGGTGGTGGTCCTGGGGTGAGGAGCAGCATTAACATGGCAAAGCTTGTGGTGGCAGTGTAGAGAAATCCTCCTCACAGTTCCAAGGCAGAAAAGAGTGCTTATGGTCACTCATAGACCAGAGTACAGGCCAGGAAAGGAGGAAACACCTCTCTTTTGATCATAACAACTTTGAAGAACTAAAAATTTACACGTCCCTAGAAGTATCTTTGAAAACAGATGCCTAAAACCTCTGAAGCTTGGGACAGTACATTCTCCACACTAGAAGCAGAGCCCTACCTTAACAAAGAGTTAAAAAGTCAAGTGATTGGCTGGGAACAAGGACAAACACCAGAAAAAACCCAGACTATGGAATCTTACTTTGGTGACAAAGAAGATCAAAACATATAACCAGAAGAAGACAACAAAGTCAAAGCTCCTACATCCAAAGCCTCCAAGAAAAATATGAATTGGTCTCAGGCCATGGAAGAGCTCAAAAAGGATTTTGAAAATCAAGTAAGAGAAGTAGAGGAAAAATTGGGAAGAGAAATGATACTGATGCAAGAAAATTATGAAAAATGAGTCAACAGCTTGCTAAAGGAGACCTCAAAAAATATTGAAAATAACACCTTAAAAAAATAGACTAACCCAAATGGCAAAAGAGGTCCAAAAAGCCAATGAGGAGAAGAGTGCCTTAAAAGGCAGAATTGCTCAAATAGAAAAGGTGGTCCAAAAGCTCACTGAAGAAAATAATTCCTTTTTTTTTTAACTGTGCGTATCCTTTATTTAATTTTTTATTTTTTCCATATGCTTTTGAGTTGAAAATTTTTCTCCCTTTTCCTCCCCCCCACCCTCCCCAAGACGGTGCACAATCTGATATAGGCTTTACATTTACATACCAATTAAACATATTTTCACATTAGTGAAGTTGTAAGTAAAAATTAAAACCAATACGAGGAACCATCAGAAAGAGGAAACAAAACTCAACAGAAGGTAAAAATAAGTGATAGCGATTCGACTTCCATAGTTCTTTCTTTGGATGTGGACAGCATTATCCTTCCTGAGGCCTCTTAGATCCTCATAATGCTGAGAAAAGTTCAGTTTAACAATCTTAGTTATTGCATAACGTGGCAGCTATTGTGTACAAAGTCCTCTTGGTTCTGCTCACTTCACTCAGCATCAGACCATATAAGTCTTTCCAGGTTTTTCTGAAGTCAGCCTGTTCATCATTTCTTACAGCACAATAGTATTCCATTACATTCATATACCACAACTTGCTCAGCCATTCCCCAATTGATGGGCATCCTCTCAATTTCCAATTCTTTGCCACCACAAAAAGAGCTGCTATGTATATTTTTGTACATATGGGTCCTTTTCCCATTTGTTTGATCTCTTTGGGATATAGCCCTAGAAGTGCTATTGCTGGATCAAAGGGTATGCACATTTTTGTAGCCTTTGGGCATAGTTCCAAATTGTTCTCCAAAATGGTTGGATCATTTCACAACTCCACCAACAATGTATTAGCATTCCAATTTTCCCACATCCTCTCCAACATTTATTATTTGAAGAAAATAATTCCTTAAAAATTAGAATGGAGCAAATGGAAGCTAATGATTCTATGAGAAAAACAAAACCAAATGATGAAAAAATAGAAGACAATGTGAAATATCTCATTGGAAAAAAAAATGACCTGGAAAATAGCTTCAGGAGAGATAATTTAAAAGTTATTAGACTACCTAAAAGCCTTGACATCAGCTTTCAAGAAATTACCAGGGAAAACTGCCTTGATGTTCTAGAATCAGAGGGTAAAATAGAAATTGAAAGAATCCACCAATCACTTCCTGAAAGAGATCCCAAAAGGAAAACTCCTAGGAATATTAGAGCCAAAATCCAGAGTTCCCACGTCAAGGAGAAAATATTGCAAGCAGCCAGAAAGAAACAATTCAAGTATTATGGAAATGCAATCATGATAACACATGATTTAACAGCTTCTACATTAAGGGATCAGAGGGTTTGGAATATGATATTCCAGAGGTCAAAGGAGCTAGGATTAAAACCAAGAATCACCTACTTAGCAAAACTGAGTGTAATCCTTCAGGAGAAAAAATGGATATCCAATGAAATAGAGGACTTTCAAGCATTCTTGATGAAAAGACCAGGGCTGAATAGAAAATTTGACTTTCAAATACAAGACTCAAGAGAAGCATGGAAAGGTAAACAGAAAAGAGAAATCATAAGGGACTTACTAAAGTTGAACTATTTATATTCCTACATGGAAAGGTGATATTTGTAAATCATGAGACCTTTCTCAGGATTTGGGTAGTTGGAGGGAATGTATACATACATACATACATACATACATACATACATATATAAATATATACATATATATACACATATACATATGTATATGTGTGTGTGTATATATATATATATGTATATATAGTATTGATATACAAAGTGTTCCAAAAGTCATAGTTCAGTTTCAGACTGACTTTTGGGACATCTTGCATGTTATCCTCTTGTTTTGTCTGCCCCTAACCTCCACTACACAGATCAGAAGGCTTCTGCTGTCAATGGGAAGCAAGAAAGATATGCAAGGGATAGAGACAAGGCATGATAGGAAGAGAAAGGTACCCCAAACAAAATAAGGATTAGCAACTAAGATCAGATGACACATAACCTTTCTGCTACTGGGAAACAAACCAAAGCGCTCAAGGTCAGAGACACAAAAGGAATAGGGTGGAGGGAAGATGGTACAGAGGACAAAGAGCTTCTCTTAGCATCTGGCCTGCTCTACTTCTTAAGTGATGAGATTGTCCTATTCAAGAAGCAGTTGGAGATTACTACCAACGACAGGACACCAAATAAGAGAATTATCAGATATGTTAGTTTGTACCAAATCCAAATCCTATGCATTATCCAAATAAAAGTATTTCCTTCACATAATGAGGTTCTACAGATGTTCCTGTTTTCAAGTGGCATTACCACAGTTTTACTGGACCCTGGAACACACTACAATTCCTCAATTAAATCTATAATCACTCAAATGAGATCAACCCAGTCCGTGATCCCTAGAAGGTATATGAAATGGATCAAGAAGGCATTTTTTTCCCCCAGATTATGGTAGTGATTACTGATTTCATCAGTAATTAATTCCATTGGGTCCAGAAGTGGGGAACCTGCGGCCTCAAGGCCATATGTAGCCTTCTAGGTCCTCGGATGCAGCCTTATGACCAAGTCCAAGTTTGGATTCAAAGGGCTGCACTTGAGGACCTAGAAGACTACATGTGGCCTTGAGGCCGCAGGTTCCCCACCCCTGGTGTTAGTCTATCAGTACGTATATCTTAGACAGTTACAACAGACAAATAATGAAAGAGACCCCTGATATAAGCGCAGAATGCTGAACTAAATGTGAAAAATGGCATAAGACTCTCAATGATTTCAAGTTACTCTGTGCCACCAAAGTCCTTTTTTTTTTTTTAAGGTTGACCAACCATTTAATTTTTCTCTGATCAGTTCAGAAATGTTGATGGGCAGATAGCTCTTTACACAGGCTTCGGAGGGGGTCTGGGAGCAGCACCTGCAGATCTGAAGCAGGGTGGGGGCGTCCGATCCTTTCGTGCCTCACGGACCGATTCCTCACTACCTTGCTGTGGATCGCGCAGCTCACACAGTGATGCAGTTTCTCATACAGTTTGGGCAGCACATAGGAGTCGAAGATGGCTGGCCTCGGAGATGTCCCTGACCGCTGCGGCTTCCACGATGCTGCCGATGACGAACTTCTTGATGGCCTCGTCCTTGGGCACGCAGCAGGCGCAGGTGGTGCAGCGGCCGGGCTGCGCGTGGCCGAGGCTGTTCTTCGCCTGCCCGTTGGCCTCGTCTTCTCGGTCATCTCGGAAGCCAGGAACCGCAAAAAGCCATTTCTTTTTTAATGGAATTCTCACAGTGGTGCTATTGTATGTGGTTGGAACCATAATTTTTGAAGAATCAAACATTTGAGTGAGCCAGAGGGGTAGAAAGATGGAAGGCGGGTACAAGGGTGAAGTGTTTTACCAACTTTTATTTGCACACAAGAAGCATACAGCATCAAGGTTATAACAGGGTGTCCCAAAGTTCAGCTTTAATAGCTGAACTGAAGGGTTCAAGGTCAGAGACGCGGAAGGAAGAGAGTGGAGGGAAGATGGAGGGAAGAGATTGGAGGGAAGATGTCAGCTATTAAATCCTAAATCTGCGCTAAGATTTTTTAGGACACCCTGTAATATGACTAGGATAGCAGGTCAGCCAGTCATGTGGAAAGAGCTTTTGTTGTTGTTCGGTCATATCCAGCTCTGTGACCCCATTTGGGGTTTTCTTGGCAAAAATCCTGGAGTGGTTTGCCATTTCCTTCTCCAGCTCATTTTACAGATGAGGAAACTGAGGCAAACAGAGTTAAGCAACTTGTGCAGAGTCACACAGCTAGGAAGTGTCTGAGGGCAGATCTGAACTCACAAAGATGAGTCTTTCTGATCCCAGGCCTGGCACTCTAACCATTAGGCCACCTAACTGCCCTGTAACAAGAGCCACAGATAGACAATACAGGTTGTTGTATTATGTCCTTGAAATGTTAAAAGATACAGAGGAAGTCCTAAAGAATGTTGGCTTGGTCTTCTGTAGAATATTTGTGAGCAAGAATTGCATAGGATAGATAAATCTTGATCTGCCCTGGTGGAGGGAAAAATCACCCTGACATAATAGATCCAGTGAAGATGGTCAAATTGAATAATTCAGGAAAAAGGAGACTACTGCATGATCCAAGTTCACTTAATTGTTCACAGCTCTGTTGCTACTCTTTTGATTATGCTGACTAGCCCCAGCATAAGAATGAAGTCATAAAAACAAGCCATTCATTTTTTCCTTTGACTTTTTTCTAATTTAATTTTTTCAATGAATGAAAATCTATTTTCTCTCCCCCTACCCCCAAAAGAAAGAAAAAACAAAACACTCATAACAAATATGCATAGTCAATCAAAACAACTTCTCTCATTGGCCATGTCCAAACAATACATTTCACTCTGCACCAAGAGTCTACTCTATGACTTCTTCTCAGGAGGTGGGTAGAGTTCTTTATCAATAGTTCTCTAGAATCTTGGTTGATCATTGTGTTGATCAGAGTTCTCAAGCCTTTCAGAGTTGTTTATACTAAGAATGTTGTTATTACTATATAAATTATTCTCTTGGTTCTACTCACTTTCCTCTTCATTAGTTTAATGCATGTCTTCCCAGGTTTCTCTGAAACTTATCCCTTCATCATTTCTTATTGTACAATAACATGCCCGTGTGCTAGGGGACACAGCAAGTTCCATGTTAGAACTGGGCATGCCTAGAGCAGTCCTGGGTTACATTCATATGCCATCAGTTGTATAGCCAGTGCCCAATTCATAGGCACTACCTTAACTTCCAGTGCCTTAGCTATCATAAAAAAAGCTTCTATAAAATATTTATATAGCTAGCTAGCTAGCTAGCTAGCTAGCTAGCTAGCTAGCTAGATAGATATTGTTTCCCTCTAGTTTTTTTTTAATCACTTTGGGGTCATAGACCTACTACTAGTAGGTAGGAAGACTGCTGGGCGGAAAATACTGTCAGAGGAGTATAGCTTCGAGGGAAGTGATTAAATGGCTGATCTGGACTCTCTCCTTAAAAAGGGAGGATCTAGGAGGAGCTCTCCATTGTCCAGAAAGATACCTTTCTGATCAGAGGAAGGAAAGGTCCCCAAGGCAGAGAGTACTGAAGAGGTACTAGTTCCAGAGTTTATGTGATCTTACAGGATTATGAGTTTCTGGAGACCATGATGAAGATTAACAGTGCAGTCTGATGAGAAATGAGGAGATGGATACACTGGGTGCCTTTCTTAAATGTGGCTCTCCACTGTTCACCCTTTACTCTCTCCAATCAGAGAAATATAGGAGCCCCAGGGGCACAACATGCACCAGTATTATTGGGAAAATTTTAATTAAAAACTAAGATACAGTTAAAAAAAAACCCCTTTGTTAGACAAAGTAAATAAGAAGAGAATTACCCAGAAAAAAAGGGGGTTAAAAGGAATTATCAAAAGTTCACCAAATATTTGTTTTTTGTTTTGGGGTATTGCTGATCATAGTTAATGTATATGTGGGTGGCTGGGTGCAAAGGGCAATGTGCAAATCAACAATGCTTTCCTCATCATGTACATGTGAAGATCATTTTATGGTTTCAGCTATTGCTACAGCCTGTTGCTGATAACAGCTCTACCTCCCAACCTCTTGAGTCCTGTGACAATAGTTAACTTTTATTGCTACATACAACTTCTCAGAATATTAATTTTTAAAGTAGTCCATTGTACTCATTCATTTAAGTCCCAAAATTAAAATGAGAGAAGTATTAAGCATAAGGTATACATGTTAATAGAATTAAATTCTTAAGAGTGTTAAGTTTCTTAGATTTGTACACAGTTTTACCTTCTGAGGGGATTCAGATTAATCAGGGGAGTTTACAAAGCAAATATGCAAGTTTTGCAAGAGTAAGCATATCAGCCTTTCCAATTTTTCTCTCTTCTCCTCAATTCCTCTTTTCCCCTTATCTAAAACAGGAAAGAGAGTCAACATCATAATTGAGCTCAGTAGTTATTCTGGGATTTCTTGGTTTCAGGTGGGCTAAAACGTTAAGCAGGGTATCTATAGGAGTGAGACTTCAAATGGCTTACAAATGGCAGATAACCCCACACTCCCCACCCCATAAGATAGCTGGAAAATTTTCCAGGGTGGACTGTTTGGGAAGATTACAGTTCCTATTTTACCTCTCTTTTCTAGTCCTCTCTAGTGCCCCTCCCATTTTGATTACTGTTAGCTATTTAGTTGATCATATAACTTTAATGATATAAAGATGTTTATTTGGACTAACACAAAGCCTTCATGAGAGACTATGACTGTAAGCAGCTGTGTACAGTGAGAGCTAAAGAGAGTGTTAGTAGGCATTTTTCTTTCCCCCTTCCCCTAAAAGAAAAAACAAAACACTCATAATAAATATGCATAGTCAATCAAAATAGCTTCTTTCATTGGCCATGTCCAAAAAATATGTTTCAGTCTGCATCAAGAGTCTATGACCTCTTCTCAGGAGGTGGGTAGAGTCCTTCATCATTAGTTCTCTAGAATCTTGGTTCCGCCTGATGAGTTACAATAATTATGAACACTGGGTATTCATTGCCCATCAACGGCGGGCACCGGGTATTCACTGTCCATCAATGGTGGGCACCGGGTATTCACTGGCCATCTCCTCACCGTATTTCACCAATTTTCCCACAATACTTTTATTATGTAATGACCCAGGGCCTCCTCTTTACGCTTTCATCTATCCCTTTCCTCTACTTCCCCTCTTGTTTTTCACTATTCCAGCCTTGACATTTCCACTTCCTGCTTGTCTTGCAGAGCGCACCCGCCCTCTCCACGCCACCGTCTTTCCTCCGTTTCTTCCCTTCCGACTCGGAGGAGGCGATGGCGGCCCCTCACGCTCGGGGTGAGCCAGTGGCTGGCACACGGTAGCTCCCTAAGAAACGCTTTTCCACCTTGAATCCCATTTATTTTGCTCCCTGCCTTTGAAAAGTCTCTTTCTCTAACTTTCCTATTTACGACAACAATACCACCCCCTTCTTGATAAGCTGGGCTCTGGGAGTGTGTTTGCGTGTCAGCGCCGCGCGAGACCTCGAGGCCCAGGCGGGGAACCCCGCGCTGCTTCCCCATAGGGGGTGGGTCATCGTTTGTGAGTGGCTGATTAAATGGTCAGGCTTGCACTGCTGATCCTTGGGGTGGCGGGCGACGGTTGGAAAAGGTGGGGGAAGGGCGTAGGCGTGCGTCTATACGTACGTACGTACGAACGTGGACCGGGTCGCGGAACAGAAATGGCGGGCGCAGACTCTGAGCCCAGGCACCTGATGCGTGACCAGGCGGGTTCGTTCTCCTTTTTCTCGGTCGGGCCTAGTCGCTCCCGTGCGCTCCCCCTCCCCTCCAAGTTCAGGAAGTTCGGCCTCACACGTGGTGGGGGAAGGGCACGCATTTCCTCTGCTTCGTTCCCCCCCCTCCAATCCCAACCCTCCCCTCCCTTCTCGGTTGGTTTCGTTCTCTGTAGGGGCCCCCATTTCTCTCCTGCCTTGCTTTTCACTGTTGGAGGCAGAAGTTCTTAATCTGGCCGCTGGATAGATTTGGGCTGGGGTGGGTGGGGCCGGTGAACTTGGAGAGAAAGAAAATCACATCTTTATTTTCACTGACCAATAACCCAAGTTTTGCATTTATTCAAAGATTTAAAAACATCGTTCAGAGAACGAGTCCACAGCCAGTCATCAAACCTCCAAAGGCGTCCGTGCACCCAGAAGGAGACGCCATCCTAGAATGTTCTTGTCATCCGTGGAAGAAAGAGTTGTTAGTGGTTTTCAGGTGGTCAGAACTGGAAAGTTTTCCCCACTCGCTTAGGAGAGAAGGAATGGATAAAACTTGATAAAAGAACATTGGTTTTATTTCTTTTTCCACAGGCAACAAAGGAAGAATAGATAGAAATACTTGAAACTGGATGGGATGGAAAGGTATGAATTTCCATTATTTCCAGGGAAATAATTTTTTTTTGCCTTTTTTTTTTGTGAGGCAATCAGGGTTAAGTGACTTGCCCAGGGTCACACAGCTAAGTGTCAAGTGTCTGAGGCCAGAGTTGTACTCCGGTCCTCCTGATTCCAAGGCTATCCACTTCGCCACCTAGCTGCCTGAAATAATCTTTTCATTGAGTTGTTTCTATAGTGCAGGTTGTACTGTTAAACATTTCGTGAACAAAGCACAGACACAGGGAATATAGACCTAGTGATGTCAAAGGTAAGGAGATGAAAAAAAAAACCCAAGCCTAAAGTGGACCTTATCATATAGTGTTTTATAATTTGAAAAGATCTTTGCTCACTATCTCTTTTGAATCTTACAATGACCTTTTGAAGTAGATACTAAAGATTTTATTGTCCCCTTTTAGAGCTGAAGAAGCTGGTCCACATGGGCAACTTAACTTACTTATGGTGGGGCAGCTAGGTAAGTGTCACAGGTAGGATTTGAAATCAGACCTCCCAAGATTAGTGCTATTTTCATTCCATTAGGATTTTCCATTTTTAAGGTGGGCTATGCAAGGTCCTATTTGTCACTTTACTTTCCCCTAAGCACCTATGACTCTTCCTTGGCAATTTACTTATTTCAATGTTAGTCACTGTATAGTCCCAGTGTGTACAATAACGGGGAAAGAGGGAAGGTCACTGTGCCATTAGAATTTATTTGTCACTAAGTAGGCTGTTAGAATGTTTGAGCTATTTGAATGGAATGGATCCATTGGGTAAAGATGTTGGAAAATGCATGGTATATTTTAGGCCAGTCAACTCTGGAAAATCCTTGGGAACCATAAAGTGTTTTAAATTGGGGTTAGTATAAAATGAAAAGATAAAGTTGGTGAAGTAATAATGATAAATGTTTCATGAATGGAAGTTTCTCTACTCTCCCCACTTTTTCCCATTCTCCCTTCTTCCCTTCTCTCCCTCCCTCTTTCAGAACTCTTCTTTCAGCAGAAAGAAAACCTTCCCACCTACTTTCCTGAAATGCTGTTCATTGTGGTTTGCTTCTTGTCTCTCACTCCAAAACTCAAAATTCATTTCATTATACTCCATTCTTTCCTCCTTCTTTGTTCCATTTTCAGATGAAGAGGTGGGCTTTCTCTTGCTGAAACTAATTCCTATACTGATGAGCTTGCCTCCTTCACTTGTTATCTTTTTTCATCTTTGCTGTCTCTTTATTCCAGGTCTCTCTATATTTAATTAAAAATTACAGTTTCTTTTTTATTCTGAACATGACAAGAATCAATAAATATTAACATTTCTGTATGCAAAGGACAGAACAAGGGAATTGTATATGACATTGTGAATCTATTATATACAGCTTGGCTTTTTAAAAAAATTACATATAAGTTTAACTTCATAAGCCCAACTGCCTTGTTTGTGTCCCTTTCTAAATTTTATTTTCCTATCTTCTCTTTGTAAGCATTTTATCAATATTCTTTTCTTTCCTTTTTGATATCCCTATCACCTGCTCCCCCTACTCTCACAAATAAATTATAAAAGCTTTCCCTTGTATTATTATTCCTAAAATTTGTTTTTTGACTTACCAATTTTTAAAGTTAAAATTCTTTCATTTCCATTTAAATTTGATTCTTTTCTTCATATGCTCTTTATTGATGATTAATTTTATTGCATTTGGTCAGTAAAGGATATATTTACTATTTCTTCACTTATTAGGTCTTTATGCCCTCATACAAAGGGTAGTTTCTATAAGGCTATCATAGTGGAGAAATATGTATGCTCCTTTCTGTTCCCATTCATTAACACCAGAGATCTAGCATATCTAACTTTATTAAAATTCTGTTAAATTTCTTTCCTGTTTATCTTTTCATTGAACTTGTCACAGTCTGAAAGGGAGCACATTAAGGTCCCCAGTCATTATAATTTTGCTATTTCTTCTTGTAATTTGGTGAGGTTTTTCTTCTTTTAAATACTTAGATACAATATTGTTTTTATATGTTGATTATTGATATTTTGTTATGTCTATTGATATATCTATTGATATATTATTATCTATTAAGTCTTTAGGTATATTTTCCTTGCTTAACTTTTTAAACAATATCTGTTTTTACTCCTGATTTGTCTGGGATCATGATTGCTAATCCTCTCAGTTCTCTCACTATTCTTGATTTTTTGAATTTGCCTGAAGCTCGATAAATTTTGCCTCAGCTCATTAAGTTGTGAATGAATCCTTTTACATCTTATAAACAATATATTGCTCTTTCAAATCTGTTCTGCTGCCTTTTTATGGATGAATTCATCGATTCATGTTCATGTTTATAATTTTTAGTTGCTTATTTCTGTGTCATATCCTTTTATATATACTTTTTTCTCCCTTTCTTTCAACCCCCCAAATTCATTAGTAGGCATCTAGATAGCTGATTAGATAGAACGCTGGGGTTGGAATCAAGAAGGCTGGAATTTAACTCCTACTTCAATCACTTAATAATTGTATGACCCTGAGCAATTTATTCTCTCTTAGTCTCAGTTTCCTTAATTATAAAATTGATATAGTAATAGTACCTATTTTGCAAGTTGTTATATGTTTGTGTATGTATGTGTGTATATGTGTATGATTGCATATTTTATATATATACATACATATATATATATGTATATATATAAAATCACTTTGCAAACCTTAACATTTTATATGAATGCTAGTTGTTACAATCTGTAATTCAAGTGGTCTGTTCCTGCTCCTCTTTTCCTCCTCTCTTGACCAACCCTATATCAGGTCTTTGGTTTTCTTTATAAAATATTTTTTAAAAATTTAATTTAATTCATTATTTTTACATTTTAAGTTCCAAACTGTCTCCCTCCCTTCTCCGAATTAGAAAAGGCCATCATTTGACACAGATGTCTGTGTGTGTGTGTGGTTTTAGTATGTAGTTTAGTAGGTTTTAGTTTGAGTATAGTATGGTTTTTTTATATATCTATTATAAAACCATACTATGCTTTTTTTAAATCAGTTCTTTCTCTGGAAGTGGATAGCATCTTCCTTCATAGATCCTTTGTAGTTTATTTGAATATTTATAATAATCACAATAGCTTAGTTCAGTCATTCTTTGAATAGTATCGTTGTAACTATTTACAATGAAGTTCTCTCGATTCTGCTCATTTCACTCTTCATTGTTTCATGTATGTCTTTCCATGTTTTTCTCTTTTTAATATTTTTTTTTCAATTACACGTAAAGGCAATTTTTAACATTTATTTCATAAACAATTTTTGAGTTCCACAGTTTCTCTCTCCTCCCCCTTCTTCCTCCTTAAGTTGGTAAGCATTTTGATATACGTTTTATATGTGCTGTCATGTCAAACATATTTCCATATTAGTCATGTTGTGAAAGAGGAAAACATACCAAAAGGAAAAAACCATGGAAAAAATAAAGTGAAAATAGTGTGCTTCAATCTACATTCAGACTCCATCAGTTTTTTCTTTGGATGTGGATAGCATTTTTCCCTTATGAGTCTTTTGGAATTGTTTTGGATCATTGCATTGCTGAGAAGAACTAAGTCATTCATGGTTGATTGTTGCACAATGTTGCTGTTACTCTGTACAGTGTTCTGCTGGTTCTGTTCACTTTGCATCAGTTCGTGTAAGTCTTTGCAGGTTTTTCTGAAATCTACTTGCTCGTCATGTCTTATAGCATAATAGTATTCCATTACATTCATATATCACAACTTACCACAGCTTGTTCAGCTATTCCCCAGTTGATGGGCAGCCCCTCAATTAACAGTTCTTTGCCACAACAAAAACAGCAACTGTAAATATTTTTGTATACGTAGGTTCCTTTCGCTTTTTTCTGATCTCTTTGGAATACAGAGCTGGTATTGCTGGATCAAAGGGTATGCACGGTTTGATTGCCTTTTGGGCATAGTTCCAAATTGCTTTCTAGCCTTGTACCTTTACTCTCTGTGTATCTCTCTGCTTCAAATGTGTTTCTTGTATTGTAGGATTCTGCTTTTTAACTCACTCTGCTATCTTCTTCTGTTTTATGGGTGAGTTCATCCCATTTACGTTCACAGTTATGATTATGGTGTATTTCCCTTCATGTTAATTTTCCCTGTTTATACTTTTCACCCTGGCCTTCACCAGTGTTTTCCTTCTGACCATTGCCTCCCTCAATCTGCCCTCCCTTCTATCAGCTTTTTCCCCCACCCCCTTTTTTCATGTCCCCTTCCCCTCCCACTTCCATAGAGGGTAAGATATATTTCTATATCCAACTGAGTGTTTGTTAAGAGATTATAGCAACTTATCACCAGGATAATACACTATGATGAAGCAGGATTTATATCAGGAATGTAGGGCTGGTTCGATATTAGGAAAAGTATCAGCATAATTGACTGTTTCAGTAACAAAACCAACAGAAATCATATGATTATCTCAATAGATGCAGAAAAAGCTTTTGACAAAATACAAATTCCTATTAAAAACAGTAGAGAGCAGAAGAATAAATGGAGCTTTCCTTAAAATGATAGGTAGTAGCTATTTAAAACTATCAGCAAGCATTATCTATAATGGGAAGAAGCTAGAAGCCTTCACAGTAAGATCAGTAGTAAAACAAGGATGCCAATTATCACCTATGTCATTCAATATTGTTTTAGAAATGTTAGCAATAGCAATAAGAGAAGAAAAAGAAATTGAAGGAATCAGAATGGACAGTGAGGTAATAAAACTATTCCTTTTTGCAGATTATATGATATATTTGGAAACTCCTAGAGATTCAACTAGAAAGCTAGCTGAAGCAATGAATAATTTTAGCAAAGTAGCAGAATCTAAAATAAACCCACAAAAATCATCAGCGTTTCTATATATCACCAGTAAAACTCTGCAAGAAGAAATAGTAAAATATTTAAAATAACCATAGACAGCATAAAATGCCTGGGATTAGATCTGCCAAGACAAACCCAGGAACTACATGAACATAATTATAAAATACTTTATGTACAAATAAAGTCATATTTAAATAACTAGAGAAATATTAATCATTCATGGCTGGGCAGAGTTGATACAAGAATGACAATTCTGTCTAATCTACTTATTCAATGCCATCCCAATTAAATTAGCTAGAAATGAGCCAGAAAAAATAATTCATTTGGAAGAATAAAAGCTTAAGAATGTCAAAGGAATTAATAATAAAAAAAAAAGTAAAGGAAGGCAATGTAGTAGTACCAGATCTTAAACTGCATTAAAAGGTGATAGTCATCAAAACTGTCTGGTACTGACTTAAAAACAAAAAGGTAGAACAGAGTATACATACAATACATAGTAATAAATGATTAAAATAACCTTGTGTTTGACAAATGTAAAGATTTAAGCTTTTCAGATTAAAAAATCTTTTGGTAAAAATTATTGGGTTAATTGGAAACCAGTCTAGCAGAAATTAGGTATAAACTATTACTACAGCATTTACCAAGAAAAGGTCAAAATGGGTACATGACCCAGACATAAAGGGAAATATCATGAGTAAATCAGAAGAACATGGAACATATTACATGTCAAACTTATGGTTAGTAAAAGAATTTTGAATAAACAAGAGATAGAAAGTATCATGAGATGTAAGATGGATAATTCTGATTACGTTAAAAAGTTTTTCTACATATAAAAGCAAATGTAACCAAGATTAGAAGAAAAGCAGAAAATTGGGGGAAATTTTATAGACAATTTCTCAGATAAAGGTCTCGTTTCTCAAATATATAGGGAACTTTGTCAAATTTATAAGACTGTGAGTCATTCCCCAATTGATAAGTGGTCAAAGGATATGAATAGGCAGTTTTTGGATGAAGAAATCAAAGCTATATATAGTCATATGAAAAAATGCTCCAAATCATTAGAGAAATACAAATTAAAACAGCTTTGAGATATCATCTCAACCTATTAGATTGGCTAAAATGATAGAAGGGGGAAATGACAGATCCTTTGTCCTTAATTTCTCTTTATTCTCCTTCATCCTCTGAATCAGAAGTTTATTTCCCTTGTGACTCTGAGACCTCCTACGTGCCTCCATGTCCCTGCCTGCTTCCTTGGTGAACTTAATGTATTTCTGCACAAAATTCTGTGTGCACAAGTGTGTGTGCTTCTATACAACTCTTTTTTGAACATGAGATGACTGCTGCCCATATCCCTTCCTACCTGTCTTTTTCTCAAGCAAGTTATTCAAAATAACTTTCCCTTGTTCTTCATTTCTTCCCTAGTGTACAGTATTCCTTTTCCCTTCCTACCCCCCCCTCCACTTTTCCCCAGGTAAAACCAAAAAAAAAGAACAAAATCACCTCAAGGTCCTGTGTTTTTTTTTAAACAACTCTCTGAAAATCCCTTGAAGATAGTAGAATTGGTTTGACACTGCCTAAGTAAAATTAATATGGGCAGTATTGTCATTATCCTGGCCTGGCTTATCCATAAGCAAGTGATATTTCTCCGATTATTTAGGTTTGTCTTTATTTGTGTAACGATTGTTTTGAAGTTATATTCCTGTGTATATCTTGGGAGATTGACTTCTAAGTGTGTCATATATTTTGTAGTTGTTTTAAATGGAATTTCTCTATCTCTTCCTTTGATTTTTGACAGAAATGTTGTTGATTTATATGGATTTATTTTATATATTTTAACATTTCTGATGTTACTGTTTCAATTTTTTTAGTTTATTCTAGGATTTTTTAACCACATCATCTTATCATCAAAGATGGTAAGGTTCTGAGGGACTTTTGTTTCTTTTCTTTCTGGTACTTATAAGCATTTAATCATTTAGTCAAGTCAACAAGTAAAATTTATTATTATTATTATTATTATTTTTGTCTAACATGCCATATAAACCTCTTCATCTTGGAAGCTCACTCCCCACCTTAGCACTGTTTCTCTGGGAAATACCTTTTACTTCTGGTGCCTTTCTCATTGGTCAGTTCTTCTAGAACCTCCAAGGTAAGGAGGAAGTCCAGGCTAATAATATATTCTTTCCTCTCCAGTCTGCACTATTGACTTATCTCCACAGGACTTTCTCTACCATTTCCCCGGTACCTTTCCCCTATTCCCTCCCAACCTTTCAGCTCCCTTTTTATGTGTTTTCTCCCATTAGAATGTAAGCTCCTTGAGGGCAGGGACTATTTTTAAGCTTGTATTAATATTCCTAGCACTTAGCTTAGTGTCTAGAACATGTTGAACATATAATATGTGCTTATCGACTGACTTACTGGATCCTCTTTTCTTTTTTTAATCTGCATTCTCTCTTTTAAAGATAATAATGATTCCCGTGGAGCCAGTTATATCTTTGTGAAGATGATTCTTTAACAGTCTCTCTTCTGAATTACTGTTCTGTGTTAATAATTATCTACTGGACATCTTCACCTAGATATTTGATAGTCATCTCAAACTTAACATATATTTTATTCAAAACTTAGCCTTTCTCTTGATGTCTCCATTTCTGTTAATGGTACCTCTGTCTATCCGTTCACTCAAGTACTGCTACCACTTCAGTGGAGGCCCTTATCTCCTTATACTTGGACCTTTGCAATAGCATGCTGTAGGTCTGCTTACCTCATATCTCCCCCCTCCAAACCTCCTCCATTTAGCTGACAAAGTGATTTTCCTAAAGCACAGGTCCAATCATGTCACTTCCCAAGTCAATAAACTTCATTTATCTCCCTATAGCTTCTAGGATCAAATATGCAAAATCCTTTTTTGGCATTTAAATCCCTTTACAATCTAGCCCCCTTCTACCTTTCCAGTTTTTTTAGACCTTACTACCCACAATAGCCTCTTTGATCCTGTGACACTGGGTTCTTTTCTATTCCATGTACAAGTACTCCCATCTTTTGGTGTTGGGTATTTTTTCTGTCTCCCCAGATTTGGAATTCTGTCCCTTTGCATTTCTGCCTCCTGGCTTCCTTCAAGAACCAACCAAAATCCCACCTTCTACAGGAAGCCTTTCCTAATTCTTCATAACTCTAATGCTTTTCCTCTTTTTAATTATTGCCTAATTATTAATCCTAGACATTCCTTAATTATTTCCTATTTAACTTTTATGTAGCTTTTTGTACTTATATCTGTTTGCTTGTTGTCTCCCCCATTAGATTGTGAGCTCCTCAAAGGGCAGGGATTATCTTTGCCTTTTTTTTTGTAACTCCAATGTTTAGCACAGTGCCTGCCACATAGTAGGCGCTAAATAAATGTTTATTGAACTGGTTGACTAGATAAGACTTGGCAAATGATTTGATGTGTAAGAGGAAAGAGTCGAGATTGACCAGTAAAAAAAAAGTGACTGAAAGAATGATGGTGCCTTTGCAGAAATAATGAATTTGGAGTTGGGGGAGGTTTTGGAGACAATGAGTTCCTTCTTGAACCTACTGAGTTTACAGTATCCAGGTAGTAATATGTAATAATCAGTTGGTAATTCAGGACTGGAGCCCAAGAGAGAAATTAGGACTGTGTAGATTTGGGTGTTTTCTGCATAATTAAACTCTTTGGAACTGGTGAGATCATTGAGATTAGAGGTGCGAAACTCAGATGGATCCCTATAGTGCATATTGACTTAGAAAAATACAAATTAACTTTATATATGTTTTATTGTATTTTTATTTTGTAAACATTTCCCAATTACATTTTAAACTGGTTTGGGTCACACTTGGAAATCTTGCCAGCAGCTTGTTGCCTGCTGATATACCCATCCTTAGAAGATGGGACATGGATGAAAGCAAAGAAGCTTTGAATAGAGGTTAGGACCAGAAACAGATTTGGTATTCATCCAGATGGAGGTGGTAATTAAAGCCATGAGAATATATGGTTTCTCAGAGAGAAAGTGGAGAGCAAATTTCATTTTTAATATGGTACAGGTGTGTATTCCATGATGTAAAGAACTTTAGTTATTTGTTTGTATTTGGGAAATCAGTTTGCTTCATATCAGTTGGGAATATTTTTATGAAACAGAAGAGATTTGAAGTGGGAGGGATTTCAGTAAATAGATCTCTAGATTTTACTTTTTCTCTATTTCATTTTCTATTTGTTTCTAATCTTTTATCCATACTTCAAAAGCTGTAATTGTAATTTAAATTGTAATCCTGTTTTCTGTCATTTAAAGTATTAACCACCACTTCTGCTATTGTCATTTCCACTTAATTAGTAGATAAATTAATGAAAGCTTTAACAATGCTCTAATGTTTCATGGTGGTTTTACTTATTGAAAATGATTATGTAGCATTCTTTAGAGCTGTTATTTTAAAAATATATATATTCTCACCTGTCTGCTTTGCATTATTCTTTGGGTTCTGTTTTTGTCCTTAGTTTTTTGTAAAGTTAGATTATAGGGTTTTAAACCCAAGAGACTAAGTCTTATTGTTTGCTAGAAATAGGTAAATCCAGAGGGGCAGATAGATGGTTTGGGGCAAAAGAAGATGAATTCAGTTTTAGGAATGTGAGCCTCAAATGAGATAATATATGTAGTAGAGCAATTAAAAGATGTATGACAGAGAGGAAGTTGCTTGTAAGTATATGTTCATATAACACCTTAAAGATTGCAAAATGCTTTACTACATATATTGTCTCATTTGAGGCTCGTAGCAACCTTTGAAGTAGGTACTAGATTTTTGTTATTCTCTTTTATATATGTGAAAAATAAAGGTCAGAGATATTAAGTGACCTTCTGGTGATCATAGGTCCTAGTGACTGTAAGAGGTGGGATTTGAACCCAGGTCTTTTCTCCAAGTGTTAACTCTATTTTCCCAGGTGACAGACATTAACTCCCTAGAGTATCAGCTACTTTTAAATTAAAACTTGATGAATATATTGTAATGACTTATTAAGGCAGTGTTCAAACCTCTTAATAATACAATTATCTCAGTAATATTACACACAAGGTGTTCCCTTTTTGAAGATTTTATTATGAATTGTGAATAGGAGGACTTTTTATCATAGCAGGCAAAATTTTCATATATCAATCCACTAAGTTGTTGCAGAGTTACATAATCTTATATATGACTGTTTATGTAAACCATCTGTAAAAAGTTTCTAAAAGGTGCTATTTTCTGCTATTACTGACTAGTCTGAGGATTCTCTAATTTCCTCAAATGTTTTTGTCACTTTACAACTGTGCCAATCACCAAATATCACCCAAAACAATGTAACATCACATGCTTTCTGAATTTGGATGCCTTGGGATTAAGATGAGTTGCAAAAGATGAAGGATTATAACATCTGTAGTTTATATTTCATTCTGCTGTTGGTTATATCTAGTAGAGTTCAGAGCATTAAATTTATACATTAAGGGATTTCACTATTTCGATTTTAGTATCACCAAATGAATTTTTTTCAAACTCTGCTGTGCACTTAAATATTTTGCTTCAGTAATAGGTGGGGTTTTTTAAAAAAAGCAAACTGTTGGGGACACACTTGTAAAGTGTTTACTTTTCCATCCTTCATGTAGACAAGATAGGTAAAAGTAATACTCCCAAAGTATTACATCCCATTGTAGTTCAACTTACTTGTAAGAGGACATTGTCTCATATACACTAGTAGTAAATATATGTGTGTATGTATGTGTATATAGATATACACATATATATATACAAACTATACAATATATATATGTGTGTATATATATGTATATATGTATATACATATATATACATACATATATGTGTGTGTGTGTGTATATATATATATATATATATATATATATATATATATATATATATATACTGAGTATTTTTATTTAAAGTATACACATTTTATTTCAAGAAACATGTGCCTTGTTAAAGAACCTCGTTTTTTTATTAATCCCTGTGCCTGCCTTTTGTTTTGCCTGAACAAATCACTTCTGGGTCCTTCCTTGCAAAGCATCTCCTGGTTTCTGTATTTTTCAGTGAAAAGCCAGTTCACATCAGCAGATGAGCTAGAGGAGAAGGAACAGGGAGCTTTTCAAGTTTTTCAGACTGTAGATTTTGGAGAGGATTAGAAACTAGTGAAAGACATGTTGCTTATGGTGTTTGGGAGTTAAGAGATAGAAATGTAGCAGGAAGGTTCTTTTCTAGGACTAGAGAAAATGGTTTGCCCTTCTTTCCACTAATAGGAAAATGAGGGAAGGGAAAGGAGTAGGGGTGAACTAGAGATGGTGACGGCATCAGTTGGCTCCCTCTCTACCATCATGATACAGTCATACTGTTTCTTTAATCGCCTTCCCTGCTGTAGTGTCATTTATCCTTGCCTTTTCACAAATTATCCATCCTATGTTACAAAAATAATTCTTACTCCTTCATTTCAAACTTAACGTTCTGTAATTGCCTTTTACTCTGGATTAGTTTAATCAACTTGCTTTTCTAACCTTGATCGGTGACTAGCTGAAGGTATCCTACTGCTTAACCCTCCCAAAAGTGTTTGCTTTTTAACTCAAATTAATTGGTACAATTGCAGGCGATTTGGAAAGGCGAGGATTTGTGGATCCTCAAATCTCTTGGTTAAGTACTTACTAATGCAGGTTTCCGAAGTGGCTGAAAGCAACTTTATTAAACCCTGGTATCCTCCCTGCTTTCTTCTCTATCCCTGATAAAACAGAGTAGACTTAGTGGTATGATTTAAGGGAGAGCCCCTGTGGAAGTTTCAGAGGACTGTAAGAGTTTAATAAGGATATGATGTGAGCTTCCTGCTCCTCCAAGCTCCCCCTCCCCCATTCCTCCTCCCAGGAGGCGCCATCAGTGCTTGATTTGGCAGTGTCAAGGTATGGTTACTCTTCATAGTTTGTTGTTTATGTTAGTTTGGTTATCCTCTAATAAGAATTGAACTTGAAATAAGAACATCTCACATTCGTATAGTCTTTAAGGTTTGCAACAACTCCCTGAGTCAGGTGCCATGATAACCCATTTGGCAGCTGAGGAAACTGAGCCTGAGAAAGGTTAAATGGCATGCCCAGGGTTACAGAATAAGTGTCTGAATAGTAGTTAGTGGAGATATTGGTAATGAGTCAATCATGCTTTTAGAAATGTATACTTTGAGGCTGCTTGGTGGCCCAGCAGATAGAGCACTGGTCCTGAAGTCAGTAGGACCTGAATTGAAATCTTGCCTCAGACTAAACACTTGACACTTACTAGCTGTGTGACCCTGGGCAAGTCACTTAACCCCAACTGCCTTAAAAAAAAATTATATTTTGCATTGAAATTCTTTAAATGGGGTATAAAAATAAACATTGGATCACTTGCCTGGGAACCAAAATAAAATAAGACTTGTTATTAGGGATAAGGCCCACTGAAACAGAAAAGTTTCCAGGTTTTCAACAAATGTGAAGTTTGCTTCAACTTTAAAGGAAGTCAGAACCATGAAGAATGGTGAAAGACATGGACTTCATGGCATAACTACCAAAAATAATAGCATAGACTAAATTCCATTCCAAGGACTTTAAATAGATTGTTGTAATTCTTTACTTATAGTGGAATTCTGTCCTATTGATTTTTGCTTCAAATAAGAGGACTGTGGATTGAAATCTGGAATGAATTTATTTTAATGGAAATTTATCTGTTGCTGGGTATGTTGTGATGTTTTGGTCCATTCTGTAACAACTCACACAAAAGCCAGACTTGGAGCCATGACTGTGAAGGCTGTTGTGCTGGAGAGGAATCCTGAGGCCAATTCCCCCCTCTCCCACCACCCTACCTCAGGAGTTTCTCCCTAGCTTAACTCTTGACTTTTCCTTCCTCAACTCTGGCAACCTTCAGTCTCTCTGAGGTGTTCCATGCACCAAAATTCCTAGTTAAAGCTATAGCTCCTTCACAGATCCAGTGGAGAATTAAGAGGGTTGTCCATTTTGATCTAGTTTGCCAAGAATTAACTCAAAGAGCATAATTTGGGTTGCAAAATTGATCTGGAGTAGGAAATGTCCCTAATAGGCAAATTCTTTAGCCTAGGGTCCTGATGTCTCTTTAGAGCCATAGGACTAGTCCTAGATGTGGCCACACTAAGACATAAAACAACCTAATTTCAGTATAACCATGTCTCTGTAGAATTTCTTAAATATCGTTTTCACCATAGTTTTTAGCATATTTTTAAAAAACTCTGATAGACCTCGTTCAGGAACACTTAAATATTCACTGCTTCAAAGTCAAGGAGGCAAGGCAGTGCCCTTTGATCACTGAAAGAATAGGTTATCACCTTTGCTCTCAGAAACAAAGCAGTTATGAATATTTTTGTATGGATAGATTTTTTTTTCTTTTAATAACATCCTGGGCAGATAATTGGCCCAGTACTATTTCCACTATATATTACTGCTCTTCTTAAATAAAGAATTTCACAGGAAGGACATATTCTGTGGAAGGGGAGAAGATAATTCAGTTTTACCTATGCTGAGTTTCATGTGCAAGCAGAGCATCTAAGATAGATCTCTATCAGGCAGTTGGAAATTCAAGAAAGGAATTATAGGAAGAGAGGGAGGGAGAAGAGGAGAGGAGTAGAAATACAGATTTGGATTCATCCACATAGAATTAACAATTAAAGCTTTCCTAATTAAAAGACAAAAGCTGAGTAGGAACTTTGAAATGCAAACTCTAGGGTCAAGAGAAACTTAGACAAATAAATTCAAGCAAATTCCATGATAATGCCATGCCAGTATTCTAATAAGGGGAGAAGAAACTGTTGTCTTATTAGAACCTTAATCTTTTCCAAAAAATACTGAGGGAGGTAAATAAGAAAAAGAGAGGTCCTGGAGATAGATTGGTACTGTTATGAGGGTTTTAAGGGGGGAAAGGGAAGGGAGGGTAAAAGGAATACACTGGCTCAGAAAGAAGGAAGAGAAGGGATGACACCTATTTCTCATAATTGAGGTATATGGTAAGAAGAGTATATAAACATAAATGAAAGGTTAGGGGGACATGAGATGACCATCACTTTTATCTGTTTTAGACAGGAGGGTTAAACACACTTAGACACACACGCAAACACAATGAATGTGGCATAGAACTACATTAAATTCAGCAGAGTAGTAAGTAAAGATTGGTGGGGGGGAGGGGGCAGGTTAAGAGGGAGAATAAATCAGGAAGGGAATAGTCATATAAAACAAACACCACCAGTCCTGAAGAGGGGATTAAAATAAAAAGTTAAGAACTAGAAGTTAAGGGTGTGCTCATCAGTCAGCAATAGCTGGACAAATTGTATGAATGAAATGGAATGTTGTGCCATAAGAAATGACAAAAGAGACAATTTCAGAGAATCTTGGGAAGTTTGGATTGTTGCACAGTGCAGTATGCAAAACTATGAAAACAATATGCAAGTACAACTCTGTAAAGAAAAGCAATATTGAAAAAGTTAAGAATTCTGATCAAAGCAGGAACCTGCCTTATCACCAGAGAACCTGTAATGAAGCATGTAACCCCATGAATGAGATGATGAATCTATGGCACATAACGAGATAGACATTTTTTGGACATTGTGTGAATTTTTTCAGTTTAACTTTGTTGCAAGGGCTGTTTTCCTTTTCTTTTTATTTGAGGGAGGGGGTGGTGGGTATAGGGGAGAGAAAGGGAGTGGTTAGCAGTTGTGATACCTCCCCAAAAGAGGGATATTAAAATGCTTAAAAAATACACAAAGTGAAAGGAAGCACAGATAAGTAGGACAGTTTTGAAAGTAACTTTTTATATACTTTTTATATAAAGTTCATTATATACTTTTTAAAAAATGCATACAGTGTGAAATGGAGATTCACAGTTCCATATACAATCATTTTTGTGTTCTGTGTATATGGACATGCTCATGAGAATTTTTTTTGCTTTTGTGTGTGTAAGTTCAGAATAAAAAAAATTTTTAAATTATGACAGTTGAGGACAAATGACCTCCTAGATAATTTTCATTATAAAAAAAATTTCCCCAATTACATATAAATACAATTTTAATATACTTTTTAAAAAGTTTTGAGTTCCAAATTCTGTCTCTCTCTTCACCCCTCCCCAAGATGATAAAGAATCTGATGTCGGTTATAAATTGGCAGTCATGTAAAACATATTTCCATATTGGTCATTTTTTGTAAGAAAATTGAACAACAAAAAAAGCAAAAAATAGTATACTTTGATCTATATTCAGATGCTATCTGTTCTTTCTGTGGAGGCAGATAGCATTATTTTTCATCATGATTTTTTTGGGGCTAGGCAATGGGGTCAAGTGACTTGCCCAGGTCACACAGCTATTAAGTGTCAAGTCTGTGAGGCTGGATTTGAACTCAGGTCCTCCTGACTCCAAGGCTGGAGCTCTGTCCACTGCGCCATCTAGCTGCCCCCTCATCATTTCTTATAACACAATAATATTCCATAATAATCATGTACAACAGTTTGTTTAGCCATTCCCCAATTGATGGACATCCCCTCAATTTCCAATTCTTAGCCACCACAAATAGAGCTACTGTAAATATTTTTGTACATATAGGTCCTCTTCCCTTTTTTTTTTTTTGTTGATCTCTTTGGGATACAGACCCAGCAGTGGCATTGCTGGATCAAAAGGTATGCAGAGATTTATAGTCCTTTGGGTATAGCTCCAAATTACTCTTCAGAATGGTTGGATCAGTTCACAACTCCACCAACAGTACATTAGTGTCTCAGTTTTCCCATATCCCCTCCAACATTTGTCATTTTCACAGAGGAACCTTCTAATCAAGTTATGTGCATAAGATTAAGGTAGAAATTATGTATTAGTAAGGAACTTCATAGGAACTTAATAAATTTAGGATAAGAAGGGACTCAATAAATATTCTAGTGTAACTGTTTACAGATGAGTAATTTCGGGCCTCTAAAGAAGTGGCTTGCGCTGTGATCACAGAGGTCACAAGCAGCATAGTCAAGATTTGAATCTAAGCCCCATGACTCCAAATTATCTTTCACGATAACTTAGAATTAATTTCTCTTTATGTATAGTCTTTAAGTGTTGTAATGTTGTTTTAAGGTCAGCTTCTTTAATAAAGTTACATTTTTAATTTTAAAAGTCTGATGAATGGAAAAGTGTTAATCATTCTTAACAGCTAATTAAGCACATCTATGCTTAAAATCTGACAGACCAAACCATACTGCTGAGGCACTTACCGCCATCTGGTGGCAGTGTGCTCTCAACTATATATATATATATATATATATATATATACATATATATATATATATATATATATATATATATATATATATATATATACACACACACACACACACACACACACATATATGTATGTGTGTGTGTGTGTTCAGCTTTTTAGAGACATTTTACTATAACGAATTTAGAGTCCTTACAATAAAGCCTTTAATATTTTCTTTGAAAAGGGAGAACATTATTCCTGAAAAGTATGTTTGCTTCCTGTATAGCAAAGTCTTGCTTCCTAGGCTAGTTTTTTTCTTCCATAAATAAATGTCTCTGATCCTTCAAAATGACATTTCTCAAAATGCCGTTAAAATTCTTTCCCCTGCTGCCTTGAGTAGGATAGTAATTCCAGTCAGCCCTTTTCCTGGACTACTCAGTTTTCTCATCTGTAAAATAATAATTAGACTAGATAATTTTTTTAAGATCTCTTCCAGATCTAAAATCCTATGCTTCTAAGAAATTACTTTGCTTCTTTCCCTTTGTATAGGCAGCCTGCAGTGCTTGTGCCATACTATTCTTTTCCTTCCTCAATGTTTACTCATAATAGTTGGAGTGACTGTGTGTTTCAGCAAATATCTAAACCATTCAAGA
Organism: Phascolarctos cinereus; assembly: GCF_003287225.1. Classification (NCBI taxonomy): domain Eukaryota; kingdom Metazoa; phylum Chordata; class Mammalia; order Diprotodontia; family Phascolarctidae; genus Phascolarctos; species Phascolarctos cinereus. The sequence continues at coordinate 152,994,319 of NW_027556180.1, read as the reverse complement.
TAGATGGTTGTTTTCTTGAGAAAGACTTGACGGACATCGTCTCATAGTAGCCTATTCAACTGTTTGCTTATAGAGAAGCCTTTTAGAGAATGGCCGTAATTTAAAGTGATAGTGTCTGACCAGACTTTGAGTTCTTCTAGGGGAGTTAACTGTAGAATAGAGGTAGCTCTTGCTTGGGGTTTATTCTATAAGGAATCTGGGATGAGAAGCAGAGCCTTCAGGAAAGAATATGCAGATGCACTTGCTTAGCAGTTATTAGCAAATAATTTGCTGGCTGTTTTCAAAATACAAAAGTAGAAATCAGCTAAACAGGATTGAGAGGAAAAGGTACCACTTAAGAGAATATTATAAGGATTTGATATTTCTTGTCTGTGTCTTCATGAAGTGAGTAGTGGGAATTTATATTCTTGATTATGGTTAGAAAGAGTGAAAGATTTGAATGTGAGGAGAGAAAAGAAAGTATCAGTGATCACTCTGGTGTCATTTGGAAGGGATAAACTTCTGATCATGTCAGTAATTAACAAGGCTTTTAGTCTTCCATTAACACTAAAACAGGATGTTAGATTAAATTAAGAGATTTACTCTTATGCCACTTATATTGATAGGAACAAGCCAGGGGAATTTCCTCTAATCCCAAACTAGAACACATAATTTTTCTAAATAAGAAAAGTAGGTGATTTGATGTGTCAGTTAAGGCAGGGGACTGGAAACAAGAGAGGATGTGAGGGTGGTGTAATGTGCTAATTTACTAATTAGTCTAGAGGTGTGTATTTTTCAATAAATCAACAACCAACAAGCATTTATTAAGTCTCTACTATTTGCCAGGTGTGGAGCTAGGCTTTGGGTTTACAAAGACAAAAGTGAAACCGTCTCCACCCTTTAGGAGCTTATATTCTAACAGAGTAGACCAGAAAGGAGGTGTGGTGTGTGTGCCTGGAAAGGGCAGGAGGGAGTAGGAAGATGGGAAGAGGGAAGGAGCCCAGTGTTAGAATTGTTGTTTTATATGGTAGACTTTTAAACTAGTGTTGTCACACTCAGGTAGAAACAGATCCTTGCAGGCTCCATATTTACTTAGAAAACCACTAATTAATATTGTTTTTTATTTTATTTTTATTTGTTAAAATCCCCCAATTACAATTTAATCTGTTTCAGGAGTTTTGCCCTCCTGGGCTCAAGTTTGACACCTCTATTTTAAATCATGTCACTGTGACATAATACACACTCACTGATATATCTAATGGGAATTTTCTTTTGAGAAAATTTTAAAAACATTTTTGACTAAAAAAATCATTAGAGCTACTCCACACCTGGAAATAGGTATATTGTTAAAAGGAACCTGTTTACACTTTGGGATTCTCATGCCTTTTAGTAATTCCATATTCAGCATTAACAATGGTGGCAGGCATCAAAGGCAGCCTCAGTGGTTACCACGTGAAAAAGATTAAGAACAACATTTCTAAAATGAACATTGATGTCATTACAAAATATAATTTGAAGATTTAAGATACTAGAGCTATTTTCCCCATGTTATCCCATAATGACTTACCAAGTTGTAAATTTAGAAGTTAAGTGAAGTGATGAAAGTTGCTTAAGATTGTTTTCTATTGTATCCATGAAAAGTGGTATGCTTTTAACTTTTAATGAATTGCTTTTTGGAGGTCAGCAGTTTTACCTTTATTCACTATTTCTATATAATTATTTTTGTTCTTTTTGAGTCCTTTTCTCACTTGAATTTAAACCTATATAAATCTGACTTTTAAGGAACAAAGTAGTTACACAAAGATTCTTTTGGCATTTAAAAATTTAATTATATCTTTAATGTACTTGATTTAAACAAAAATTAATTTTAAATGTTGCAAGTTTAAGTAAAACACAATTGACATGTAATTACAAAGTCCTGGGATGTATCATTTCTGAAGTATGGTTTATATAAAATGATTATTTAAAGTTGTTTGTTATTTTAGTCCTTTCATTGCATCATTAAGAGCTAAACTAAAAACTGTTAATGGTAATTACTTGGTAATATGGTAAAAATCATATTTATGGATTATTTCACTTGAGCTTCAATAGCTCTACTCCTTTCCTGAAGTCCTAGCTGCCTTCACATTGTGGCACACACAGTATGGGGTGTTTATAAAAATGTACTGTGTTATGCTGGTGACACCAGGTGTTGAAAGTAAAAAATGTGGTTTATTCCATATTTGAAAGCATTCATTCTTGTTGTTTGATAGTTACGCTGAAGGAGAATTTCAGTCATAAGATGATAAAAACTTCAAGCTCTTCTAAAATAATGTTTATTTTGGAATCATTCATAATCACATTGAAGGATGAAGAAGAGTAGAGGGTTAATCGTTGCCAGGTATTTCCTCTTTCAATAGATATTTTTAATTTTTTTTGAATGGGTTAAATTGTAAGTTTTGCTTTCTTTGACTATTATAGGCCAGGGGCTTGGAATCTGGTATCTACAGATTCCCCTGGGGTCTCTGGATAGATTTCTTGCAATGAGTGAACTAGGATGAGAAAAAAAAGTTACATTTTTTCTTTTTACAAACCTCTAGCTGAAATTTAGCATTTCCCTCCGTTATTTAAATGCATTCTGAAAAGGGGTCTGTAGTCTTCATCCGACTGCCAAAAGGTTCTGTAAGATTAAAAGGGTTAATAACATCTTTTCTAGACACTCATAAAATGTACCTTTAAAAAAGAAATGCATCCAGTAAACGTAGCACTCTTGGAAAATTTGTTATTCTGGTTATTGAATTTTCTGCACATTTGAAGGTTATGCTAAACAGTGTTTTGTTAGAAATATGCCCTAAAATGAATTATTTTACTTCTCTAATTCTTATACAAAATGTAATTGGATTTTGGATTAAGGGTCTTCTTCATTTTCTAAGGATCATTTTCCTAAAGATCAATCTTCTTTGTACATTATTTGAGATAGAGCAATTAAGGGATCAGGGTAAGTGTGTGCTGACCCCAGGATATCTCTTGGAGGTTAATTTTATTTATTTTTTACATATTCCTGTTTAAAGCTTGTTTTCTTGGTATTTTCCCTTTTCTGATAAAGTGAAATGCAATGTTAAAACGTTTCAGAAAGTTTACTGATTCTGTGTTATATACAGTAAAGCAGAACATGTGGCCTACAACTCCTGAGTGGCCTAAACCAGATTAAAATATAATTGGGAAATAGTTAACAAACAGAAATACAATAAAACATAGATAATGTATTTAAAAACTGTCAGTATGTGTCCCTTGGGGATCCTTATGTACAGTTTTGTGGGTCCTGTTTCTATTCAAATTTGACCCCACTGCAATAAAAGGTACAGAAATAAATAGGGTATTTCTGCCCTCCAGAATCTGCTATTATAATAAAGGAGACAAGATTTATCTGTTGCAGTAGAAAGAGCGCTGGATTTAGAGTTAGAATGATTTTGATGAGATTAAGCAACAACTGTTGTAAACATGACAAGGTTTGATGCCCCAGGAACACATAGAAAACTTAGATAGAGTTCCAGGAAAAACAAATAGAAATTGTTTTAAGAAATGGAAATGTTGATTTATGAAGAATAGTAAAAAGAATTATATTGATCCAACAGAGTCAAGTGGCAAACATTTACAAATAATGAAAGTGCCAAATACCTAGAATAGGTACTTGGGTAAAATAAGTAAAAAGCAGTTCGCAAATCATATGGTATGTCCATCATAGCCCCCAACCTGTCCTTTTCATTCACCATTAAGTGTGTACTATGGGCAACTCTTACTAGTGTGCTAAGTGCTTGGAGGTACAAGGTTTAGATAAGACTAGACCACTATCATCCTGGAGCTTACAGTCTAATAAATAGCACAATAAGACAGATAAATATAATATACAAAATTACAATATACAAATATATACAAATACAACATAATATGCAAAGTATAAAACAGTTCTGTGTGAGGGCTGAATGATGAAGTTTGTTAACAACCAGGGGATCAAAGAAAGTGTCATTTCTTTTCTCATTCATAGATCTTGTAAGCCAGGACCAGGAGAAAAACAAAACAAAACTTTAGAACAGGAAGGAATGCCATTTTACAACTACATAGAAATATCCAGTATTATTTTTTTGTGTGTGTGAGTGGGGAATGGTTAGGACTTTAACAGGTAAAAAGGGTTTAGAGGACATTCTTGGCATATAGAACAATACACATAGCTCATGTTTTGGGGGGAGGTTAAGAGTTGTATGCAGAGAGTAGCTTAGTATGGCTGGAACATGAGATAAAGTTGGAAAGAGGAGCAGGGCTTTGAATGCTAGGCAGAGCAGTTTGAATTTTACTCTGGGGCAGTAGGGAACCACTGAATGAAAAGATAAGATGTAGGCATGAAAAAGTTAATTAATTCTGGCAGTGTTTTGAAGAATGGGGTAGAAGAAAGAGAGAGAGAGACAGAGAGACAGAGAGAGAGACAGAGAGACAGAGAGAGAGAGAGAGAGAGAGAGAGAGAGCGCCACAGGGACAGGACTATTAAGCAATTGCAGTAATCCAAGAGGCTTGTACTAGTATGGCAGTGAGAGCAGAGAGCAAAGGACAGTTGGGAGAGATGCTGCACAGATAGAATTAGTATGACTTGGGAACTTATTATATTTAAGAGGTAAGGGAGAACTACAGACAAGTGTCAAAAAATAACACCAAATTTTTCTTTTTCCTTTCAGTTCCCCTTAGGTATTAGGCTGCTTAAGATACCTTCTTCCCAAACAGAATTATTGAACTTAGACTAGATCTTAGTGTTCATCTGGTCCAAATCCAGTTATTTTTCAGATGAAGAAATTGATGCCCAGAGAGTGTTAAGCAACTTGCCCAGGATTATATAGATATTAAAATAGCAGAGCCAAACTTTGAAACCAAGCCCTCTGACTCCAAATCCTATCTTGGTTTGTTATTTTATTCTAGCTCCCTGGAAGAGCATGTAGAGTCTGATTTGCAGTTAGTTAATAAACGATGCCTGCTATGTGCCAGATACTGTGCCAGGCTCTGGGAATACAAAGAAAAGCAAAAGACAGTCTATGTCCTTGAGGAAGTTTACAATCTAATGGGGGTAAAGCTGTAAAGGGGGTAGAAGAGAAAGAAGGTACCCTGCATGGGGTGGAGGGTGATGATGCAGTCCCACAGCTAGGTGGGAAATTAGGAGATGGCTGCCCTGGGCCTCCTCCTAAAATGAAGAATCTGGGAAGAGGTTTCTCGTGTCTACCCTCTGCTGCCCTCAGTCAGTGGGACAGAGGGGCCCCAGGGTACTAAGGAGGTATGAGATTGAGAGTTGGTATGGTCTTAGAGGAAGATGAGTTTCTAGAAACAGTGATGAAGTGGCAGGACTGGGAGTTTAGAAGGAGGAAGGGCAGGTTAGGCTTCGTAAATTCCTTGCCCCAGCCTTAGGGCTAGTCTCCTCTGACTCTTTGCCAAGTCTTTCCTTCCCCCTTCTTCAGCATTCGAGTCGAGCTGCACATTCATAGGCGAAGAGGAATAAAAGGTGCTTTCAGGGAGCTTACAGTCTGTATGAGAGGTGAGACATATGCCCAGATCACCACAATGCATGTCAGCATATAATAGTTATTACTAAAACTAAATAACTAAAAGTTACTTAGTTATTGCTGAAAAATCTGACCATGCCGTACTCCTGCTCAAAAAGTTTCAGTATCTCCCCATGACTTCTAGGATCAAATATAAACTTCCCACCTTCACAACATGGCTTCCCCCTCCTTTTCTAGGCATATTTCGCTTTTCTCCCCTTCGTGTCACACTCTGTGGTTCGTCCAAGCTGTTGTTCTTGGTGTTTTTCATCCGTTTCTTTGCATAGACTGTCCCCTATATCAGAATGTGCCATCTTCACCTTTACATCTTAGAATTGTCCAAGCTCAGTTCAGACACTGTCTCCTACGTCTGGCTTTTCCTGATCTTCCCAGCACTTACTGTGTCTTTGGTGTGATTATCTTGTATTTATTTTGCATATGTTTCATGTGTGCATATTGTCTCCAGGATCGAATGTGAACTTGGTCAGGGCAGGAACTGACTTGGATTTTTGTCTTTCCTGGCCACATAGTTGGCCCTTGATAAATGTTTGGTTGATTCCCTTCCCCTTCCAATGGCCCCTTAACTCTAGAGTTCCTACTTTTGCTTCAGCTTCTGTGGGTAAAATCTGGAACAATTAAGTGTTTGTATTTCTCCCAGAAGGTAGATCTGTAGATAACTCTTTCTCAGACCTTGCCTTTGGTGTTTACCCTCTCAAGACCCCATCATCCCTTACTAGCAACTTTCCTTACTGTATTTGAGTGCAAAGATAAGAAGGGAGAACTGCAGGAATAAGAGGAAGTCTTTTAACTCCCTTGTTTATTTATGATTTGTATTGGTGGTTAAAAAAAAACCCTTAGGAAACCTTCAAAGTTAGTCTTCTTGCTACAGAGAATTTTTTTTTTTTACATTGGGCCGAGGAGAGAAAACAGTGGTTTGGAGCAACAGATGTTAGCAGTAGATAGAGAAGAAGTAGGTGAGCAAGGCTGGAAGAACAGAAAGGATATATTTTTTGCTTCCTCTATAATCATTCCTCCCAATGATCCCCTTTTCTTCAATCCTCAGGTCCTGTTCCATTATAAAACATGGCAAAGCCATCTGTTTGAGGGTATCAGTGACCTGGAGTTGGGGGTGGGGTGTGTAGGTAGATTACATTCTCCTTCTTCGTGGGGAGACTGTGTAGGGGGGTTGGGGGAAGGAGGGACTGGAGGCTCTACTTCAGTTGTAGGCATAGAGGTATGTTCCTGACATCCCAAGGGAGAACTTTAAATGCATTTTCCTAGGAAACTTTTAAATGTGATAACGTATTACAAGGAACTCTGGTTGTTAGTGTGGGAGCTCCCACCAAGACCCACATCCCACGACCCTTCTCTAACTTAATATCTAAATGATAGGCAGTTGCCCAGTTGCTTAGAGGTTAATTAAGTGACTTGTCTAGGTTCACATAGTTAGTAATTGTCTAGTCACTATCACATTCCCTGTACTACCCTAGTACTTTTAGTATATTAATAACAATTTTTCAGACAAATTATAGATTAAATAGGCTTTTTGTGTGCTAGGTTATGAACCCATCCTCCATTTTAAAACATTGTTTTTAAGGGAAAACATTGTTTCTAAGTTAGAAAAAGGAAAAATCTAAGCAGGCTATAGAAGGTAGAGATTCCTTTCTGTTAGGACTCCCATGTAACTAGTAGAAAATGGCTTTAAAGTTGAGAGCTAACCCCATTTTATAGTTAAAACAACAAAATGATAGTCTTATGATTTATTTTATGATACTAGGATTTTATCTGTTATCAAACACCTCTTTGTTCTATCTGGCACATAGTAGACAGATACTTGTTGATTAGTAAATTTGTTCTGCTTTAGTCTTTTGTTTGTTTTATAATTAATTTATTTATTTTTAGTGTTCAGCATTCACTTCCATAAGATTTTGAGTTTTAAATTTTCTCCCCTTCCATCTCCTTCCCCCTCCCCAAGATGGTGCGCAATCTGATATAGGCTCTATTTATACATTCATGTTAAACATATTTTCACATTAGTCATGATGTAAAGAATTAGAACTCATTGTTCTGCTTTAATCTTTAGAATTTATTTTAAAGATTACTGAATGAAAAAGGTATATTTCTTTCTCTACTTGTAAGTTTTAAAGGAGACTTTGCCCCAAAGTCTCTCAATTGACCACAAAGGGGAACTTAGGGTAGATAAGAGAATCTATTGCCCTAACAGTGGGACTTATTAGAATTGAATATAATTACTAAAGAAAGCCTCTTCATTAATCAGTAAAAACTGGAATAGGCAAAGCAATAATCTAGTTGTGAAAAGGGAGACAGTAAATAAACCTATTGAGCATTTTACATTCAAAATGGAGAAATTCTTTCCTTGGAAGAAAGCTAATTAGATGGCATCAGCAGATCAGTAGTTCACTTCTTGGCCTCTTCTCTATTCCTGGGCCTTTCCCTTGATATTTACCAACTCTTTTTTTTCCAGTGATTTTAAATACCTGAGATTTAAAGCCAATTTTAAGTATCTGTTATTTCAGAACCTGGGATTTTGTCCTTAGCAATATACCCCATGTGGCTTTCTGTTGTCTTGTTAGTGGTGGAGGTTAAATTCTCTATAATAAATAGTAACATACTTCACCTGATGGCTTCATTACTGTACAGCTGCCTAATTAACTAGTAGCATTATTTAAGATTAAGATGACCCCTAATTCTCCCCTTTGTAATTGGACTAAAAGGGGGTTGTTTCCCTAAACATTATAGGTCATGGATTTCTTTAAAAGATTACACACAGGTAGGCAAAGAAGCAGAGAAGCAGCAGCATCTGACAGTTGTGTGCTCGGTTTAGGGTGCCATGGATGTTTTTTTTTTTTATTGTAGGGGCAAAGAAATCAATAGCTCTCTATTTAGCAGCTATGTATTACGACATTGCTACCAAATAACGATGCTAGAAATTAATATAGGAAAAGTCTTGGAAAACACTAAAAACTTGGCTGTTATTCCTTTCCCCACCTTCTCTTTCTGGTAATCTTTCACACCTCCTTACCCTGCTCCGTGCTGGTGGAAAGCAAGAGAAATACAGAGCATTGCCTCATTTGGGATACTTTGAGATCTCAGCTCCAAGGTGCTCTTCATTTTGCCAGTCCTTCATCCATTGAATGACCTTCGAAGTCAATTTTATCAATTAAGCACCAATTGGGGGAAGTAAAAGGTAGCATGAACCCCTGCCCACATAAGGATCAAGAATGGATTTTGGAGTTGTAGTCAGGTACTTTTTGGAATCTTTTATTAAACACTGTTTAAAGACTAAGGTCAGTTCTGTGTTAATAATTTGTGTCCTGAAACTTGGCATCACAGAATAATAGGTGGGACTTATATTTCCCTTTTTTTCCATTCATTATCTTGTCTGTATCTCCTACTTTGTCTCTGAGGACAACATAAGGTTTGGGTGCTCCATTTCCTATATATTTTAAAAAATTGAATCGCTTACATAATTGTAAAGCATTTCATTAGCTCATTGTTTGAATAGGTAGTTTTATTTCTGAGGTAATTTGAATGGGCTCCTGTGATTAAAAATTCTAGTTGAAACATTGAGCTTTATACCTTTCTGCTAGCTTAAATTAGGTTAGCAAAACAAACTTTGTTTTTCATTGACCACCATCGGTATTTCTAGTACTTTACCTAGAGAAAGGTTTAGAGCCATATCATATGACAGGTAACTAAGCAATTAAAATTGTGAGGCATTTGCCTATTAGCAGTAGATGGTAAAAGTTCTTTTAGAGGCTGCATTTCTACAGAGTGGTTATTGTAGGCAGGCAAGTCTCAGAGTATTACTTTTGGCTGGGATTCACACATCTTTTCTAGAACCTTTAAATTTTTAGTATTTTGGTGCTCTGGAAACTAGGGGCTTGAAGTATAATGGCAGTACTCTCTAAGATACTAGAAGAATACAGAGATGAAGAAATTTCACCTATGCTTCGGTTCTTTAAGGTCAAGCTAGATTAAGGATTGTCTAGTAGATTCTAGGTTTCTTGGCATACCTTTTAAGTGGTAGTTGGGTGCTAAAAATAATATCGCATCTCTTAGGATGTAAAACTTAGACATCATTGTGAGAGGTTTTTGTTGTTTTTAAGGTTATGGTCCTCTACCAAGAGTCAACTTTTAGCCTTTCTCATCACCTCAGGCTACCAGTATGATGTTCTAGATAAGAGGAATAAAACAACATATTTGGTGAGAGCACCATCTTATTTAAGACTTTGAGAAGGACACAGAACCTGTCTAGAAATTTTGATCTCTAGGACAAAATCAGTATGTACGTGGAGGGCAAGGAGCAGAAATATAAACCTGGGGAGAGACTTCATACATTGGGCCTTGTGTCCTGGGTTGAAGCCACCAGGGATAGGACACAATTTGGGAGGCGGGCTTGGGAAAGTTCTCCAGGGGAGGGATAATCCTCAAAATCCCCTCTTGGCCTTTTTGCTCCACTATTGTTGGTCATCCTAAGCATCCTCCATGAAAGGCATGGTATGGGTAGGCAGGATACCTGAACCCCAAGGACATAGGTCATGGAATCGTAGAATAGCTTTAGAGCTGGAAGACACCTAAAAGCCCCTATTTTCTACATCCCTTATTTTATAGATGAAGTAGATACTAAGACCAAGGGATATTAAGTGAATTGCCAAAAGCCACATAGGCAGTATATGTCATTGGTGGGCTTTGTCCTCAGATTATCTTACTCCAAAGCCTGTGGGTACTGTCACACTGGGAGATGGGGCAGCCTGTCCTCCCTGGCCCTCTGACTGACCACTGTCTGGCCTGTACCTAATGCCTTCCCATTTTGGTAGGACCTGCCAGAACTTGACATCTGCTGACCTATGTAGGCTTCAAGAATCCAGTGCTACTGCAGTGCCATTAAACAGCTCTGCAATATCAGTATAGTGGAAATTTACACATCAAAAACTGTAATCATTTTGAGGAAATATAACTTGGAAATGGCATAGGTGAATCACTTATGAGGAAAAAAGTAGTAAATGGCATAATCAAAACAATTGGGTTATTAAATTAAGAAAATGATGTTTGGACATAGTTTTTATTTTTAACATTAAAGATTCAGTTACTTAAACCAGCCATGGTCCCTATTAAGTTTTTAAAATATGAAGAGAGCCTTTGGTCTAATTTTTTTAATGCCCTTAAAAACCACTTGTATTAAATGTAACATACATCAATGTTCTAATAACCACAGAGCAATAAACATTCTTTTTAACAGGGGATTTTGCTGTACTGGAAGAAGACATGTTCTTGTATTTTTTAAAAAAGCAGAGTGTATGCCAAAATGTACGTTTAGTAACATTAAATATTCTGACATGCCCCTCGAATCTAGGAAACTTATAATATTGTAAAACAGAGGAAAAGATGTAAAAGCAGATTTTCAGTTTGAGCAGTATACCTGGCTTTTGTCAGTTGGTCACAACAGTAAAGTAGCTTTTAAAAGTAGGGCTAGGTTTTTTTTTCCCCCTTGGGGGGGGTGGGGGGGGTCTGGTATGTAATAGGGCCAAATTCAATTAGTTCAATATGTTTAGCTTCCACAGTGGAGACCAGAGTTTCTCAAACTGAACATATTTTTGTGAACATTTTGGACTCTTTAATTGATTCTGGTCCAAAGGTAATAGAATGTTGTTGGTGAACAATGACCAGCTGTGTGTTTAGGATTCATAAGGATGTGAGTAAATTGAGTCCATTTTGTGTAAAGTATTTAAAAGCATGTTTAAATAGCATATACTTAATTTCCTTCCCTACCCTATTCTCCTTGCTAATTCGTTGTTTTAACTCATCCCTTGGCTATTTTATTGAATTTAATTTCATATTATTATAAAGAGACCCAAATTAAGGAATTTGAGCACTACAGACAGCAGTAATTAAGGAAAATTCAAGAGTACTTGGTTAAATTCTGAATTTCTTTGCTTTTCTTGCCTTAAAAGGGCCTAATTCTTTTAAAATGGAACTGGGCTGGGCAGGAATTTTTTTTCTCTTAGCAGGGAGCTCTTTGGGAAAGGAAACAGAGCATAGTAGATAGTCAGGAAGACCTAGGTTCAAATATCACCTTAACTCCTGGGGAGGTCACTTCTATCTTTGGAATAGAGGAGCAGAGTTGGATTGAATGGCCTCTTAGGTCTTTTATCACTCTAAATCTATGATCCTTGAATCATAATAGGTAGTTGGTAAGAATGGCCTGTGCTCTTTTCATTCCTACATAAATATGTTTATATGTTGACCAATCTTAATCACTGTTATTCTCTGCTCAGAAAATATAAACTGATTTTCATAATAACAACAGTTGATTGTGTAAATGTTTTATCTGTTACTATTATGAAAATTAATTTACAGTTTCTGTGTAGTGATCGTTGAGTATGTCTGAGACAGAGAGTAAAAATGGACAATGAATTGGGGCAAGAGTTAAAGAGAGAGGAGGAGAGAGAGCTGGATTGCCTTCAGGAAACTGCAAAGTTACTTTAATGTCCAAAATTTTTTCCTGGAAACAAGGACCCAACTTTTTCATACCAGTATTCTACCACTGTTATTATATGGCTTTGAGACATGGAACACAATAGTCTCCAAAGAATTTTAAACGACTTATTCACAGAGCAGCACAGAGAGATAAATGGTGGGTGTGAGCAAGCTTAATGGTAGAAAGTCCAAGTGTTCTGTTGGTATCCTTGAAATATCAGGAGAAAACTTCAGTACATTGAATGGAATCCTTAGGTGAGTTTATGAGAGGATAGGAGTTGCATAGGATGGGCAGATGTGAATGGGTTGTGATCCACATTAATGGAGGTAGTTCCAAAATCGTTGAGATCACAGATCTATTTGGCTATTTCAGTATTTGAGGAACAGTTGACATTTATATAGCTCTTTAATGTTTGCAGAGCTTTTTATATATGTTGATATAATTCTGTGAATCCATCAGGACCAGGGAGGGGTTTCTTTGCTGATTCCTTGGCAGCTAGGTCTATTTTTTCCCCATGAGATTGGATTAGTTACTATCTCTATCTGGTCTTCTTATAGTGTGGATATTTTATATTTTCAAAGATAATTCTTCTATGTATTTTGTGTTCTTAGTTTTGTTATTATATAACTCTGCTTAATATGTTCTGATTATTCTTTTTATTCTGGTTTTGCAGTGATTTCACCTTGCTCATTTGCTATTTTATTGATTTTATTTTCTTCTCTCATTTAATGAGATTAGCTAAGGGTTTATCAATTTTATTAGTTTTTTTCAAAGAAGTAGCTTTTAGTTTTAATGATCATTTCTAGGGGTTTTTTGTTTCCAGTTTACCTATTTCCTCTCTAATTTTTAATATATTCTCTTTTGTGCTTATTTGTTGATTTTGTTTAAGCTCCATATTCATGTCATTAATCTTCTATTTTTCTATTTTGTTAGTGTATGATTGTAAGGATATGGAAAACCACAGTTTTCCCACTGGGGACTGCTTCAGCTGTATCCCAGAAATTTTGGTATGTTATCTTATCATCATTTTCTTTTACATAGTTATTAATTGTGTTTCTGTGATTTGTTCTTTGACCCAGTAATTATTTAAAATTTCATTGGTAAGTCTACATTTGGGATTATATCTTTTGTTTGTGGTCCCTGAACCAATTTTTATTATTGTGTTGTGTTCTATAAAGGATGTAGGGCTGTTTCTGCCTTTTTACATTTGTTTGCAATATCTCTGTGCCCTAGTACATGGTCCATTTTAGTAAAAATTTCATATGGTACAGAGAAATATGTATATTCTTTTGCTGTCCCATTTTAGATGATGCTATAAATCTTTTAACTCTAATTTTTTCAGAAATGTATTCAGTTCCATGTTTTCCCTTTGGTGATCTTTCTCTTAGATTTATCCAAAACTGATAAAGGGATATTGAAGTTTCCTGTCATTATGGTGTTACTGCCTGTGTCGTCGTCTTCTTTTTTTTTTTTGCAAGGCAATCAGGGTTAAGTGACTTGCCCAGGGTCACATAGCTAGTGAGTATCATGTGTCTGGGGCCGGATTTGAACTCAGGTCCTCCTGATTCCAGGGCCAGTGCTCTAGCTGCCCCCTAAAATTGGAGTTTTGTAATGATTACTTTTATCCTCTCTTTTGCTGTAAATACAGTATTATGTTCCTTCAGCTACTTTATTTTTTTTTTAGGATGGCCCTGTTCCCACTGGCTCTCTTCTCACCCCAATCCCTTCTTTTTATTTGTTATCCCTTTCCCTTTATGGTTTTGTTTATTCATTCTCCCCTGCTTTTATCTGGTTATATATTTCTTCCCTCATTTTTCCTTCTCAGTAGTCAAGTAGATTGACCCTTTCCTCTCCTTTAGCTGGTCCTGTTGATTAGTTTTTAAAATTTCATTTTTGTTCCCCTTTCCATAAAGAATTTCTCACTCTCTTCATTATCCATATTCTCATTAAGTTTATTCTAGAACCTTATTCTCTGATTCATGATGCCCTATGATTGTTTAGTCTCTCTCTTTTTTCTGTATTCTTCATTAAAGGTATTCACTGTAGGGTCTCTCATCTAGGTACGTTCTGCCACTGACTTGTAGGGCATACTCCATAAATTCCTCTTTTCAGTTGACTCACATTCACAACAATGCCAGTTATTACAGGGGTCAGAAAGAACACTGCTATGTAGGACCTTCTCCCTCACCACTGATCCATACCTTCTCTTTTTTATTTTTATTTTTTCTAAATTTTCCTGGGGCTCTCCTACCTGTGTCCATACTCTGCCTCTGGCCCAGGACAAGTAGATTTTTGAGACACCAAATCTGCCAGCCCTCAGACTCATTTCCTCATTAAGCTTCTCATTTCCCTTCACTTGTAGGAGTATTCATCAATGGAACCTCTCCCATCTACAGAGTAAGGTCTCTTTTCTTCCTCTTCCCTCTTTTCAGTCTTTCTCCATTCTCCCTTCCTCCCTTGTAGTCTCTTTCTGAGCCCACAGAGGTCACCTTCCCCTCATTGCTAGCCTTTGATTTCATGTATCCTCCCATGTTATAAAGTAGTCTCCCAGAAGAAGCATTTATCTATAGGCAGAGTCTTCACTTCTGTTTTTCTCTGTAAAAAAATTTTAAACTCTTCTTTATTATTGAATGTCCATCTTTTGTCCTGTACGATTAAGCTCAGATTGGCAGGTTAGTTCACCCTGGGCTGCATTCTGAGCTCTATTGCTCTTCAGAACATTTTATTCCATTTCCTCCTTCTTTTTCTGATGGGTGTGGAAGTCTCACATTATTCTAATATCCTTTCCTTTGTATTTGAAGGTCTTTCCCCTGATGGCTTGCAGAAGTTGTTTCTAAGGGCAGCTAGGTGGCGAAGTGGATAGAGTACTCACTCTGGATTCAGGAGGATACTGAGTTCAAATCCGGCCTCAGACACATATAACACTTACTAGCTGTGTGCCCCTGAGCAAGGGACTTAACCCCATTGCCTAGCTAAAAAAAAAAAGACCTTGTTTCTAAATTGAATTGTTAAATTTAAACAGTATATGTCTTGGAGTTTGCAGCTTGGGTTTTACCCTGGAGGTGATCTATGAATTCTTTCAATTGGAATTTCCTTTTCTATATTCGGAAGCTCTGGTCAGTTCTTGTCTGTTTTTTCCTTCATTATATGTAAAAGGTTTTTGACCTGTCATATTGTTCTGGGAGACCTGTGATCCTTAGGTTGCCTCTCCACATTCCGACTTCAAGGTCAGTATGCTTTGCTTGCACAGTGTATCTTTTGTCATGAGATCAGAGTAACTATTTACAGGAGTTTGCTGTGTTGCTTTTTTCTTCTTTCTTCTGCCAGAGTATACTTTTAGTAGTGATGGTAGGATTCTTATGGGAGTGCATTCATGGCTTATTACAACACCAATACCTTGGATATTTGTAGTAATTATCCTCTCAAGTACTCTCGTATATTAGTTAATTAACTGTCTCACGATATCCCTTTGAAGAAAATAGAGGCATAATTAATTAAATAGAAGAAACCAAGGTCAAGTGACTTAAGGGGCCGGTCTTATAGAATATCTTCTCAAACTTAAAATTTCTGAGGTAAGAAAACAGAATCTGTATTGAAACCATATTGTTAACAAAGCCTTTAAAATATTTCTGGAAATTTTTATTTTATTTTATACTTTTTATTAATGGTATTTTATTTTTTCCAATTACATGTAAAATCTTTTAAAGTTATTTTCCTTTACAGAAATGAAAGCAATATAAATGGTTGTCCTGTTTCTGCTCTTTTCACTCTACATTGGTTTTCAACACTGAATTTTTGAAAGATTTTGAGTTTCACATTTCTCCTTTCCTTCCTTCCCTCCCCATCCCCAAGACAGTAAGCAATCTGATAGAGGTTATATAGTGCAATCATGTAAAACATATTTCCACATTAGTCATGTTGTGAAAGAAAAAACAAAACAAAAGGAAAAAAGTGAAAATAGTATGCTTTGATCTGCATTCAGATTCCATCAGTTCTTTCTCTGGATGTGGATAGCGTTTTCCATCATGAGTCTTTTGGATTGTCTGGATCATTGTATTGCTGAGAAGAGCTAAGTCAGTCATAGTTAATCTTAGCACAGTGTAGCTGTTACTGTGTACAATGTTATCCTGGTTCTGCTCGCTTCATTTAGCATCAGTTCATGTGACTCCAGGTTTTTCTGAAATCATCCTGCTCATCATTTCTTATAGTACAATGGTATTACATTACATTCATATACCACAACTTGTTCATACATTCCCCCAATTGATGGGAAACCCTTCAATTTCCAATTCTTTGCTACCATAAAAAGAGCTGCTTTAAAATTTTTGTACATGTGGGTCCTTTTCCCTTTTTCCTCTTCTCTTTGGGATACAGGCTTAGTAGTGGTATCGCTGGAGCAAAGGGTATGCACAGTTTGGTTGACCTTTGGGCATAGTTCCAAATTGCTTTCCAGAATGGCTGGATTAGTTCACAACTCCAGGAACAATGCATTAAGGTCCTGATTTTCCGACAACTTCTCCAACATTTATGATTTTCCTTTTCTGTCATATTAGCCAATCTGATGAGTGTGAGGTGGTACCTTAGAGATGTTTTAATTTGCATTTCTTTAATCAATAATGATTTAGAGTATTTTTTCATATGACTATAGATAGCTTTGATTTCTTTTTCTGAAAACTGCCTGTTCATCTTCTTTGACCATTTATCAATTGGGGAATGACTTGTATTCTTACAAATTTGACTCAGTTCTCTGTATATTTGAGAAATGAGGCCTTTACCAGAAATACTTGCTGTAAAAATTATTTCCCAGCCTTTTGCTTTCCTTCTAATTTTGGTTGCATTGGTTTTGTTTGTGCAAAAGCTTTTTAGTTTAATATAATAAAAATTATTCATTTTGCATTTAGTAATGCGTTCTATTTCTTGTTTGGTCATAAATTCTTCTCTTCTCCATAGATCTGACAGGTAAACTATTCCTTGCTCTCTTCATTCGCTTATGGTATCATCCTTTATGTTTAAATCATGTATCTATTTTGACCTTATCTTGGTATAGGTGTGAGATGTTGGTCTATAACTAGCTTCTACCATGCTGTTTTCCAGTTTTCCCAGAAGTTTTTTTTTTTGGCAGTTTTTGTCAAATAGTGAGTTTTTATCACAGAAGCTGGAGTCTTTGGATTTATCAAACAGTAGATTACTATAGTCATTCATTACCATGTTTTGTGTACCTACCCTATTTCTTAGCCAGTACCAGATAGTATTGATGATTGCTGCTTTTATTATATAGTTTTAGAGCTGGTACTGCTAAGTCATCTTCCTTTGCATTTTTTTTTCATTAATTCCCTTGATATTCTTGACCTTTTGTTCTTCCTGGTAAATTTTGTTATTTTTTCTAGCTCTATAAAATAATTTTTGATTGGTATGGAATTATAAATTAATTTAGGTAGAATTGTCATTTTTATTCTATTAGCTCGGCCTACCCATGAATAATGGCTGTTTCTCCAGTTGTTTAGATCTGACTTTATTTGTGTGAAAAGTGTTTTGTGATTGTATTCATATAAGTTCCTGGGTTTGTCTTGGCAGGCAGACTCCCAAGTATTTTATTTTGTCTACAGTTATTGTAAATGGAAATTCTCTTTCTATCTCTTGCTTTTGGGATTTGTTGGTAATGTATAGAAATGCTTATGATTTATATCCTGCAACTTTGCTAAAGTTGTTAATTATTTCAAGTAGTTTTTTAAGTGATTCTCTAAATATACCATCATATCATCTGCAAAGAGTGATAGTTTTTGTTTTCTTATTGCCTCTTCCCAGGGTGGGGAACCTGAGGCCTGAAGGCCACATGTGGCTCTCTATGTCCTCTAGTGCGGCCCTTTGACTGAATGCGAACTTCACAGAACAAATGCTCTTAATGAAAGGATTTGTTCTGTAAAACTTGGGCTCAGTCAAAAGGCTGTAACCTGGTCTAGTTCCTTCAATGTCCTTTTCTTCTCTTATTGCTAAAGCTAACATTTCTAGTACAATTTTGAATAAAGTGGTGATAATAGGCATCCTTGTTTCACCCCTGAACCTATTGGGAAGGCTTCTAGCTTATCCCCATTACAGATAATGCTTGCTAATGATTTTTGATAGATACTACTTATCAATTTAAGGAAAGTTCCATTAATTTGGTAATTAATTAATTAATTTTGCTGTATTTCCCCAAAAGATTCTTCTGCATCTGTTGAGAATAATGATATGATTTCTGTTGGTTTTGTTATTGATGTGGTCAGTTATGTTGATAGTTTTCCTAATATTGAACTAGTCTTCAATTTCTGGTATGAATCCCACTTGGTCATAGTATATTATCCTGGTGATCAGTTGCTGTAAAATCCTTGCTAATATTTTATTTAAATTTTTTGCATCAATATTCATTAGGGAAATTGGTGTATAATTTTCTTTCTCTGTTTTAGCTCTTCCTGTTTAAGTGTCAGCACCATATTTGTGTCATAAAATGAATTTGGTAGGACTCTTTCACCTATTTTTCCAAATAGTTTGTACAGTATTGGAATTAATTGTTCTTTAAATGTTTTGTAGAATTTACTTGTAAATCCATCTGGCCCTGGGGATTTGGAAAATTATATTTTAAAAAATTATTGACTAGTTAACTGAGACATTCTAGTATGAAATCACTTTAGACTCATAGGATCCAAGAAAAAAATAAATCATCTTCTGGATAAATAAGATTGTTTAAAATAAAAAAAGAGAACCTTTTGTTAACAAAGAATACCAACTATAATGCCCTGGGAAAGATATGAAATCCCTTATCAGGAATCTGGTCCATGAAAATCAGCTTGAAATCACTTCTTAAATTTACAAATTCCAGAAGAAATTGAAATCTGTAGTGTCATCATTCCCAGACAACTTAATTTGCTTCTTCTCTATATAACCAGATGGGTCTTTGTTAATTCACCTTCCCTGAAAGCAGCCATTCTGGGGACAAAAGGGGAGTCAGAGGATATCAGAGATGTTGTAAAAGCAGAATCACTGAGACTTGTCAACAAACTGGATATGGGGGGGTGGTACAGTGAGGGAGAGGGAAGAGTCAAAGATAATTGTTACAAGCTTAAGTGACTGAATGCATGATAATGCCTTGGACAGAAACAAGTAAATTAGAAAGAGGGGAGAAGCAGCATCATGTGAGTAAAAATCTGGATTCAAAGCCCACGAAGATGTGAGTTCAAGCCCTGCCATTGACACATACTGGCAGTGTAGCCCTGGGCAAGTCACTTAAATTCTTGGTGCTTTAAGCAGCTCTGTAAAACTAAATTGCAGTCAACTGGTGTTTATATTCATTCAGTGAACCTTTATTAAGTGCCTGCTATGTGCCAGGCAGTATGCTCAGTGCTGGGAATACAAAGGCCAATAAATTTTCTGATCTGGAGCACCTCATAGTCTAATGGAGGAGACAACATGTAACTATGTACAAATAAGATATATACAGGGTAAATTGGAGGTAATGTCAGAGGGAAAACACAAAGATTAAGGACCTGAAAAGGCTTCTTGTAGAAGGTGGCACTGTAGCTGAGATTTGAAGGAAGCCAGAGTAGTTGAGAGGCAGAAATGAGGAGGGATACCTGTGAGGCCAATGTCACTAGATCACTGAGGGGCAGTAGGAGGACTAAGAAGTATGAAGACTGGACCTCCATTGGTAGTGGGAATTTTCTCACCTTGGAAGTTCCCTAGATCCAGAAGATCACAGATTTAACCTCTATTGCTGATGCTTTTTAGGTGGGTCAGACAACAAGTTCAGTCTTGGCCATTCTAAGTTTCAGATGCCAGCTTGGAAATGTCCAACAGGGAGTTGGAGTTGTTCGACTCAAATCTTTGTAAGAGATTCAGACAGAATGTATAGAATTGTTTCTGCATAGAGGTGATTGAATCTGTGGTAATGGATAAGATTACCAAGGGAGAAGAAAGAGATCTAGGAGAGACCCTTTGGGGACATTTGCACTGAGAGGGCAAGAGGAAGACAGACCAGTGAAGGAATGGATTATGTTCCTGGAGAACCAGAAAAGAGAAGTGCCACATAAGCCAAATGAGAAAAGAGTGTTTCTACCGTAGAAACGGCAAAGAGAATAAAGAATGAGGGGAAAAAACTCCCATCAGACTTAGCAATTAATAGGTCCTTCTAGTCCCAAATCAAGTTTCAGGAACGGAGTTTGGGTTGGAACAAGAGAATCTGAAAATTTGACTTTTCTTTTTTGTGGCTATGGCAGCTAAGCCCCCTAAGCATCTCTGTAGAAGTAGGTATGAATTTCATAAAATCACATCTTATTGAGCGTTTGCTGTGTGCAATCCAGACACTTTCATGATTGTACTTAAAAGGACTTGAGAAATGGAAAGAATCTAGAATCTGGAATCTGGAGGTGGAAGTTCCTAAATCTTGGCTTTCTGACCTTTGGCAGGTAATTTCCTAAAGTACCCTCAGCTTCAGTTTCTTAATTTGTAAAAGATGCTGTTAAACTGGGAGGCCTGGGAGTGCAGTTGACAGAATGCTGAATTTGGGCTTGAATTTGAATATGACTGCCACTTCCTGAACAAGTGAAGTTGGGCAAATAACTTAATTTCTCAGTGAATCCATTTCCTCATATGAAGGGTTGGGCCATATTACTTTTAAAGTACCTTCTAATTTCTAAATTTATGATCCTGTGGCTAGATTATATCTAAAGTACCTTCCAGCTCTAATTTTCAATCCTGCTAACAGTAGCCAACCAGAAGAAATAATAGCATCATCTTAATATTACTATCTCTCAGAGGTGCTTGAAAAATCAGTAGCTTTTCAGGGATGATTCTTAAATCTTTGCTACCCCAAAGGCCTCCTTAGGCATGTTTACCAACTTTCCCACAGCAATCAGGGGCAGTTTTGGTATAAACTCATACACTAAGTGGGAGTTGTCAGATAGCAACAGACGTGCTATATTGAAATTATTAAAATAAACTTGCCTGCTTTTTATTCCTTTAAATTCCAGACAGTGATTGAGCTTTGTGGGAGACAACACCTAAATATCATTTTATGATAAAATTTCTATTATGTCAATATGCTTTGAGCTCAAGATTTTTAAATTTTTATTTGAAAAGATTAACATTGAACATCAGTGCAACCAACTGATGTTGCTTAGTAATTATTTGAATTTAAATTAGCTTGTTATAGGGCATTTTAATTTACAAAGTACCATAACAAGTTTTAGTTAATTGGGTTAATTGGTTATGATTATTTATTATGATTATTTTTGTTAACTTTACTGCATACTACCATATCACAATTCTATCAGTAGTTGATGAGGGTAATTGTTTTTCCACAATCTTGCTAGCATTAAGTTTGTTCTGTAGTCTGATGGATATGAGGTACTCTCAGAACTGTTTTAATTTATATCTCTTTGATAATTACTGCAGTTGAGCATTTTTTTCAAGTCTTTTGGCTGTTTATAATTCTTGAGATGGTTTTTCCTCAAGTTTATGTATGTTTTTATGTATCAGTGATTGCAGAGTATTTTTAACTGAAGCTTAAATAAAATATGTAAACTATCTGAATGAATCAAAAGTTACAGAATAGGGGGGAAAACTTTGTTTTACAGTACTTGAATTATAGTTCTTGAATATTATATGTCCTAGAGGATAAGGAAGAATTGAAAGGTTCATATGAATACAGAAATGGTTTGCCATCATGTTCATATAACCAGAGGAGCATTGTGGAGTGAGAGGCTTATAAATAAGGTACTGCCGTGGTATGGCTCAAAGCCCATTATTGGAAAGTGTTAGAAGGTTGAGGAGGTTGCGGTTTGATTCACGCTTGGCTTCATGCCAGATAGATGTAGCCTGGTTGGGTCTGCTGCCTCTCTTTGAGAAGATTGGAGTTTAAGTCAGGAAAAGATATAGGTTTAAAATCCTTGGATATTTATGCTTTTGTACCTATGGGCAAATCATTCAGCATTTCAAAGCCCAAATTCCACACCTCTTAGATGAAGATAATAATACTTGTAGTTCCTGTCTTATAGAGTTAATGTGAAGATCAAATGACATGAGTGTCACTTTGCAAATCTTAAATATAAATCTGTCTTTCCGTCTATTAATCTGTCAAGTTATCTCTACTCAGCAGGATTAGGTACCATCTCCACTTATTGTACTGTATTAGGCATGTTACAAGTCTGAAGAAGAGGTGATTTCTGCTGTGTGTGTGCATGCATGTGCACATGTATATGTAGATATAGATTTAGATACTTCTCTCTTTCTTTATATATAAAACACGAGTTGTTACTTGAAGTTGAACAATTCCCATTTATATGGCGTTTTGAAGTTTAGAGTCTTTTTCTCAAAATAACCCTAGTGGAGATTATATTTTTCTCATTTTCTGGATGGGGGAAGAAAGTAAGCGTAGGAAGAAAAGCAGTTTATTCATAGTCACACAACTAGTGTCATAGATGGAATTTAAACTCGAGTGTTTCTCCCTTCAGGTCTAATGTGCTATCTGTTATACCACATAGCTGCCTATCTGACATATTATAGGCATACAAGTTCTTACGCCTATAATTTCTGCTAGTAGGGGGAGGTTGATCAGCCATGGGTTGGCCTTGAGTGGTTTGCTTCACTTCCATCCTGGGCAAGATAGGAAGACCCAGTCTTGGAAAAAAAGAAAAAGAGAAAAATCTCAGGTTAGCAAATAAGCAAGTGTCTGAGTATTTAGCAATGGAATAAAACAGATATAAGTGCTAAAGGCATTTTCCCATTTTATTCCTGTCCTTACCAAACCTCGTATTTTTTAGCCTGTGAGGCTGTAGGGAGGATTTGGCAGGAACCTAGTAATTCCTCATAGAAGTGTTTATAATGAACTTTCAAGAGATCTCTGTAGTTGGTCTGCTAGCTCAAATTTTCACCATTTTGGGTGAGGGATATCCATCCCTATACTAAGAAGGGGAGAGAGAAAGCTACCTGCAAAGACCTCTGGTAGGTAGAAGTTATTATGTTCACCTTTTATGTAGTTTCAAACAGAAAGAAAGGGTTTTTCAGAGTGATGTTAACAATACCTCCTTTTCTTTGTACAGTACTTTATATTACATAAAATTAGAAGGGACGCTAGAGGTCATTTAATCCAACTCCTTACAAAATTGAAAAACTGCAAAATTTCCTTTATATTTCTAACAAATAGCTAGCACCTGCTTTCATATTCCCAGAGATAGAAAGCTCACTAACTTAGAAGTTGTTTAGCAAGTCTCCTGTCTCATATCTATGCAGCTGATTTTTCAGAAACCTCAGTGCAAGACTATACATTTGTCTCTCATCTTGTTAGATCATTCATTCCATCATTCAAACTTGTTGAGCACTTTTAGATACTGATTCTCTAATCCAGTGTATTAGCTATCCCAAGCTTCTTATCTTCCCTAGATTTGATAAACATGCTGCCTATGCCTCCATCCAAATCATTGATAAAAATGTTAAATAGAACTGGGCAGGGGACATTTCTGCCACACTTTACCAAAAATCTCCCAATCCAATTCATCAAGCATTTACTATGTGTAAGGCACCTTGTTAAGAGCTGGTGATAACAAGACAATATGAATAACAGGCTTTCCCCCAAAAAATTTGCATTATATCGCCTTCTGGATGATGTTAATCCATGAATCACCATTCCTTAGGTAAACCCATACAATCAGTTCTAAATCTTCTCAGTGGTAGTACTAGCATTTGTCAGCTGAGGGGCATGGTAAACATAGGTTCAATACCCTACCTCGATTTTGATTAAGTTAAAAATAGAGTGGGGTATTTTTTTTCTGCCGTGATTACAAAGTGTTCCAGCCATTGCTCTCTATACCTATCAAGGAGGAAAAGTTTTTAATTGTGTTTCCCTATGTAGCTTATCCTCTACTGTAAAGCTATCAGATAGTAAAAGGTAGTCTATGTTCTATTTGTGATAGGCCCCGCTCTCCCACCTGCCGTCAGCTTCAGCAAGGCCTGGCAGCATTCTGGGTGCTAGCGCCGAGAGGATATTCAGCAGGACATTGGTTACTATCACGCTCTTGTTTGTTTTCACAAACCAGTACTTGGTCATTTCTGAGTGAACAACTGCTGAGAGGAGACCATAACCTCTTGATTTCAAAGGAGTCATCACTTCACTGGTGCCTCTGTGGTTAATAGAAGAAAGGTGTTTTGCCATAAACTTTTCCGAGGTATTCAGTGAGGTTGGAAAGGGGTCGGCCCAAGCAGGAAGCCCTTGTCTGTGCTATAAAGAAAATAGCAAGTAACAAAATAAAAGCATCAAAGAACCAACAGGATGCAGTCCCACGAGTCCTTTCTGGCATGTTGGGCTTCTTGAAAGTTAGCATTGAGTGAAGGATGACCTTAAAACTTGCTTCACTCTAACAGACTGAGCTCAAGTTTAAAGTTCAAGGCATTTTGTTTTTTCACCTGTTTCCTACAGTTTTAAGAAACTTCTGAAGAATTAATGTGTAACTATATCTGGTCACTGAGCCAACACTAAGGATTTTTCTCAAGGGAAAATAATATTACTGTATAAAGGGAGAGAAATGGATACTTTACTGAGATACAAGGAAGTTTTTTACAAAATAAAACCCTAACCAGGGTTACCCTGAATGCTTAGTTAATACAAAAGTTGGAACAGGATTTCACCTCTGCACTGGTTTTGGGATGTATTTTCCCAAATGGGGGCTGTTGGTTTTCGTGTGAAGGAGGCAATAGATTGTCTTAAGATAGCAAAGGGAATGAAGCATCCAGTTGTGAGATGTGAGAATTTAGCCTAAACTACAATTATAGTCTGATGAATTTCAGGCTTAGTCGAGCTGTGATTCTGGCTGGTTTCACAAGGTTTGGGCTAGACTGAGCTGTGATTCTAGCTACTTTATAAGTGTTATGCAGGTTTTGAATCATTAAGCAAATTTCAGCAAGGAAAAGAGGTCAGAGAGGGATTTGCATCGCACTGCCTTGTGAATCATTCTCTTTTTCCCAAGATTCAATATTAATTGTATACTAATATGATATTGCATCATTGCTTTCTCTGGCACCATTTACAAATAGGGACATGATTTTACTGCTTTTCAAATTTAGTTGCTTTATCTTTGATTTTTTTTTTTTTAGCATAGATGAGTGACTTGTAAGCTGTGTCAGTGGCTCAACACTCAGAGTAAAAAGCTACTTTTAAGGAGTTGACATACAGATTTTTACCAGTGTTTCCTCTAGGCATTAATTTTTAATGTATGTGGTATGAATATTTCATGGCGGCACCTTTTTAAAGGTTGATTTTTGTGTCAGAAGCTGGTGTCCATTTAAAAACCTTTTTCAAATTAGTTTAGTGGATGTGAAATCTTATCTATTTCCTCATCTCACTTTCCAGGACATTGTTTTTCACTGTACAGACTAGACTTATGAAGTAGTTGTACAACTGTGCTTCTTTGTAAGCTAACATCAAGTCAAAATTTAAAATTAAGCTCTGCTTTTCAATCTTGCCTTTAACACTACAACCACCAGGTGGCTGAGAAATAACACTAAATAGGCAAAATAGAAACAATTATCTGGAAGCCTTGTAATCACTTGCATTTCTGCCTCAGTAGGGAATTGTGAAACTATACGCGGACTTTGTTTCAAGAAAGAAAAATGCTGAGCAAGTCGCTGAGTATTTCAAATAATTCCAGGCATAAGCAGGCACTTGCATTGTTGGTTTTGTTTATATTAAATATTTACCGTGTTAAACTATTTTGCTCTGAAATATCATTTTTTGAAGTTGTATCATTTAATCTGTATTCTGTAGCCAATTTGACTTTTACTTTGCTGAAATACTGTGTTGAGGTCACTGTCAGAACCCAGAACCCAATTGTGGGCTCTCTCCAATAGATTGTATATTAACTCTACAGTGTTTTATTGAGGCAGTGATGCAGCATGTCACATGATATTAGAAGGAAGGCTATGCCTGTGTGTTACTATTATAGTTTAGTCATGTTTTCAGAGTGACAGAACCCTGACTGACACTCTAAAGGTAAGATTCTCCTTGGGATCTTAGGTATCTTTCTCTTAATTTGTCTTTTCTGGACCTTAACTATATTTTCTGTTTGAGCCTGTGTATTCATAGTTACCCTATGCATTGTGCTCAAATTTGGGAAATTTGTGAATGAGAAGTAATAGCAGTGGAACAAGGTGAAAAGTTTTTCAAGTTTATTTTCATGGAATATTTAATTATGTTATGGTGTCTATTTTAATGGAAGAAAGAAATTATATCTTTCTATTGGAAACATTTCATAAGTTTCTTGAAACTAAAGGAAAGCCTCTTATTTCATGGAAATAAAGCTTATTTTATTCCCAGCTTGATGCTTCAGTTTGGCCGTGTAGCTCTTTGGGTGCATTCTAGTTTCCCTTTTTATTTTTTAACTTATTAACTTTGACAAGTAACCTCTTGGTTGTGAACAATTTTATTCACAATTCATTTTTCTGATTCAAAGTGAACATGAGTGCCCTAATCCCCTAATGGGAATTAATTGCATGTTTCAGTGCTTAACTCTAATCCTTTCTCAATCCCCACAGGGACATGGTTCTTCCTGAAGGATCTATGTTTGTTATTCCAAACACAATCAGAAAGGTAATGATTTTTCTTCTAAAAGGAACCAGAGATGCAGAATATTAATGTTCCTTTCTTTGTATTGGAACAAGAAGTAGTATCCCCAAACTTATTTTGTGTCATGAAGGATAAATGGCATTTAATTAGGCAGATAAAATGAAGGAAAAAAATATAGTTTGGTTATTTGTCAGGTATAAAATGATTTCTTAGGAAAAGGAGTTGAAAGTTTATTGTCAAATCTGTTATGGAAACATTATTTCCTTTTAGCGAAGAAAATGACAGGTGATTTTACAAAGGGTCCAGTTGTAGAGTCTGAAGAGTTTTACTTTACCATCAGCCATGTTTGGCTATATACAATGAAGGACATTGCCAAAGGATTTTCCCCATTTACCCAGGCAAATGAAATGATTATCCAAGATCATATGGCTAGGTAGCATTGGAGCTAAAACTAGAATCCAGATTTTAAAATAATGCTCTCTCTTTCTCTGTGATACTACCTTACTTATGATGTCTGTAAATACTGATCTGCTAAGCAGATTCAACACCTCTCATCTTGTGTGTCCACCCGGTGATGACATCTGTATACCTTACGACAGTGTTACTCATGTATTCATGTTGACAAGATTGATGTCTGAGCTGGAAGAGCAGGATGTGCTGGCATTGTCACTGGGTCACTGTACTGTTTACACTTACTCTATAGCCACAGGATGATAGAGAGACTTTGTTGTTCAAATGTTTCTTGATGTCAAGAAAGCCAAATAACTCACATATAAACATTTCTCTCTACCTCTTTCCAACTGTAAGACCTGTTCTTTCATTTTATCTGAACCACTGTCCAGCACTTGGACAAAAAGCAACACTCTCTTTAAGAACAGTGCCTTTACAAACGTAGCAGGGTCCTTCTATTTGGTCAGAGGAGCTGCATGTGCCAAATGAGGTCCTCAATTATCTAGGCAATGCTGGGCATATAGTTATATGAATGGCCTCACATTATGGCTGTTATAGGGAAATTGCCATCCTACTTCATGAATGAATTCCACACAGTTTGCTGTGGCAATCCCTGCTCTTACCTCTTGGGGCCCTTGCTGAGAAGGGGCCTTACATTACTTCTAACTTCTCAATAGCCATTTACTACAGTAATGATAGTGATAGTAGCAAGAATTTAATAGATGTTTCCATGCCAAATACTTTTAATTTCCAAGGTCTGTGGAATGAAGTGATTTCAGAATTCAGAAACCTAACAGAAGAAATCAAAATCTTATTGATACAGGATGAAATACATATCATCTAAGTTGCTGTTAGAGTTATAATGATGATGTTTTCAGCCTAAAGAAGATGAACTTACAGTCTGATATTTTGATCTGACCTCAAAGAGCAGTCTGTTTTGTGGAATGATCTCAAGAACATTAAATATAAAATAACAATAATAGGATAATGATCTGTCCCAGGACTTAACTTCATTGAACTGAATGAGAATGAGCACATTGAGAACAATGACAATAATATCAATATTTTCCATTGACACAGCATCCATACCCGTTTCAGAGGCCTTCCACATATTTAACGTGAGCATCAGAACTCCCCAGTGTGAGAGGCTGGATGGGTTTTGTGTCCACTTGGCAAAAAAAGAAATCAGAGGTTGTGATTTTGCCCAAAGTCACACAGCTACCTAGCAACAGTGCTAGGTAGAACAGTCTCTTATTCTTGGTCCAGTGTACTTGATATTAAAATAACCTTGATACAGAATTAAGGATTCTTACCCCCCCAAAAAAAATTTAGTCTGAGATTCATGAAATCATTTAACAAGTATTTAGACTGCCAGATAGGTGCAAATTAGGTGCTGGGGTAGATAGAGGTGAAAGATACAGTCCTTCCTTGTCCTTCTGGAATTTAGAATTCAGTTGGGGGGAGCTAAGGCGCAAGCATACAAGGCAGCATATGACGTGTCACAGGAGCGGTGTAATAACTTAGGGGAGTAGTGGGGATTTTGGAAGCTCAGGATTAGAATTGACATTTTTCTCTCATAGTCCTGAATATCAAGGACACAGAGCTCTATATCTGACTCTTTTGGGGCCCGTTGGTATATCTCATAGTGACATAGTTTATGTTGTTAACAATGCTTGTGCAATGATCACAAAGTCAAATTCAGACAGCGTATTATTCTGAAAGCCTATTCTTTTCTTGAAGTACAACGTCTTATATGTCACTATAAGATACCTCCTTAATAGCTTGGTTTAAAAATACCATTAAAAACATATAATCTTGAGTCCTTCCTTTGATATATACTGGTTGTATGATTCTGAGCAAGTACCTTAACTTCTCAGCTTCTGATCTGCATTATTAGAGGGACTTTTTTCCACTGGAAATCCCCTGTACCAATAAAATCATAGGTCTGTTTCCTTCCACCACTCACAAAATAATAATCTGAATGAAAAAATTTTGTATGGTGAAAAGTT
This sequence comes from Phascolarctos cinereus, assembly GCF_003287225.1. Classification (NCBI taxonomy): domain Eukaryota; kingdom Metazoa; phylum Chordata; class Mammalia; order Diprotodontia; family Phascolarctidae; genus Phascolarctos; species Phascolarctos cinereus. Next base: position 152,965,234 of record NW_027556180.1, on the reverse strand, counting down.
ACATAAATCTTTGGCTGACAACTGTATTTAAAATGTCTGGAATACAGCCATGTTAGCCAGTCCCATCATCAGCGCAACTCTCTCCAAAGCACAAGGAGTGCCCCTTCAAGCCAAAGGGAAATCTTGTTTCTTTTCCGTGTGAACATTATAACTGTAAATAAAGTTCTATCCCTTCTAAATATGGAAACAAATTAGCAAGCAAGGAAGACAGAAATAATTTATACATAAGGCTTAGCAATGGTAGCTTTATAAGGTTAGTGATAGAGTCCTGAACAGATGACCATTAGCTCATCTCATTGGAGTAATGATCCTTGAAGAGACCAGAAATAAGGAGATTTAGTTTAGCTACAAACCTGAAGTTTTTCTTACTCATCATTTAAGTGCTCTCAGGCAGCCGTACACAGCCTAGTGAAGAACCTGCCAGTTGTTTTACGTCAGCTGCCAGCTGCTGAGATATGGTCCTTTAGAGTCAACTTTTATAGGTAGTCCTCACTTTAGATACAATATGTTTACCCGAATGGGTTAGCAAAAGGATGTTTGTGAGCTCTTAGAATGGGGGTCAGTGAGCAAGAACCAGATGGTTCATTGAAGAAAAGGTGCCTAACTTCATCTCAGGGTTCCCCCGCCGTAGAGCTGGAGAAGGCAATAATAGTCACAGTGCACCCAGATTTCAGTGAAGTGTTTGATATTCTTTAAAAACAACAACTAGCATGTATATAGCACTTAAAGGTTTACAAAGCACTTTACAGATATAATTTCATTTGATACTTAACACTGAGGTAGGTGTGCAACCCAAGGCTGAGAGAGGTTGTAAGCAACTTGCCCTGGGTCACACAGTGAGGAAGGTTGGCAGGATTTGAATTCAGGTATTTTTGAGTCCAAGTTCAGTGCTTTTACACACTGTCACCTAGATGCCTCCTGTAGACAAGTTGGAGAGTTGTGAATTGGTTGATGGTATATTTAGGTGAGTTCAGAATCAGTTGACCAATTGACCGCAAAAAGTGAGGAATTTCTCTCATGGAGTCATATAGGGTTCTATCCTTAACTATTTGCTATTCAACATATTTTTGTTAAATGAAGGCAAAGATGGTAGGGTTATCAAATTTGAAGATGACACAGATTTGGCAGGGGGGAAATGACAGAACTGGGTGCCAAAAAGATCTTAATAATTTGGAAAACAGGCTAGATATAATATATGTAGCATAATTGGGTAAAAATATTAAATCCTTCGAGTCCAAAAAAATCACTGTTACAGGTACAGGAGGAAGGAGAGGAAGGAGCCATAGCTAGACATTTCAGGCATTGTAAGGTTCAATCTAAAGCTAATAGTGTGGTATGTTAGACAGAAAGCTTACTCAGTATCCAGAAAGAATTAGTGATAGTCATTCTTTATTCTGTCTATGTCAGGCCACATATGATTAAACATAGTGTGATCTGATTCTGGGCATCACGTTTCAGGAAACATATTGACAAACTGGAGCCAAAACAGACAAAGTGGCATTAGCACTCTCACTCTTTCAGTAGTGAACAAACAAAAGCTCTCAGCATTTAGTTAGTAAGATTAGCCAAATACTGGGCCACTACCATGGGTGGTCTGTTTCCTCCTACCATTGGCCATAACCCTAAGTGAGTTACTTCCTGCCTCCCCCTCACCCCCTGGCCAGGAACACACACTCCTGAAATGACCTGCCACACCACTACCCCATCAGAACAGAGGGCACGTTTCATGGTGCTAACTTCAGCAAAATTGAGTTATGCCTGCCCAGGGAAGAATGACTAGGGTAATGAGAGGGCTTAAAACTATATTATGAGAATGGGTTGAAAGAACTAGGGATGCTGACATAGAGAAGCATAATAGCTCTCTTTAAATATTTGAAGGATTGCCATGTGGAAGAGAGATCAGACTTGTTCTCCTAGGCCCTAGAGCACATGCTAGCAATGAAAGGAGGAAGGTAAATCTCAAACTTCATATAAGGTGGAAAAATTCTTCCCAGTTACAGCTGAACAAAAATAGAATGTGTTAATTCATTGGGTAGTGAGTCCCCATCACTGGAGGTCTTAAATCAGAGGCTGGGTAATCATGTGGTAGGAATGCTATAAAGGCAAATTGTGCTTCAAGTATTGGTTTAGATTAGATAGTTGAGGTCTGTTCAAACTCTTAAGGTTCTTTCCTCTCATATCCTGTCTCTCATCTGTTTATTTCCCACCCCAGCATCAGCTTCTCCCAGGATGTATAGGTAGGCACAAGGCTTTTCATACAGTTCTCCACAAATATTGCTGAATGAAAGAAAGCCAGAAACTATTAATGCTGTAAAGCAAGATCCTGACTGTTCAGGCAGTCCCTTGTACTCATCCTATACATGAAGTTGCCCTCACCTATTTGAATTTCATCAAGAATTGTTGAATGCCGTGTGACTCTGGGCAAGTTACTTAACCCCAATTGCCTAAAAACGAACAAACAAACAAACAAAAAAACAGAATTGTTGAATGAAGGGGCAAAGGTAGTGAGAAGGAAAGAAAGTATAGGTCTTGGTCAGCATCAAATTAAGTGGAGCTACAAAATTCATGTTACTAGAAAATGAACATGATCTATATTTTCAGTTCTCCTTTTGCTTTAAGAACTTCTTCATGTAGGAGATTTGGTTCCATTATATAACAAACAGCCTGTGATATGAAATAGAAATGACGAGCAGCAATTCACTCCAGAGTTACTTTTAGGGAGACATAAAAAACCATTATTACTATCAGCGGTAAGAAAGGAATCCCATGCAGAACTGTGGGTTAAATTTGTTTCTATAACAGTATTGCTGTACTTAGAATTTAATTGTTGTCTGTAAGAAGGAAAAGTTTCTCAGCTTTGGAAAAAAAAAATTTAATTACTTTCTCCAGGACACATAGCCCTGAAATTAAAAAACCCAGCACAGAACCCACAGAAACAATGGTATCAGGATGGTTAGGTTTCTAGGCCAGTCCACACAAATAATCTTAAACGCATATGCACATAACATATCAGCACTGTATGTGACCTACCCTTTATACCACTGTTTCTCTGGGAAAGTGCATTCTGATTTCTAACTGGATACAGGAATATATTTATCCCAGTTTTAGGCTTGTGAGAAGTCCAACCACCACCACCAAGCCATACGTACCCCTTTAGTTCAGGAGACTGCTCTGAATGTCAGCCACCACCACTGAGTCCTTTGCCATGTAGAGAGGGGGCCAGTAGTTCCTGAAGAAGGAGCTGTGGCTATGGTTGCTTCCAAAAGGGTAGGGCTACCTAGGCTGGAGGGGGACAGGTCCTGTTACTATATGCAGTGTGTTGGCATACTGCAAGACACTCATCATCTTGTATTTTTAAGTAAAGAACTACACATGGTAGCTTAAACACTGTAAAACAAGTATTGATCACAACATGCTTATCAAGAAATAGCCCCATGATGGAGAAGGTGGTGTATATTACATTTGATCAAGCTTCGGAAAGTTCACATTTATGCAGAGCTTTCAAAGTGCCCCCTGACAACTGCATTTCAAATAGCAGTAATGATTTTGTGAAACAACTGAAATGAAAAGAGAGGGGACTGGTGCTAGGGCTCAGGGTAATGTTTGGACAAACCAGAAACCAGACAGCACTCTGCGGCTTCCTAGCAGGAAAGACCAAGAGGGAAAAATACTCATTTAGTTGAAGAAAATACAAATGAAGCTGTTCCTTATAAGAGACATTCCATCTCCAGCCTCCATGCCTTTACACAGTTCCTTCTCTTAACCTCCTAACATCTTGGAGTTTACTTTTTTCAAAGCAAAGCTCAGGTGCCACTCCCAAAATTGCTTTGTAAATACTTCATACATGTTGTCTCACTCCAGTCCAATACAAACTTCTTGAGAAGGGACTTTAATTTTTGTCTTTGAATTCCCCATCAGATAGTCTCTTGTACACAGAACATATTTAATGTCTATTGAATTGAATTCTTTAAAAAAAAATGGACAAAAATCAAGACCTGAGGATCATTGGAAATAGAAGGAATTAATTGCTGTAGTATTTATAGAAGCAGCTGTTAGGCCAGTTCTTTTTCCCAGTTAGCTATAGAAACAACTATCAAGAGATACTGATGAAATGATTGAAAATACACAAGATCTTGGTCTAGACTCTGATTCCTAATACTTTTTTGTCTAGAAGGACCTGTTTTGGCTTGAAATCTGTTGATGAAATACATAAATGCTGGGTTAGGTCTCTGCCTACATGGAATATTTCTGTAGGAAATTTAGCCCACCAAAATAAAAAAATCAGAGCTAGAACAAGGTTCAAGAGTGGATCTCTCCTTACTACTAATATTCAAATAGGTAATACAACCAGAGGATAATCTATTCTCTTGATGAGCCCTAGGACTATAGACTGTACTACCTTATTCTACAGCCTGTTCCTTGCTTTATCACTGACATGGTTATGAAGCTCATCCTTTTATCCAAGCAAAATATTTTCTCCCCTTTGCTATTTTTTGGTACCTTTTAGACAATAGAAAGATGATTAATTGCCCTGCCCCTTAGCACTCATGTAGTACTGATATACTTGGTTTCTGATTTTCAGCCTCTTTAACCAGAATGGCACGTGTGTTTGTATATGGGACTCTTAAAAAAGGCCAACCCAACCACAGCTTCATGACCAGTTGTACCAATGGGATTGCAGAATTCCAAGGTCGGGGTCGCACAGCAGATCTATATCCTTTGGTGATTGGAAGCAAACATAACATTCCCTATTTGCTGAATGTCCCAGGAAAAGGACACCACGTTACTGGAGAGATCTATTCTGTTGATGACCAGATGCTGCAATTCCTTGATGAATTTGAAGGCTGCCCAGACATGTATCAACGCACTCCAGTGAGAATTGAAATATTAGAGTGGGAAGGTAAAAGCAGTGCACCTGAGGAGAGGCCAGCTGTTAACGGCATTATGGAATGCTTTGTGTACAGCACAACTACCTATCCGCCAGAGTGGATAAATCTCCCTTACCATGACAATTATGATTCCTTTGGGAAACACGGCCTTTGTTATAATCCACGGGAAAATAGATGAAAAATGGTAAAGAACACTCATGAGTAAGAAGATGAATAAAACACATGTTGATTATAAGATGACCTCATCTTAATTTGCCATTATTATCAGGTTTTTTTGAAAAGCCATAGCAGTACATTTAAAGATGATCAAAACTGACTTCTAAAGTTAACTATGGAAATCTACACTGGGCATAAGGCTTTATTGCAGCTTGTCTTAGAGATGATTTTTAACACATTGACAACATTGTACTGATCATTCAGGGTTTGTTTTATTTGTACTCTTGCTGTCTGCTCCAGTGGTATTACCCTTAAGGTGTTCAAAGAGAAAGATTTAAGTTACAAAATTTAGATTCACCCAATGGCATAGATACTGACATTTTATATGCTCAGTTCATTCTGTGCTATAATTTTGTTGCCTTGTTTTTAAATATTAAGATAAGTTTGGGAATGAATCTTTTAAATCTGTTATTTTGACCCACTAGACCATATCAATACTGCTGAATTGATTCTGGCCTGTTGTACCTAGATGTTTTTATAAAAGCTGCTTTGGGGATGCCTGATCCACTATAACAAATCCTCAAGAGGAATCGGCTGTACTGTGTCAGAAAGTAATTTGGTATATTAGTGAGTTCATTCTTGATCCATTTGCAGAAGCAGCTGAAGAAAAATGCCTATAATAAAAAATGACCATTCAAAACTAAACCAGTTAGGGAGCTTTAAACATAGTATTAGTGGTGTTTATGTCCTGGATCTTTTTAAAAAGATTTATCTTGCATAGGCTTTGTTATCCCTCCTTTGTAGTTTAGGAAAATAGCAAAACACCCACCTGCTTGTGGATAAAATCAAGCATCCTGGATTTAGTATCAAACTGAGGTTTAGCCCAATGCCCAGATCTACAGAACCAAGAAAATATCACTTACTCTTAAACCCCAGTGCCTGGGGGTGGGGATATCACAAAAAAACCAAAGCATTGGCAATTTTTTCTTCAGCCCTGACAGAAAACTTAAGCTTTTAAGTACAAACAACACTTAAAATAATTTTTAGCAAGGCATGAGTACCAATTACCATCCACCTCCATTTGCTATTTCTAGTCAGTATAGATTCAAGTTAATATACACTTCTTTGCCTCTGCTTCCAAGCAAAGCCCTAGATTCGGGCTATTTAAGAACCAAGGAAGAACGCAGCTATAACTGTTGTCGGGCACCGATTCTTCTTAACCTCAGTAGTTGCAAGTTTTCCCTTCCCTTAAATTTAATGGTAGAGGGTGAATACTAGCTGCATTCCTGGAGCAATGAAATGATCTTTATTTTTAGCTTTCTTAATTGAATGTGCTTCACAAAAATACAACAGTAAACACAGCTATCAGCTGATGAGCTAGCAAGATCACAGTAAAGTACTGTGTGACAGGGCATAGTGTAAGAGCTGTTAAACAGCTACTGTCCTTTTCACTAGCCTGGGAGAAGGGGCTGTATTTGCAGACCACTCCTGAGGAGCATAACACTGCAGAGCAACATGTAAGAGGCGACGGTCTCTCTGCCGTGAAGCTCCAAAGCTTTAGGCTTAGTTCCAGTACTGTACCACTAAACACTATGACATAAAGGCAGTACTGCAAATAGGGTACAGTCTTCAGAAAGTTAAGATGGATAAATGATAAAAAAAAAAATTAGGCTGTTGGGTCCTGTAATTATGGAAAAGAGTCAAGACTTGAGTTTGGCTAATCAAGGTCTAAGATGACTAATGCTAATTTGAAATGATCTAAGACTGGCTGAAATTTGCACACATTCTTAGAAGAGATCACAGAAAAGAGTCTGGTATTTAAAGTCTACTGGCACAGACTATGATCTTGTGTACATTGTCTTCATTCAAAAAAAGGGCAAACTAATATTTAGACAAGTGTTCCATTTTATTGAGTTAATTTTGACACTAGGAAATCTCACAGCAGAAGTACAAATCATATGTACAAGTATTATATCAATACAAATTTCCATTGGTGATTTTTTGGCAGAATGTTAGTTTTGACTATATATGGAATAAATATGTCCATGTAAAATCTGCTGCACAGGAGTGTTCCTGTAAAATGCCGGAATAAATTTGGTATGAAAGAATAGTAATAAAAATAGCTAATTAAAATGGGTGATGATTAAGGACATTTTATTCCAGTTCTACAAGAAGATCTCCTTCTCCAACTGTGTCTCCAGCTTTGCAATGCACTGATTTCACCTAAAAAAAAAAGAGTAATCATTAAACAGTATTTATAAGGATAAAGGGAGAAGCAATATCCAGAACTACATTTGGAAAAGACAAGGAGGTCTCTGCAGGATCTGAGGCACAGGTACAATCTGCTTGGCTCCCTGAAGTCCTCACATATAGTGCTAAATGAGGCTGGGATTACCTTGAGTAGAGAGTGTGTGCATGATTCATTCTCTTCTCTGCCCCAAATCCCTTTAGAGTGTCCTTTTTTGTCCTTATTTGCCTCAAAAAGGCCTCTCAGTTCAAAGGGGAATCCCTTTGGGGAAATAATTTTACAGCACATAACACCTTAGCTGGAAATGTAGCCATTAAAATGTCCAGTAATCCTGTCCCCCACCGCCCACCCAAAAAAACCCAACCTATACATAAGTACCATTTTTTTACATTTAGATCCCAAATGGAAACTGTGAACTAGGTGCTTTTTGAAAACATGAATCCCCCTAAATCTTAATTTCACACACCCCAAAACCCAGAGTAAAATTTTCTGAGATGCTGAAACATTTCAGATACACACTGATTCCCAGTCTAATTCAAAATGAGAAAACAAACTAATTTTAATTAAAGGATTAATTAAAAGTAGAAAGCAAAGAACCTGTAACCCTGAGACTTAATGTTGTAATTAGGCACTTGCCTTTGAATAGAAATTAAGCAATCAGAAGTATTATATATTGTCCATTATGGGCTTCTGATGTAATGGATTCTTTTATGGACTTATTTCCCATGGTGATTGTTACTATAGTAGGGTTGATTTTTTTCTTCTCATAAAAAAAAGTTCTGCCTTCCAAAAATGCCGCATGTTTGTGGAAGTTGTGATACTTTTAGGGTAGGAGGCTCCAGGATTAATAAGCAAGGGAGAAACGGGCCATTTGGATAACTGGTAAAAATACAAAATGGTAGAAGGGCCTAGCTAGTGTCCTGTGCTCTCCTAAGTCCACTGAACTTAAATGGGAACAGACCAAGAAGAATGATTGTCCTAAATTGAGTTTATGTGATATGCCACTTGGACTGAAGAGACTTTTTTCAGGATGCTGCTGCCTCCAATGTTTATATGTGATGTCTTTTTAATGATGCTACAATTATTATGGTAGAGGAGGCACTTCTATTGTGAGCTTTTTTATGAGGATACTTGGAATTGCCTGGGGAAAAAAAATAACCTGTGATACAAGAACAGGTAATAAAAATCCAATCTAGGCAACCTTCACTTTGACTTGACCTGCCTTCTTTGTGCTCAGGTTTCTGACCATCAGATTTGTGCCTGTCATACTGTGTTTCAGGAGGCTTAGAGAAGAAGAAAGCTCATGATAGAAATCAGAGCCATTCAAAAGTGATGCAGACTCTGCTGTGCAAGAGAAGGTGAATAAATCAGTGTGAGTCCTTCAGCACCACTGGGAAAACAATGGGTGATGGGTCAGAGCATCATCTCTGGTTATGTGAGATACAACATAATTGAAATATAAAACCACAAATTTAGGCTGAACTTTAAAAAAAATCCAATCATGCTTAGTTTTAGGGCATCTGCCAACTAAAGATGGCACCACAAAACATGCATACTGACAGCACTGGCTATACATACACATCTTTCCATGGACGAGACGGTGGTTATACCATATAAATTAGCCAATATACAAATTGGTAGGATTATAAGAAATTGACAAATTTTTCCTACTCACTTTAAAAACTGAAGACTTAAAAAGAGCACACAAGTCTTTTCTATTGATTTGCTTCATATTGATTCCTACTAGGTTTAAGTGTTATCTGCCCAGGGAGTCCAATGTGGCTCCCTACCAAATCTACTGGCGCAGAAACCCCAAACAAACCTTTTCTTCTACTCTACCATAACCTGAGCATTACCAATGTTTTTAAAGTACCCCCTTGCCCAGATTTCTGGTATTCCATTTAGTTTAATTTCCAAGGGCATAGGGCATATACCTGTGTGCCCATAGATATTTGACTTTTCTACATTTTTTTCAAGGTGACTGAATTTGTCACTTTTCATGGGCTGTTTTGCCAAAGCCAATAGGGTATTGCAAGAAAGCCACAACTCTGTTAATACCAGTCTTAGGAGCCCGAAGGGCCATTAGAGGTTATCTGGTTTGAAAGTCTTATTTTGTAAATAAGACTGAATCACAAGATATTAAATCACTCAATCCAAGGTCACACATGATTGGGCCAGAATTATCATACTACTCAGAGATCTACATTTTGAATATTTCTAAACCAACATAAATGTATACTTTCAAAGTATTTGGTTACAAATTATGACACTTGAATCTTAGGAAGAATAATTTTTTGCTCAAATGTTTTCTATAGATGTGAATGAAACTTAAAATTCTGCATCTTTACTTCAAAGATCTGTAATTTTGTTAGTGTGGTCACCCCCTGCCTGGCAGACTCTGGCCCTCTACAATTTAGTACATGGTCTTTGAGAATCACTACGGCCAACAGTTTCACCTTCTTGTGGCCAAAATATAGTTATCCTCTCCTAAACTTGGTGAGGCTGGTTTCAGACAGACAACAGGTATGTACAATCTATCACCAGGACATGCTCAAATGCTTTACATCTTGGTAGGACCTGTTAGGGTTTGTGACCCACAAGCAGAGACTTCAGGAACACATGGTTTCCCTGACACAGAAATGCTAAGTGCCTTTGCCAAACTGCTAAGTAGTAATGTATACCCAGGGACTTTAGCACTTTTCACTACTTGATCTAAAATTGAATTGTTCTCTTTATGAAGAAATTATTGTGAGAAACCAATTTACATTAATTTCTGCAATCTGTAAAGCCATTCCCTGCTGTGTCACCTAAGTCTCAGATAACTAACTGCCTCCAAGACAGATGTAAACATTAAAAATTAAAGATCCCTCAATCTGAAAGACATTAAAATTAAGAACCATTGTTCTTTTGCTACCTGAATATTCATATCTTCTTTTGAGGGGAAAAGGGTTGGGCAAGAATTGGTTTAACTTTTGGCCCAATTTAATTATCTGTCATTGTGTAGTGGAAAAAGTACTAGGTTCAGTGAGAAGACCTGGTCTAGTGCTGAACCAGTCACTAGCTGTGCAACCCTTACACATCAGTTTTTTCATAAATAAAGAAAAGGAACTAAATAGACTTAAGTTAATTTATAAGGCCCCTTTCTAGCTTCGTGATTCTAATCAAGTTTTCCTTGGCACCCCTGAGACCACAAGTTTTCATAAGATCAACAGTTGGGTGATCTTACCTTGCCAGTTTTCCCTGCCCCCATACTGTTCTGCATTTTCATAGCTTCAATCACGCAAATCTCTTGACCTTCAGACACCTAGGAAAATAAAAATAAACAAAAATTTTGAAGTCTTAATGTTTAAAAATATTTTAATTCTGAAGTATCTTTTTTTCTTAGGGGCAGCTATGTGGTACAGTAGATAGAGCACTAAGACTTAGAGTCAGTAAGACCTGAGTTCAAATTTAACCTCAGACACCAGCAACATGACCCTGGCCAAGTCACTTAACCTCTCTTTGCCTCAGTTTCCTCAACTGTACAATGGATAATAATAGCACCTACTTTCCAGGATTGTTGTGAGGATCAAATGAGATAATAATTGCAAAGCACTTAATACAGCACCTGGCACATATGGAAATGTTCTTAGCAGTGAAGTTATCAACAAGTGTTTTACCAAAGGATACGGATTTTTGCCCATAGCACAGCAGGGGCCTTCAGTGGGGAACAGACAAGAAAGAAAAAGCCCATTTCTTTTACAAATTAAAAGTTGATTCAGACACATCCTCCCACTGATGGCTGTAGAACCTCCCCTATGATCTAGGGGTTTGTTTTGTACTGTGCAAATTCCTTATTTGAGAAGCACAAATTTGGGGGCCTTAGGGAAAGACTGGGGCTTTTGTTACAAGCTCCTGACTGGCACACTAGCTCTGACTAGATGACTTCAAGAGTAGCTAACCAAAACTATTCAGAGGAAGTGCAGTCTCTATGGAAGCATGGATCTGAGGCACCGGCTGACAGCTCCTTCTTCACCCAGCCCATGGCTTTCAGAGCACAACGCTAAAGTTTAATTTCTGTACTTGTTTGCATTTGGTGTGAAGCATGCTCAGGCTGAGTCAGGTGCAACCCACTGGCATTGAACAGCTTCCATTTAGGAATCAACTGTCACTACAACCCCCTTGCCTCTTTGCCCCTTACTGACAAACACTGACTGCTTGGGTTGGATTTTTTTTTTTTTACCTTTGATAAAGAAAAGGTCTTATCTTCATAACTGCCTTTAGGAAACTAAACTGGGGTAGGGGTGTGGGGGTAGAACTCTAGGGCTGTGTGTGCCAGGCTCTTCTTATTCACCCCTCTTTGGTGTGGTTTGGTTTTGTCCAATGCTTGCAGAAGTGCCTGGAGAATATTCTTTCCTGAAATCCCCAGATGATCTACAGGGACACAAAGTCCCCATCCCCATCCCCCCAACCCCCCCACCCGTAGTACAAGCTGTCTTACTGGCAGCCATAAGTGCCTGGGAACCCTATGTATTCCTTTCCTCTGTTGTTCAGGTGGTGAGTTGTTTTTTTCTGGCACAAAAATATAGGAAGAGATGGGGCGCCAAAGCTTCAGTGCTGGCACTGAGTAGAGACACTGTGCTGGAGAGCTGGTCTTTGAAACATTCTGTGAGCTGCCCTTTTTGATTCGTTTTCACCTGGCATCTGAATTCCATGGTGAGTGTCTCACCAACTTATGAGGGTTTTCTTCATCATCCAGAGGGACAGAAGTGAAGGCAGTTCAGAGGAAATACAGTAATGCCAATTAGGGGTGACAAAATGGTGGGTTCTTTGATGAATTACTGTATAAGTCAGGACAGGGAATGAGAAGGATGGGAAGCAGTACCTACCCTTCAAATATGACCCCTGAAAGGCTAGAACCATGACCTACCTACTAGATTGTATAAACTAAAGCCAAAAAAACACTGGAAAGGAAAAAGCTTCTATTTTAATCATAAAGGCAAAATGGGAAACAAAACAATGATAATTATGCCCCAAATGAATCGCTCAACTTCGACTATGGGCTCATGTGAAGAGAGAGGTGGATTTACTCTGCCAAGTGTTTCACATACCCAGGACCCTAGATTCAGAGCTGGAAAGGGCCTCAGAGGTCATCTTGTCTAACCCCGCCTCATTTTACAGATAAGGAAACATGAAGAGACCCAAGGTGACAAAGGCATTGTCAGAGAACTCTTAGACTTCAGAGTCCAGGCTCTCTCAGGGCACCACGCCTGAGCTTTTCAGCATATGTACAATTTACGTATGTCCAGCTCTGCATGTGAATACTGAGCAACAATTCTCTTGAGGTCACTATTACTACGCCAAATTGCTCTCTCTCTTTCTGCAGTAGTCACTTCTGCTGCCTCTTCTAGCCTCCTTATACTAGGTCTAACTTCCTTTCTTGAGTGGCTCTTCCTGTTTTATTCTCTCTTCCTTCCAATGGCTTTGTCTTTCTTCCCATTTCTTTTGAATCTGCCAGATACCAGAGAGTTTTGCATCTTCATGTGGATTTTATATTAAGCCACTTGCTGAAACTGTGAACACAAGGGACAAAATCAACCTCCTACTCAGTCCCCATAATATTTCACCTGGCTTAAGAAGAAAAGGGACAAAGAATGCCATTATAATGATGCCCACGCGACAAATCCAAGAAAACATTAAAACTACTACTTTTCATTTTACTATATGAGTTTGCACATGCAGATGGCAATAATAATAGGCAGTTGCATAAGAAGCCATGGCCATAGGGGACAGAGAGCCAGAGTTTATGAGGTTGAGTGTCTCAACACTATTAATTTGTGTACTTCAATGGGGCAAATGTCAAGAAACATATAATTTAGAAAGCTATAGAATGTTTGCTGGCTTATTAATTTTAAAAATAGCACTGATTACATTACCCAAATAGAAACATTTTCTCTTGTGTCTCGTGACCATGGGCAATAATATAGGCTTGAAATTATTTTAAAGAGAAAAACCCTGGGCATGGTGAATCATGATTCTTCTGCTCAACCACTAGGATACTTTCCTTTGTGCCATAAGACAATGAATTTGAGAATTAATATTCTATTGCTCTTTAATTCCCTGGGTTTCTTCCCTATTTCTTTGACTTTATAATTGTCTTCATTTTTACCCTGTGCAGATTATTTAGCTTGTAAATGAAAATCTTGGTCATTTATATCTCTAATATGATTTCAGACTGTTTTCAATCATGTCACTCAAAACAACATTAAAAAACTGTCCCGACAGCTCACAGAAACAGTAAGACAATTTTAAAATCATCAAAATCATTAAATTGTATATGTTTCTATATAGAGCACAGCAATAGCCATGATCTGATTTGATCCAATTTCAAATCACTTCATCCATCAAAAATCTGCATTAGGAAACCAAATGAAAGCTTCATTAACTTAATGCCACTGAACACAATCTAAATATACGTCCCTGTTAAAGCTAACATAAAAATGACTGCATTGATAATTTGGTTTTCCTTGGATTGGCACTGTGGTGTGCTGTACCACCAGTTACCGCAGTTCTCAGACAGAACTGAAATGACTTAAACTTGCTGTCAGAACTCTCCATCTCAAAAACCTAGTGGCTGTGCTGGTCTGTGTGGTTAATATTTGTATCAAAAAGCCAAAAACAGAAACAATCCAGATCTGCACCATATTATGTTTACTCCCCTCCCCATTCCCCCAGGGCCCTGATGGCTTCTTTTACATGACTGATAAAGAACTCTGGGTATGCAGCCTGGGGACCTTGCCCAGGAGTGGCCCTGAGATTTTCTTCATGTCCTTAGCGAGGGCAGAGCACTAATTGTGCTCTCAGAGCTGGCTCTTTCAAATGCCGAGGTATAATAAGAGAGTTCCCATCACAATCTGTGGGTGCAGTGCTGGGCCTGAAGGATCTTTGGGGGTAGGTGCACTTCTCTAACACTTTTGTGAAGCATCTGCTAAAGACTTACTGATTGTGACAGGACGTCTTCAGTGTTAGGCTTACAGAATAGTCACAAGCCCCACAAGTCTGTTTGATGAACCCAGTCAGCCTGATGTATTTCTCCACTCCTTGTCTAATTGCTGTAAAGTTTGTAGACTTGAATCCTGTATCTTTCATCCAGCTTATTGCATCCTCTCCTTTGACACAGGGTCAAGGTTCACATTCACATCCGATTATTAAAGTGGCACTCATTTAGCAGCAGCCTGCCCTGCACCAAAATGAGTTAGCTTGAAGGAAAATTCGGCCCATTTACTCAGCAGATTTTAGCATTTTAAGGAGGCCTGAATGTCACACAGTACTGCTCCATTCTGAAGAGTTTCAGACATCTCCAGCTGATGATTAATTGTGAGTGATGGGAAATAAAATCCAGTAAAGCCAGCTGCTTGCCATGGTCGGCAAAATTACTATAATGGATATAGGCTGCCAATTTTCCAGTTTTACTGGCAAGTCTTCCAAGTGTAATTAAGGGAAGTTATAAATGATATGGAAATCTATCAAGTCCCATTTATTTTCAGAGGACTCTTTCCCCAGAGACTTTTATCTTCAAGCTTATAGTTTGCTTTGTTGTGCTAATGATTTAAACTACTTCTTATTCCTGATTAAAGTCCCCAATATCCTTCATATGATGTTATAGTCACTTTTTTTTTGCAAAGATTTAAAGAAACAGAAACGTACTAGAGCTGTTTGTGAACTTAGCTTATTCCTACATTCACTCTGAAAATTCACAAGGGATGGCCCGTTTGGTGGCAATGTGTCCTTGCTGACTATATGCATCCTCATGAACTCAAAAATAATGTCAGTATGAAGAGAAAGAAGGAGAAGGGAAAAAAAAAAGATCTCAAGCAAGCAGAAAAGGAAGCTCCCCAAAAGTAAATACTTTAAAGTCTGCTTTCAAGAGCAGATATTCATTCATCAGAAGGTGGTGTAGCTCACTAATGTTATTTGACTTGGAATAAAAGCATGAAAATGATGGCAAAGGCCTAAAATTGGAGATGTAAAGGATGACTGCACAGTATTCCATTTCTCAATTTCATCCTTCAGAGCCACAAAATGGGGGTGATACAGTTACTGGATGAGATTTACAGTAACAGCTGTGGTCTTCCCACACAAGGGAGGCCCTTCTAATGGGCTAAGGTCTGTTTTGAACAGACGGGGAGAAACAAAACAAGGTTTCCTATTAAGAGTGTGCAGTAATATTTCTGATAAAAGGATTACGGGATTCATATTTCCTTTAAGAAAGACACAACCCCTTTTTGTTGACTAAAACTAGTGTAGTTTTAGAAGGTTATCTGTTAAATGTGGGAGAGGGCACACAAATGACATCGAAATGTATAGTTTTTAAAGACTGAGCCTCTAGCAACTGTAAAGAATGCATAGGAAACTGTGCCAGTGGCATATGGCTTTCCACTGTGCTAAACATTCATACAAAAGACAGGTTCATCAGTCATTGGAGTATCTGGATAAAAAATTAGCTCCTGATGGATGGTATTTTGAGCTTACCTGCTGCTAGTACATTACCAGAGAAACACAGGTTTTGAAACCCACATGACATTAGAAACTGCAGACCATGAAATACAACACGTGCAGGCGCACATAATGTACGCCAGATTATACAAAATAATAAATAAGCTATTTAAACCCTCTGCCTAAAATTGGGCCCGCTGCAAGGAACCCTGGGTCACTTCTACGCAGGCCAATTAATGCACAGCATCTGCTGTATAGAAGCAGGGCATGAAGCACTTCCGAATGATTTCAGCAATTAAAAGAAAACTGTTTCCTGCCTGTTCAGACAGCAACTGTTTCAATGCAAGAGTGAGCACCAAATCACTGTGTGCAGCTGAAAAATTAAGCCCCCTTTTTGGGGAAGAGGGGTGAGTGGGATGGAGGTTTGTTTTTTTTTTAATGGAAAAAAGAGCCTTCTTTTGTTGTCCTACATTCTATGTTTTTCTGCCAAATTAGACAGAAGGCTCTGAGGGCTTACAGGGCCCTCTACAGTATCACCTTCTGGTGCACTGTGGCTCCCTAAAAAGATGGATCAATATCAACCCTGCTGATTCTTCTACAAAAGTGAAAATCCTTCAATTACATATTTTAAGACTGTTCTATTTAGAACACAGGTGCTTGAATGCAATGCATTTTAAGGCCCTCGGATCTGAAGAAAGGCACAGTTAACAGCCACAAGGAAAAAGGCATCTTGGATATGGTTAAAAGGTACTGCTAGGATCTGATTTTAATAACTTCTTTCTGAGCCTGGAAGACAGGCTGGTAAATATCCCCTGATACTTCCCAAAGAAGAGGATGTGTATTCACATCCCAACATATTTAGGTATTTGGGGTGGGAGGGAGATCACAAGGATTATTTTCTGTATTTAAGGAGCGATATACTACCACCAAATTATAAAGGAAGGTTTAAGAAAAATGATGCCAAATTTATTATTGTCTTGGTTTTACCAAGTCTTTTAATGGGCTTCTTTCATGGACTGACTCATTCAGAGGGGCATTCAAAAAAAGGTTTGACACTTGCTCCTCTCATTTCTGTATAACCTCTATAACCCACACAAACACAAGTTCTCACACATAGTAGGCATTCAGTTAACATATATGAAATTGAATGGCATCTCTAAGCTTAGGGTCCTTGTCTGCTCTTCTCTATTTTCAAGGAACTTGATTTGCTGGCAGGTTACAATGGCCACCTGATCAGGGTTCAGGATTCCTCGGAAGAAAAAAAGAGTTACAAATCTAATGCTCTAGTATATTTTTTTTCCTCAACCTTCATTTAAAATTATAAAAACACCTTACTCCTCACTGCCTTCTTTCCAAGGTGGGCCTTTTGGAGCCAAAGTATATAAATGCAAGGAGAACTAGCTAAAAACTTGAAATGAATTTTCTGGTGTCACTCCACTTTCAGAAATCAGTTTGGTTGCTATACCTTTGTAGAGGTCCTTGCTGTGGAAAAGGCTTTTCAGTAGAATGATACTTTTTTGAGCATAAAGACAACAAAGGCTATTTTGTTTTAGTAAGGCTCAAAGTGGCCATCTTCAAAACAGTCTGAGTTTGAAACAAAGATAACCTGCTTTAAGTAGACCTCACCTTTAAAAGCAAAAAATAACAACTCTTACAGAAGCAGATTTCCTCCTGGTAAATAACATTTGAACATTAATGAATTGCTCAACAGTAACAGAATATACACATTTTAAGAAGTCCAAAGACTTTATATGAAGTAGTATTGCAAATAGAAAACAAAGAAATGCATACTTCTTTATGCACTCATGTGTATGAGGTTAGGGAATTTAAGTAAAGAGCATGACTAACTCCTATGTAAAATAATTAAGTACTTCAATCACTTTATAAATGGGAATCAAAGGCATCAGAGATGGAAAAACCTTTCAAGTCATCGAGCAGGTTCTTAGGCTGGGCCATAAGAACTCTCCTCCCACTCCCCAAACTGGGGTATAGAGAGGATCTAATAGTTACATTCTCCTAGTCCACCGGTCATTGGTGTCAAATCTAACCCTGGAATACTCCAAATACCTCGCAAAGAGCTTTCAAATCTGGCTCAGTACTGTCTCTTTCAAAAGCTGAAAAAACAAATACCTCTCTTATTCCCCATTCTTTCAAATTCAGCTATGAACCAAACCATTTTGAGAGTTTTATATTCTGAAATGGAGCACCCGTGTTTCCCAAAGTAATGCAGATTTCAACTCTTAGAAATACTACTACCTTGGAAGGAGCGGAAATTAGTAGAAAATAGTCAAAGGGGGATACTCTAGTCAATAACTTGCAACCAGCGGGAAGCTTGGTTACTTATGTGATGCACAATACAGCAAACCACCTAAGAAAACTGTCAGCCAAGCTCTGACCTCCAGTAATCAATGCTGCTCGCCTTTAAATTCCAGTTCCCTTACAATGGTGTTCTTCCACAGCTCAGCCTGACAGCCACACTTTCTGGTAGGTGCTGCCAAGTCAGAATTTGCACTAGGCAACAGGAAAACAAAATCTGTAACCAAAGTAGATGCCATGAAAAGCAACAGGTACCTTTTGCCAGCCTGTTATTTTACCTGAGTTTATAAAGTAATGAAGAACTCTATTTTCCTTAGAGGAAAAAGTTATCCCATGATTGTAAATTGAATACAGCCCTTTGCAGGCCTCTTTTTAAAGATGAGATGAATATTTTCAATGCAAATCTGAGATGATTACGGAATCTAAACACAAGCAGGAAGGGCTTGAATTAAATACAAAGCTAAAATTCCCCCTTGGGATTTTTTGGGGTTTTTTCCCTGATACCAGGAGAAGCAAACAGCTAACAAAACAAAAGTGTTCATGCTCACTTTCTTTTACACTTCAAAGTCAAAACAAAAATTGTACAATAAGTTCATCAGTCCTGAGTCACATGGTAATATGGGGAATAGTGAGCCATTCTTCCAGGGTTTTAACTGAAGAAAAAATTTTTTTTTCTGTTAAAAGACATGATAGAAAAATTATACCCATTAGAAAATGCTAGCTATGGAAAAAAATGGTGGCTTTAATTAATTAGTATCAATGTTTTGTAGTTTAGCATAGTGTTAAAGGTATAGCAACGTTAAAATCAGTCACTGAAAAGAAATGCTTCTATTTTATATAAGGCAAATATTGCTTTCCCATTCCAGTCTGTATGATGATTTATAATTTGATATTAAATTTTCTTCTGAATTAAATTTCTAATTCTTTTCTTTGAAAATATCTGCTCCACTCCTCCCCTCCCCAACCTACTAACTAGCATCTGACTTATTAATACCTGTTTCCAGATGGTAAACGGTTATACACAAAAGAAAAAGTTAGTTTGTCAGCTACATGGAAAAGTGAAGGCCTTTAAAAAAGGAAATAACCATCACATTAAATGTTAAATGGAAAGAAATATATTTTAGAGAACTTTAAGGAAGCCACAGTGTGTGAAGCCTAGAACAAAATGTTCCTAATTATAGTAAATTTTCTCTTTTATGCTTAGGGAAGGGGAACCTGCATTTCAAACAACTTAGCTCACAGGATTTTCAATACATGTTACAGAGTTCCAACTGTACCTGGTCACCTTGAAATAATTATAGAGATTCAAAACAAAATTCAGGGTTTTTTTTCTGTTGTTGATGTTGTTTTGGTGTTCTACTTTCTACTCGGATCTCTCTGATACACTGCTTCTGTGTCGTCGTCTCCCCCACCCCTACCACTTTTACAAATGTCTTCATTCTTTCAACAGGCATTTCATGAAAACATTGGTTATTTGTGCTTACTTGGCATGAAACATAAGGATTCTTTTTAAGGTTTACTTAGTCCTAAGTAAGAATAGAGCAACTAAAAGGATTTAAGGTTTTTAGAATTATTTTTTCAACAGAAAAGCTGTGAAGACTTGAGGGGCCCTTGGTTTTCCTTGGCTATCTCCTGAGCTATCTGCTTTTCGTGGGTCTCCAGTGATAACAGGCCTTGGCACCTTGACAGCCACTGTATTCTATGTAGAAGAGCCCGAGTTTCTTTGCAAGTGGATGGTGGCCTAAAACTGGGCAAAAGTCAGGTGAAGAGTACTAGTTTCCTAGTGAGGCAGTAAACTAACCTGGGGCCTTTCATCAAATGAGGAGGAATTTCTTGAAATTTAGTTCTTTGGAGAAGAATTAGATTCTAAATTGGTGAAAACTAAAGGAATAAAAACCTCCCCTAACTTCTGTAGCAGTACAGGCTACTTTTCGCAAATGGCAACAACTTAACAGAGAACACAGCTTTATCCAAACACAATGGTACATACAAAGTGTGAAAAGCATGAGGGGAGGGACCACAGCAAGCTTTGGAAACAGGAGAACCAAAGCAAACATATTCTTCACCTGGATGGCTTCGGAACCGCAGCCCAAAGCATCTGAGAAGTGTGGTGGCCGTTCCAGGCAGCACACACCATGGCAAGAGTGTTTATCCCCTGGAGTTCTTTCTGATAAAGCAGCACTCCCGTAAGCTGGTTCTCAGTCCTGTTCACATGACTTATGAGGAAATCCTCCCAGCAACTCTAAGGAATAGCTCCTACTTGATAATTTCAGTAAAATAACATGCTTCACAGTTCTCAGGCTATACCAGTCTTGAAAACCTACATTCAGGCGGGTTTAGCTTTTAAAAAATACAGACACTATGTAACTACTTGAATAGAGTCAAATACCAATGTTATCTTGCTCCTTTTTGTCCCCCCCCAACTTTGTTTTCATATAGCAAATTATTCATTGGTGAATATAAACTACTGACTTCCACTTTTACTCAGTGTAGAAATTAGACTCTGAGGAAATGGTGGTTTAAAAAAAGTCTACACTGATGAGTGCATTCCGGACCTGTTTGCTACCCTCTCAACAGCTGTAGTTAAGGAAGCTGCTGCTGCTGCTGCTGGATAGCCATGACATGAAATTTGAACCCTTCCATCCCACCACTTATTTAGCCCAGATAGCTAATACTACCTCACTGGTCCTGGAAAAGGAAGGATTTAAGTTAAATCCTTCTTAAAGAGCCTATTTTGTAATTAAAACTACACAATTAGTAAGTACTGACAAGTTCAGGTTGTTCAAATGTCTTGCTGTTCCATGCTAAACAAGAATATTTAAAAAAAAAAAGCCCTCATATTCTACTTTACCAGAAAGTTTGTGGGTTTCCTCTGATTATGTTGGGGGGATTTCTGAATTCTACAGCCAAGGATGTAGCTTCTCCTGATTCTATGCCTTCAGAACCAAGAACACTGAGTAGGCTGTAAAAAAAGTCATCAGCCTTTACTTATCCTTTTTATTGCATGCTCCAAATCCAAATCATAAAATCTGAATGCGTGATATTTGCCAGCAAGAGCAAAACAAAACCGAGAATTAATTCATCATTATTTGGGCATTTTACAGCTTCTTTTCTTTATAGAAATGCTATTTATTAAATCATTTTTCTACCTCCTAGACTAATTTCAGTTCTAATAGTTTCTGCTTCTATACTAGCCTTCACTGGCTGCAAATGCTTTTTTGTATACTGTTTCTAAAAATGTAGGCTAGTCACTGCTGGTGTTGGCATTTGTTATTTCATTTATATTAATAATAAAACAAGGAAGAAAATTCAATTCGATCTTTAAAAGAAATTATGTAAACTTCAGACTTAACTAAAATATAAAATAGAATCTTGTGTTTGTACTACCATAAAGTTCAATAAAACCTACCTAGATGGGGGGGGTCCCCTCTTAACCCTTAAATCAACCAGAAAGCCTTCTAAAGATCTTTGATTACAAGATTATTTCCTTTTTCTAATTAATTGATAGAAAGATTTCTGTAAAAGGGTGCTGCAACATGCCAATATTGCTACTAACCTGACCATTCAATACACTCTTGGAGGTGGAGGCACAATCTTATCCTTAGATATTAAGAGCTTACTAATTAAACAATAACAAACTATTCTTTGTGCTTCAATATTACAAAGTTGAACTTCAAGGTGAACTCAACATAGAACTTATCCTCAAGTTGTGGAAGATGCGTTTTTGGGGGTCCTACTTTTCTTCTTCCCAATTAGCTCCTTATTCCTTATGCCAAGAGAAAGCTTTCCCTTTGATAGAATTCTTTCTCAGCAGTATTGCTTGTGGAAGACCAGAAGATCCTCCCTGTAAGGCTGTTCAAAGCCCTTAGTGCATTCATGATATTAAATGGAAATATTTTAAAGCAAAATACTACTAAAAGCTAAATTTTCCCTTAAGCACAACAGAATGAATTTGGCCTAATTTCCAATCCATTCACAAATGGTTTCTTAGGCACTCAAAACTGTGTTTTCTGAGGGTATATCTGATGTAAAGAAATAGTCAATGCATATGGTCTGAACTATAATCTACTTTACTGACTAATGAAAGCACTGGAAGACTGATTTGTGCTTTCAGGGATGCTGTGAAGGCAATTTGAGGAGAGGAGCTCACAATACAGCCCATATTTAAAAGTCATATCACTTACCATGTCTCCTGGCTTCACAGAAACTGCAACTACCACTCCAGGCATTGGCGATCTCAAAATACTGCTTGTGTCCTCTGCTATCTTCTCCAACATAAATTTGTTCAACTTTGCAGCAAGCTGGGTTAAGATATGTACCTTATACTTAAAGAAAAAAAAAAGTTGTAGAATTTTTTCATGAATTTTTACTGTCAAATCCAATTTTTTTTTAGTTTTTAGAAGTCCGAATTATACACTAATAAAATATCTCAACTAGAATTGCTTAGTACAATTTAATTATATATACTAAATATGAAATACTATATTTGATACATTGTTAAAAAAAACTATCTAAAAGAGTTATGGAAGGGAGATGCCAAAGTTAGACACAAAGAAGCAATTAGTAAAAAACTACTGCATAATTAAGAAAAATAAGCTTAACTATACAAATTTAACAGGTCATAATTTCCCTTTCTACCTCCCCACTTAAACACTTATTCCTGATGAATACAGACAATCCAGGGAGCTCAGTGTGGGCCTGGGGAGCCATGAGGGCTGAGCACCAGTAGATGGCAGCAGATTTCTGTCTCAAACTTTCAGCCTCTCACCTCCATGAGGACAGAGCTCACTGCTATTCATCAATTATTTAAACAAAAGACTTCAATAAGCATTCCAGGATGAATAGCATTTAAAATTCAAATTGATATTTTGATGAAACAAATATCAACACATTCCACTAAAAATATTCTATTCACTATGGAAACCACTGGCTTGTTTTTTTGTTTTTTTTTTCTCCCCAGTGCAGTAGGATCTTCTCTCTGGGCAGGGAGCGGTTTCCTGGTGAAGGAGAATATTTAAAGGAGCCTAACTTCTGCTTCCAAGAACAAGATGGGGACTTCAGAAAGGGCCAGTGGCACCCTGGAGGACCTTCAGGCTGGCCCCAGGAAAGAGGGGCTCCCAGCGATGGTCCTATACCTCTGGGAACTACACTTGGTTCAAACCAAGTCCAATAACATGAAGGAGTGTTAACTCTGTGAAGCTGAAACCACCACCTGGAGATGTTAGGATTCCCACCAAAATGTATTTGTCTTGGAAAAGACTGATCCTGCCTAGCACTATTTTGCATGCGAAAAGCTGCTCTAACTCAAAGCCTCTCAAGGGCATCAATCAGGATGTCAACAAATGTATAGAGCTTACCTTCCTTCCCTTCATCCCCCAACAAGCTTAGTTATTTGCCTCTCAGCACAGATAAGGACATTAATGTATATTGTTTACTATGTTATGGGGTGGGGGAAAGCAGGCTCACTGGGAGCTCCGATAAGGGAAGTTTGAAGTAGATTTGTGACAATGTGACAGGTTGAATAATAACATCTTTTGCATGTTTCTTTACTCTTGAGTGTGTGTTTTGCAATCAAGACATATAAGTGTCTGCCAGTTGCTGAAGGATATGATCCTTAAGTGAAATTACAGTGCAAATAAAAGCTTTTTGCTCCTATTAAAATTCATCTGAGTCATAAGTGGCAAAGGAAAAAAAGCCAGGAGAGTGCCTTCTGACAGCAGTCAGTCTGATAAACATTCTGGGCAGAGGGAATATCTATCAAAGATAAATTGTACTTAGAAATGCTTCATTAAATCTAGGGGGGATGGGAGGGCAGAAAATACAATTATACTAATTTTCACAGTTTCAGTATCTGTGGTTAGTGTCTA